>NC_060066.1:188617528-189242528 GCF_922984935.1 Meles meles
CTCAGCTCTTGAGCCGCTCAGATGCCACCTCCTCCATGAAGACCTCCATGACACTCTTATGAGTTTCACCAGCTTTCTGACATTCTCATCACATGGAGAATTTTTAGCCATGTAGCGTTCTGATTTGCACCCCTCCTCTCATCTCCTTTTCCAAGCTGTGAGCTCCTGAAGGGCTGGGAGGATGCCCAGGCGCTCGCTGACTCACACAGTGACCAGCATAGAGCTGTGTCCCCAGCTGTAGCCAATAAACTGCTTGGGGAATGAATGAATGAATGAATGAACTAACAAACGAACATGAGGGGAGACACACCTACTCCTTGCCCCATCTCCTTACCCATAACCTCAGAAAACCCATCCTTGGGCCTTTCCTGCTAGACACTGCTTGCCTTTTACAAACCCCACATTATGCCCAGCAGGGAAAACCAGAGAACTTGTCCCCCGACTCCTCCTCCTGCTGAGACACAGCATACAGAGGCCCAAAACCAAGTTCAGAGGCACCGTCAGGGTCCCCCAAAGGCTGGCTAAGATACAGTAGAGAGCAGAGCCTGCTTCTTCCAACGCACAGGCTGCACAGAGCCGCAGGGGCCCTGGCAGGGAGAAGAGAGAACCTGATCAGAACAGACAGGGAGGCGGGCCCCATGAAGAGGCTGTTAGCAACAATCTCGCTGATCAGCGTCTCAATTAATCTCCACGACACCTTGGAAACTTCAGAAAAAGAACAAAGCAGACCAGAAAAGAAAGAGCAGACTCAAGCCCCGGAGGACAGACAGTGCCTGGGCCTGGTAGTGGGAACGTGGGTGTCTCCTGGGACTCTGCTGGGACAGAGGGGGGAGGCAAGCAGAGGGCCGCCGAGTCTCCCAGGCTCCCCATGCTCAAGGCTGGGCTGCTTCTGCCAGGGCCAAACTCAGGAGCACAGAGTTGTTCAAGAGAAAGGACAAGCTCAACAGGCTCTAGAGCAGCCCTAGACAGTTGTGAGGTCGTGGGCTTAAGCAAAGGGACTCAGCCTTTTACCGTCCTCGCCCTAAGACCTGTAACTCTGGGTGTCTCTAGGGCCATTTGACAGGAGGGAATGTGTGTGTGTGGCGGGGTAGGGGCGCTGCCAGCGTTCTTGCCCTTAATGTTGCAGGGAGGAGGCCTGGCCCGGCAGCCATGACAGTCTTTCCTCCCATTTTCCGAGGTCACACACAGGCGGTCCTAGGCTCACCTGCGAGGCAAGGAAATTCCACCATGGGGCACATTTCCAGAGATAGCAAAAGGAGTTTTTAAAAATATGGGCATCTAGGGGGTGCCTGGGTGGCTCAGTTGGTTAAGTGTCTGACTCGTCTTGATCTCAGCTCAGGTCTAAATCTCAGGGTCATGAGTTCGGGTCCCCTGTTGGGCCCTGCACTGGGTGTGGAAGCTACTTCTAAAAAGAAATTGGGCATTTTTGCTTAAGGTATTCAGAATTTTTCTCAAAACATACAACAGCACATCATGGTAGAGGGAGCAAGAAGCAGGTTGTTTCAGGTTGGCACAGCTAATTCAATCCCTCCTTCTCCGACCCCTGGCCCTCAGTATCACCCCAGAGATCAGGGGAGGTTTGAACCAGTGGTTTTTGCGCTGTGCTTGGTGGAGCCCTGGAGGCTTGCAGAGCCTTCTCAGGAACCATGCTGTCAAGTCTCTAAGTGCCCAGATGGTGGAAATAAGTTGGGCAGCGGTGTGCTGGTTAAACACAGTTTCTAGGGAAAAAAGCCCAAATTTGCAGCATCTGCTTATTTCTGTGGTGTAAATACTCTCACTGTGGCTGATTTCAAGCTGCTGGCTCACTTTGAAAATTTCACAATTAACTCTAACAAGCTGGCTTTGGTTGCAGAAGGGAATCTACTACGGAGTAGTTATAACAACATCCTGAACCTCCCTGGGCCTCAGTTTTCTCTTATGTGAAATGGGACAATAATACTTTCTACCTAATGGGGTTGTAGAGGTTCTGTGAGTATCCAATGAAGAGTATGGAAAGCACTCAGCATCATCCCTGACACATCAGTTGTTTTATTATTATTATTATTATTATTATTATCACTATTATTATTATTTTTACCCAGTGGACTTCCACTCAAGATTTTGTTTGAAGAAAATGTTCCTGTTCCCGCTGTGCCCCACCCCTGCTTACATCTTCTGGGACTTAATTCTCTCTCTCTCACACACACGTACACACACCCCACCCCAGTTCTGCTGCAGCCCTGGTGTCTCTGCTCCATTTTATTAAAGCAGAAAGCAGTGACAATTATTTTCATAATGAACTGGCTCTTCAAATTAATGCCAATTACACTATGCAATCATGATTAAGATTATGCATTAATCAACGGTGCCAACCTACTTATTAGCCTCTTTAGATAACGATCATGAGGAATGTATGGGAAGGGAGAAAACGGAGAGGAGCCAATTGAGTGGGGGAACTGTCTCTAAGTGGGATGGGGTGCTCCCTCCTGAAGCCAAGACCCAAAGCCGTTTTTCTTCCATGAATCAGAACCCTAGCCCATCAGACCTGGAGCTTCCAAAGGTCCTGGATCTGTACAGACCCCTACACAAAAGGGAGAGGGGTCAAGAGGTAGGTAGGGAGAAAGCAGAAGGACAGTTGATAGTTTGTCAATTAGGGAGGTTCACTGCTCCCTTTCCCTTCCTTCAAACGCATGAAAAGATAGAGTGTGATTGATACTTCCCCTGGAGTCATGCCACTCCCATCTTAGGTTAGGTCTCCTAGATGCAGAGCCTGAGGCAGGGATTGAGATACACGAGGTTGATAGAGGGGAAGAGAGTTCTTTAGGAAAACCCTGTCAGCAAATAAGCAAAGCAGGGTAGAGACAGGGACAGGGTAGGCAAAGATGCTGCCTTGAATGAGATCTGGGCTTGCCTGATACAGCATAGAGGTGCTAGGGGGGCTCTGGGGCATGCATGCATCCCAGAGGCCTAGGGACCACTCTTTTGAGCCCCAGTGTACATGAGTCATCAGTGGCTGCAGACTGCCCCCAGGGTCAAAGTGAGTGGGCTAACCTTCTGGGCAAGGTGTCTCCCTTCAACTGAGAACAATTCTCTAGAGAAAAGTGCAGCCTATGTATGGAAGGTTCAAACCCATTCTGCTGCTTCTAGAACCCACTCTCTGAACCTCTATGTTGTATCCAAATATTTGTTACTGGGGTGTCCCAAGACACTGAAATGTTTGGGGTCACCTGGCCCTTAACATGTTCAAGTAGAATGACGCCCATCCTTGTACCAGGTTTGGGAGTGGGGGAGGGGCAGTCTCTTCCTGGCAGCGTCTCTGAGACTATTCCTGGGTTTCCAGTTTCTCTGAATCTCTTCTTATTCTGACCTGTCTTCTCTCTCATCCCATCTCCTACACCTCTTATCTTCTTTCTGCCCCACTTCAACCTGTGCTGGACCCTGCCCTCACTTTCCCCAAAGAGCACAATCTGGTGTCTATTTTCTGTGGCCGACTTTACTCAGGGTCAGGTCTCCTGTAAGGAAGGGAGGTGAAAGCACAGTGCAGGGTCACTGGAAAGGAAGCACTGGGCACCACTGTGCTAACCTGGCCCCTTCCTGCGTGGAGGATTTCATACCGGCCTCATTCACCCTTGGCCATGAGTCATGGTCTCCTCCTTTCTCCCTTTTTGAGTCCACGTCCTAGCTATTGTCTTCCTCTTAGGCCCTTCTCCCAACCTCCCCATTCAAAACTCAACATCACATCTTTGGATCCCTTGCACAACCGGTTAGTACTATCATAGTCTTACCTTCTCCAGGCCCTACGGGACTTTTCCCTTTAAGATAAAGGCTGCCCTTCCCCTAGAAGAAGGAATGGACTGCAGCCCACTGGCCCAATCCAGCTGGCCCCCTGTTTTTGTAAGTAAAGTTTTATTGAAACACAGCTGTACTTGTTTGCAAACCTATTGTCTGTCACTTTCACATTCCGAAGGAAGAGTTAAGTAAAGCCATCTGGTCCACAAAGCCAAAATATTTACTGTCTTGTCCTTTCCAGAAAAAGTTTGTCGACCGCTGGCCTAGAACGGAGAAGTTTAAAATTGATTTTATTCTTCTAAATGGCATTCTTTTAAGAATTGTCATGAATTGGGGCACCTGGGTGGCTCAGTGGGTTAAAGCCTCTGCCTTCGGCTCAGGTCATGATCCCAGCATCCTGGGATCGAGCCCCACATCGGGCTCTCTGCTCAGCAGGGAGCCTGCTTCCTCCTCTCTCTGCCTGCCTCTCTGCCTGCTTGTGATCTATGTCTGTCAAATAAATAAATAAAATCTTTAAAAAAAAAAAAGAATTGTCATGAATTAAGTTCTCACCTCATGACATGCATTTCATTACATTGTTTTCTTTCTTCCTTGCAATGGTCAACCCTTGGAAGTAGGTGCCCCATTTTGCAGATGCAGAAACTGAGTCTCAGAGAGATTGAGTAACTTCCCCAGTGGAAAGGGCTAGGGTTCAGACTGAGGCATAATCGTCACCAGAATCTGAGTTGGGAACATTTCCGTTTTTGCATCCAACAGCTGAGCCCCACACATTGGCTAGTTATTGTCTGCTTGTGGTTGCCCGAGCTTTCCTGCGGGGCAGAAGCCTGATGTTGTTTTCTTGATGTGCTAGGACTCAGTGGCATGTTGAAATGTGGCAGAGATCGGTGGGTGTTTATGGAACTGAATGGCATACCCCCCCAGGCTGTGATCTCAGTGCCTGAGATGTGTCCCCTATTGAGCTATCAGCCCCGCTCCTTTGTAGCCCAACTGCCAAAATGTGAGAGGTGGGAAGGAGTAAAACCCTTGAAAATGTCTCCTTGTCCCCTGACCTTTGACCCTCATTTAGGCTGGAGATCTGTAATGACTACACTTCTTCCCAGGCTCCCTTGAATAATTTTTTTTTGTTTTTACATCTTAAAATAATAAAAAGAATGCATATTTATTGTAAATAACCTGGAAAAATCAATATAATACAAGGAACAAGCTACAATATCCATGAACCCCTTCTATCCAGAAATACTCATTGGTCAAATGTTGGTACAAATCTTTCCAGTCTTTTTTCTATAGATATAGATAATGTGTTTTCGGTTTGATAAATAGATTTCAAACTATAATATAATTTTGTTGCTTTGTTGGGGGCATTTGGGGCATTTTCTGTATCATTAGGTATTCCTTAAGAGCATTTTTTTAAAGCTTTTTTCCTTATTACCAAAGCTCTTGCTCAGTGCAGAGTACTTGAGGAAAAAAGCTCTAAGCAAAGCAATCCATTATCTTTTTACTTTCTAGAAAGAACCTCTGTTAACATTTTGGTGTATGCCCTTCTGGTATGTCCTTTTTGATTTTAATTGGAATTGCATTAAATATATAAATTAATTTGAGGAGAACTGACATCTTTACAATATTGAGCCTTCTCTTCCAGGAGAAAGTTATGTCTCTCCATTTATTCAAGCCTCCTTTTACGTCCTCCAGTAAAGTTTTGTAGTTTCCTTGGTATAAGAATTGCACATTTATTGTAAAGTATTTTATTTTTTTTCGTTGTTGCCTTTGTGAATAGGGTCTCTCTGTTTCCTTATAATTTCTCACTGTTTATTGCTGATATATAGGAAGACTGTGCATTTTTTCTGTATTTGTATGCTGGCTCTTTGAGGAGCTGTCTGGCTTCTAGTAGGTTACCATCTGATTCTCTTGAGTTGTTAAGAAAACAGTAATAAGCGTCTGCAAATAATATTGTGTCTCTTTTCTGATTGCACTACCATGATTTGTTCATTTTGTCTTATTTATACAATGATTTTAAATAATATTTTATTACGGAGGATGTCTGCCATATCCATTTAGGGAAAATGGTATAATGGATCCCTGTGTACCCACCACCTGGCCCCAGCAACCAGGAACCCATGACCTTTCCAGACCTATTTGTACCCCCTTCACAACTACCCCTCCTCTGTGATTTTGAAGCAAATCCCAGATACCGTCTCATATCATCCGTACCCTCACTCTTAATGCCTGCAAGTTGTTCTGCCATATGGATGGCTTTTAATACATCAAATAGTCTCCTACTTTGGGACATTAAGTTGTTTCTATTTTTTCAATATTATGTCAAGAATATCCTTTGACATAAATGTGTTTATGTATCTCTAAGTTATTCTAAATTTATATCCCTAGAAATGCTAAATCCCAAGCAGTAAATTAAAATCCCTAGAATTACTGGATCATATGGTATTTTGATCATTTATTTTCCTTTAAACACATACACACCATCACATGATGGCTCTTCTGATTAGAAATAGAACACATGTTCGCTGCAGAAATTTTGGAAAATACAGAAAAACACAAAGAAGGAAATTCAAGTCTCCCATAATCCTGCCACTCAGAGAGAAGCCCTCTTGACATTTTGGGGTATTCTTCTCATCCTGTTATATGTGCTTGCCCAGCCTGTGTATGCACACCCACGCAGACTCCCACGCGTGCACACTACGTGTTTACAGATTGTAAGTCTGCTGGAGGACTGGGTTGGGGGCACATTGATTTTTTCACTTTTTAAAATACTCACTTTAAAAAAGATTTCTCAATGGTGGAAACAACCCAAATACCCATTAACTCGGTGGTGAATGGGTAAATAAAATGCAGTAGATAGTACTATTATTTAACAGTTAAAAAGGAATGAAGCACTGAGATGTGCTACAATGTGGATAAACCTCAAAAATGTGCAAAGTGAAGGGACCCAAATACCACCTACTGCATGATTCCATTTATATGAAATGTCCAGAAAAGATAAACCTCTAGAGACATAAAGTAAATTAGTGGTTGCCTGGGGCTGGGGCTGAAAACCGTGATTGACGGTAAACAGGCTCAAGGAATCTCGCTGGGGTGATGGGAATGTTCAGAATTGTAATGATGGTCACACAATGCCATAAATTTATCCAAAAATCATTGTACACTTAAAACAAGATGCATTCTGTGGAATTTCTTAACGTAAATAATACCGCCATGAAGTCGATTTTTTAAAAGAGTAAAGACATTAACATAAAGCTTCATTTGGAAAATAAAGAGTAAGCACAGGGAACGAAATAAGAAATCTACCACATAGGACTGTCCGCTTGTGCTGTTTAGAAACCCCTCCTATTTTTCCGTCAATGGTATAGATTCCTCCTTATCTTCCTTCTGTTCTCCCTCTTCTAACGTGGAATTGCACTGCATCTCCAACTTTATGACCTTTGTTTTTCACTTAAAAATATGTCATGGGTATTTCCCAAATCATTAAAATTTTGCTATTACATGGAAATATATAGCTTATTACAGTTTTTTGTTTGTTTATTTACAGCATAACAGTGTTCATTGTTTTGGCATCACACCCAGTGCTCCATGCAGTACGTGCCCTCCCTATTACCCACCACCTGGTTCCTCAACCTCCCACCGCCCCCCCGCCCCTTCAAAACCCTCTGGTTGTTTTTCAGAGTCCATAGTCTCTCATAGTTCATCTCCCCTTCCAGTTTCCCTCAACTTCCTCTCCTCTCCATCTCCCCATGTCCTCCATGTTATTTGTTATGCTCCACAAATAAGTGAAACCATATGATACTTGACTCTGTCTGCTTGACTTATTTCGCTCAGCATAATTTCTTCCAGTCCCGTCCATGTTGCTACAAAAGTTGGGTATTCATCCTTTCTGATGGAGGCATAATACTCCATTGTGTATATAGACCACATCTTCCTTATCCATTTACCCGTTGAAGGGCATCTTGGTTCTTTCCACAGTTTGGCGACCATAGCCATTGCTGCAATAAACAGCAAATAAATGATAAAAAAAATAAATGGCCCTTCTTTTCACTACATCTGTATCTTTGGAGTAAATACCCAGCAGTGCAATTGCAGGGTCATAGGGAAGCTCTATTCTTAATTTCTTCAGGAATCTCCACACTGTTCTCCAAAGTAGCTTATTACAGTTTATGGACTCCTTCTCTGGTGTTGGACATCCCTAGATCCTCCTCTCCATACGTGATCAGTGTGTCCATTGTTGCTATCGGAGTCAATTCCTAGAAACTGAAGTATTGAATCAAGGAGAAATATTGAATCAAAGACCTAAGCATTTTTAAAGCTTTTGGTATTTGCTGATGGCCACCAGGAAGGGGAGGTATACCAGTTGCCACTTCTACCAACAGTTAAGCAAGTGTCTATTTCCCAATGCCCTCAGCAAATCTGGGTGTTTTAAGTTATTTCATGTTTGCCAGTGGGACAGACAAGACGTGGTATCTCACCGTTGGCTGAAATGGAGTTTATTTGATTTTTAGGGAGACACACATTCTTCATATGCTAATAGCTGCTTTGTATTATTTTTTATTTAGTGAAATGCCCATGCTTGCCCTTTGCACATTTTGCTCTTGGAGTATTTGTCTTTTTTTGTTGACATTTTAGTGTTTATTTTTATAAAATAAGAACATCAACTTTTATACTGCCATATATGTTATAAATATTTTTCCAAGCTTGATGTTTGCCATTTAATTTTGTTCATGGTAGTTTTGATACATTATTACTTGATATATATTATTTCTGTGGTGTTATCAGCATCTCTCCTTTGGTTTCTGACTTTATTATAATGCCTAGAAGGAGCTTCTCCACCTCAGTATTGTATAATATTCACCTACATCTTCTTTTTTGTTACCTTTATACTGTTTTTTTTTTCCTCCTTCCTTCCCTTAATTTCTTGCTCTTTAATCTTTAATCCATTTGGAACTTATTTTGATATATGGCTTAAGATTGGAATCTTAATCTTAAATTTCTCCCGAATAATTGAATAATTGTCTCAGCTCAATTAATGAATAATTTATATTTTACCTACTGATTGGAAACAGCCACCTTTGTCATGTCTTAAATACTTATCTCTACTTGAATCTCTTTCTGGGGGCTTTTCATCTCATCCCATTGATCTATCTGCATTTTCATATGCCATTAGGACATGTTTTTGATTATTTTGGCTTTTATGATGCTTTTTAAATCCGGCAGTGCAGATCACCTGTCATCTCTTTAGGCTGCTATCTCCTGGTTCGTCTTCCTGATGCATTTTAGAGTCATCTTGTCCAGTAAAAGAAAAAACCCTTCTGTGATTCTGATTGGAATTGCATTAAACTGAAAAATTAATTTGGAATAAACTGACACCTCTATTCTTGAGCCTAACCGTCATGGAACACGCCATGCCTCCTCATCGAAGTCTGCTGTTACATCCTCCCTTTTAGTGTTTTTGTCATTTTCTCTTTTTTTTTAAAGGATTTTATTTATTTATTTGAAAGACAGATCACAAGTAGGCAGAGAGAGAGAGGGAGGAAGCAGGGTCCCTGCTGAGCAGAAAGCCCGATGTGGGGCTCGATCCCAAGACCCTGAGATCATGACCTGAGCCAAAGGCAGAGGCTTTAACCCACTGAGCCATCCAAGCACCCCAGTTTTTGTCATTTTCAATGCTGAGATTGCTCACTTCTTATTTGTTTTCTTATTCATTGTGTAATGTTTTTGTTGATCTTTTAGAAAGGAAATCTTTTACCATTAAGTTTTCTTACAGTTGTTGCCGATATAAAGAAATGGTATTAATTTGTACTAACTAGTTATTTAACTCGACCCTCCTGCTCCTGCTACTTCTTAACTAGTTTTTGTGCTTGGAGATTACGGTTTTGCAGGAAAACATTTATATCATTTGCAAGAATTTTTTTTTCCTTCCAAGAAGTGTGTCTCTAAATTCTTTTTCTTTCTTATTTTGTTGGTTAATGGTGTGGTGTGAATCCAAAAAGTGTGTCTCTAAATTCTTTTTCTTTCTTGTTTTGTTGGTTAATGGTGTGGTGTGAAACTTTATCCCTTCTTTATCTCTTTAATGAGAATGTCTTTAGTGTTTACCATTAGTGTGATATTGAAGGCAGATTTGAGCTAAAGATGCTTCAAGGTAGTAACTTTTCTGGTGCTAGTTTATTAAGCATTCTTAACAGCAGTGGATTTGGGATTTTATCAGATGCCTTTGTACATCTTGTGAGTTGATCATATGTTATTTTTTTCCTTTGAGCTATTGATGGAATAATATTCATAGATTTATGTTGAACCTCCCTTTCTTTATATTGAACATAACTATACCTGGTCATGGTATGTTTTCCCGGTAATATTCTAATAGATTCTACTTGCCAGCACTCTATTGGGAATTTTCATAGCAATATTACTAAGTTGGTCATTTTATTTAGCTGTTTGTCAGTCTGTGGTGTCAGTCTCTGTTGCTGGCTGAGTGAAATAAACTAGGAGGATCTTTGTATTTCTTACACTCTAGTCAATTTCTATGCATGGAATTATCTAGGATAATATTGAACACTTTGGGGGGAGGGGAATCTTGTCCATAAAACCTTCGAGCCAAGCATCTTTGTTAACATGCCCTTCCCCTTCGCAGCACACATGATTTTACCCATCTCTTGCAGGAGGAATCTTCGAGTATGCAGATGGCCCCAATGCCCAGGTCATGAATGCTGAGGAGCATGCCTTTCGATTTTCTGCCAACATCATCAACAGGAACAGGACTCTGCTGCCCAACACAACCTTGACCTATGACATCCAGAGGATTCACTTTCATGATAGCTTTGAGGCCACCAAGAAGGGTGAGTATGCAGTCTTGACTGCTATCTTCCAGGGTGGGGACAGAGGCAGCCTTGTTTGCTGTCCAGGGTCCCAGCTTTTGGTGGGCTTGAGGCTCAGAGTCTGTATCTCCTGGTTTGGGAATCTGCCTCATTTCCAGTTCAGCTTAGGCTGTGTCCTTCCCCAGGCTGTCCACCAGGAATTTCACTGGCGGGTGCCATGAGGGAATGAGGGGCCATGGGAGGAGGTAGAGAATGAGGCTTGAGATGGGGCTGAAGAGGTAGAAATGTAGAGGTCAGCTCATATCCCCAACACCTTTGAACTGAAGCTGGCATTTTCAAACTTGTTTTTCTTTCTTGAAATCCTACCCAGAATATCAATAATTAAAATATGCAACATTAAGTTGCCATAAAAAGGCTTACTAAAAAACACTGAAGCTGCTTCTATGGCTCACACAATTTAACCCCAGAGGCTATGGATGACACTTGAAGTTTGACATTAGCCTCAACATTCAGTACATTTCCATATTTTGTTTGAGCTGCACAATAGCAGGAAAATTGTGAGTCATAAAAATAAGCTTTACTAAATCCAGTCAGTTTTCCCCACACCTGAATTTTACAAAATAAAACAAAACAAATGTCGGGTTGCATCCTTCTTTATTAGTGATACATATACAATAAGCTCCAATGACTGCACAGAACGGACTGGAGAACTTTATTCCAAGATCCTCAGGGAGAAAAAAAAAACAACTTGTCAATACCTGAATGAGCTAGCAGTTTCCAAGGTAGCATATAGCACATTTGAATATACACATATGTTCCTTTGTTACTCTTTTAAAAAATACAATTTATACACACACGCATTTAATTGAAATTAATTTAGAGGCTCAGATAACTCTAAAAATAGCTTCCATATATCCCTAGAGTTTCCTGGAACTCCATGTAAAAGTCTCATACCTAAGGAATCTCACTCCCAGGGAAGACAGGTCATTTTTCCTACAATTTGCCATCATACCCCCTTGCTTTTCTTCTTCAAGACACTTACCACAATTTGTAGTTAAATAATGGTGTGTATTTGATGTGTTTCCCCTTCTCTCCAATACTACTGGAAGGAAGACTCTTTCTTGTTAACTGATGAAACCCTAGCATCTAAAAGACTGGTATGTAGTAACTACTTATTGAAATATTTATTGGATGAAACAATGAATGACTGATGTGAGAATGGGGCACGGGAGCCTGAGCAACATTACTCAGGGCCCCTGTCTGCTGAACTTAATGACAGTGTCCTTCATGCATGTTGGGTAGACTGAGGCTCATCCAAAATATCCCCTTGGTCTTTCTAAGGGGCTCCCAGTAGCTAATCAAGGTCTCCTGGACTCCCAGGTATAGACCTGCCAAAGTGCTTCCTGGGGGTGGCTCAGTTTTCCAAAGCCCCATTGTGGGTAAACATCTTAGCATAGAAAAGCAGTGTGGCATGAGCTTGGAGCCAGACAGCCTAGCCTTGTACCTTGTCCATTCTGATATTAGTTGTGACCTTGAACAATATAACTTGCCTCAGTTTTTTGTGCCTCAGTTTTTTTCATCTACAAAATGGACACATTTCTGTGAGTGCCTAGAACAGTGTCTGCCATGTACAAGTCTATTTATTGGACTTTGCTCTTATTACCTTGGTTGGTTTGCTTTCTACCCACTGAGCCATTAGATTCAGGGCCTCACCTACAAGCACTTTCTCCACAGTTGGTCCCTCTCTCACCTGCCCTGCTCCTCCATGCCTTGTAAGCTGAAGGGAACAGGATCCCTGACATTGAGCACAATACCCCTGACCCTTCCCTGAGTCCCAGAGCCAGCCTGCACACAAACTGGAAGAACCCCACCCTGTTAGCCTTGGAGAGTGGTCCTTTGCCCATCACCCTTCTCCTTATGCTGGCCTGTTGTCCTCTCTACCTGCATCCTCTCAGCTCTCTCTCCTCATGACTTGTGGCCAACACTTACAGTCAGCTATCCACCTCCCCACTGAGAGCCCCTGCTGGCATCCTCTGCCTGGCCTCGTCCAGCTAGAAAGTGACTGAACTCAACCAAAAATGCTCAGTGAAAAGGTGAGGACACAGAACAAACGCCTGGAATCAGAACAGAGGTTTACGTGGGCATGATGACCCCAAAGGGCTAGGCTGGGTATTCTGTCCATTTTTTCTAAAAGTCACTAAAATAATATGACGACTCTTCAGTAGCACACTTGTGAGTCAGCACGGGGGCCTTCCCCAGCTAGCAGTGAGCCCAGAGCAGAACCCCAGAGTCTTCTGAGGTACTTCCTCCAGTGGGAACTTAGAGTTCCATGCGACGTAGAACTGCCAGGTAGCGGGTGAGTAGACTTGGGACAGAAACATCCAGTTTTGGAAGTCCAGCCAGATGGGGCCACAGGACCAAAGCCACGCCCCCTCATCCCCCACCACCTGACTTGTTTGCTTAAAACTCCAGCTGGTGTGTCCTATTGTTCTTTCTCCAAATCATCAGAGCCCATGGGGACCTGTCCAGTCCAGCCCAGATGTGACTTTCCAACCACGTCTGACCTCTGGGCTCTAGCCCCGCCTGCAGTCCTCCAGGTGCCATGCTTTCTCCTACCTCAGGGCTTTTGCACTTGCTCTTCTCTTTGTGATGCCCCTTCCCTATCCCACCCCTGCCCTGCCACTTGTCTAGGTCTTCAGAGGAGCCCACCCCAAGTTCCCAGACAAGGTCAAGTCTTCACCTGTAAAGCTCTGGACTTTTCCTTCACAACTGTGATCCCTGGATGTGTGTATGTGTGTGTGATTATGTGATTATTGTCCACATCTTCTCCTAGATTATGTGTCTTCTTGCCTCTTCACTGCTGTCCTAAAGAATCATTGTTCTGGCTACCAGTGCCGTACATATGTTGCTCTGTGTGTTTTTGAACTTTACACAAATAGAATACCAGTGTGTACGTTTTGGCAGTGTGTAGAATATACCCTTGAGATTCATCTATGTTATTGGATATAATAGGAATCTATTTATTGTTGTGTAGTGGTCCACTATACAAATACACCACAATTTTTAAACTTAATTGTATCATTGGACGTTCAAGTTGTTTCCATTTGGGCCCAGAAAGCAGTGCTGCTATGAACATTCTTGTAGATATCTTTTGGCGCACAAACGTGCACAAATGTTTTTTGGTGGGTAGACACGCAGGAGTGGAAGTATGAGGTTACAGGATGTCATGTGTTCAGCCAGACGGCTTTCCAGAGTCCTGGTAGCAAGCCCCTTGGGGGGGCACACAGCAGTGGGGAACTGTCGACACCATCATAAACACTTGATAAAGTCAGTTTTGTTTCTGGTGGTCATGTGGTGGATATCTCATTGTGGTTTCACTTTGTATTTCCCTGGTGACCAGAGGTCCTGAGCATCTTTTCAGATTTTCATAGATCATTCAGATCTTCTCTTTCCTGGAGTGATTTTTGAGCCTTTTAACCATTTTTAAAATGGAGCTGCTTGTCATTTTCTTATTGACTTGTAGGAGTCTTTTACATATGGTGGGTAGGAGTCCTTTGTGGGACTTGCACATTGCCTGTATCTGCAGCAAGGGAGCTTGCCTTCCCACTGTTTTAGAAACATCTTTTGAGGAACAAAGTTCTTAACTTAAGGAGGTCTGATTTGTCAATATTTTCCATTACAGTTAATAGCTTTGTGTTCTATTTTTGTCTGTCCTCGAGTCATGAAGATTTGCTCCCATGTCCTAGAAGCTCTGTTGTTTTGTCTTTCATGGTTAGCTCTAGGACCTGTCTCATACTGATTTTCTCTGTATAGTGGGAGGTAGGGGTTGAGGTTTATTTTTTCCTACACAGTGTTAGTGAGAGTGAAAACTGGTTGAACTTCTCAGGGGAGTTTGGAAATGTCCGCTAAAGTGAGATATATGCCTGCAAGAGAGTTCCTGTCCACTTTATCAATAACAGCTGAATGTTACAGGAAATAAATTAAAGGTTCATCGACAGAGAATGGATAGATTGGGGTATAGTTGTTCCATGGAATTTGAGTTAACAATTAAAAAAAAAAAGAAAAAATTCTCCCTACACAAAACATCATGGATGAGCCTCCCAGGCATAATGTCGAGTAAATAAACAATGGTCACCTCTGGGAAAGGGAGGAGTGTGCAGCAGATATTAACTGGAAAGGGGAAAAGGTAACCTTGCTAGGTGTTGGGAATGTTTTATATTTTGATCCAAGTAGGAGTTACATGGATGCAATTATATGTAAAATTTCATGGAAGTCTATACCTAAAACTGATGCACTTTACTATATGATATTACATCTCAATAAAAAAAGTTTAAGAGGCTCCTCTCTGCCATCACTTTCCCTTAATGTCCCTCCTATAGATACCATACCCAAGACAGACCCCTGCTGTCGTTAGAACCACCGCTGTCTGACCCTGGAGGCATTTCTGCAGTTGGATCCTGCTTCCCCCTTAGGCACACTCCATCCCTTGGGGAGTCCCTTGTTCCCATGATCTTTATTTTTTCTTTTGATCTTTGGTTTTTGTAAATGTATTCCTCTGAAGCATCATTAAGGCTCTTCTGGGGGATGACCTTGGGCTTAATTCTAATTAACCCAATGAGAATGATTAATCCTGCCATCACAGCTGGATCCGGCCACCTTGGGCCACGTCAGGAGAGCGGGCGCTGTGCACAGAGCTCGGCACGTCCGCCAGCTCCGCTCGAATTAGTCCTTCCCTCCACGGGAGGCCCAAGAGGCCTTTCCCCCATTCAAAGGGACTTTCACTTATTGTCTTTATTTTTAACTGTTTTGTGGAAAATTAAAAGATGAGTGACTGCCAAACGGTGTCTGAGCCAGCAACCCAGAGAGTGCCTGTGTTTTCTTCCAAGCCTGACCAGAGCGGGCCTGGAATCGACCCAGCACTCCCCAGGCTCCTCTGCCTTCACTTATTCTCTGGGCTGCTCAATTCCTTTTAAGACACAAATTGATTGGGGTAATTTTTGCTATAACTACAATTGCCGTGGAAAGGGGGTGAGGGGGGCTGCATTCAGGCTGTGGACTCCTGCAATGACTGTGAACCATTGAGCTACCGTAAAATGACCAGAAAATGGATTCCAAATTGAAGCTACAAATAATGTAATTACTGCAGTGTGTGCTCAGGGCTGCCAGAACCAGAGTTGGCTGCTGCCCTGGAAACATCTGGAGATAAAGCTGCTGCTGCTGCTGCTGCTACTGTAACCCCTGCCCTGGTCTCTCGGGGGCAGCAGCACTCTTCCAGGCTGGAAGAGCTTCCGAAGGTGGAAGGAACACGGAGGGGGCAAGAAAAAGGGATGAGGAGAGAGGCCAAAGAGAAGAAATACGTGATGGACAGGTGCTTCCTGGCACCCAGTCGTGAGATATAATCACTGTATCTCTGGCAGGATGAACCTCAGCATGACCATCATCCTCCTGTCACCACCGTTGTCACTACTGTCAATGCCAATGCACCATCACCAGTTACTGTTGTCACCATCAACAGTGGTATCACCTCCACTCTTCACACCGTCACCACCGCCATCACGGTCACTACTGTCATCATCACCATCACTGCCAGACAGCCACAGCTTCATCATCATCAGTCTCATCAGTGCCAACATCATCACCATCTTTCCTACTACCATCGGCAGTCGTGACATTGACATCTTCTCAACACCAATCTCATCAGTCCCAACATCATCGCCATCATTCCTACTACCATCGGCAGTCGTGACATTGACATCTTCATCACCAATCTCATCAGTCCCAACATCATCGCCATCATTCCTACTACCATCGTCAGTCGTGACATTGACATCTTCATCACCAATCTCATCAGTCCCAACATCATCACCATCTTTCCTACTACCATCGGCAGTCGTGACATTGACATCTTCATCACCAATCTCATCAGTCCCAACATCATCACCATCTTTCCTACTACCATTGTCAGTCGTGACATTGACATCTTCATCAACACCAATCTCATCAATCACACCCTTGCTAACATCCCCACCCCATGATCATCATCTTCCCCATCCTCACCATTGTCATGGTGCCAGAATCCTCATCATCATCACCAGCCTCATCAACACCAACATCATCACACAATTACTGTCATCACCATCAGACTGTTATCCCATCCTCTCTCATCAATGCGTTTATCACCATCATTACTCCTACCATCATCATCGCTATTACATCACAACATTGACATTTTACCATCATCAATCCCATCATCATCCCACCATTATGCCACAATGTCAACAATATCATCAGTTCCATCTTTGTTGGTACCATGGCCATGATCATCAATAGTATGGTCTTCGCCCTCACAGCCATCACTGTGGTCACCTTTAACTCTTCACAATTGATGTCAAAATCAAAATTGCCTCCTTCAAAATCATTCTTATAATCCTCTGCAGAACCATAACTTGTGTTTGGTCTACTCTCCCTTGCCTCAGCCAAACCAGATACCTAGACCTTGGACCCAGGCAGAGGACCATGATCTAAGAGGCTGGGCTGGGTGAGGGTGAGGGCATCGGAAGTATTTGCCTGCCTGCTTCTAGGCAGTATCAAAGGGGGAAATCCAAAAGGCAGATTCTTGGAAGTGGTAGTGGAGGGAATGAAACATAATAGTCATTTGAGCAAGTTATCCATCAGAGGGTTCCAAAAGGAAAAGATAGAGATAGGAGGTATAGGATGGAAACCAAGGACATCAGAGGACAGCTAGAAGGTTCAAAATAGGGTTAGAAGATAGTGCATGAGAGAAACTTACAGATTTTATAGAGTGTCCACAGCTTGAGGGGAGTGACGAAGCCTGGACAGCCGTCACTCACTGTTGCTATCTCCTTCATCTTGTATCTAACCTCCATGGCTACACAGTAACTCACACATGATCTTTTCCCCATGGAGCACCTGCTCTCAGGAGGGGACAAAGTGGCCAGAGGGACACTCAACACCCAGGGAAGCAACATGAATGAGCAGTGAGTGGACAGGTCCGGGCCTGGCCTCCTTGGGATGAGGGCCCTTAAAAGAAGACTTCCTGAAATGGGACAATTTATCAACAACCCTAGGGTTCTATTTTGGAAGCATTTATTTTCACTGGGGTTGATCCCACATAGAGCGCTGCTCCAGGCTCGTTGACAAGAGTGGGTGACAAGAGTGGGGACAGCAGCACTTCCCTGACTTGGACTCCAGTTCTACAGCTGTAGGAGCACCAGGGAGCTGCCACGTGCCTCACTGGGCATCTTCTCCTGCACTTGGTATTGGCCACAAGGAATTCCGGTCATCCAAGAGATGCTCCCTATGTTGGCCTTGCTGCTTCCCATACATGACTGCCCTGTCCCATGTTCCATGTGGTTCCAGCAGTCTCCTGACAATAACCAGCTTCCCCCCACCAAGAGTGCTGTATCTTTCGCCCAAGGCACAAGTGGAATTCTCTGGTGTTCTTGAGGAAGTACAAATTTCAGGGTAAATACTTTCTATATTTCCTCCTGGTCCCAGGAGGCAGTAAGGGAGGAGAGGTTGGAGGTCAAGGAAGAGGAGAAAATACCCTAAAGACCACCCACTCTGATCAACTGAAAACCACTCCACATCTCTGCATCCATTGGGACCACCATTAGCCCAGGCAAGAGGGCCCCTTTCTCTGGGTCTGTGCTTTGGGTGGGGGGCTGCCCTTGCCCTCCTCTGGTCAGTGTCTCCTCCCAGGACAAAGGGTCAGTGGGACGAAGGGCACTTGCCTACCAGGAGCCTGTGCCCTGCCGTTTTAGCCTTTGCTCCAAGTATCTAGAACCCTGAATTTCCTGCCCAGTTGGCCCTGAGCCCACCTCCAGGCCTGCATGAGCCTCTTCCCTGGGCTGTTCTCCAGAGGGAGAGCCGTACTGCCAGGGGTACGCTCCTAGGCCCTTTCCAGAGGTGAGCAGAGGGCAACTGTTTGTAGGGTTGTGGACAGAGCTTGGACATAGGAGTGGGGTGTCCACATGGAGAGCACAGTCCTCCTTATGGATCGGGGCAGAGCCAGCAGTAAAAGAGGAGGGCAAGCTTGAGCTGGTGCCACCCCTCCCTACATCTCTGTGTATGGGAAGTCTCCATGCCCACCTGATTTTCCAGGTTGCTAGGGAAGTGTATTTGTCAGGGTGGGAGGAAAGGGCGTGTTTTATATAACAATTTGTTAGCTTGGCTTATAGCACTTAAATATTTAGCCATATAATATGTGGGCCTCCATTTGGAGACTGGTCTGGGGCCCTACAAATCTTAGGAGTGGCCTGAGACCAGTAGGTCATTCTCAGAGGCCCTTGGGGCAGCCAGGACGTGTCTAAATCCATGGCCCCTCAATGCTTAGGCGATGTCTTGCCTCTTCCTACATGCACCATACGTTCATAAGTGTGCACGTGGCACCATTCCCGCGGCCACAGACTAGTGAGTTTGCAGAGACGCTCTATGGATAGATCGGTTAGGGCTCCTCTGGTTGTGAGGGACAAAACACCAAATCCTTTTTTGGCTTAAGCAAAAAGAGAACATATTGGTTCCCATACCCAAGGTCCAAGGTTGCACTTAACCAGGGGCTCTTATTTCTTCCTCCCCTTCGGCTCTGCTCACCTGCCTACTGACTCCGTTCCCAGACAAACACTGCACTTTTTGGGGGAGCACAGGGTGGTTATCGCAGCTCCAGATCTTATTCCCATGTCCCTTGCAGAGGGAGAGCCCTACCTTCTGGGTGTGAGGTCTCGCAGCTCCCCATTGGCTCTGACTGGTCACATGACCATCCTCCAACCCTGTGTCTGGGGCCTGAAGAAGGCCTGCATCTAAGCCATGCCCTGGCCCTCACGGCCAGGGAGTGGGAAAGGCGGGAGCCCAAAGGAAAATCAGAGTTGCCAGAGGAAAGGGTGAGAGCTCCTGGGGAGTCCTTCCCCTGACTGCCCCCAGAAAGGTCCCACTTTAAGGAGCTTTTAGGCACAATCCTTACATGAGCCTGTGCCTGCCCTTGGAGCCCCAGCTGCCTGGGACTGCTTATTTAAATCTCTGCTGTGCCCATCGGGGTTAGGCCCTCCCCAGAAGCACCTGCCATCTGACCTGCCTGAGGCCCTCCCCACGAGGGGAGCGCCTTTCAGGAGCCCCTCGGCTTCCTCCCCCACCCCCCAAGAATGCAAGCTGCTTGAGGGCAGGGAGTCAATACTCATTCACTCAGCAGAGGCTTGTGAAGTACCTGGTCAGGCCAAGTCCTGCTTTGAGCACGTTTAGGTACTATTCGGGTACTGTTTATTGCTGATACAGCAATAAGCAACATAGATCAAGCCCTTGCTGCCTTGACTTCTAGTGGGAGGACAAAATCAACAAACAAGACTTCTGGTGGTCATTTAATAAATAAAGAAACAAAGCAGGGTATGGGGTTTGGGGAGTCTGGCTGGAGAAGGATTCTTATTACAAGTCGGACAAGTGATACTTCTTTAGTAAAACCACGTGGATGCAGAAACCTGAGGGAAGGGAAGGAGGAAGTCATGCAGATATCTGAGCAGAGAGCACTTCAGCTAGAAGGGACCGTAAGTGCAAAGGCACTGAGGCAGGAGTGTGCTTAGTGTGTCTACAGAGCAACATGGAAGCCAGTAGGGCTTGAGGGCTGTGAGGAAGGGAGAGAAGGATGGGAGTTGAAGTAAGAAAAGTAGTGATGGTGATGAGGACAGGGGTGGGATAGGGGTGGAGAGGAACTGCAGCAAGCAGGGCCTCATCTGTCACCATGAGGACTTCGGCTTTTAGACCAAGTGACATTGGAGCCTCTGGAGCAAACACGTGATGTCACCACTTGAGGCTGAAAGAGGTAAGAAGCAGGGAGGGTCCCTGAGGAAGCTGGGGCCCAGCAGTAGTGCCTGCAGCAGAAGATGGTGGCAGTGGCGAGAAGTTCTGATTCTGGAACATTCCGGAGGTGACTCAGCAGGAGTGGGATGTGGGACAACAGAGAACAAGAGGAGTCAAGAGGAAGCCAATGTCCAGGGTCTAAGCCACTGGGACGGTGGAAGTGGTTTACTGAGGAGGGGAACCTGGAGGAGGAGGGGGGGGGCATTTGGGACACGTTTGGCCTGAAATGCGTCTTGGATGCGGGCACATGGTGGTGTCCTGCAAGACGGGAGATGAGCACGTTGAACTTTGGGGAACAGACTGGGGCTAGAAGTTTCACAGTTGCCACAGGGAGATGTTTCATCCTAGCTTTTTCTCAGCCTTCCCCCCATCGCCCAGATCAGGGCCGGTCCCAGAGCTGGGGGTGCTCAGCACAGTGAGGACAGCATCAAAAATAACCCCATCTCTGTTTCATGAGCAGTGCTAAGGGTCTCGTATGCGTGATCTCACTCAACCTTCCCAATATCCATAAGTCAGGGAGATTGTAACCCCACCTTCCAGAGGAGAAAGCCAAGATTCAGAAGGACTCTTCCTCGTCTGCCCTGGGAAGGTTCCAGCTGCTGTCTCCCCCCGCTGTGTTTATGGGATCATGGAAATCACTGCACTCCTGTGTGCACAGCCCCCAGCTGCCTGACGAGGTTCAGCACTGAGCCCCTCATTTTCCCCCCACCCCCGCCTCCGTTGCAGCCTGTGACCAGCTGGCCCTGGGCGTGGTGGCAATCTTCGGGCCATCACAGGGCTCCTGCACCAACGCTGTCCAGTCCATCTGCAATGCTCTGGAAGTGCCCCACATCCAGCTGCGCTGGAAACACCACCCGCTGGACAACAAGGACACCTTCTACGTGAACCTCTACCCCGACTACGCCTCCCTCAGCCACGCCATCCTCGACCTGGTCCAGTACCTCAAGTGGCGATCGGCCACCGTGGTCTATGACGACAGTACAGGTGGGTAGCCGGGCGTGGCTGGGCTGAGGGTAGGGGGTGAAGGAGGTAGAGCCCTAGGATTTGCTCGCCCAACTCAGCTGCCCCTGGGAGAGGGTGCACACTCACACCCAAGCCTAGCAGGACACCCAGACACTTGCCCCTGCACTGCCTCGCAGCCCGGGACCCTCCGGCCACACTCACCCTTGACTCCGCCACAGCCCGCCTCATATCTTCCCCACACTCCCACCTCCACCCCCCTGCAGGATGCTCTCAGCACGCACCCAGCACCCGCACTCACCCCTGCACAAACCGTGCCCCCCCTGCCGGCGCTCTTAGACTCACATTCGCACCTGCAGCAAACGTGGGCGGCCCCATGCTGACTGCAGGCACAGGCTCTGGATCCATGGGCAGGGGTACATGCTGGTTCTGACACTTGCTAGCTGGATAGCACAGGGCTGTTTCCTCTCTTCCTCTTCCTTTCTGAAGACTCAAGTCCCAAGACATTTCTTAGCCTGGCCCTTTAAGAGAAAGTGACCTTGGCAAGTCACTTAACCCATCTGGCCCTTCTCTGGCCATGTGTCAAGTCAAGAGCTGTAGCATCCAAGCTGGAGAAAAGCCTCTTCAGCGTTCTGCAGCCTGTGACTCTATGTCAGCTCTTGATTACCTTCTAATGGGGAGTGGGAATCATAGGGAGTGAATCCCTGAGAAAAGCTGTCTAACTTGGGATTCTACAAGCCTCTATTGTGTTCCTGCTATGCCCATAGTACCAGACAGGAGATCGTGGAGGGCAGGGCCAACGCCCCCATTCGGTGCCCCCAGCATGAGCTGTCTGCCATTGAGGGGTGTGAGGACCCCACTCCGGGTCACGGCCAGCATTCCGGCAGCCCTGTTAGATGGTCTCACTTAGCACACTGCCAGGAAGGGTTGCGGTGGCTTGTCCAGACCATGAGCCTTGTGTGCCTCCAGGCTTTAGCACAAGTCCCGGTACAACAGAGACATTTTTAAATGCTTATTGAACTGAACTGAATTGAATTGAATTAAAAATCAGGATGAAATATGTCATCATTAAATATTGCAGGAAGAGAGTCCTGGGCGCCGGTAAGAGAGAAGAATGAGGATGTCGTAATCCCATCGTTTTTGGAGGAGTGAATCCTATTGTAGGGGTGTGAGCACACCCCCAGAGGTCACTGGTCATTCCAGGCCATCACCTGAGATGGGTACATACAGTCAGTGCCAAGGCACTCGGGGAGAGGCAGCCCGGCGGGCTCGGCTGATCTGGGCTGACTTACCAGAGGGAGAGAGAAACATGAGTGGTGCCTCGAGGTAAACAGACAGAGAGAGCAGGCGTGAGGGCATCACCAGTGCCTGGGACAGCCTGAGCAAAAACCGAGGAGGCGGGATTGTGCGTGGCAGCCTCCTCGAGAGCGCAGCCTGGCAGGGGGAGATGATTCAAGTTCGGAAGGTGGGAGGAAACGGTCAGATAAACAGAGTATATCAGGCTGTGCGAAGGTTCTGCTGTCTGGCATCGGAGTTCACACCTGATCTTGGGAGCAGACCCGGCCCACTGAGTGTTGTTGAGCACAGAAGTAGAATAATGAAAGCAGAGTTTCGGAAGGTGGCGTGATGGTATCGCATGGGGCGGGTGGCAGGGAGAGCCAGGAGCCAGAAGTCACGCAGGGGTGGCCACCTTGTTTCGGGCAGGGACAAAGGAGGCCGGGATTTGAGGGGCTGCCTAGAGAGAACTTGGGGCCAGGATGGCAGGAAAGAACTGGACATGAACAGTGCGATGCTGAGAGGGTCACAGAGCAGTGAGAAGAGACACAGGCGCTTATCACAGCCCCGCGTCCTAGGGCCTTGGGACTGGAGGGGCTGGGGGCAGAGGCCTTGCAGAGGAGGAATGCCCTGCTGGTGAGGCTGCTCAGAGCTGATGCTAATGCCTGGAGCTCCCTCTCCTCCAGTGCCTTCGCTCTGAGGATATGAGCAAGCCTCTCAATTATCAGCTCAGAAGGCCTGGAATGCCCAGCCGCCTGGGGGCGGGGGGGGGGGGGGGGGGGGGGGGCGCACGCGCTCTCCTCCAGCATGATTAACCACAAAAGAGAGGGGATCCCATCTTCATTTCTTCACTCTTACCAGTGCCCAGAACACCCTTTCTTGCAGGATTTAATTAGAGTTTAATTCAACTTGATTTTCAATTCGGTTCAATTCAGTTTAACAAACATTTAAACACACGAGGGAGTCCTGGAGGGAGTGGGTTTGGTCAAGAACACACTGGGCACTAGGGATTCAGTCAAATAGGAAGACTTTGATGAGGACTGGCGGGTGGTAAGAGGTGTCCTCCCAGAATGGGGATGTTTCAAAGGGACAACGTGGCGGGTCATCAAGCCCCCCCACCCCCCCAGAATGGGAAGCACTTCAGAGCAGGCTTGGGCTGGATTTGCTTTGGGGGCAGCATTGCCTTCGGGTGTTTGGGCTGGATTCACAGACATCCTGGTTCCCACTGACTCGAGCAATGGACACTTTATTCTCTGATGGACAAGAGTCTGGAGATGGGCCTTCCCAAGGCTGTTTTAACAGCTCAACAGAGCTGGGGTGGTGGCTCCATATCCCTCCAGGTCTCTTGGCTTTTCTCTCATGGTCAAAATAGAGCTGCTCCAGCTCTGAGCAGTCCATCCTCACCTGCGGACACCCCAAGAAATGAAGGAAAGAGGAGCCAAAGAGATTGTTCTTAATGTGACTCATGCCTCTTATCAAGGAGGAAATTTTTTCTAGGAACCTTCCAGCAGACCATCCTGGACAGCTCACCGAATCAATGGTTACTACCCTAAGCACAGTCAGATAGGAAAGGGAGTGCCCCCTGACTGGCTTTTAAGCAAGCCCCCATCAGCTCTGGGGACTGGCACCCTGCCACCTGAGCCATATCCTGGTTCTCTTAGCATGTTAGAGGAGGGCACACGCATCTCTATAATTAGTGATGCTGTGTCTGCCAACCACTTCCCAAAATTTAGTGGCTTTGAATACAAAGCATGTGTTTAGCTCACAAGTCTGTGGGGTCCCTGATTGGCTGAGCTTGGCCAGGAGGTGGTTCTGGTCTCAGAGGGATCCCTCCCTTGCCCGGGGGTCACTTAACTGTTGGTGGAGATGACAGGCACCAGCAGGCTAGCCTGGGCACGTGGTCATGACCATTGTAGAGGTGCAAAAGAAGAGACCCAGGATGCCCTTCCATTTCTACTGTCTGCTTGTGACCCGCCTGCTGATACACCATTGGCCAACACAGGTTACATGCTAGAGCCCAATATCCTGAGTGAGACGGGTCACCTACCTGCAGTCGGAGGTCACCTGCAAAGTTACCTGGTTAAGGGTGTAGCTACAGGGTGGGTTGAAGAATTTGGGTCATCCCTACAATTGACTACGGAGAGAACTCTTTTTGAGTGTGCCTCGGGTCTTACGGATGACAATGGCCGCATGATGACACGGAGAGGTCAATGGCGTTGAGAAAAGAGTTGTTAACAGTTCCTAGAAGCAGGGAGCAGGGGGCCGCAGCCTCATGGAGAAGCACCGGGGTTAGTCGGGAGGCAGGAGCAAGAGGAAAGCATAGGCAAGAGCCTTTCTTTACTCTAAACCCTTTGATTACCTCATGACCATAAGATAGCTTAGATGATGATAGGTGGAATTTGTTCGGTAGGAATGTCCTCCATGGGGCAGGAAGCAAAACAGAAATTGGGTTTTGATTGGAGGGCTTATAAGATGATCTTGCGTACCCACCAAAAACACAGGGATAAGAAGAATGGCAACAACTTTGGCCATTAGTTTGATTAGCATGATTTCAGGATGCCGAAACATCAGTGAGAGAATATCACAAATGATTATATTATAGGAAGCAGCAGGGTTTGCCCTGTGACCTGTGACAAGTGGTCACCTTTGTAACCTCATCTGCACACAAAGGCAAACTCATATCAAGGGCAAAAGGAAGGGTCTTAGAAAAAGCCGAGGTGAAGGACTCCAACGTAAGAGCCAGAAGGTTGGGTCTCAAATCCCAGTCCCACTGCTAGCATGCTGCAGAACCTTACCCTCCGTGGGCCTCCGTCTCTTTGTAACCCTGCAACAGTCGGCGTGCCTTCTAGGACAGGGAGATGTTTAAATAGGGTAATGAATGCAGAAGTGCTTTGTAAGTGAAAAGCATGATTCTAACAACCATGATTCACTGTAGATATTTTGAGAGAGATTGATTAGGGAAGCAGCGAGGAAGGAAGGCTCATCTCGGGCAAGCAAGAGCCTCGTCCCCTGCTGGGGTGGGCTGAGATGAGCCTCTGGTCTCCTTCGGGAATACACTGATGAGAAGGAGGTCTGACATTTGCTACCGGAGAATGTGGGTCACTGTGCATTACACGGGGCAATGCACTTGGCTGACAGGAAGACTCTGGTGGCCTCTGCTCCAGCGTGCAGGCTGTCCCTGTCCTCACGTCCTGGATCCCCAAAGCTCACGTGCCTGCTCTGCCATGCATGCCTCCCAACACTGAGCGAGTGGGAGCGAAGTGAAGGTGGGGCGCCTCCCAGGTTAACAAGTGTGAGAGGGCAGCATCTTTCAGCCCCACTGAGAATTTCTGGGGCGAGATGGGGAGGGAGGATGAGGCTGGTGTGTGTTCCAGAGGAGATGGTGGTCCCTCCCTCCTCAGCACAGGTCAGAGGATGGCCCCTTCCGGCTCCATCTCAAGTTTGGTATTGGGAAGCCCTGTAGCCCCTATTAGATCCAGACCACTCCAGACTCCAGAGCCCTTCACCAGCCCACACACCTGGGTATGAGACCTTCCAGGGGGCTGGGGGGAGTCCTGAGGCCGGTGGCCATGGCAAAGCCTGTTTTGGAGCTCCTTGGGAAGTTCAGGTCACAGGGATATATCTCTGTCCTCCCCAGCCGAGGGGAATGGTGTACGCCAGATGGCCTTCGTCATGTCCAGCCCTCCGGAATGCGAAGGAGAAGCTGAACAGATTCAGGCATTTGTAATCAGAAATGGCTTTGGAAACCCGGAGGCTCTGTTGGAAGGCTTTCAAAGTAGGCGGTCTGTGTGAGGGGGACTCCGTCCAGATAGGGGACACTGCAATAGTTGATTGCAAACTTTAACCCAGAGCAAACTAGCTTCACCAAAAAAAGGGAGGGGGAGGGGATTTAATTGGCTGCCTTTACTGGGAAGCTCAAGAGTCATTTTAGCTTCAGGTACTGTTAGATCCAGAGGCTCAAATGGGTATCATTAGGACTTATTTGGCCTGACTTCTGCCATGTTGGAATCCTTCTCAGGTTCTATGTGGTGATGCCTAGACTTACTGCCTCCCTATTTGGAGGTAAGTGGAAAAGGATGTATTTCTTACCAGTTGCTCTGGTACCATTTCTGGAAGTTATCTGATAGGACCAACTGGCATCACCCACCCATCTCTGAGCCCATCCCTATGCCTATAGGAATGTGCATGCTGATTGGCCAGGCTGGGGCACATGCTGTACCCCGAGAGCTGGGGATGGACTCCTCGGAGTCGCATGGTCCAAGCACGGGGGAGGAGTTGCTCCCCAGAGGAGAAGCAGACTGCTGTTCATGGGGGAATGGAGCAGAGCTGAGTGGAGCGTGCAGTCGAGACACAGACCCTGAGCCCTGAGCGTGGGCAGACAGCCCAGTGGGACCCCGGTCCCTGCTGGCTCAGCCCCTCCCTGAGTGGGGAGCGGGTATCGAGGGCAGCAAGCAGGTTTACTCCCAGGCTAAACAGAAGGGAGTCAGCAAGAATGGACCTTGAAATAGCAACGGAAATGAACTTAATTAGACCTAAGTAAGCCATTTGTCTCCAGGAAGTGACATTCAGTTTTCCCTGGAAGTCCCCAAATTAAGTGGTTTTGCAAAATGCCAAGGTGGAGGATGGATTTTTCAGTGTGGGGAGAAAAAAACAGTAAGTCAGTTCAATTATGGTGATTTGTGTTGAGGGCCTCCTAAGTGCCAGGCCCCATGCTAGGGGCTGTGGGGACCCAGCCCATGAGGTTAAGGAGGCCATGGCTGGACAAGGGAGTGAGATGAGGCCAGAGGAGGCTAGTGCTGAGGGAGGAGGGAGGGGGATGGCGTGTCTCGTTTGGAAAGAGCAGTAGGGGCAGGCTTCATGGAGGAGGTGATTGCGCAGAGCCTGGAAAAATCAGTCAAGTTTGCTGAGGTAGGCTACCCTTGGGATGGGGGTACAAATACCACTTTGTCTTACATAGTCCAACAGTTGGTACACCTGAGCCTGCAGCCTTCATTTGTGCCCTTGTCCTGGAGGCAGGTTCCCAACTTCCCAGTGTCATACATGGGGTGACGAAGAGGGGTGCCCTCTGGTTTGGGCTCCATAAAGGCTAGTGTAGAGGGAAGCACGTAGACGTGGTTTGCGGGAATTTGCTGTCTGTACCTACTGCTAAATCTGTACGTGTGCCTGTGTGTCTGTGTATGCACAAGCTTTGATGTGCACGTGTAAGGAAGTCCCAACATATGTCTGTGTCAGCAAACATGTCCCTCTAAAGCATGTGTTTGTAGGTGCCTACATATCCGGGAACGTGTGTCGGCCTGTACAGCCTGGTGCGCACGGCCATACCCAAGAATCCTGGTGCCCATGTCTGGACCCACGTGGCTCTTGTCCACACACCTGCCCAAAGCTCTGTGGGCCACGCATCCGTGTCTGTGTGTCTGTGTGTGGGCACAGACCCGCAGCCACAGGCCATGTGCTCACCTGAGTCCATGGAGGCTGATAGCCGTGTTTACCTGTGTGTACACATATGTCTTTTGCATCCCGGGGACCTCCCAGGGCTCATCCGCCTGCAGGAGCTCATCATGGCCCCGTCGAGGTACAATATCCGCCTGAAGATCCGCCAGCTGCCTCTTGACTCGGACGACTCGCGCCCGCTCCTCAAGGAGATGAAGCGGGGTCGGGAATTCCGCATCATCTTCGACTGCAGTCACACCATGGCCGCCCAGATCCTCAAGCAGGTGTGTGAGTGCCAGCCAGCCCGGGGCATGGAAGGGAGGGGCGGGACCTGCCTGCCCCTCCCTCCACCCCCACTTTCCCCATTCACCCACAGCCGGGAGGTGACTGGAGCCGGTGGGGGTGGGGGGAGCCCAGCTCTGCTTCAGTCTGGCTGCGTGAACTGACCCCCGTGCGTGGGTTTCTGCAGCGGCAAAACGGACACGTGTGGTCTCTAAGGTCTGAGCCCGCGTGAGGACGGAGCGATGCCAGGGCTGAGCCCAGCCTAGTGCCTGGTGGCTCTTGCCTCCGTGCTCGCTTCCGAGCTATGGCTGCAGGTGGGAGGCAGGGGCTGAAGCGGTGCAGGACTGAACATTTCGGGAAGCCCTGGGAGGCCTCGGGGTGGCAGGAACAGTCCCCGGTGGGGGGAGGGGGGGCACTGCGTCTTCTGTGATGAGTTCCCCGTGGCCCAGAACGCTTGTGGTTATTCTACTACTGGGAGGTTTATTGAAGTTCCCCGTGCCATCTGCTCAGCTCTGCAGTGACCGTGGGGGAGGGAGATGGCTCTGGGTCCTGGATGGGCCTCTGTTCCTTTCCAGACACAGCCCAGTGTGGCATGCTGGGAACCAGAGCCATCTCTGCCAGCTACCTAAGAAATAAACAGCAAAATCGCCCACAGCCTCCTTGGAGAGTGCTGCAGCTGAAACCCAGAACACTCCCATTTGAGCCTGTGCTTTGTGTAAAAGGCAATTATACGGTCCCAGAAAGTGGCCTTGGTGATTGAAGGAGGCGTTCTGTGGAGCTCTAAGTCCTGACCTGGCGGGGTGGAGCTGGTGAGGAGGAGACAGAGTGCAGGGGGCTAGGCGCCGTGCTGGGGATAGGAGTTTTCAAGTCCCAGGATGGGTTAGGGTGGAGACATTGGTCCAAGTCCCACCCTCCAGTCCGGCCCTACAGGGGGTGCCCAGGCAGCCCAGCAGCCAGTGTCTTCCCCCAGGCTCCCTCACCCTGAGGCAGGTGCATAGCTCACTTGAGGGTCTGAATCTCACTTCTGCCCTGGGGTGTTGCGCGCCTGAGAGCAAGGAGACCCAGTGTCCTCCCCTCCTCTGTAGTCAGAGCCAGTGATCTCTGCCTCAGACGGGGACGGAGGATTCTGAGATGAGGCAGGGAAAGAGTGTAGCCCAGCGTCGGCACTGGGTGTGGGCCTCTGTGGGGTCACTGTGGAGGAGACCGATGCCCCCCAGAGAACCCTCACCCCTCCTCCCTGGGCGACAGCCCACCCCTAGTGCTTCCCTTCTCTTCCTGGCACGTGTAGCAGAGACCGCCACAACTCTGGCTGGTCATGCTGAGGAGGGACCATGTCCCAGGTGTCCAGAGCCCCTTGGTCAGCACCCCCCTGACAGGTGGCAATGGTTATCATGCCCAGTTTACAGGTGAGGAACCTGAGGTTCCCGAGGAAAGGAAGGGGCCCGGGTCATCCAGCCAGAGAGTAAGAATTTACCTCCCTGTCTGTCTGACTTGAAAACATCCAGAATTAAACCTGGAGACGGTGTGCCCCCCCAAACCCCGAGCTCCGCAGAGGTAACCATGGCCGCTGGCTGAGGCCTGGTTTGAGCCTTGAACTTGCTGACATGGGCTGTAAATCTCCAAGAGGGCAAGAGAAGGAGTGGCACTTTCCACATGTACCTGATCCTGGGACCATTTTTCTTCCAGAGCACTTAGGGGGCCTGGCATTCTGAAGAAATCTGTAGAAAGTGCATTATGGTTGTTAGTATTATAGATTATAGGTTTCTAATAAAACACGTAAATGTAGGTAATGCAGGCTTCGTAATGACACCTGGTAATAATTCCATGGCAACGGAGTGACCTGCCGGGTGGTCACCTGGAACAGGGAAGCCGGGCTGTGCTATCTCCACCCTCCAGGGAGGATCAGCCCTAGCACAGCCTCTTCTCCTGGGGCCTGGCTGGGCTGGGGCCAAGGTGGGGGCAGGGGCAGGCTTCCGCACACCTCTCTCTCAAGCCAGGACAGTGAGTGCAGCTGGGTGGAGCCAGAGCTCTTGAGAACACAGTCTGGGGCTAATTCCAACTGCATTTCTCTAAGTGTATCAAGCACGGAGATGCTCGTGGAAGAGCCAGACAGACGACTGGGCCCAGCCCAGCCCTGCAGAATTTGGAATCTTTGCATGCAGAGTACAGCCCAAGATTCTGCACTTTTTAAAAAGATTTTGTGTATTTATTTGAGAAAGAGAGAGAGGGAGCACAAGCAGGGAGAGAGGCAAAGGGAGAGGGACAAGCCGACTCTGCTGAGTGGGGAGCCCGATGCGGGGACTTGATCCCAGGACCCCAGGATCCTGATCTGAGCCCAAGGCAGATGCCTAACTGACTGAGTCACCCAGGAACCCCGAGATTCTGTATTTGAATGTGTCCCGAGGGCTTGGCAGCACACTCCAGGGAAACACCACCCTCCCCGCCCCTCCGCTATCTGCCAGCCAGTCATCACTTTGGGGAGGTGGTCTCAGAGGACATCCCACTCTGAGTGGCCCACCTCCCCCAAGCCCCGCCGCAGTCTCGTCCTCACTGCCAGGGTGCAGATTGGGGGAGGGAGCTTCCGGGTACTCCCTGCACACCGGTGACGCTCTGCTCTCCCGCAGGCCATGGCCATGGGCATGATGACCGAGTACTACCACTTCATCTTCACCACTCTGGTAACGTACCCCTGGGTCCCGGCACGGGCTGGGGTGGGATCCCCTCAGAACAAGATCAGCCTGGTGGGGACCATTGCAACAACGAGAGGAGACTCAGGTTGGCCTTGCTTCCAAAGGCTCTAGGTAGAGCCCCAGGCAAGGGCCCAGAGACATCTCCGTGGCACGCCCACTTTGAGAAACGCCCCAGAGCTGTGACTCAGGACAGGGAGTCTAGACCTGCCTGTGTCAACACAACCCCTTCTGAGGACTAGCCAGTCATTAACTTCCTGGCCTCAGCCTCTTCGTCTGCAAAATGGGTACGATAATGGCTTCTACCTCCTAGAAAGTTGAGCTCCAAAAATAAAATGCTGAAGGCGGTCCCTGATTCGTGTGAAGGCGGTTAAAGTATTAGCTGCTCTTATTAGGAAGACCCTCGGCTCCCAGCCCACACGCTTCCCCGAGGATGTCTCAGTCCTCACGCAACAACAGGAAATGCTACTTTGGATTCCTGCAGCATCTGTGCTGAAGTCTGCCCACTCACTCTCAGCTGGACCAGCCCACCTGCAGGCTCCAGATGGGTCCTGTCCAAACTCAGAGAACATTGAGGGCCATTTAAACCCATTAGGATAATTAGTTGTGGCCTGAAATCAGCAGAATAAAGAGATCCCTGTGGCAAAGGGGCGCCCACACCCAGCCACCCTGCCTTGGAATAGATGTCCTAGCACCTCGCTGGGGCCCAGGAGGACTTTTCCATCCAGCCCAGTTCTGGGGCACGTGGTGGCGTCACCGATAGCCTGGCAGGCTTCTGCGTTCGCTCATCCATCTGTCACCCAGGAACCCTCCTTCCCCAGTGCCTGGGCATCGGTGAGGGTCTCAGGATGACTGCGTGGAGGCCCCGCCCTCTAGGAGCTCCCATCCTGTGCTGTCCCCACCTCTGCATCTAGCTCCTTTGGCTGGCATGTGCGACGACATGCCTGGACACGGCTGTGGCACACTGTGGAAGGAGACACCACATGCAGAGGGGCTGGCAGAAGGTGGGAAATTTGAGGCAGGAAGATAGATGCTTAACTGGGGCCTTGAAGCATCAGTAGGAGTTCACTAAGGAGAGAGAGGAAGAGTTTGCCATACAGAGGGAATAGCATAAGCAAAAGCCAAGTGGCAGGTTAGAGCTTCACTGGAGAGCTGACTAATTTCTAGAACCCGTAGTAGTCATCTGCTCCCAAATCCATGTTCAGTGATAGCATGGAGGAAGCTTGGAGTTGGCCGTGGTGGAAGGAACATTCATACCACCAAAGTTGGTGGCTATTATGAAGAAGGGTTTGCAACCTCCCCTCCTCCGAGAGCTGGTTACTGAGTGTTTACCAGCACACCATGGCTTCTTCCCCACCCACCGTTCCCTGTGCCCGTGGCAGAGCTCAGGACCCGCCTGCACATCTCTTGATCCAGGGCTCAGCTCTGGGCGTCTGCCTGGAGTCATGTTGGAAGAAAGGGATTCTGGAAGCTGGTAACTAAGATCAGGCACATTCTTCCCCAAGTTCTTTCTGGATTTCTGCCCACCCAAGTTGATTTTTCCATGTCATGCTATATCCTGGAAAGTCATTAGACGTTGGAGGATAAGGTCCCCAGATCTCCCATATTCTACCTCTTTTTGGAGCTGGGAGCCGGATAGAGGAGCAAGGCTGGGAAGGTGCAGAGGGGCACATTCCAGGGGCCCAAGGCCCTGTCCCCAGACATGGCAGCCCTGTCCATCCCATCCTGGGCTTCTAGGGTACTAAGACTAACTTCTGGGCCCTTAGCCCTATGGCCTGGCTTGACCTTCAGGCAAGGCTCTAGAGAAGGCACTTCCCATGTTGCTCTCATTTTTTAAAAAATATTTTATTTATTTATTTGACAGACAGAGATCACAAGCAGGCAGAGAGGCAGGCAGAGAGAGAGAGAGAGCAGAGGAAGCAGGCTCCCTGCCAAGCAGAGAGCCCGAAGCGGGACTCGATCCCAGGACCCCGAGACCATGACCTGAGCCGAAGGCAGAGACTTAACCCACTGAGCCACCCAGGCGCCCCCATGTTGCTCTCATTAATGCCATTGTCTTCCTGGGGTCAAGGTTGGAGGTCTTGGAGGGAGGCTCAGGGCAGTTTCCTAATGCCAAAGGGCCTCCTCCAGCCCTAGACAGCATCCATTTCTCTTACTTTTTCATTTCCTTAATTCAGGTATCCATTTACTCACTTGCAGCAGGCACATACAGATCCTCTCAAGGCCTCAGGTACTGAGCTGGGCACTTGGGTGGGAGAGAGTGTGTGGAGATGGACCCACACAATGCTCACCAGCTGGCAGGCTTCCTTCATGCATATAGAGATCAAGGACTATGCCTGGTTCACCTATCCATCTCCAGCACCCAAAGAGTGCCTGGTATGCAGTAGGCGCTCATGAATGCTTGAATGAGAGAATGACTACCATACAAAGTAGAAAGTAATCCATGAAGTTATCAACAATCTTGTCATGGCAACAGTTAAGACCATGGACTCTGGGGCCTGCCTATGTGAGTTAGAGTTGAGATCCTTCCACTTCCCTGGGCGAGCTACTTCACCTCTCTGGGCTTCCTTTTCTCATCTACACAATGGGTACAGTAACAGCGCTACCGCTGTGTCAAGTGCCCAGTATTTATTTGAGTAGAGTGGGAGATAAGAGTTCAGTGGTGAAGTAGCTCCCGCGTAGGTCGTCTCTGTATTCAGCTTACACCGTCTCATCCACAAATCCAGAATGCCTCTCCAAGGGAGGTATGATCGCCCAACTTTATAGCAAAGTAGAAACCGAGGCTCGAGAGGTCACCCAGCAAGAAAGGAGCAGAGGGAGGGCTTTCACCAGCTGGGAGCTGTCCAGCTCCAAGGGCCTCTGCTGGGAGCTGTCATGCTGAAAGCCCGCATGAGGCGGGGGACTGGCCTCCTCCGGCCACCCAGCAGCGATGGGCCAGACGTGGTGACTGACACCAGTGGGGGTGGGGAATGGAGCCTCCACAGATCTCAGCAGGGCCCACACTTCACAGGTTCTCAAGCCCTTTCTCACATCGCAGCTTTTCCTCTTCCCAGGGCAGGGTTTTTTCTCCTCTTTGATGGAGGGGCCAAGAGGGACCAGAGAGGTTGAGGGAGCTGTCCAGAGTCTCGTAGCAGATCAGGGGTAGAGGCCTTGGTGCCCACTGCCGGTCTTGTGCATGACTGTCCCGGCTCCCCGCCCGTCCTCCCCGTGCCTCTCTGAGGGTCAGGGAAAGTGGATCTTCCCAGGGAGGGACAACCCGCACACCACGCTCAGCTCTGCTGTCTGCGTGTGTCGGCGGAGAAGGGGTCCACCAGCCTCTCCCCGAGCTGTCCCCTCCCCTCCCACCTGCCAGGGCGACAGCTGTGTCCCTTGGGCCCTCCGCTCCGGCCCTCATCCCGCTTCAGCCTCGGCTCCCGCTCCACGATCCTCTCTTCAGCCCCCATTGGCTTCACAGCCTACCTCGTGATGCTGCCTCCCTGCGCCCATTGGTCCGTCGAGGCTGTATTTCAGGAAGGCGGTGGCATTTGGCATTTATTCCTTCCCTTTAGGAAACCCACATCACCAGCACCTCGCCTCTAAAAAATTCTCCAAACTCTCTTCTTCCACGCAGAAGACATTTTAATTACCCCAGCGGCCATTATCTGCTCCAGCCAGCTTCAAGCCTTTCCCAGATAACCCCGCATTAATCAGCCCCAGCTGAGCCCCTGGTACATGTCATGTGTAGGTAAAAGCCTGGAGGTGAAAAAAGAATTATAATAAATTAATAGATAAGCAATCACAATTAATGCCACTTCCCGGCAATAACAGTTATATCATGGGAAAGATATTTTCATCTGTCATTCCTTAAGGCAATGTTTTCCGAGCTTCGGCTTCTACCCAGTCAGACCCATGGGGTGCTAATGAATTAGTCTATTATGTTATGCTGAATGTTTCTAAAAGGTCCCTCGTCGATACTGAATTCAGTGTGTCAACATTTGGCATCGAGAACAGCAACTTTTTGCCAAGCGGCAAGGTTGCCCACGGTTCACTGTGTACAGCGCTTGGGGTCTCAGGGCAGTGTGGACGCAGACTTGGAGCCAGACCAAGAGGCCTCTTCAGCGACTCCCCGTCATCGCTGCCCTCACGTCATGGGAGCGGGACTGCTTTGTGCCCCAGGCTCGGGGTGACAGGCAGGGAAGTGATCCCAGCAGTGATGCCCCGTCCCGCCCCCCCTCCCTGGACTCGAATAGCTGTAGACACCGTGCTGCATCTGGAGATGGGAAGGGCTGCTGTCACCAGCCCCCAAACCCCCCTACCAGGACCAGAGCTGCCACGCTTCCCACAGAGTCCGGTTGGCCTCTGGTCCTAGAGGAGGGCGAACCGAGTCAGGACACCCTGGGCACCAGGACAAAGGATGCTTTGGCACCCTTCGGGCCTTAGCTATAGGTCAGCCCTGCTTTGGAAAGGAGGTTGGGTCCCGTGCAGGGGTGGAGTGAGGAGGGGGCCCCGGGGAGCAGAGGTCAGCTTCTCTTCCATGGCCCCACAAGTTAGCTCTGGCTGCAAACTCACATTCTCCATTCTGCAGAACAAAACGGCTCCACCTCCCCTTACCTGCCTGATTCAAAGGCGATTTGGGGGAAGATCTCTTGATACTAAAGCAGGCCCCTCAAGGGTGTCACCCTCCCCCGCCCTGGGCAGTTGACCAAACCCTTCCTAGCCTCCAGCTTCACTGAGAACTCCCCCTGAGAGGAGGATGTGAAACTCTAGTCCCCCATCCCAGACCCTGCCACTGCTGTTTAGGCGCCCCAGAGAGCTATTTGGCTAACTGACCTTTCTTTCCACTTTGGGTGACAGGGGTATTTGGCTTGGGGGTTCATGGGAGAGACAGACACAGACACTAACAGTTGTTATTGGTGGAGTGAAAGCCAAGAACTCCCAGGATAAGAGCAAAAGCCCCCCAACCCCCCTCCTATTGTGCATGTATAAAGGAGAAGTCAGGGGAGGCTTCCCGGAAGAGGTGCCACTTGAACTGAATCTCAGAGAATAGCCCACCCAAGAGAGTTGAGAAGACAGACGGTCCAGCCAGAGGCTAGAACACGCGTAAATGCTGGCACAGTGACAGAAACTGCGTGATGGGGACATGGGCAGTGGTCAGGGAGAAAGGGAGGGGAACAAAAGTGCTTTGGTTCCCGAAAAAAACATGGGAGGGTGTGGGAATAAAAGTGAGGCTGAAGAGGGGTGGAGAGCCTTGTGAACTAATCTAAGGAAATTGCATCTCATTCTGAGAAGGCAGTAAGGATCCACAAACATGGGAGTGAGGGGGTTAGATCCCAGAGACCGTTCTGAATGCTGTGTGGATGGCGGGCTGGTCATGGGACAGAGGTGGGGCTCGGGAGCTGGGCTGCCCGGGTTGGACTCCACTGCTCCCCGGGTTAGACATGAATCCTAACCACTCTGACTCATTTCTTTCCTCCCAAATGGGGTGATGATAATATCCTCCTTGGATAAGGTGGAAATGAGAATTCAGCGAGTTCATTTACAAAAGGCACTTAGAACGCTGCCTGTTGTTCTGGGGTTCACAGGTGCTCATAGCTATTAGCCCATCGCAATTGTTGCTATGTTGCCAAGATGGGTAAGCAGGAAGGACCCAGCTCCTCTCTGCTCCTCTCCTCTGATATCTGGGCATGTCCCTGGGGCGGTATACCATGCCCAGCACCGAGAGAACCAGCAGCCAGAAAAAGCAGAAGAGAAGCATCGGTCAAACACCTAACATCTCCCATGCGGCACACGTGCTCTGGGCACACCCATGAACCCACTTCTTCCTCATGACAACCCCACCTGCTAGGTCCTATTATTATCGCCTGCATTTTGGCAGCTGAACCCATGGAGGTAAGGAAGGTAGATGCAGCTGGGACCCAGATGGCTTGGCCTCGCAGTCTGTGCTCCCCGGCTTTGCCCAGGCTGTCTCCGTGCGCTGCGCTCGGGAAGGCACTGCGGGGAACGAGGCCTCCTTCTGGGCATGCCCTCCCCGCACCCCTCTGCTCCTCTCTGATTCCGCACCTGTCCCCAGCTCTGTCAGGAGTCATGACTTAGATGAGGGGTTTCCCAAATCAGAGTTGCCAGGCTGCACCCCAGACTCTCTGCAGCTTATACACCCCAGAACAGCTCCAAAGACTGATCAGGTACATGTCGCATGTTTGGCAATCACTGGGGCATAAAGCACAGGAGTGTTTGAATAAGACAGACGGCAGTGTGCCACCCGCTGTCCAAGTGTGTGGGAGGGAAACCCTGGATCTGGAGCATTGCTAATTTCCATGGTGTAAACACTCCCAGCAAGGCTGGTACCAAGCAACCAAGGAGAGGTGCCTGGAGGCAGAGGCAGGAAGAACTGTGACAGTCACTCCCCGAGGCCAGCACGAGCCAGCTCCCCCACCCACTGAAACAGACCTGAATGCAAATTCTACTCTACCTTTTATGAGCTTTTTGAGCTCAGGCAGCTCACCTCATGCCCCTGAGCCTGCTTCCTCATCTGTAAAACTCATACTGTTAACTCATACCTCATACTGTTAAACAGCTACTTCGCAGGGGTGTTGGGACGGGATGGTGTCCTCCAGGGCTGAGCGCAATGCCCATCCTCCCCTCCGCACTGAGACTGGAGCAGGCAACCTCAGACCCACTCAGTGAGAAATCCCCCATCTGCTGAAGATCCCACCTTCAAGTCCAGGCCTACCCCAAGTCCTGGCCTGGAATCAGCACCCTAGTTGTCTGAGCAAGGCTCGGATGAAATTTTCTTGCCCGGGGCTCGAGTCTGCTCCAGATCCTTCCCTGACACCCTGTTCCCTAAACCCTCCAAGAGGAAACCAACACTGCGCATTCCAGAAGGAGCCCATTTTGGGGGTGCAGCTGGAACAGGAGGAATTTAGCAACAGCTGGGAATATCTGAGAGACCAAAGGAAGCCGGCACACTGCATGCGGAAGAGCTGTCCCACGGGCTCAGCATTCCTCGAGCCACCGTCGAGTTCACCGAAGTTTGGACTGTGATGGCCCTGACGGCTGCAGGTGTGCAGAGAACAGCACAGCCCCCCGGGGTGTCCTGTCTCTCTCCCAGCACAGGATGCTGCATAGGAGTTGAGGGGCCCAGGAAAGAGGATGGACCAGAAGCCAGGACAGAAGGCAGCTTGATGAGGGTAGAGCATAGAAAAGAATAGAGAGTTGACCAGGAGGACCTTAGGACTCAGTTTCCAAACCACTAGTAGGAAGGGACCAATCTAGATCGTCATAATAATATGTTTTCTCAAAAAGTGAAAAATGGGGACGCCTGGGTGGCTCAGTGGGTTAAAGCCTCTGCCTTTGGCTCAGGTCATGATCCCAGAGTGCTGGGATCGAGCCCCACATCGGGCTCTCTACTCAGCAAGGGAGCCTGCTTCCTCCTTTCTCTCTTCCTGCCTCTCTGCTTACTTGTGATCTCTGTCAAATACATAAATAAAATCTTAAAAAAAATAAAAGAACTTTGAAAAAAAGTGAAAAATGGCTCATGCGAATATAGGATGAACATGTGTCAAAGGTGTATCGGGCTCATTAACAAGGGAGCCAGTAGGATGGTAAGGCAGGCTCAGAGAGCTTGGGAGGGATTGAGTTTTTATTGGGAGGGAAAAACACTGAATAAGATGGCTCAGTTGGTTACAAAAAGGATTAATGTCCTGCAAGGGTAATAAAGTCGGGGTTTATCTTTTCAATGGGCCATGATCTCCAAGTTAACCCAGAGTCTGGGCCTTTAAGCAGCAGCTGCCCGTTAAGTCAGACCTGGGCGCCTTCTCCAGGAGGATCACAGGGTGCAGGGCTGGCCTGGTAAGGGACGCTCCCATACTGCATTGAACGGAGATGCTGCTCTCCTGCTTTTTTATAAGTTTGGGGGGTTTTTCTTAACAGGAGGGAGCTCTGCTCTGCTCTCCCTACCTCCTCACCACTGCCACTTCTCCTAGCTTAGCACCCAGCTTCTCCCTCCACACACACACACCTCCCCTTAATCCCTCACTTCCTCCTTGCCTCAAGGCTCCCCTCGCCCCAGAGCTGGAGCTGTGAGGTACTGAAGCTCGACTGCCCCATGCATTAAGGCCAGGCTTCCTGGCCCCTAGGCTGGGGTCTACTCCTTACACTGGACTGGATGCCACCTGACTATGGACAGAAAGGCTGACTGTTAGTCCACTGCTCCCAGGACACAGCAGGTGATGAGACCTGGCTGGTGATGTCGGAGGTGAGCGGAGAGAAGGCAGCGGCATTCCTTGAGTCCCAAGCAGAAAGACCATTTTTTAAATGAATTATAATTGACCTACAATATTATGTTCATTTTGGGAGTACAAGACAGCCAATCAGTATTTCTATACATTACAAAATGATCCCCACAAAAGCTTTGGTTATCATGTGTCACCATACACAGTGATTACCCTATGGTTGATGGTATTCTCTATGCTCATGACATCCCCATGACTTATTTGATAACTGGAACTTTGTACCTCTTTATCGCCTTGACTTATTCGACCCATCCCCCCACCCCTCTCCCTTCTGGCATCCACCACTTTGTTCTCTGTATCTATGAGCTTGTTTTGTTTTTTAGATTCCATATATGTAAATGAAATCATACAGTATTTGTCTTTCTCTGTCTGACTTCACTCAGCATAACGTCCTTGGGTCTAGCCATGGTGTACAAATGGCAGGACGTCATTCTCCTTATGTCTGAGTTACATTCCTCTGTACGTATACACCACGTTGTCTTTATCCGTTATCTATGGATGGCTCTTGTAAGCAGTGCTGTAGTGAACACAGGAGCACACCTGTGTTTTCAAATTAGTTTTTCTGCTTTCTTCAGATAAATACCCAGAGGTGGAATTATGAGATCAGAAGAAAGTTTTAGTTTTGATAATTCTTTGAGGAGACTCTGTACCGCCTTCCAGAGTGACTGCATGGGTTTACATTCCCCCGACCAGTGCGTGAAGGTTCCTTCTTCTCCATATCACTGCCAACACTTGTGATGTCTTTTGATCTTAGCCATTCTGACAGGTGGGAGGTGATCGCTTCTTGTGGTTTTGATGGGCATTTCCCTGGTGACGAGTGACACTGAGCATCTTCTCAAGTTCTTCTCCCTTTTAGCCTATTCATTTGGTTGATGGTTTCCTTCCCTGTGCAAAAGCTAGAAAAAGGATTTTTTTTTTTTAAATAGTCTTTCATGTGGGATACAACAGCTTCCCTCTGGGTCACTGGGAGATGCCCAGGCCCAGTGCTCTTGGTCCTCCCAAAGTGAGTGTCCCCGTCATTGGACATGAACTTTATGACCATTATCAAACTCCTCTTGTGTTCTGGGCCAGGCCTTTTATGTGGACTGCTGTCCTCGGTCCTATCAAAGAGGCATGAGGCCCATTTTGTAGACGAAGAATCCAGCAGAGCCACCTGCCCAGGAGTGGGGGCAGCAGTGAGTCCGTGAGGTCAACCACCCATCCGAGGACGTTCTAGCTGATTCCCCGTCCAGCCCTCCAGCAGGCTCTGCACCGATGCTGAGCCTCACCTCGAGCCAGGAAGGGCTCTGCAGGGAGTTGCAGCCTTGGGCCCCCGGCACTCAGAGAAGGGAGTGGGGGGCAGGCAGTGGTGGCCAGGGTGAGGGGGGGGCTAGAGCAGGCCACACCTTTATTAACGTGAACCTCTTTCCGTCCAGGATCTGTATGCGTTAGACCTGGAGCCCTACCGCTACTCAGGGGTGAACCTGACGGGGTTCCGGATCCTCAACGTGGACAACCCGCATGTCTCAGCCATCGTAGAGAAGTGGTCCATGGAGCGGCTGCAGGCGGCTCCCCGGGCAGAGTCTGGCCTGCTGGACGGCGTGATGATGGTATCCCAGCCAGGCGGGCCACATCCGCGGGCGCCCCTTCCTCTGCAACCCCCACTGCATTCCCTCTTTAGTCCTCTCTTGTCTACCTCTGTCTTCCCTGCTGCCATTTCCCTTCCTAAGACCTGTCCTGTGTCAACCAGACCTCAAGCAGGACCCTGGGAACACAAGGAATCAGACACAGTCCCCCTCAAGGGCAATAGAGGGGATGCTTATAAATGGGTTATTGCAGAGTGCAAGGATAAAGACCTGTGGGTCCTGGCCACAGAGGGCTCTGAGCTGTAACCAGCTGGAGCCTAGGAGGCAGGGAAGGAGAAGGTGTGGATAGGGCCTGGGAGCAGCAGCAGTGATGGGATGAGGGAGAAGGACCTGGAAGGAGAAGGTCTGAGCTGCAGACAGGGTAGGAGTTGGGTATCGGCTGGACAGCAAGGATGCCCAAGCCTGGCCTTCGCTGGGGGCACGGGCGGGGTCACTCTGGGCCTTTCCCTCATCAGGACCCCATGTACCTGGTTGGGGAGGGGAGAGGGGTCAGAGCAGTTCCCTCGTGGCTGGGGAGCTGCTCTCAGGCAAGCCCTACACCCTGCCCTCCAGACTGACGCGGCCTTACTGTACGATGCCGTCCACATCGTGTCCGTGTGCTACCAGCGGGCCCCGCAGATGACCGTGAACTCCCTGCAGTGCCATCGGCACAAGGCCTGGCGCTTCGGCGGCCGCTTCATGAACTTCATCAAGGAGGTGAGTTCTGCCCCGCCGCCCCCGCCCAGGCCTCCTTGCTGGGGGTCTTCGCTGCTGCAGAGCCAAGGCCCAGGTGTAGGAGGCAGGCAGAATCGGGCATGAACCTGGGCACATTGGTTCACATCTCTGAGCCTCTGTTTCCTTGGGTGAAAATGGCTGGACAGGACCGATCTCACAGGGCAGTTGTGAGGCTATGGCCCTGGTGCCTCCGAGGGTCGCCATGGGCAGTCTGCGTTGTCAGCAGAACCTGCGTGGGCTTTCCAGTGTGACAGATGAGAGTCTCTACCCCTGGCTGTGTGACCTTGGGCAAGCTGGAGAACCTTGCTGAGCCTTGGTTGCCTCATCTGCAAAATGGGGTACAAAGCATGCCAGGAAGCTGAGACAAGACCCCTGCGTGAAAAGTGGGGCAAGGCTCACGGCTGTGGCGGGGCAGAGGAGGCTCCAAACTCCTCTTGACATCACAGGCCTCCCGGGACCCAGCTCTGCTGGCTCCAAGGAGGCTGTGGAGAAGTCCCATCCTTAGGGCTGATTCAGAGGGACCAGAGAGCAGAAATCTGTCCTGCTGTGAGACAACCATTGACATGCACAGTGCCAGCCGATGATTCCGAAGGACGCTCCATCACTCTTGTCCTTGTAAGCTTCGGATGGCAGTTCATCGTTCCCATTTTACAGGTGGGGAAGCTAAGGCCAGGACCAAGCAGTCTGGCGGTATCGCAATAAGCTGTGTGACTTTGGGTGAGAGGATCAATCTTTTGATTCTCTGTTTCCTTGACTGTAAAATGAGCATAAAGAGTACTCGCCTCGGTGTTGTTGAGAAGACGGTGTACAAACTGTCCACAGAGCATCTCTCCAGGACGTGGGCAGAGTCAAATCCCAGTAAATGGTGGATGAAGAAGGCTCGGAGAGGAGATCGGGGCAGGGTTAGCCCAGGTCAGAGGAGTGACCATGTCCAGGCGACTCCAGGTGCCGTGGAGAGAAGCCCTTGGAAAGGGGTGTATGATGGTGGCTTCGTGGCAGTCACACCGGACCCGTGAGTCAGGCTGCCTTGAGCGCTCATTCCGTTATTCGGCAGCTGGCTGTTGTGCGCCTGCTGGGCACCAGGCCCGGGGATCCAGTGGGACCAAGACAGACGATCCCCTGCGTTCACCGAGCTCACAGCCCCGGGAGAGAGCAGATGTGAATCAAGTCCTCGCATTCGGGGATGTAACCCCACGTGCAAAGGAAGGCAGCTCTAGGAGGATGTATAGTGAAGAGAATCACCACCTTACACACAGCAGACAGGGTGGCTTTCCCGCAAGCCCCAGGGTCCCCATTCCTGCTTGGGAATGGCGCCTAAAGGAATGGGGCCGGGACACGGGCTGTAGAGTCTGGCGCGCATGCCGGTGGAGCTCATCTCTGCCTCTCCTGGCTGTGTGGCTTCACACGTGTTCCTAGACATCCCCGAGCATCCATTTCCTCCCATGGCAAATGTCCTCTCACCATCATGGTGAGGGAGGCATGAAGTCCTTGCCACTGGCTCCCCTCATGCCCAGAAGGGGCTCCATCCGGTGTCCGCTGCGTTGGCAAAAGGGGAATATGACAGTCCCTTCTCACCCAGCCCCTCAAAACTGCAGAAGAAGGCTGCTTGTCCAGTGACCTGAGCAGGCCTGGTTACCCCGGGGGATCATCCACTTGTTCTCCAGGAGCTCTTGGGCCCGACTCCTAGCCCGCGGTGTCTCCTTCCTCGGCAGGCATCCGGCAGAGGGGCCAGAGGCTGGAGTGCGGGGGTCGGTGACCCAAGCCACAACCCCGGGTCCCTTATGAGCCACACAAAAATGCCTTAAATTTTTACCCACTTTTTAGCTGTGTGACCTTTGACAAGCTCTGAACCTCTCTGTGCCTTAGGTCTGCCTCTGTACTCTGGAGACTTTCCTAGGGTTGTTGCAGGAGGAAGTGAGTTAGGGTGTGTGTGGAGCACTTAGGCCAGAGGCTGGCACAGAGCCAATACTCAACAGAGGGGCGACTGCTATGTTCTCTGTCACTGTGACTGCCTTGCTGTGGCTTCTCGTTCCCAGGTGGGTTTCTAGCTAACGAGGGTCCCCAGGCCACATCATTTTGGGGACCTCCCACCCTGCTTGCCCCTCACCTTTGGAATTGTTGAGGCTCAGTTCTGAAGCCCTGAGGGGACCAGGTTCGTTCGTCATGGCGTACACCAGAGGAAGGGGCCCCCTTCTCCCTCCCGGGGCTGACTGGCTCACCCGGGGGGTACCTCCTGTTTCCTGGCTGCTGGCCAGGTGAGTGGCTCTCAACACTCACGCTCCTTTACAAGAGCCCCTTCAGGGACATCTCCGTATCGCCTGCATCTGAGGATGGTGGAGACGGAGGCCCAGAGCAGCCACGTGGCTTGCCCGCAGTGCCACAGCAGCCGGAGCCTGGGACCCAAGTCGCCCGCCTGAGCCCAGCACACCGTCTTCCCTCAGACCATTTCCGAGCTGCCCGTCTCCCCATCTGACTGCGTGACAGTAAATCATTTTAAAGACTTGGCATTTCCGAGAGGAGCTGGAAAATATCAGGCCGGAGTTCAGAGCGTGTGAAGCATCTTTCATTTAGCGAGTCTTGAGCGGTGGCTGGAAGGGGCAGGCAGGCCGGGAAATGTCACGGGGAGGAGCTGCCAGCGGCCCCCTGCCCTACCCTGCCCTGCCCTGCCCACCCGCCCACCCACCGACAGTCCGCGCCCTTGCTGGCATTTCATTCCTCCACAGCTGACAAGGGGGAAGGCTTCTCGCTTTGAATGCAGGTTTGAAAGCACCTGCTGTGATTTCCCTAGGGGGCCGGAGAGAGCCTGAGGGTGCAGAGTAGGGGGAAGGCAGCCCACAGCGACAGGGAGCTGAGCCTCTCTGTGAAGCCATAAACAGTGGTCTTCACCTTCTCTGATCTTTCCATCTCTGTCCCCAGCCCCGTTTCCGGCCCCCTGGGCTCTAGAACTTGGGCACGGTGAGGCCAAGCTCTTCGGCTCTGTTCCTGCCGTCCGGGCTTCTGCCCTGCACCACCGTGATGTGGGACTTTGTGTATAGCTCAGTCCCTCTTTGAGCCTTAGTGTCTAGGACCATGAAATGGGAGCGACAGTGACACCCACCAGGCAGGATTGTCATGAGATGAAATCAGTGCATTCAGGGAAGGAGGTTAGCTTTCTATGATGGGATTTCTACTGAGGCCTCAGGCCCTGGCCCAAGTAACCAGCCTTCCTCCCAGCCAAGCGCCAGCCCTGGTCCAGGGGAGCTCCATGAAAGGAAGCAACAAAGGAGAAACAGCAGTATAGGCCACATAGTTGCAGGTGTGGAGGCCAGCGCTTGCTATGCACATCATGCATCTTTTTTAACACCTAGGAAACAGGTCATTTCCCCTTCCCGAAGCTGGGAGAGGTTAGATTACATTCTATCCATCTCCTTTGAACAACCTCCCAGACCCCTTCCAGGCCCCACCCCTCTCTGCCTCAGTCTTCCCACACTGCCTTGGAGCTGCTCAAGTGTTTGGAGAGCCCCACAGGCATCACTGTGGCCTCCAGGGATCCATGATCCCATGAACTTGGCTGTCACACTGTGAGTGTAAGCGTGAGTGTCAGGGGCGTTCAGCCAAGGAGAGGCCCCGGAACCTTTTTCAGAACCCACAGGGGATCCTGACTCGCGTGTGGTTAGGCAAGGACTAAGGACGGTGGGAAGGCAAGGACTGCGATATTCAGGACTTCCCGCACCCTCAAAATCCCCGCATGCTCTGGCGCCTCCTTCCCGGTCCCACCAGCCCCCAGTTCCCTGGTCCCCAAGGACTCCAGGATGCGTGGGTTTGTTCTCCCAGACCTAGAAAGCCCGTGGCATTCGGACGTTCACGTGGGTGCCTGCGGCCTCCCACCTCTGCGGAGAAGAGAAAGAAAAGAGAGAAAGGACACAGCTCCAGCCTCGAAGGGAGGTGGGACCCCGGGATCCGAGCTTGGATGACGGGTGCTCTGCCCTCAAGCCGCTTCCTTGTCTGTGACATGGGGATGGTGACCTCACCCGGCCTGCCCGCCAGGTGGCAGGTTACATGCTCTGAGCGGTAGGAAATACTTCGTAGGTAAACTCTGGGCCCCCGGAAGGGTATTTTTGAGAAAGGAGGCCGCAAATCTTTTCTGTCATAGGCCAGAGAGTAAATATTGAAGCTTTGTGGGCCAGATGGTCTCTTTGTAACTATTCAGGCCTGCAGTCCCTGGGCCAGAGCCACCAAAGACAATAAGTAAACACGTGGGTGTGGCCGAGTTCTAATCCACTGTTTAGGGAAACAGAAACAAGCAGCCAGGAAATTGGGATCGCCAGCCACAGATCGCCTACTCCGATCCCGATCCCGACCTCAGCTTGGGTCCGGGGATTCTCTGAACCCCAGACTCTCTGTGTTAGCGATGTTGATGGCAACAAAAGATTAAAAAAATCTGCCATTTGTCCAGGGCCCGGGTATGTACCGTGCACCGTCCTAAGTATTTTACAGAATTTATCTCATTCCTCCTTCGTGGCATTTTGATACTATTACGGATTCCATTCTGTAGTTGAGGAACTTGAGACAGAGAGGTGAGCGTAATCCCCCAGGCCGCACAGCAAATTGTGGTTGGACCTGGCATTCTGTCCCCTAAATTCATGGCTGTATCCCATGGAGCGGGGCAGAAGGGGACTTCTCTGTCTCCTCCTGCTCTCCTCCAAGCCTCTGGTCCCCTAGCTGGGGCTGGCTTGGCCCCTCAGCTTTCCTGCCTCTGGCGCAGTTCTCTCCTGCCCCATGCCGCCCGCCTGTCTCCCTGCCCCTCTCTGGGGACCAGCCACGGGCTCCCCCTCCTCATGGCTTCAAGGCGGGGGCTCATTTGAGTGCATCTGAGATCGATGTTGTACACGAGAAGGTGCAAATGTAACGCTGGCTAAAGAGCATAATAGAATTTATGGAAATCGCTGGCTCGCACCACAGCCCGAGCAATGATGGAGGTGATTATTAATTAATCATGGTCTTGGGGGAACAGTATCAGTGCAAAGAGTAATTAAAATGAAGCATTGTACAGTTGTACCGAATGATGATTTATGAGCCCGAGGAATTGCCGCTCTGCCCTCTCCCTTCCGGCAGGCTCAGTGGGAAGGATTAACTGGACGGATTGTTTTCAACAAAACCAGTGGCTTACGGACAGATTTTGATCTGGACATCATCAGCCTGAAGGAGGACGGCCTGGAGAAAGTACGTGGTGCCCAGGAGAGGGAGGGACCAGACCTGGGGGGGCTCGACATGACGTGGCGTGGCCTGTGCCTTGGCCCTTGGGAGAACCTGAAGGCGTGGTTGGGCTGGAGGGATGCAGAAACCAGTGGCCACGGCCGACACCCCAGTGGTCACCCTGTGAGCACAGGCCTCCGGGGGTGCTTAACCTGGGGACAGTAATGTAAAGCTCAGGTCGGGGGCAGAAGGTCAGACCTGACTTTGTGTAACAAACTTCAACAAGTAGGGGGTGCCTACCTGGGGAGTAGTGAACTCATTGTCACTGGAGGCATTTAAGCAACAATTAAGCAACATGATTGCTTGTGTGGGAACCGGAGTTGGTTCTTATCCTTGAAGAGAGGTTGAAGCGTACGGATTCTGAACACTCCGCTCTTGGTTTCTAAGGCTTTAGTGATTCCGGGGGTCTGGATGAGGATGGCAGACCCTTCTGGGGCTGGGGCCTCCATCTGGCCACCAGCAAGTGTTTGTAATGAGGCCAGTTCTGCTGTCTGGGAATCATCCACATATTCTGTCGAGTCAGGCTGCCGGGTTGAGGAGAAGAGTCCACATTAGCCCCTAATTCTGCACATCCCTGGGACCTTGGCCCAAAGGTTCGGCCACCCTCTCTCACACCAGGGCGTCTGTCCAGCCCTGGGAGTGGGGTTACGAAGTGCAGGGAACAAAAGACCAGAGAGGGAGGGGCCGGCTCTGATGCTTCTGCGCCTTCAGGATGCCCTGATTACTCTCCCGTCCCCCGCTGTCTGCCCTGGGTCAGACCTCTTCCTTGGATTATTTCAGCACCCAGCCCTGGCTTCTCCACCTCCACTCCTGAACCTCCCACCTTTCTGAGTGTACACACACACACACACACACACACACACATGCATGCACAGCTTCCCAGAGCACAGCCCTGCCCTGCTCCACTGGTGTCCGTGGTCCCCCACTGCTGAGTGAAACCCCAGCCTCTCACCTGGGCCTCTATGGCTCTCTAAGAAATAACCCAACCTGCCTTTCCAGGCCAGGCTCCAGGGCCCCCAGAACATTCTCCATGGCCCATTCACACCCACTCCCACGGGCCCCTTTTTTGCCCACGGGGCTCCCTGGTTGTACGAGTGGCCTCTGTCTCCTGGGTTCCCTCCCTCAGGCACACACACCTGGCGGTGGCTGGGTTGTACCTCATGGCCAAGTTGACTCCATTCACCTCTGAGTCTCCCCTTAGACTCCTGGGGGCCCCTGGGCAGGGGCAGCCAGGGAAACCCCACCTCTCCTCTATCACTCTTTCATGCCACATACAGCATCAGCCCCTGAGGGATAGGGGCTGCTGCCTCTGCTCCTAAAATCAGGGAGACCTGTTGGTCCAACCTCCTCATGTCCAAGTTCTCACAGGGCCGTGCTCCGTGCTTCCACCTGGCCGCGCTGGGGGCCCTTCCACGTCCACCAGTGTCGCCACAGTGATTCCCCCTCAAATGGAGTCTCCTTTTTGCTCTGTCAGCTGTCGGTCTCTGGGGCTGGCCTCTAATTCTGAGGAGGGCTTTCGGCTGCCCATACACCCCCGCTAGGCGCTCCCGGGCCTGCAGCAGGTCTTGGCAGTGGACAGCTCTCTGAGCCCATCCCAGCAGCCTTCTCCCAGGGACGGAGCCACTACAGCTAACACCCAGGAAGAGCCCTCCCGGGGGCCCTGCTCACAGCCACCTGGACCGAGGGCAGACAGTCTCTGTGGGGCTGGGGACTCTTCGGTCCTAGCCCTTCTTACGTCCCCAGGGCCTCACCTGGTGCCTCACAGTTGGAAGTCATAGATGCTTGTGGGGGACAGGATTCCAGCTGCTCAGGAACCGCTGGACAGATGTTTGTGGGGCCTCCAGGTGGGCTGCTGGGGCCCCTCGTGAGCTCAGCCCACCTGAGAGAAGGGCCTCTCTGACACCAGAGCCTCTGGGCTCTGGGGAGTCTGTGAGACAGAAATCTTGCCTGGAGAGGGTGCTAAGCCCAAACACAGCCACCCTGCCTCTTGTCTCCTGGCTTCTGTTTGCTAAGCCGGGTCACAGCTGATCCCACCAGCTCGCCCGTGGCTCTGGGAGGATTAGGGCAGAATTACCCAGGCATAATTACAAGGCCCCCTGCTATCTGCTTTGCGCAGCTCTCTGAATGGGATGTTTGCGGTCGGCCTCTCTGTTTAATTGATTAAGTTTCCTGAGTGCCCCCCCAGCTAGGCCAAGGACAGAGTGGGCATGCCAAGGCCATCCTTGAGAGAAAGGACCTGGGAGGGGAGCGGAGCTGGGCAGCAGAGCACCTTCCCAAGGCCTCGGATATTAGAAGGGTTCGTCAGCTGGCTCTTCCCTGGCCTTCTCCAGCTTCGGGCCTCATAGCAACCAGGGCACTGTGGGGACACCAACAATGCCACCTTGGCCACCCCACCTCATCTGCCCACTTTACAAGCAAAACCACAAAGCAAACTGCCTCCAAACCCAGTGGCAATCAGGCCCGCAGGGAGGGCCCTCCACTCTGGTTTGCCATCCCCAAAACGGCTACAAAGACCAGCTCCTGCCCGGCCTGCCTTCATGCAGGGGACACATCTCCTCTGCTGTTACCCATTCTGCAAATGCTTAGCGAAAGTCTCCCTGGCTCCAGGCCCTGCCCAGCTGTGGGGGCTGCATGGCTCTAGGAGGAGGCACCTGAATGGAGACCCAGTGAGTGAGTGACTGGGTGCCCAGCATCTTCCCCAGGAAGAGGGGGCCCACCAGGCTCAGAGTACCTCTGCCCCAGGACCTCTGATTTCTTAGTGCACCTGCTCCACCCCTGGCTGGGCTGAGGTTTCCGGGCTGTATCTATGCTTACCTTCTCCTCTGCATTTTCCCCGCCAGCTGTGCTGGGGGTGCCAGCAAAAGGGGGTAGGTGGCAGAATTCAGGAAACTGACACCTTGAGGGCCTCCTCCCAGAAGAAGAGAGGCAACAGGGTGGTCTGAAAGGTCAGCTCCCGGCATGTTACCTCGTGATGCTCCTGAGGAAGGGGAACGAGCAGACGGCCTTGTTGGTGTGGAGAAAGGTTGGAAGGCCCTGTTCTCTGTCTGTCTGTCCATCCAGGTGGGCGTGTGGAGTCCTGCAGAGGGGCTCAACATCACGGAGGTCGCCAAAGGCCGAGGCCCTAATGTCACAGACTCTCTGACAAACAGATCGCTCATCGTCACCACTGTGCTGGTAAGAGCCTGCTACCCCACAGGAGGGACTATGTGAGCGGGGGATGGGCTGGAGGGACCCAGACTGGGCAGCACAGACCAGGCACCTCTCAGGGCTGCTTCAAGGCTGGGAGATGGGGGAGGTGCTGTGGAAACACGGAGGGCCCCTCAGAAAGCCCGCAGTCATTGGAACACAGCAACTTGCTCATGGTCACAGGCCAAAGACCCCAGGGGGTGACTGTCAGGGCCTGCTCCGAAAGGCAGGGTGGACTGGTCCTAACACCTGTCTGAGATCTGCTTGGAAGCCCACCTGCAAAGGCCTGTGTGTTTGCATCTCCCACCACCCACCCACCCCTGAGCCCAAGTACAAACCACGATGGGGTAGACAGGGTAGCTGCCCTCTGCCCCAGGACTCTGGGCCCCCCTCTTCACCTCGGCTCCCAGGTAAAAGGCCCTTCTCAGTGGTTCCCCCAGCTATGGTGGGTGCTGTGGCCACACCTGGAGAGCCCAGCCGGTGCGGAGAGCCCACACACAGGCCACAGGCCACTGTACCCATCCCAAGAGCTCAGCTCCATGGTCACTCAGCTTGCCATCCTCCCTCCATTCTCCAAACCGAAGAACACCTCCTTCTTCTGCCCAAGGTGTGGCTCTTGGCATCTCTGGGGCTCTCTGCACCTTGGAGCTCAGGATGGGCAGAAAGACACACCCATGCCACTGCCCTCTTAACTGGCCAGTGTTGTGCCCCCTTCCCGTGCACCAGCCCTTTCTGGAAGGCCTCCAGGGGGTCCAGAGACTCAGAACTTGCCCTTTCAGAGACTCAACACCGTTTGTGGGGACCCACGCTGGACCATGCTGGGGAGAGGCAGCCTGATCACCACTCAGTAACTTCTGACCAAAGACCTTTGGAGGGCAATTTTGGTCAGCTTCTCCTTGTAATTAAGCACATACAATACAATAAATGCATGAATATGATTAGAACAAATCCTGTATAGGGCGGAGGGCTCAGCTGGGTTTGGAGTGCTCAGACCAAGTAAGGCTGCCTGGGATGGACCCAGAGAGCAGGGCTGTGCACCTGACTCGGGACCCTTCCAGGGCACCGGGGTACAGTTGCCCTACCTGCCTCTCACTGTGGGGGGGGAGGCAGCTCAATGGGGCACCACGGAATGGTCCTGTGCCCTCCCTCTAGTGTGACTCACCAGACATATGCTTGGTGGCAAGTGGTGGGCACCCCGGAGCAAGAAGGGGCATGGTAGGTAAACCCCATTCTCCCAGTGAGCAGCAGACACCAGGGGCACCAGTGGCTTCAAGGGAGCACCTGTAGCCCGTGGGCCTCACCCGCAGTGTCCAGGGTTGTACCACTGAGAGGACCCGTGTCAAAGGTGATGGAACCCTCACAGTGGTTCTGGACACACGGGTGACAGAGCCAGGACAGGAGGGCTGGGGAGATGCCTGCCCCCCCTCCCCAGGTTTGGGCATGAGTCCCCCTCCCCCAGCATTGCCCTCAACACCAACACCTGCCTTTATGGACCGAATTTTTGTTAACTAAAAAAAAATATAAAAATCAGACTGCTGAGACCAATAAGTCAAAGGATTTCATCAGGAACAGGGATAAAAACAAAAATCTAGAAAGATTAAAAAGAAACAAAAAAGAGCAAAGGGATTAAAGACTGATGAGCCATTGAAGGGATATTGATGTGGATGCAAACAGAAAAGAAGAGAGTTGAAAGGAAACAAAAGAAAAAGGTTAAAGAGAAAATAATAATGAGAAAAATGAAAATAAGGCACGAGATGAAAAGGGAAGCCATCACGGAAGACGAAAAATTAAAATAAATAATTAACAGCTCCAGCTAGACAAGGTAAAAAATGTAAAACCGAAATGTCAGAAAGCGAAAGGATAAAAGTGTGACAAAGCTAACATATAAAAGGTGAAAATAAAATAAGAAAAAGGTGGTAAAAGATTAAAAACAGAGCTGCATAAAATGTGAGATATAAAAAAACACTTCGCACAAGCAGAGATTAAGAAAGGTAAAACGAGTGTGCTCAGAGAGATTAGGAAGAAGGGTGGTGATGTGGGCCCAGAAGATTCAGCCACAAAACAATGCCCTCAAGGGAGCGGCAGGCTAGACCTAATGCACCGGGAGGAAACCGGATACACATACCTTGGAAGACCACGGGCGTGCATTTTGTTAAAATGGCAGTGGCAGCCTGATTTCAAGGGCGTGAAACCCTTCTGCAAAGGTGCACGGAATTTGTCTACGCCCCCAGAGGCAGAATCCAGCAGACATCCTATGCCCTTCTGGAAACTTCTTGATCAACACTCACAGCTTCTTGCAAAGGTCCCAACCTGATGCACTCAGTCCCTTGCTGGAAGTCCCACCTGCAGCATCCTGCTGGCTCTCAGGTACCCCCGGGGATGGGGAAAGAGAGAAGCCCCTCTTGGCCCATGGCCCACACGTAGCCCTATCTGTCCCCTCGCCCCTCATCCGGGCTAGTCCCACACTAGCTCACCAGCCGCTAGGGACTTGCAGTGTGACTAGGGTGCGGGAACAAGACTGTGAGCACAGACATTTGGGTCTGAGCCCTGGCTTCCCAGTTAATTAGCTGTGTGACCCCAGGAAATTGCTTAACTGCTCCATGGCTCTGTTTCCCCACCTGAAAAAGAAAGGTGGTACTAATTGTATCTACTTCATGGAGTTGAGGGTCTGGGGGATTAATAAATCTGAATGGCACCGAGTGCATGCAGAATGAGGGCTGCTGTTGTTCCTTGTGACCGTTATTGATCACAAATCCAGGCCCCGGGGAGCTCAGGTCTAGTACAGTGTGCAGAGCGTTCTAGAGAAAGCCTCTGCTTCTGTCCGCCCCTGAGCCCTGAACTTCACTGGAGACTGATCCTTGACCATGACCTTGACCATGACTGCAGAGGTTCTTCCCAGCACAGGGTAGCTCAGAGGCTCCAGACTTGCCTTCTACAGAACCCTGCCGCCCCCACCATGGTCAACACTACCCTGCCTCTCACTTCCTTGTATCCTGACAGGCCCCTGAAGGCATTAGGGTTTGTGACCTTGACCTTCTGTGTCCCTCATATCTCTGGTCTCCTGTTGATAAGACAGACTCCAGACCCAACCACCAACCTCATCATCTGCTTTGCTCGAAGTCTGAGCTCCTGGGCCTGACATCATGATAATTCCCTACCCCACCACCCGACTCCCTCACCCCACACCCCCCCCCCCCGCCCCTGTTGGCCTTGACCTCTGACATTGCTGCTGACCCACCCAAGCCTATGTCCCGCGACTGTCTTAACCCCATCCTGCAGTGTCAGATACTCCCACAGGCAGGGGGCGGCCCATGATTGCTTCTGCATTCCTCGATGCCTAGATCTCATGGACTGTAGGGTTTGCTTCTCCCTGTGGGTCAGTGAGAGAAGCCCAGTCTTTCCTGGAGGAAAAGAAATGGCCTGGAAAACATCTGGAGGATCCCTGATGGGGACGGGCTATGACACACAGCCTTTGCGCTGGTCTCTGAGAAACTCTCTGTGCTCAGCTGAAAATGTCCTCAGTCTCCCAAGCAAAAGAGAGGCCCACTCCCCCCATGGACAGGCCTGGGGCCTCCTTCCCGAAAACCTTGAGCTGGTCCAGATGCTCCTGAAAGTCTCAGCATGGTCCGCCTGTCTTGGAGTCCTTGGGGGTGCTCTCAGGCTGAGGCTCTTTGGGGCAGGGGCACCAGTTGTGAAAAGGGGCCTAGCCCTAGCTGCTCTGGCTGAAAACCCAGCCCAGCGGTTGGCAGCCTGAAAAACAGGGCCAGCACCTCCTGCTGAGAGCACTGGGCGGGGGGGGGGGGGGGGGGGGGGGGGGGGGGGGGGGGGGGCCAGCCTGCAAGGGTGTTGTCTGGGAAACGGCACTTTGAGTGACAGGCAGATACCAAAGCTGGGTTCAGGAAGATCCGACTGCTTTGCCCCCGGAGAATAGGGCTGGACCCTTAATGAGAGGGGTTTCTGCTCTTTCTTTTCCCTGGAGTCTGGGCACAGGGGAGGGCCACAGTTCCCTGTGGGCTGTCAGAAACCTGCCTCCTCTTCTCCCTTATCCCTAACCCTGGAGTTAAGAACAAACGGTGCCTTACCCTGGGCACACAGATGGACGGAGCCCTACCTGCACCCACCCTGGCCCTCAGAGCTGCAGATGGCCTTCCCCACGTCTGAGGTCGAGAGCCTGGAAGCCTCCCATCTCTTGCCCCCCTCTCTGCCCGGCCCCAGCTTCTGTTCTGGTTCTGCTCTCCCATGGGCTCATGAAAAATTCATCCACTCCAACCTCAGCTCACACGCCAGGAAAACACACCTGCCTCACTCCTGGGGGCCCTGCCTTTGAAGGTTCAGAGTTCTTTAGGCTGCTGAAGAAAGCAGCAGTGTTGACGCGTGTGGGTGCGTGTGTGGGTGCGGGACTGGCCCAGCCGCACACGAGTGTCTGGAGTCACACCGGTGGGTGTATTTGTGCCCTGTGCACGTAGTGACCTCATAAGACTCAACAGCCAGGCAGGCAGAACCCCTAGCACCAGGCAACAGGAGAAGCAGAGAAGCCAAGGAAGGCCAAGGGTGTGGGCTGGGAGGGCTGTCCCAGGCCAGGGACCGCGCTAGACCCCACCTCCGGGATGGACAGGACCCCCAGTGATCTGTCCTGGTTCTAACAGGCAGAAGGCAAGGTCTTGGGTCCAGAGCCTTCAGCCTCTGCGGCCAAGCAGGGCCAGGCAGACAGAACATCGAGAATGTGGTATACCTGTGCCGGTGGTATTGTGTATACAGGTGTGCTCTTGTGTGAATGTGCGTCAGAGGGGGGCTTGGGAATGCGGGTGCCGGGCAGCTCACCCTTGCATCCTCCTCCCCCCACAGACCCCTTTCAAACTCCACAGGTCCTGCAGCCAGGGGAGAAGCTTAGCACAAGGCCCGGTTCTCCCGTCAGTTTAAGTAATCAGAAAGAAACCAGACGGAGAGCTCTGGCCGCAAAAAGTCGGAAAAGGTTATTTTTCTGGACCCCTGTTTCCTGTGACTTGTTGAAGAGAAATATTACCCTGCTCCTACGGCGGTTCTCCCAGAGCAGTAGGGGAGCGTGAAGTTACGAAATTGAGGGCACCTTCACCGAGCAATCGATTAGCAGCCGAGAGAGCTTGTGAATTGGCTGTCTGGACATTTCCAGTAATAAATTGTGAAATAGTCCATGAATAAGTAGTTGGCAGAGTTCAGAATTACCCCCTAGGAAATGTTGCAGGTCTAGAGACACATTACTAAGGCGAGCACCATTTTAATGCTCTGGGCTTTGGCTGTTAAATATGTATGCCATCCGCAGAGCACTTCCCAAAATTAATGGCATTTTACAGCTGCTCCGAAGGCAGCGTATTTATATGGAGATGTATAGATTCTGGGACTGCTGTAGCTTCACAAAGGAAGTGCTAATTTTAGAGAATAGGCCCAGGGAGGGGCGTGGAGGGAGGGTCAGGAAGTAAGCCATCTCAGGGACCTTTCCCTGAAATGGTTTTCCAGGGCCAGCTAGGGTGTGTAACCTTTGGTGACCTTGGGCAGGATCTCTAGGCTGGAAAGGGCACTGCAGGCACAGGTGACCCAGCACACGGAAAGATGGTAACGATATTCACAAAAATCAATCCGTCAATCACATTGGCAGCTTACCTTTGCCAGGCCCCGTTGTAAGTGCTTTTCATAGATTGGCTCCTTTACTCCTCCCAGCAACCCTGTCTGGTGGGGTCCAGGATTCTCCCCATTTTACAGAAAGAGGTAGATTTTGTCCAGGAATGTGTGTGTGATTGGCGATTCTCCTGGGAGAGATAGTACCTTCTCTCCAGTTCTTTCTTGAGCTCACATCAGGGCCAACTCGGACAGTGGTATACTTTGTTCACTGCACAAGAATGTCCTACCAGAAGGATCAGGGGGAGGGGGTTCGGGGCAGCACCCTCCCAAGAGACGGATTTGCACGATGACGTGTGTGTGCTAACCACAGCCCCCTTCCCTCCAGGTAGCCCCTGCCCCTCCCCCTGCCCCACCAACCTTGTGATCTGCCCACTTGGTTGCAGGGTGGGGATGGGAAGCACAGAGATTCAGCATGGACTCTAGCCAGGGAAAGGGGTCCGGTGGAGCCGGGGGGAGGATCAAGGGTCAGTTGCCCGATATCTTCCACCTAATTAGACTGAGAGATGGTTTTTCTCAGAATCCCTGGAGAGGCAGGAACCCCTTGGAGATTCACACACGCTCCCCCATCCGTGCTCTGAATCGTCCCAAAGGATTGTTGAAAATCTAGAGTAAATGAGTCCTGAGGTGGGACTGGAATTTTGAAAGGGGGCGATACTGGGGGACCAGGAGCAGAGAATCCAGCCCACCCGCCACAGCGGGAGCCTAGCAAGAGGATGCTGGTGGGTTTCTGCTCTGGAGGATCTCCAGTGAGGGTGTTCTCAGGGCTTTCCATGGCTCACTCTGTCCCCAGGGGCCCACAGTGTCAAAGGCATAGCCATACTGGTTGACAGATGATGAGAGGCCTCCATAATTGGGTGTGTGCCCTCTGTCAGCTACTGCTTATCACCTGTCAGCTGAGGATCTGAGGCATTCTGACATGGGTAGGGGGTGGGGGGGGGTGCCAAGGTGACCTTGGGGAAGGTTAAGGCACAGGAGGAGGCCAGGAGCTACAGACAGGAAGCAGGGGAGCCAGACTGTATCAGACTGCAGTTCAACTCCTGTGTGACCTAGAGCAACTTACTGACCCTCTCTGAGCGTGTTTCCTCATCTGCGGCATGGGTGTGATGTCACCTGTCCTGCAGGCCTCAGGGGCCTGAATCAAACAGCCTGTGCAAGACCCTGAATCGGTGTCTGGTGCATAGTAGGAACGCAGGAAAACGCTGAGTTGGCTCAAGGGTGACCCAGCCACCATGGCCCGGGGACTGGGACTTGTCGGTAAAGCTGGGTGGGTGGACCCTGTAGAAACACCGACTTGTGCGTTGACCTGGACTTTGGGTCCCTACTGTAGGCCTGGATTTTGCCACGTCAGATCCCACATTTCCCACCCCGTAGACCTCAGACTGGACCAGGTCAATGGCAACTTCCCACTGTCTGTCCCGCCTCTTCCCCCAGCTCTCTGCAGGGCGGGGAAGAGCTTGTTTCTCTCTCTCTCTCTTTTTTTTTTTTACGATTTATTTATCTGTTTGATAAATAAGACAGACAGAGATCACAAGTAGGCAGAGAGGCAGGCAGAGAGAGAGGGGGAAGCAGGCTCTCTGCTGAGCAGAGAGTCCAACGTGGGGCTTGATCCCAGGACCCTGATACCATGACCTGAGCCAAAGGCAGAGGCTTTAACCCACTGAGCCACCCAGGCGCCCTGAAGAGCTTGTTTCTAAATGAGAAATCAGACCAAGTTGTGCCCTTATCACAGCCCCTTGCTGGCTCCCCGTTGCCTGGCAGGGAGGGAGCCCGAGGTGGGACAGTGGGATGTGTGTCTTGGCTACCGAGCTACCTGCCGAGGGACCCATGCCCACCAGGAGAGATGCCCTGGGTCTTGGGGCCTCTGGTTCAGTGCGGGGGTTACAAATTTGCACTTCGGGGCTACACCTGCCTGAATTCAGATGCTCTCCTTGCCAGCATAATGGTGCAAGCTCAGCTCACACCGATTATGCATCCTCGTGAGTTCACTCTCTACATCTGTCAAGTGGGACTGTGGGTCCCTCTCCCCGCAGGGTGACATCAAGGTTAAATGATGCCATTTGTCTGTCCAGCACGCCCTTGGTGGGCTGTGTGCTAGGCCCTCCACAGGCCCTGGCAGTTGCTGATTTCCTTGTGCAACCCGGGCCCACATCCCTCACTTACCCAGCAGATCCTCCGGCTGGGGACTGAGATCCTCGGAAGGACAGAAATGTATCAGGGCGAGGAGTCAGGGAGCGTACTGGGTGGAGGGTCTGGTGTGGCAGGGTTCTCACACAAGAGCAGACATCAGAATCCCCTGGAGGGCTGCATTTCTTTTTTTTTTTTTTTTTAGAGAGCTATATGTTTATTGGAGAGAGAGAGTGAGCTGGGGGAGGGGCAGAAGGAGTGAGAGAATCCCAAGCAAACTCTCCACTGAGTGTGGAGCCCAATAGGGGCCCAGTCGACCACCCTGAGATCATGACCTGAACCGAAATCAAGAGTCAGATGCCCAACAGACTGAGCTGTGAGGGCGCCCCTCCCCTGGAGGGCTTCTTGAAACAGATGGCTGGGCTCTCCCCCCGGGGTTTCAGGCCCAGTGGTCCACGTACGGCTGGAAAGTGTACATTTCTCACAAGTTCTTGGGCGCCGCTGGGGCTGCTGATCGGGGACCACACTTGGAGAACCACAGGCCTTGCACGGATGGTGTGGTAGAGAGCATGGGATTAGAATCCGATCGCCTTGAGTCCAAATGTCTGTCCCACCCCTTACCAGCTCTGTGACCGTCAGACAGTTCCTCATAAGTACCCTTCAAGCCCCAGTCTCGTGCCAGGGGCCACGACAAAGTGCAGACTAGCAGAGGCTCCAGACCAAGCTCTCCCCCGACCCACGCTGCCTTCGTCAGCCCCTCTCCCGTCTGTCCCTGCAGGAGGAGCCCTTCGTCATGTTCCGGAAGTCTGACAGGACCCTGTTCGGGAATGACCGCTTCGAGGGCTACTGTATTGACCTGCTCAAGGAGCTGGCCCATATCCTAGGCTTCTCCTACGAGATCCGGCTGGTGGAGGATGGCAAGTACGGGGCACAGGACGACAAGGGCCAGTGGAATGGCATGATCAAGGAGCTCATCGACCACGTAAGCAGGAAGGGAGCCCCTGGGGCTAGGGACGCCCTGGGAGGCTTGGTCAAGTCCAGTGCATGTCGGGGTGGGGCATCCCAGCAGGTGAGAGCCCTGGGGGCAGGGGACATGGAGACAAAGGTCCTTGGGAAGGACCCACTCCCGTGGGCCTGCCTTGCTCGTGCTCCCCAGCTCCCAGACTCTGCCCTCCGCACAAGCACACATGCACTACCCATCCCCCGACCCCGTGTGACCGCCGCCACCCCCCCCCCCCGCCGTGTGACTGAGTCTTTCCCACTGGTGTCATTGGTGAGCTCGCTTGGGAGGACTTCCCCAGCTCCTTGCTGCCTCTCGATCCTTTAGGGGAGACCAAAGGCTGTCCCAGTCACGTGGGAAAGGTACCAGTACAAAACACTTCCCAAACTCTAGGCACAGAGCTAGGTCTGTCCCTGCCTTGAGTGGTTTTGGCCACAGGGGAGAGATGGGTGGTGCAGGAAGTTGAGGGCTCTGTGAGGGGAGAAGCAAGGCTCAGCTGGGAGCACTATGCCTGAGGTAAGGGAGAATACGGGGGAAGCAGACAGGCAGGCCTTTGGGAAGAAGGAGCAGTTGGTGGGAGGGGCCTGGGGCTTGTGGGACCCTGGGAGGAAGACAGAAGCCATAGTGTAGGGTCGCCCCAGGCGGGGGCAGGCAGGGGCCCTGGGTTTGAGGGCCGGTACCCCACTCAGCAGCTGTGTGAGTAGGGACCAGTGAGGAGGAACCTCTCTAAGTGATTTCCCATCTCTGGAATGGGCGTCATTCCTCAGAGGATTATTGTGACCCTGGATGGAAGGACTAGGAGCAGGGCGTGGCCCACCGCAAGGCCTCAGTGGGACGAAGGCTTGTCAGGTGCCCAGGTGCGGTCTGCCAGAACTCAGGTTCTGGCCCCATGTTAGCACCTCGTAGGTGTGTGACCAGGAATGTTCATCAACCTCCCTGAGTCTCAGTTTCTCCCACGTCTAAAACAGGAGGAAGGGCAACCACTGGGAGCTGCAGGAATGGAAGGAGGAGCCATTTGCACAGGCTCAGCGGGCCCATGGCAAACGTTTCCTGCCTTCCCGCCCAGGCCCCTCAGCTTTCCAGAGGCATCTGTCAGCAAAGACCTGCTAACGAATGCCAGGACCTGATTATACCAGACCCTTTATGTTCTCCTCCCCTCAGTTATCCTCACAATATCCCCGTGAGGTGGGTCCTACTCCCACCACCCATCTTACAGATGGGGAAACTGAGGCAGAGAGCAGTGAGGACCCACAGCTCGTAAGTGGTGTTCAGAATGTCAGAGTCTTTGGAGGTTCTCTGCTTTTGGAAGCCCTGTGCTCCAACCCATGCGAAGAACCATCCTGACCCCAGGAGCCAGGGCAAAGTAGGCTCCTGTAGTGTAGATCTTGGCATGGAAAGTACCAGCCACGGCGATTGTTACGGTGCAGGGGAGATGCCCTGCAGGGAACCTGGAGCCTTGGAGGGAAGGGAGCAGCGGGAAGGCTCAAGCAAAACCTTCATTTCCTAGGGCCCCCCAAAACTCAGGCTCCCGTGGAAGGCTGGTGGGAGAGGCTTCTGGTCACCAGCACGAACTTGGACTGGGCTTGATTCCCACTCTGCGGCTACCTAGCCGCACGCCCCTGGACAAGTTTCTTGGCCTCTCTCTGTCTCAGTTTCCCTAGTAAAACGGGAATGGCAGTCATAGAGCCAGCCCAGCCCCATAGGCCGTGAGGGCTAAGCTTACCCACGTGCGTTATGTCTTCTGCACCATGTCGGTTCTTGTCTTCTTATTTTTATCTGTATCGTACGGTTACTTCTTCGAGGCCGGGGAGGGGACTTCAGGAAGTCCCTTCATGTCCCCGAGTTCCTAGGTTCTAACTCAACATCGAGAATACCAACACCGAATACGGACTACCTGCCCTGTGTTCTTCCCAGCTGGTTGAGCGGCTGGGAGGAGACAGCTGGTGGGGAAGCTCTCCTCGATTGTGGAATCCAGTGTAAACGGAAGGGAGTGGTGTTGTCACCATTATTAGTAATAACTATAATTATTATGGAAATTAGTCAGCAGGCCCCAGAGGCATCTCCATTTATCAGCTCCCCTACTCCTGCTTGGTGCTGGGGCTCTGGAATGCGGGGCCCCAGTGGGTCCCAGCGCCTGTTGTGTGCAGAGGCAGGTTGGACAGAGGGAGGTGGAGGGGGTCCTGTGGAGCATGGGGGCCACCCATGGAAGGCAGCAGGGCCAGGGCCAGTCCTGATGGCCACAGCATCTCCATCTCCAGGCTTTGAAGAGCATTTGTGAGGGGGTGGCTCAGAAAAACCCAGCAGTAAGCCAGACCTTTCTCAGCTGACCTGACCCTCTGCTGGGGAAAAGAGGGGAGGTGGCCTTATCCGCGGCCTCCGTGCGGCGTGGTATCCATCAAGGCGCGGGCCCTGATGGGACAGGCAGGGGACCTTGTTAAACCCGATTCCCTACAATTGATGAGCCTATTAATCCTAGCTTGGTGCCATTTTTAATAACATCATAACCATTTATTAGTGTCGTCAGATAATTAGTCTTCTCGCTAGCTCATAGATAGCATGGTAAAGGCTTAGCAATATTATTACTTCCTTATTACGGATCTGAACGCAGACGTAAAAGTGATGAATGCCTACCTTTGTGAGAATCTGCCCCCCAAGGCCCATTTGGAGGCCCTGGGTGGAGCCTCTGACCAGCAGGACTTAAGAGGTCCTTCTCGGACACTCTGCTCTCCTCTGTCCCATGCCACACGGCCTTCCAGGGAGCCAGGCTCACGGAGGAAGTTGGGGTAGGTGGGGGTGTGACCCCTCCTGCTGACACACTCCTCGAGCCCCTGTCCCTGCACAGTGGACTCCAATGGTGCGAGCAACAGACGGATTGGACAGAGCAGTGATTTCGCTCTCCGTCACCCTGGCACTCACAGACTCTCGCTCTCTCCAACTTTACTGCCCGCTCCCTCTCATTTCTCCTCTCTCAAAGGTATCCTGCCCACGTCCACGTCCGTGCCTTAAATTACTCTCAGGTCTGTTAATGACCCTGGGATCCAATTGAGATGACTTCAGATTCCGGGTCTAGCTCGTACTCAATCTCTCTGGCCTCTCTTTCCACATCTATGAGATGGGAGTAATAAAAAAGCCTTCCTCCCAGGGTTTGTAGGATGATTTAATGAGATACGGCCTGGAGATGCTTAACACAGGGCTTGGTGTTCAGTACATGGGCAGCCCCTGGGAGCTGCCCTGTGGTCTTCCCTCCGGGGACAGCCCTGCTGTCTAAAGTACACACGTGGATGAACGCAGTGGCCGGGCCCAGCCATGGTCATCCTGGTGGACCACAGTGACCCAGGATCTAAACCTTGCCCCTCTGATTCCAAATAGGAGCCTTGGGAAACTGATTCACAGTGGTCAGACTCACAGAGAGTGGAGGCACACAGCAAGGCATCATCCCACTACTCCCCTTGGGGGCATTGGCCTTTCCTGATACCTGCCATCCAGAGTTTCTGTCCTGGGTGCTAAGCGGAGGCATTTGGGTTTCATCCTGAGAGCTGTGGGGGGCACAGCTGGAAGGGAGTGACATGAGCACCAGGTGGAGGAAAATCACTGCGGTAGGGCTGCCCAGGAGCCAGTCTGGAGGCCATCGCTGGGGCCTGGGTGAAGGAGAGCATGGTGGAGAGAAAGAAGGGAACGCTGCGGTGGGAAAGGAGGGAGGCGGATGGCTTGGGACGGCGACGGGAAGGGAGAATGGAAAAGACTGGTAGATGGGCTGGATGAAGGAGATGAGGGATAGGGAAGATGTTTGCACCAGGACAGGTGTGAAATTCCAGCTGGGAAGAGGACAGTGTCATCCCCAAATAAAGAGCCTTCAGGCCAAATCGAGGAGTGGAGGAGGTACAGAGGTCATGCTGGGACTGAGGTGCTGAGAGTTGGCTGGCCATATAACTGGGCCGTCAGAGGAGAGAGTGGGGCAGGAGTTCAAAGCTTGGGAGTCACCAGCCCAGCCTTGGAGGGGACCTCAGGAGGCAGCCGGGGGCGCGACTGCCGGGCTAAGGAGAAATGGGACCCTGGGGGGGACCCGAATGACAAGGAAGCATAAGGAGAGAGGAAAACAAGGACTCCACAAGACGCGGGAGGCACCAAAGCCAGAGAGGAAGGAGGAGAGCCAGGAGAGCAGGGGTGACAGAGGCCAAAGGAGGAGAGGTTCCTGGAGAGGTGTGGGCACAGGGTCACACGTGGCAGGCAGGGAGCTCAAAGGAGAGGCGTGAATGGCATCCACGTGCTGGCACAGGCGACAGGGTCAGCCCCAGGCTGGGGACTTTATTCTCTGAGAGCCCAGAATCCTGTCCTGGCTGCTCTCCCAAGCCCTGGAATCAGAGGGGCCGGGTTCGGCAGAGATAAAGCAGGAGCGTGGACTTAAGGGAATGCATACCTGCCCTCCAAGTCACAGCAAGCCATGGTTCTCCTCTCTCCTTTGTCACGTCTCACTTAGAGCATGTGAGGAGGTTTTCCTGGCTCGTGGATGAGACTGGACCAAGACAAGGGTTAGAATGGGGAGGAGACACGGAGCCGTCGTGGGTAGCCCAGGCGTATCATCCTTTCCCTTGTGAGAGAAGTAGCACAGCCCGGATATCCTCTGTGCCTCCTGGTTGTGCTGAGTGCAGAGCAGAGGGGATGGCATCTCTCCAGGGGCCCATCCCACCCCCCAACCCTTCTTCCAGACAGTGAGTGCCTGATGAACAGCTCTTGGCTGCTGCCTGAGCGCCCGGTGTGGGCCAGGCACATGGAGCAGGTGTCGATGAATGAGGGTGTGTGAGGGAGCCCGTGGACTCACACACCCTCTCCAGAGGCGCGGCTGTGGGGTCCTAAGCATTGAACTTCCGATCCTGTGCCTGCGGAGGGTCAGGTGTCAAGGCTATGGCCCCATCACGTACGGTGTCCCCTGCCATTCAACCAGTAATCAGATCTTAGCTCTGGCCTCCATGCATTCATGGTAGCAGCAACCCCAAGTCCCTGTTTGTGTGGCCAGGAAAGGCTCTGGCAAACCACCTCCTCCAGGCTGACCAATGCCCTTTGAAGCAAGATGTGCTGGGAGCTCCCCGGGGGCAGGCGGAGGCCTGGGTGGGACAGGGCAGTGGAGGGCAGGGGATTCCCCAAGGGCATGTGATTGTGGACTCTTGGGAGGGCAGCCGGGTTTGCCAGGGCAATGACCCTGAGCTGCCTGAGAAGGGGCAGGGAAGCAGGCCCGGGATGTAGGAAGGACTGGGCTACACTGAGATTCACCAAAGAACTGTTAGCTGCCAGGACCCAGGCAGCAGGGACCAACCTGGGAAAGACCTGGAAGAAGCCTGGCTGGAGGTCGGGGTCCAGCCAGCCCGGGGCCAGAACAGTCAAGGCACAGGAACAACAGCACCTCCAGAGTGAAGGGGGATTGGAGGGAAACGAAGGTCAGAGGGAGGGAGAGTTGCACCTGCTGAGGGTCAACTGTTCCTTCATTTGTTCCACAGACCTTTCTGGAACAGTCTCAGCTGGGCTCCTGGACAGCAGAGCCTGAGGAAAAGGTTTAGATGCTAACACCTAGTTCTGGGGTGTGGTGCTAGGGAGTGAGTGAGGACCAGGGACATGGAGCAGGGGTGCGGAACGCTGATACAAGAACTTGTTATTGAGCCCGTCGGCACTGAGTGTGACCAGTCCCTCAGTCGACACCCTGGAAAAAACTTGCAGAGTGTGTCTTTGGATGAGGGGAGATGGGGCCGGGAGACAGGTTTTTCCACGGGCTACTGACTTCCAGGCATTTCTGGATTTGACATGGCAGGCATAGGAACCCGCGGGCACCCCGCAGCAGCACCCTCAGTGGGCGGGGAGGGTCGGAGGTAAGTGTCCGCTGGTGCCTACGTGAGGGTGGTCAGGGCCAGAGCCCACAACCTAGTGCTCAAGGGCAGGGGTCCGAACCCGGTCCCCACAATGTGTCAGACCCGGGGTGGTGACTAGAGAGATGGGAGCAGCCAAGATAGATGCCCATGGCCCTCACCCCTGGCCCCTCGCCCCCACCCATGGGAACAGACAGTCAATCAGCCAAGCTGACTTGTATTAAAACAGCAGTTGGCACCATAGAGCAGTGTAGGAGACTTGGGAGGTGTAAGACCAGGAGAGACAACTGGGCTTCCCTACCAGAGTGACTCTTGAGCTGAGACCGGAGAGTGAGGAGGAGAAACCGAGGGAGAGCTATCTGGAGCACGGACCAGATAGCTGAGCTCACAGAGCTCCCTGGGTGGTCCCCATGCAGTCAGGAGGCCTGCAGCATTGGGCCAGGCCTGGGCGGACCCCTGCCTTGTGGTCATGCACGGTATGGGGAAGGGGGCTTCCTCTGGGGGTGGGAAGAGACATGTGGTCCTCCCTGGTCGTGTGCCACAAAGCAGGGGACACCCGCCTTCTGTGCCTTTGCTGGCACTTGGGAATCAGACCCTTCTCGCAGGCCTGGGAAAAGCACAGACTTCATTTCTCACTGCTGGGCGTCCAGCAGCTCGGGGACCCGTATGTGAAGCCTGGATCGGTGACCCTTCTGTCTACACAGGCATTTCCTAGCACCTGGCCTCGGCTCTGGAGTTATGTAGGGGTTTCCCCAGGCTGTTCATGGCCACAGTGCTGATGAAGTGTGAGGGCAGGCTGGTGGGACATCGCCGGTACCACCCGTGACTAAGGGTACCCCTGTGAGAACTGCAGTGTGGCAGGCCAGCGGAAGTGCTTCCCGGGTGATCTTTCCACTCCAAAGGTGGCTCCTTCCAGTATTCCCTGTGATCAAATTATTCTTTTGTTCATTAAATGTATTGAGGTAAGAGCCCCATGCTAGCACAGAGGATAGGGCCGTGAACAAACAGGCAAGATCGCTTCCCCGAGCTTCTGGGTCTCAACTAGCAGGAAGCAGACAATAGTGCATGGACGGGTGAATCTGTGTGACTCTTCAGCCTGGGAACGTGTCCTGAGAAAGGGGTGTGTCCAGGTAAAGCCTTCCCTGGCTCACAGACCAGGGCTGGGAGCCCTGGGCTTGGAAACCAGTGGGGAGTGGCCACAGGTCTATCCCAGGAAATCCTAGAGGAAAAGGCTGGAGACTTGGGAGAGGTGGGAGTAGATCCTGAAATGCCTTCCTTGTCCTGTGGCTGGCAGCGTGCAGAGAAATTGAGGGCACAGGGTCATTTCCAGCCCCCTGGCGTGCAACGACAGGTGGCGCATGTGGGTGAGTGAAGGAGGACACAGACTTGGGAAGATGTCTCCCAACACGGCCAGTGAGCCCATGCGCTGTGGTCTCCCAGCCTCTAGGCAGGCTGCAGTGGGACAGGAAGATCTGGTCTCAGATGTTCCGGCCATCACCCCCACTGTGTCCCATGTTCTCCCAAACACAGAACAGACCTGAACTCTGGCCTGTTTCCCAGGCCAGGGAAGGTTCTACCCCTGCCCCCACCTCTGGTCCCCTCCCCAAGCCTGGGCCAAGGCGCTTGCAAGCTAGGCCTGCTGGGAACTCACCCGGGGTGAGGCAGAGTCCTCGATGGAGCAGGACAGGCTTGGGGGGGACGACAGATGAACCCAAAGTGTGGATCCTCCCCAGGGTGGCCAAGCAGCCCGGGCAATGACAGGGGAGGGATATGGAGCTGAAGATGTCACCAGGACCCACCTAAGGACAGCCGTGAGGACAGGTGAGGGCTTTCAGTGAACAGACCAGAAGTAAGGGGCCCATCAAGGGCCAGGGTACAAGGAGCAGAGGCCTAACTCTGGAAGAACGCTGGTGAGAGACAGGCCTGGGTTGGGGGGAGTGCAGGACCCAGGCAGATCGGCATGGGTTACGTGGCTTCGGGGAGAACGGGGGTGCTGAGCAGGGAAACAGAGGCCAGAGCTCAGTCCCCTTAGGCTGTGGTCAGGGTTAGTCGGGACACTTGGAGGTACTTCGTTGCTCAGTCTTGTAAAAGAACTTTCCTGAGCCCCTTCTTGGGGCCAGCCTTTGAGCTCACCCGAGGGATGCATCAGTGTGCGATCTAGGTCAGTCCCCGCCCTCCTATAGCTCACACACCAGCAGAGGATCGAGGGAGGTATTGAACAGTGACTTACAAATAAGAATTTAGTTATGATAAGGACACAGAGGAGCAGCCCAAGGGGCGCTATGGGAACGTATCACCAGGGCCTCATGGCATGTGGAGAAAGAGGGGGGTCGCTACCCCCGGCAACCTGCTGGGCAGGGCCTGTCTGGGCTGATGCCACCTTCGGCCCGTGAGGTGGGAAAAGGGGCAGGTGGTTGGAGATGGAGCTGTGGCCTGTCCCTCCTGGGGCCCTGAAGCAGGGAAAACCCTCCCTTCCTTCCTGAAGGAGAGAGGCTCAGCAGCTCTCCTGGGCCAGGGAGAGGCACGGGCATCCTTCCTCACTGGCAGGTAGTGAGGCCACCACCGCTCAGGAAGCCAGTGTGTGGATTACAGGTTTTGGGAGGTGACCCATCTGTGGACACTCAGGAATTTACCAGCACCGCTTCCCCTCTGTTGTAATGTGTGGGTCGTTGAGGCTGCTGGTTGTCAGGTCAGTGTCCACCGGCTTTCTGGGAGCACTGTGTTTTCTTAAGGGTGGAGTCTGGGAGTCACCAGCAGACACCCACCCTGCCCCGCCCCGTGACTTGCTTTGCCGCCTGTAAACTACCACGTGCTCAGCCAGGCAGCTCTGCAGAAGCGCTTACTGGGTATCTCCCCTACACATCCCCATTCACCCAGTCCCAGAGTCTACAGATGGCAGGCTGTGAGCCAGGCACTGTACCAGGCCCGGGGCCCATGGTGGTAGATAGACATGGGCTCAGACCCTGCTCCCATGAGCTTATGGTCCAGTGAAGGAGAAATCACCAAGCCTCTCTAAAAACCCAACGGTGGTCAGTGCTAGGAGCGAAATACTTGTGCCGTGAGTGGAATCATCAGGGAGACCTGAGGATTTTATGGATGTAATTGAACTGAGATCTGAAAGAGAAGTAGGCATCAGCTAGACAAAGCGTTTGTGGAGGAAGAAGTCCCAGGTAGAGGAGCTCACACGTGCAAAAGTCCTGAGGTGAGAGAGAGCTGGGGTTGGGGAGTCTGAAAGAAGCTAGTAGAAAGCAAGCAAGGGGTCGTGAGGTAAGGAAAGCCAGGTCAGCACTTGCCAGCTCAGTAGCCACTGGTCATGGGGGTTATTTCAATTTACAACTTAAATAAAAATAATTTTTCAAATTCTTTCATGTGAAATTAATTAAAGTATGAACTCAGTTCCTCAATTACATAGCCACATTTCAAGCTCTTGGCCACATGTGGCTAACGGTTACCATATTGGACAATGCAAATAGAGACCATTCCCACCGTTACAGAATGTTCTCTGGGACAGAAAGTTCTCTTAGATCATGAAAGGCTTAAGGAACCCCTAATAGGAATGTTTTATCCTAAGAGCACTTTCTGTATATTAAGCAGGGTTGGGAGTGGGGGGATTCTAGCTGGAGCAACACCACTTTGAGAAAAGACTGGAAGGGGAATTCCAGGATAGCATGTACGTGGGCAGAGAGCCAGCAGACAGAGCCCCAGGGAGAAGTCCTGCATGTGTAGCAGGAGTGAGACTGGTTTTGGGGGCTGTGGAAACAGAAGCAGAAGGATCTGGAGGGAAGTGGGAGTGAATCTGCATGTTTCTGCAGCCGTAGAGCTCAGAAGCCCAGCCAGACGATACGAAGTGTATGCTGGGGAGACCCCGTGGCACCCTTGGTGGGCAGCCAGAGTCACGTTCATGTCTCTGGGAATGCAGCCCAGGTTCAGGGCAGGCAGGGCGGGCCCAACCATAGAGCCTGCTCATCTGAGTGGGGCGGTGGAAGGAACTCTGAGCATCCTGTCCTGGCCCGAAGTGGCAGGTGTAGGAGTGACCTAGGGCTGTCACAGCAAATAGCCACAAGCTAAGTGGCTTAAAACAACAGAAATGTCTTCTCTCTCAGTTCCGGAGGCCAGAAATTGGAAATCGAGGTGTTGGCAGGATTGGTCCCTTATGAGGGAGAATGTGTCCCACGCCTCTCCCCTGGCTTCCGGTGCGGCCGGCATCCTTGGTGCTCCTTGGCTTGATCCTGCATTACTCTGTCTCTGTCTCTAGCATCACAGGGCTTTCTCAGTGTGTCGTGTGTCCTCTTCTCTGCTTATAAGGATCCCAGGCCTAGGATGTAGGGTTCACCCGAATCTAGTATGACCTCCATCTTAGCTTGATTACTTCTGCAAAGACCTGTTTTTGCAGAGCTTCTGTGTTGGTGAACCCATGGAAATGCGAGAAGGGTGGTGCGCCCCAAGAGAAAGAGGACATGGGAGCTTCGTGCTCCTTCCCACATACCTTGCCCGATGCATCACTTCCATGCAGCTGTCCTGGGCTCCATTCTTCTCTAAAAACCGGCAACCTGAGAGGTTGCACCATTTTACATTCCTGCCCACAACCCAGGAGAGATCCCGTTGCTCTGCACCCTTGTCAGCACTTGGTATTATCAGTATCTTTTTTAAAATTTTGGCTGCTGGGATGGGTGTGCAATGGTGTTACGGGAATTTGAAACCACCTGGGGACTGTTGCTGGGGACACGTGAGGGAACAACTGTGACACGGAGACCAGATGCACACGGGCTCCTGCCGGGAGTCATCGCTCGGTCAGAACCTGCAGCGCTGCACACCCAGGAGCGGCTGTGAGCTCACTGATGAATTTCGGGGCACTCAGCAGGAGCCAGGGAGAGCCTGATCTTTGGGGAGGTGAACACACCCACTGAAGATAGAGTGTGTCCTCCCTCTGCACAGCCTAGGATACTCTTCTGGCAATCTATCTGATGCTGTTTAATCTCAGTGGCAAGAATAAAGGACAGTTTTAGTGGGGGGAGAAAAAGAGCTTATTTGTAAGTAAGGTCATGTTCACAGCTCTAGGGAGTTAGGACTTGAACCTGTTTGGAGGAGGCACACAATTCAGCCCTGTACGTGTGGCTTGCGTGGCGGGTTTGAGGTCACGGTGAAGGGGGTCCGAGTACTGGCTTAGCCATTCACCAACGTGGAAGGCAGCTATGCTCACTCCTGTGCCAACCACACTGGTCACCCAAAGGAGTAGAGCTTGAACAAACCTCCTGGCCTGATTGAGGCATGGCACCCTCATCTAGAATGTGGTGGTAACACTTACTGCCACACGGGGCTGCTGGGAGGATCGTCTGTGATGGTGTACATTAGCATGCTTAACCATGCTTGGCGTATGGGACTCATCCAGCAATGACCATGCTTCTTACTATTGTAACTGCAGCAGGTCCTGGTCTGAGCAACAGGACACCCTGGGGAATCCCAGCCAAGAGGCAGAGCACAGAGATGGGGAATCTGGTAAAGACCATGCCTAGAATGCAAGTGGGCAGGTGCCAACAGGGACACCAGACTCAGGTAGCAAACTGGGGTTCAGGGCATAGACTTTTTCCTCAGGGAGGATCCCTGGCTTAAGAGAAGGCTTAAGAGGGGCGCCTGGGTGGCTCAGTGGGTTAAAGCCTCTGCCTTCAGCTCAGATCATGATCCCAGGGTCCTGGGATAGAGCCCCGCATCAGGCTTTCTGCTCAGCGGGGAGCCTGCTTGCCCCCTCTCTCTCTGCCTGCCTCTCTGCCTACTTGTGATTTCTCTGTCAGATAAATAAATAAAATCTTTAAAAAGAGAGAGAGAGAGAAGGCTTAAGAGAAGGCTGATAGGTGATAAGTGGCCAGAAGTGGGACCATGGTCACAAGTCTGCTCTTAGAACCTGAGAGGAGGTTTTCCTGGATTCACTTTCTGGGACAAGGCTAGTGTCCAGCCAGCAGCCAAGGTGGCTGGACCTCTGGGCTGAAATACAAAGTTGCAGCTGATTAAGTCCTTCTTGCCTTCATTCTGGTTGCTGGAGACGTGGTGGCTCCAAGGGGCCCCGGGCAAGTATGGGGTAGAGTAAGAGAGGCTGGTGCCAGGTGGGTCCTGACAGATTCTTGGAAAGTGGAAATCTGCTTATGGGGATAAAGTAAGGTCCTGGAAGGGTTGTCCTGCCCAGTTGAGAGGGTTAGAAAAGGTATGGAAAGTTCCTCAGGCAGATGAGGCCAACAGATCATCTGTAAGACCCATGAATGTGTTGGACAGGTCGGAAGTTTGGTTTGTTCAAGGACATGATTACTGTGAATATGAGAGCAAAGGCCTTGGCTCTTCTCCGAGCCTCAGTTTCCCGCCATAAGCAATAGAGGGTTGGAAGAAGTATTCTTAAAGACCTCTCGCCCAGGGGCACCTGGGTGGCTCAGTGGATTAAGCCGCTGCCTTCGGCTCAGGTCATGATCTCAGGGTCCTGGGATCGAGCCCCGCATCGGGCTCTCTGCTCCGCAGGGAGCCTGCTTCCTCCTCTCTCTCTGCCTGCCTCTCTGCCCACTTGTGATCTCTCTCTCTGTCAATTAAATAAATAAAATCTTTAAAAAAAAAAAAAAAAAAAGACCTCTCGCCCAGGTCTGACACATCTGATTTCATGAGTCATACTCAGAGAAAACTTGCTCAAGTGGGAAGAGCCTGCCAAGGTTGGGCCTTTCATTCTGAGTAATGAACTGACACAGCAGAGACTTGACATCTATTCTGCTCTTTCAAGGAAAGCTGGACAAAATAATGCCTTTTTCAGAGAAATCATAACCAACGGTGAAATGCAGTGTTTCCTGCCTAAACCAAAATCAAAGTGGAGAACGCCAGCCTTCCTGAAGCCTAAGGGAGAAGATGCATCAAAGCTCCCTGTGAAGAAGGGCACGTTGACCAGCTGACTCGCTGCTGTAGGCTCAGAATGCCTCAGACGCCAGCCTCGCAATCTGTGAGACCTCCTGACCTGCGAGAGCCAGAGAGCAGGATGAGGGTGGGAAGATTCAGAAGGTTCCAGGGCAGTGCTAGCGAAGAAGGAGGTCCCACAGCCCTGCAGTTGTCTTCCTCGCCAGTCCTGGACCGCTTCTCATGAAACAAACATGGCTGCCGACACCAAGATCCTCCCGTCGCTAGTCCTTTCATCCAACCTGCCGTCAAAGCCAGAGGAAGACTGGCACATTGACTTTGAGATTCTCCCAAAGCAATATGCTTTGAAGGGACAGGAACAGAGGAGGCCAAGTTCTAGAACAAAAGCCCACTACACCCCTCTAATGCCAACATTATAGAGGATCCTAGAACTCAGGAATCAAAAGAATCTTCCAGGATATCCCAGCCAGGTCTCCACCCCACTGAGTCCTATGGGTACCCCCCAGTGGGGGCTTACTTGACTGGAAAGTCTGTAAGAGCAGGAGATGGGTCTCCTGCTCAGCCCTGTGTCCCAGACTGGAGCAGAGTTGGTATCGAGCAGGTACACATTACTCTCTCTGCACCTTCCCTGATAGTTGCATTCCTTTGTACACACCCTGAGGACCCCAGGGGGCCAGGGTGGCAGCAGTTGGGCATTCTCCTTCCTCTGCCTTCAAAGCTAGGCAATTTCCAAGGCCCACATTCAGAAATTGACAAATGGAAGGTCCCAGTGTGATGCATGCTTTTTAATAGGCTCCCCCTCCCAGTCCATCCCAGGTCCTAAGGTTCACTGAACGCTTAGGCTCTGAATGTTAATAATCAACTGTGGCGGCTTCTATTAAAAGGATAAACATTGGCTTGGCAATGTCAAAGTTGTGTGTTTGCCAGCATCCCTCGCCCCCAGCCTGGAGCACCTGCGGAGTCTACCCTGATCAGGCTTCCCTTCCTTGAAGTCTGATTTCAGTTTGGTTGCTGGTTCCTAATCTAGGATTGGTGAAGTCAGAGTTGGTATTAACAGCTACCATTTAGTAAATGGTTTGATTAGTGTCCGTCTCCCCAACTAGATTGTAAGCCTTGGGGCAGAAACCATGTCTTCATGGCTCAGCTCTGTATCCCTAGTGCTTAGCAGAGCTCATAAAATGAATGAATGAATGAATGAATGAATGAATCTGGACCAAGACATTGGGTAGCTGCCTAGAGACTGTTGCCTTAGAAAGGGGTCTCGGAGCAGCCATCCTACCTTTGCAACAGGGTCTTTAGCGCTAGTCTTTAGGACCTGGCCTCTCTTTCTGTCCAACCCATCCCCAACACCAGGAAGTGATAATTTGGTTCACATTCTGATATGTGAATATCCACAGGAGCCATCCCAGAGGAAACTCTATTAACAACTATTACAGAGCTGAGATGGGGGTTGGGAATGGACAAAGCAGTGCATCAGCTATGCCCTGACTGCCCTTAGGAAGACACAGGCAAATAGGCAGGTAAGACAGAAAGTCACCTGGCCACACATCCTGAATTCCAACTGAGCCAGCTGGGACCTTACTGTGGGGCAGAGCAAGCTTCATGGGGGTTTAGCATTGGAGGTTATCAGGGAGGGCTTCTTGGAGGAAGTAGCAGGTGCAAAGAAATACGGAAAGCTGGTAAGAACTAACAGGGAGAGGGCATTCTCAATAGGGCATAGGTGTGCAAAGCATGGAGGTGGAAAAGGGAATGTAGGAAAAAGGAAGCCATTAAATGGGGCCTCGTGGAGCAGGAGAATAGTGGGGAGGAGGCTGAAACAGTGGGAATGAGGGATTATAGACTGTTAATCAGGAAAAGCTCAGACCAAGGAGACAATAGACCTTTAATTAGACCCTCATTAAAATTGTGATGAGCTAAAATTGACCAGGAACTTTCCTAGCCTTCCCCACACCCTTCCTTTCTTCCTCTTCTTTGCCCTCTTCCCTCCCCTCACCAATTGAAGAGGGCTCTGGACTCACTTCTGCCTCCAAAGAGGGTATTATTTTCATCCAACTGGATTTTAAGGCTTTTAGGAAGTATAGAATATCCAAAACAGGGAGAAGCCGTCGAGAAGTGGCTAGGAAAAGAAAGCAGATTTAAGCAAGGTCTGTTCTGGATTCTGTGCCCTCTTCATGATGTTTGAAAGTCACCAATAAAGAACATGAGCTATTTTTAAATGTTTGTAGATTGCTGAACTGTATCTATTTGACAGAGCACCATTTTGAGGATGAACCACATGGGTATAGCTTTCCTAGAATTCCTCTCTGCATGTTGATGCCACTGTCCTCTTCCTGAAGGCCATGAGGCTCATGGAGGACAGGGGTTCCGCCTAATTCATCACTGTCTCTGCAGCACGCTGGGGGTGGTCCGGCCCAGGAGAAGGACTTGTAAACATTGTGGTCAGGTGACCCTAAGGCTTTGGAAATTACTCCACTTCTCTCCCTTCCTTCCCCCTCCTCCAAGAAGAGATGCCTGTGCCCTGCTAGTCTGAAGCTTTACTCAAATCTGTCTCTGTGTGTGTGTCTCGTCTCTCTCTCATTGCAGAAGGCAGATCTGGCCGTTGCCCCCCTGACCATCACCCATGTCCGCGAGAAAGCCATCGACTTCTCCAAGCCCTTCATGACCCTCGGTGTGAGCATCTTGTATCGAAAGCCCAATGGCACCAACCCCAGTGTCTTCTCCTTCCTCAACCCCCTGTCCCCAGACATCTGGATGTACGTGCTCCTCGCCTATCTGGGGGTCAGCTGTGTCCTCTTTGTCATTGCCAGGTAAGGGCCATGCTTTGGCCAGAGCTCTGGCGCAAGGTTGGGGTTTCAGGGAGCCAGACTGGTCCCCACCTCAGCAGTCCTTAGCCACTGGCTAAGGTTCAGGCCACTGCTGTGCCTGCTCCTCTTGCCTCACTGAGGCTCAGATCCCTTTATATCCTTCGAGGAACATTCCATAGATCGCCCCCCCCCCCATGCCGAGCTTGTATCCCCCAGGCCTTCCCCTGGTCTGTGTCCATGACCGGGAGGCAGCAGTCCTATCCCAGCCTTGTGAGCAGCCTTGGAGAGGTTAAGTCATTGCCCAGAGCTGCTCCGCCTGGCCAGGCACCCAGGACAGCAAACTTAGGTGTGTTGGATGGTCCAGCAAGTGGACTGAAATGTACAAGGCAGACTATGTCCTCCTGGTCCACACAGCAGGAGGAATCGTGTCACATAAGCACACGCGGGCGCATGTGTGAAAACTTGGCACATATGCCCCCGTCCGTAACACATGCAGGCCACCCCCTGGCACGTTCGGTCATTCACACAAAGGAGACACAGCACATACTTGCTGGTGGATGGTGGGAGGAGCTCACTAGGGCACAGGTTTAGCTCGGTGTTTGCTGAGCACCTGGTGTTTGCCAAGCACTGTGCTCTGTGCTTTAAAAGCATGATGTGACATAATTATCTCATCCCTCCACCCCCAGGAAGGGGAGACATCTGAGGCTCACCGAAGCCATCCTAGCGACAAGCGACTGGCAATCGAACTCTCACCACCTAGGATTCTGTCTGTAATCCACATCCCTGGCCACCTGGACATTTGTCCTTTGCCCCGGCCCCAAGGGGGTGGCTCCTGGGCCCTGGACCCTTTGCCCCCTCCTTCCAGGCTCCCACCCCTGCCCTGGTTCTTTTTTCTCTAAATCCTAACAAGATATGAAGAGAGACTTCTTTGGAGAGGCAATTTGAGATCCAAGGACTTCGTGTTTGGGCCTTTTCTCCTCCTAAGTCTCTTTTGAAAGCCTTCCTCCCACCCTGTTCCCTTTCGCTGCCTCCTCCCGCTTAGAGAGAGACCAAAGGAAAGGATGTGAGGGATGAAATTGTCTTGCATCCGAAATCCTCGGCTGCTAGCTGGCGGGTGCCACCTGTCCACCCAACCCAGCCGGCCAGCCTTCAGGAGAGACCTGTATTATGCAGCTTCCCCTAATGGCCTAACAAGACTTAGAAAGCAGGAGACACTCTCCAGAGCTCTCACCATAATTTTAGCAACTCCAGCCCCCTCTGGGCTCCCTGCCCCTAGAAAACAGCTCTGACTTCTCCAACATGACGCCAATGTGCGCCCAGCCCCCCTCCAACCCCTGGTCTTTCAGCCTGCTTTTTGCCCCCTGCCTCCTGTCAGGGAAGGTAAGGGGGCCCCCTTTGCCCCCTACCTGGGGAAACTTTCTGGAAGAGATGAGACTTCTGCAGCTGCTGGAATGACGCGGGACACCTGAGGGGACAGGATAGGGACAAGGGACCTAGCCACAGGGCCATGAACGGCGTCACAGTACAATTATCCCATTATGTAACAGTCACTTAATTCACACCCACCCCACCTGATCCTTACGAAGGTCCTGTGAGGTGGGGATAATTCTCCCCACTTTGCAGAAGCAGCAGATCAGGCTCAGGGAGGCTCAGCCAGTGCCGGAGGTCAGAAAGCTTTTTCTTACAGAGTCAGACCCCCGAGGAAGACCCGTCCATTTTAAATGGGGGTGGCAAACACCGGTGCCCACGGAGCTGGACAGGAAGCTTGAGGGAGGGGAGGCAGGGAAGGGGAGAGGCCGCAGCGGCCCGGAGGACACACACTTGGCCAGAGGGACAGCGACTTGTCGCCCCCAAAAGACTGCCCTGGGCTGGAACACAGGCCCAGCACTGCAGCGTTCGTGGTATTTAGACAGACTCAGATTTTTTTATGTGACACCTCATGGTTTTTATAGGTAGCCACTAACTTGATTTTTTCCCAAGACTGTCAAGGTCAAGCATGACACATCTCTAGGGTGGCCGTGGCCCTCTGTCCCCCCCTCCATGTGGTCTGTGTCCTTCAGACCACTCCATGCTGGCGGTGGGAGAGCTGGACACCGCTGCCCAAGAGCTGGTGTCCGCGAAGTGTGGGCAGGGCCCCAGGCTCCCTGCAGGGCAGTTGCAGCATGGTCCTGGGCTGTCCATCTTGCAAACTCGCCTGGCCTGGCCTGTGTCTGTCCAGCGCCAGGGGTCCATGCCTTGACCAAGGCCTTTCTCTACCACCGGGATAGTCTGCTTTACACCTGGAGATGTAGAAGGAGAGAGGAAGGGAGGGAGGGTGACTTCTCACCACAGAAGACAGGAGAGCTGGGACTTGGAGGAAGAAGTTAAGCCTACATGCCTAAAACCGGAGGCAGGAGCAAGGGTGAGCTGCCGGCAGGTCCAGCCCTGGGCGCCCCATTCCAGTCACATCCGGGGAAGAGATGGTCCCGGCCAGCCAGTGCTCCATCTACACCTCTGTCACTGGGGCTAGACGTCATCTTCTCCTAGGAGTGGAGACCGAGTATCGCTAGGTCAGCCTCCACTAGCTCCTACCATTGTGCAAGACGGTGACAGTCCTTTGCAGCTGTGAGCCATTAACCCAAGACCATCACTAACTTTGGGGACACCTTCTTTACTGTCCAGCGTCCAGCCCGCTCCTGTTCTCTCCTGTGGCCTGGGAGTTAGAATCCGGACCTTCTAGCTCCCGGACGGCAGGGGCGCCCCCACCTGACTGCTCCAAACCACCTCCCCATCTGTAAAATGGGCCCCCATCGCACTGTCCACCTCAGGAGGCAGCAAGGAGCCGGGCCTCTTATATTACTTGATGACCAAGAGGGTCCTTCTAGAGCTGGGTGGTTTGAGCATGAGAAGCAGGTCCACCCCTGGGAATTTAGCCTATTGAAATCACCACTGAGCCCATGTTACAGTCCCCCCAAATCTAGAAAGTCTCTCCTCTGAGGATAGGGCCGCCCTTCGGCATGGGTGCCCATGGAGGGGTCCCCAGGGCTGTTTCTTCGAGCACAGTGTGCGGCAGTGGGCGACGGGGACAGGCCAAGCCCCAGCAACAGAGGAGTGGTTGAAAACACCTCTGAAGTAGTTGCAGAGAGCAAGGAGATCCGGAAGAACTGCTTTGGAAAGAGGCTGGTGACTTAGTAAGAGGAAAGTCCCAAGTTCTAAGTAGCACTACGGCATGATATTTTCTTGTGTTTAAAAACAATCGCAGGTATCTGGCTGTGTGCGTGTGTAAGACACTCAGGACCGGTGAGGTCTCGTCCGGAATCATTTTCACTGGGTCTCCCCCTCCCCCAGCCTCTCAGTGTGCTCAGGGCTGAGGCTCTCCTTGCCCCGTGAAAACTCGGCCTGGGGTCTGTCACTTTTGGGCTCATTTCCAGGTCACAGAGACCCCAGCGGTCTCTCTACTCACAAACACTGTTTCCATTCAGAAATGAGAAGGTTGAGTTGGGTAGAGTCCTCAACATTTCTGCCTTTGGTTGCACATCCGACCTCTTACCTGGCCTGATCAAGGGCGCACTTCAGCAGGACCTGCCCCATGGTCTCCCCTATCACCGTCCCATTGCCCTCCTCGGACAGGACACAGGGTAGAGCTGGGCTGCATCTCTCTGCTGCTCGGGCCCATCCAGTCCAGGGAAATGCTGTGGGCCTGGTGTCCTCACACCTGACTGCGTCTGGGCATGCAGGCCAGTAGCCGGCAACAGGGACTCCCCGCCGTGTGCACCTGGGAGGCACGCATCAGCCCAACCCCTGCCCTCCGGACCCCCAGGCGGGGCCCCCCTTGTTACAGAGCCGCCAGCCAGTTTCCTCAGCAGTCCCACGGACACTCCTCTCCTAGGACGTCACGGGGGGAATGTGGGGACCACCAAATGCACCGCTCTCCCAAGGCTTTCTCCAGAAGCATCCTGTGGCAGCCTCCGCCTCTCCTCTGTTCAGCCTTTATCTCTTGCCTGTGGATTTGCAGAGCCTCGAGCCAGTTCGTGGTCATTCCCTTTGAATATCCCCGTCTTGGTTGGAAACCTCACTTTAAAATTTCATATGTGCAGAATCTTCTCACTTTGTGAAAACAAAATTCTTCTCACGCGGGCTTTGGTGATCAATGTATAATTTATTAAAGCTTTTTAAAGGGGAATGGGAGAGTCACAACATCACACTTAAAGCATATCATACGTTAAAAAAACAAAACAAAATTCCACTAGACGTGCCTCTCCTTCTGGGCCTCTCCTGTCAGCATCCTACCCCACACCAGCCACACCAGCCACGTCATCCACGCCGGCCACGTGGGCCTCTCGGGGGGCTCTCTCCAGGGTCTACCCATCTCTCCCAGAGCACTCTAGCTTCCTCCAGCTTCCATGTCCCCACCTGGAATTCAGGCAGCAAACAAAGATCCCTCCAGTTATCAGGACTTTTCTTCCTTAGAAGTCAGTGGGGGGGCTTTAAGTAACCATCTTTCCCTGTCATACAGGTATTTGTATATTCAGAGAGAAAAATCAGAACAATTATGTAACACGTTGTTCTCGCCGGGGGTGGGATCCTGGAGTACTTTTGTTTTTTTCATTGTATTTTTCTATACTGCTGGAATATTTTATGAAGCGTATGTTTTGCTTTTTTTTTTTTTCATTTTAAGTATACAAGTAATTGAAAAGCCCATTCTCATTTTTAAAAAATTCCTCTAATCCACCTAAAGCAACAGGCTGCCCAGAAATTCCTGCCGCCCTCCTAACTCCCTTCCCCAGAGGCAAACGCTGATATTTTTTAAATTGGACTCTTTCCAGACTCTTCCAACGTGTTTGTATACGCATGTTATCTAAAGAGACATAGCACTTTATCTTTAGGAATCTATTTATATAAATGTGATCATATCATTCTTATCTTTTATCACTTTTTTTTTTTAAAGCAAACAGTACAGGTGGAAAATCTTTCCCTGTCAGGACCTCCGGACATCTCTCATTCTCCTCTCTGAGCCGTGTGACATTGCAGAACACGCTTCTGACGGAGTTTACTTAATCATTTTGTTGTTGAAGGACATTTAGGCTGTTTCCAGTTTTTCGCTATTACAAACAATGCTTTGATAAACACCCTCGCATGCTTCGCTTTATGCTCCTGTACGGGTGTTTTTTCTAGGCTGGATAATGAGTCTCAGAATTGCTAGGTTGAAGGGCATGCGCGCTTTTAATTTTAAGAGATGCTGCTGAATTACTTTTACAACCAGAAAAGGGCACTAACAATAAAGAACAAGAAGCAAAATGGCCCTGATTTCCCATTCCCTGCCTCCCCAGCAGAACACTGAGTAAATTGATGCTAAAGAGACGGCCCAGCAATGTTGGCTAAGCAGGCAGCTCCCCGCGGCATGGGCGCCCCTTCCCTCCCGGCCCCCCGCAGCTCCGCCCCACCGCTTCCCTCTCCCTGTTGCAGGTTCAGCCCTTACGAGTGGTACGATGCTCATCCCTGCAATCCTGGCTCCGAGGTGGTGGAAAACAACTTCACTCTGCTGAACAGCTTCTGGTTCGGGATGGGGTCCTTGATGCAGCAAGGTGGGTGCACTTTGTCCCCAAGGATCCCCTCTCTGGAGCGTGGGAGTGCCTCATTTCCTGAGTCGGCAGAGCCTACCCAATCTCCAGGGCAGCCTCAGACCTGCAGAGCTGCCAGCGGGTTGGAGACACCTGGGGACTTGGGTGTGTACCCTTGCCCCAGGTCTCTGTCCTCCACCAGTCCTGGGGCTGTACTGGCTCAGGGTCTGAGGCTAAAAACAGAGAAGCCATCCCACCCATGCTGGGCAGGGCTCTATCCCTAACCTCTCCTGCTACAGACGCAGTGGATGGACAACATCCTGCTTGCTGGGGCCAACCCCACAGTTGGCCCCATCACCTTAGATGCCAGCTGGGTCAGGTTGAGCAGAGGATGGGGGAGACTGAAGGCAGGGAGGCTGGGTGGGAGGCCGTTGCAGAAATGAGAGGATGAGACCTGAACGGGGTCGTGACTATGGGGGTAAAGGACAGAGATGGACTCCGAGAGCTTCAGGGTGTAGCAGGAACAGGACTCGGTGTCCATCTGGCCATGGGTAACATGGGAGTGAGAAGGGTCATATTCAAGGGGGTGCTTGCTTCAGGGATGGTATGCACAAAAGGACAGTGCTGTCTTACAACCTCCAGAGGGAGGGCAGGTATATTGCCCCTCCCCTGACCTGTTGGCCTACCCTTTGGCCAGATCCACGGCTGCTCAAATGTCTCAGGGAGCCGAGTGCCTGTACTGGGTGCAGAGACACCCATGGGCTGAAGGACAGGTACCGGGAGAGGAGACCTCCGCCCAGGGAGGACCCTCCCCGCCCAGCCTTGCTGACCAGGAGCCACAAGCTCATTGTTTCTGCCTGTTGAGCCACATGTCCAAAGCCTCTTAACTCGGGGAATGGGATAGGGGGATGGGGATGGAACCAAAGTCTCTGCCTCTATTAGGATCTCTCTAAGGGGCAGTGGGTGACAAGGGGGCAAAGAAGGGAAGGGGAGCCAGGAGGCAAAGAACTCCCTGTCCCTCACTCACCTGTGTGTGTTCTCAAGGCCCAGTCCAAACCCTGGCCCTCAGTAGACATCCATCAGCAAATGCCAAATGAATGCTATTATCCCAGCGTGTCCTGAGTGACCACTACATCCCAAGCCCTGGGCTGGGCGCTTGAATGAAGAAGGAAGAGGAGAGAGAGAGAGAGAGAGAGAGCTGCCCCCAACTCAAGCAATCTCCCAGTCATGACAGAGGCCAGGGCAGAAGCCTGGGTAGGGGTCCAGCAGAGGCTGGCACACTCCACCAGGCCAACAAGTCACTCCCCTGCGGGGGGTGGAGGGACAGCTCTAGCCCTAGCTTGGAGGAATCTAGGAGGTGGCAGGGGGTGGTGGGGGGACAGATAGATGAGGTTGCATGTGGCCGGGGAGGGAGGGGAGCCTGAGGAGCCTCTGTGGTCTCCAGAGCTGGGAAGTGACAGGCAGTTTTCAACGGAAGTGTCTCTTTCTGTCCTCGCTATTAATGAGTGTCCCGAAGCCTCACCTTGCTTCTTCGTCCATTTTCCTTTTTCAGTGATGGTAGGGAAAGACCTGACAGCCCCCCAGTGCAGGAATTGCTTCTCCTCGCCCTCCTCCAGCTGCTATATTCAAAGCCCTGGCCCCTGATGTATTCCCCAACGAGGTTTTGATTAGGAGGGAGAAAAATAGTTCTGTATTTGAAAAACTCTCCTTTGAGTGATTTCTTTGAGGAAAAAAAAATCATCCATATCAAAGCAGACACTTTTCAGATTGCAGGTCCAAATATTCTGGAAAGTTCAGGAGTCACTTGCTATTTAAATCTCCTGAAAGCCGCCTAGTTAATTACTTCAGTTAGAAGGTTTCGTCTAAATTGTGCTCCACACCCAAGGTCGGGGAGGAAGAGGGATCTATTTCGGCGATGAGCTTCAAAAAATGTTGATTTTTCTCCTCTTGTAAAGCACCAGCAGGCAATCTCGTGTTTGTATACCGCCTGTGTTTGCAACACACTTTCTCCTGCAATTATGTCGTGGCAGCCTCACGGTATTTGTGTGAGGCTGGGACAGAAGAAGGACGACTCTCCGGGCTTTGTGGGGTCCCAGAGAGGGAGAGGATCTGGCGCGATCACACAGGGCTGGGAGCAGGAATCCCTCCAGAGCCCCACGGTTTCGACTCCCCGCTGTTCTGAACCGAGGGTGACCGGGGCTGACGAGCCTGTGAAACGTGCACACGTGTGGTCCTAGAGCAGTGGTCTTTCCATTTCAGCCTGCATCAGAACCACCTGGAGGGCTTCCCAAACCCAGATTGCTGGGCCCCACCCCTCAAGGGACCAATTCAAGGGGGCCCGGGACGGGGCCTGAGAAGGTGCATTGTTAACAAGTTCTCAAGTGCTGTAGCCCTAGACCATGTCAGGGACCACCTGCCTTTTCCATTCTCCCAGGGTCAGAACTGATGCCCAAAGCCCTGTCCACCCGCATCATCGGGGGCATCTGGTGGTTCTTCACGCTCATCATCATCTCGTCCTACACGGCCAACCTGGCTGCCTTTCTGACCGTGGAGCGCATGGAATCGCCCATCGACTCTGCTGATGACCTGGCCAAGCAAACCAAAATCGAGTATGGGGCTGTGAAGGATGGGGCCACCATGACCTTCTTCAAGGTGAGAGCCTCCTCCTCCCTTGCAGTGCCCCAAGCTGACCCTCCCTTGCCCTTTGCTGTCCACCCCTCAGTTCACAGCATCAATGGGCCAGGAACCCCCAGGGCTCAGGCCATCTCTCCCTGTTTGAGACCAATTGGCTTTGGAGAGCTTTGATGAGAATGTGGCCACCTGAGTTGGTCCCAGCACAAATCTTCACACCTAGGACAGGCAGAGTGAATGTTCTGTTTTCTTCAATCCTCAGAGGAGGACAGGTGGAAAGATGAGGCTGGAAAAGGGCGAAGGGGAAGTATGGCCCAGACACACAGACAGGTGTGGGAGCCAGGGGGCTCTCTGCCTTTGGCTTAAGGTCTCAGTGGCATCTGTGTCCCAAGAGCCTGACCTGCCCTTGGCCATGAGCTCACCACCACTGAGAGGGCAGCAGGGGGCACATCCTTCAAGGAAGGGAGGAGGTTGAAACTTAAACAAGCATTTATGAGCACTTCTTCACATGTTACGCTCTTGGACTGCTGGTGTCTAGATAAAGCCCCCGTCACCTGCTCAGGTCACTGTCGAGGATCTAGCCATGGCTTTCCTGCTCCTCCTGCTTTATAGTGTCCTGGCTCAGGTCCCCAAGGTTTTCTACCTGCTAGTGTAGCTAAGGTTTAGGAGACTGACAGACCCTGAGAACGGGTAAATGTCCTTCTGGAAATGAAAGTAAAAATCACAAGAGCCACCACCAAGAGCTCACCGCGGCCCATACTCCTAGCTTGACCTCACTGAATCTTCATGACCAGTCCTATGAGGTATGCACTATGACTATTTCCACGTGACACATTTGGGAACTGAGTCTCGGAATGATGAAGCAGATTGTCCCAAGCACTCACAGCTGAAAGGCCCAGGCCTGCCTTCCCCTAAAAGCCCATGTTCTAGGCCACGGTTCTCAGACTTGAGTGTGTATCCCATTCACCTGGGAAGCTTGGGAAAACCCAGCTTCCTGGACCCCACCTTCCGGGTTTTGGTTTTAGTAGGTCTGGGACAGGGCCAAGAAAGCGCGTTTCTAGGGAATTCCCAGGTGCTGTTGCTACTGCTGCTGCTGCTGGTGGTGGTCCCGGGGCCACCCTGAGACCCTCGGTTCTCCTGGTTTCTCCGAAATGGTCAGGATTCAGGAACTGGGGGCTGTGAGTCCTTTCATCCCTTTATTTATTTATTAGTCACTTGGAAGCCTGGGCCCTGGTTCTGAGCCCCCAGATCTGGTCTCCTTCCAGGCTAAGCCTCAGAGGGATGGACTGAGCCTCCAGCCGGGCCTGAGGGAGGACAGGGGAGAGAAGGAGAAGACCGGGAGGGAAAGCCTCTCCCTCCTGCGCACCAGAGCCCCACCAGCATTCTCCCCTCCCCTGTCACCCTCCTGGAGGGTGGAAGCTGATGTTTAGTGAAGAGGAGAGAGAGGGAAAGGGCACCCCTCCCGTGACACTGCTGCCACCACTGAGACGTGGCCAGTGTGGCCTTCCTGAGAGGTCATTGTCGTGTATTTGGGGCAGATAGAAACATTGTCACGGGCACGGGGAGATATCTGGGACCCTGGGTGTGTGTTCATGAGTGTGAATAGTATGTCAGTATATGTATGTATGGACGTGTGTGTGTGTGTCACCGTGTAAAATCCACAAAAACATGCATTTATGTGTGTATGGGCACACACAAGGACCTGTGTGCAAAGTCTGCTTGTGTGGGTATGTGTGTGTCTTTGTGCTTAGACAGGAGTATTTGCAAAAATCTGTATGTGTGCTAGCAAGCATGTGTGTGTGGGCGTCTCTGTGCTCTGGGCGTATGGGTATATGCCTGTGAGTGCACACAGGTGAAATGCATGTGTGCATGGAGACTGTATGTGTGTCTGTCTGCCTGAATGTCCCTGTGGGTGTATCTAGACAAGCGAGCGTGGGGGAATGGGCATCCGTGGGTGTCATAGCCCATGCATGTATATGTGTAATAGCTTGTGTGTGTGTGTGTGTGTGTGTGTGTGTGTGATGGCCCATGCGTGCATGTGTTTGCAGGTATGATGGTTCGGTTCGTGTGTGTGTGCACGCACGCTGGTGCGAGTGTGCCTGTTCGTGCCTGTCCCCAGGCTGTGGCCCAGCCCTTGACTGAGCCAGAGCATCTCATGCATTACACATAAGCCCATCTCAAGGCAGGGCTTCCGATCAAAGGGAAGCAGCATAAATAAGCCCAGTGCAGGCTCATTGCCGCAGACTGGATGCCCTTGCCTCCCTCCACGCTAAGATGCTCAGATTGGCTTCCAGGAGCCTGCTTCCAGCTCCCCACCGAGCTGCTGTCCCCAGTATCAGGCAGCACCTCCAGCAGCCTGCTCCCCCCTCACACGCCTTCCCTGCAAACAGTGCAGCAAGGAGGGCAGGGGAGGGACATGGATGCTGTCAACCAGATGGGATGTGGGGGCATCAGGGCCCCTGCTCACAAGGGCTCCTGGCCAGAATCAGTCACTCCGCATCCCTCTGCAGAACCAACCCCACTTTCCAGCTCTCCCGATCAGCAGTTAATTTCCCTGGAAGTCTGGCCACATTGTCTCCTGCTTGAATTCAAGTGAAGCTCTTCTAGGCCAGGTTCCCTTTCAGGGACCGTAGCTATGGGATCGCTTCGTAGGCAGAGAGGGGCTTGAATGTGGGGATATTTACCCCACCTCAGATCATGAGCTACAAGCATGGCACCTGCCCAGAAGTTCCCTGGACAAGCTTCCTTCCTCCCCACCCTCCCAGTCCCCGTCCTCCACAGCTGGGCTTTCCAGTCATACTTCCCCCTTCCACTCCCCAGCCCTCTCCCCAGTGAGTGGTAGCCTCCTCATTATCATTTTCTAATTAGAGCTGGAAGGAAACCTGAGGTTAACCTGGAGAAACAGAGAAGGTGGGTGATTTGCCCATGATCACACAGCAGATCAGTGGTGGAAGCATGATGCAAGGACAGATAATTCCGTGTACACATGCAACACCCTTTCGCACACCCACTCTAGGGTCTCTGGAGGGCTAGTCCTCCCCCCCGCCTGTGAGTGGATATGGCTCTGGGGTTGAACAAGGATCAGCTTCAGAAGTAGCCACAGGATGTCCAGGAGACATTGGCCAGGTCAACGGTAATAGTAATATTTGTCCAGCACTGACTCGGGGCTAGCCTTGTTCAGGCACTTGACCTGCATTCATGCATCTGATCCTCACAACATTGGTTGGTAGAGACCGTTATTATCATTCATCTCCACTCGACACCTGAAGGTGGGCTCCGAAGGGACCTGACTTTCCATGGACTTGCCTGCCATCGACAGCCAGTGAAATGCAGAGCGGGAATTTGAGCACCCCGCCGTCTAGCACCGGTGCCCATGCTTTCTGTCCCTGTGCACCTGTGGCTTCTGGAAGGAACCAACCACGGTCTGGGAGTCGGTGGGGGAAGAGCCAAGCCACACAGCCAGTTGCACTGTTGCCCCAACCTGAGCGGTCCTGCCGCCTAGGATGTAGCCACTCGAGGGATTCACATCCAGTGACCACCTTCTCTGAATCAAAGGATGAACCAAGAGGTGGGAGGAGCCAAGGGGAGCAGATGCGGGAGGCGTGCTGAGGACAGGAAGCAAGTAGGCCGCGTCCTGGGCATCCTGGAGGACGTGGCAGGGTACCTTGATTCTGTGGTTAGCATGTGTTCCTGGCTAGGCTGCAACCGCTCAGGAAGAGCCCCTGGCTGAGAGGAGAACTCGAGGGAGAGAACCCACTCCCATCCAGAGGGAGCTGCCGAAAGTGGGATGTCAGGCTCAGAGGAGGGCGGGCATGGGGGTGGGGGGGACCAGAGCCCTCGCGCCCACCCTGCAGCCTGGGAGATGCGCAACGCCAGGGGCACCGGTGCTCCAAAGGAAATTTCATTTGAAGAGTTGTTGGGGAGCAGCAGACATCACAAACAGCGTCTCCTGTGCTGTCCTCCCTCCGTCTGGGAAGATAAAAATTAATTAGGAGATGAAAAAGGAAGTCTTTGAAAGCACTGTTTGGCTGTAAAAATATGTCGGCAAAATGTAAAGGAGAATGTTGGGGAAGCGTGTTCAGTGGGCAGCTTTGAAGGGAGAGGCTGTCGGAGGACGGCTTCTCCAAGGATTTAGCCCCCGTCTGTGTTGCAGTGTGGGTGGAGGCCCAATACAGTGGGAGGGACTGTGGGTGAAGGAGCCCTGCTCAGGAAGAGACCAGAGCTAGGGCCCAAGAATCCCAGGCTCCCCAGGGCTCCAGCATCATCAAACCCCCTATTCCCTTGTGCAACTTTATCAGGCCCTAGAGACGGAGCCTGGAAGGTGCCTGGAGAGGCCTTCCAGTCCAACACTCTGCCTTCCAGGTGCTCGGCAGACTCATGCCTGAGCAGGAAGACTCACCCCATCTCAGCTTCCAGTTTCTCCTGGCACATTTGCTGGCCAATCTAGACTTGGACCCCCCTGACTTCAAGGAGAAGTAGGACCCCCAAAATGCAGGGACTGGGTAAGATTCAGTGCCATGTAGCCTGGCACAGTCAGGTCGCACCAGTCTTAAAAGTCAGACCAGGACTTGAGTTCTGGGTGTTGGCTCTGCTGAATGATTGTGGTAAGTCCCTTTATTTCTCTGAGCCTCAGTTTGTTCCCCTGTATGATACGGATATGGATTCCTACCACACGGCAGTCAGTGAGAGGACTCAGCCCACTGCTGGACGTAAGGTGGTTAGCCCAGTGCCAGGCACACAGGAGCACTCGATTCCCATACCTCTCCAGCTGGTGGACCCAGAAGACTAGGAAGCAGTCTGAACTATTTTCTCCTTTACCGCGTGTTCCCAGAGGACTTAGCTAGAGCACTTTGGAGAGGGACCAACCAGTAGACACCTGGATAATGTCCCATCCTCTGAGTCTCTATAGAGGGAGACCAGGGGCTTTGGGAAGGACCTTGGTGCCTCTCATAGGATGACCATCTACCTCTGCACAAAGCTAAAAACTCGGGAGGAGCCCCGAGATCCTCAGAATAGAAGAGAACTTGAGAGGGCAGGCAGAGGGGCAAGGACAGGTGCGGGGCTGGGCCAGGAGTGAGGGGAAGCAACTGAACGTTGGAATGACTGCGGACCTTTCCGTGCCTTTCTATGGAATGGGTCTGACAATAGTACCCACCTCGCAGAGTTATCGAGATGGCAAAGTGGGATAATTCGCGTAAATGGCTTAACAGAGTCACAGCCGAGCACCTGACACAGAGTACACACTGTAGGAAGTGTTAACCATTCTTGTTGTTTGTTGTTGAAAGTGGTGATACATAGGCCTGTTCAGCCCCCAGACACGGTTTGGGGGACCATACATTGCTTACATTTTCTTATGTGAGATGCCAGCATTTTAAAATTGAGAGATTTTTGCATTTTAAAAAATTCACATTTCCAGCTTCTTGAAAATGTGAAGGATCTGGCATCACGGAGCTGCTCTCCCGCTGAGCAGCAGTTATGGAAGCCAAGAGGCAACAGCTTCCCCAGGCTATCAGAATTCCACTCAGCGCTCTCTCCTTCCATATTTGTGGCGCCCTCCCCAGCCCCTGTCAGCACTACCCAGGCATTCTACCCAGGGCATTGTATCATTTAATTTCTGTAGAAACTCTACCCTGTAGAAATGATTATGCCCAGTTTCCAAGTGAGAAAACAGAGCCTTTGAGAGAAATAACAATGCCAGCCACTTGTCCAGCACTTCTTAAGGACAGAGCTCTGTGCTCGGCTAATGCCCATTTTACAGACGCAGAAAATGAGGCCCAGAGATGGGATGTCACTGGTCTGCGGTTGCAGAAGGAGCTGGACTTTGAACCCAGGTTGGCATGACACCAGGGTCCAAGTAGCAGAACTGACCCCTCTGGCTGTCTCCAGCCCCAGCCTGCAGCCCTCACCTCCAGACTTGCCTGCATGGGTCAGCCCACAGTCCCCACCTGCCCCCACCCACGCACACACACAAGCCTCAAGGGGCACCTTCCAAGAGCAGGGGTTACTGCTGGACTGGAGGGTCGGTGAGTCTGTCCTGGCAAGGTGGGCTGCAAGGGCAGGCAGAGGCAGCAGGCTCAGGGAGGCTGCCAGTCCCCATAGAAATAATCCGAGACATGGTTAACTGCTCGAGTATGTGGATCTGATAAGGCCAAAACCTCCACACCCAGGGATAAGCAAGCCAATTAATTTGAGGAAAGGTCTCCTTTCCACCATGGAAGATACTCAAGGTCTCGCATGGAATCACATTTCCACTGCCTCTCTGCACATGTTCCCTGGGATTCAGCTCCCTTTGAAATTGATACATATTTATATATATACCTATATACATTTTTCTTGTACAGAAATGTTAAATTCGCAAGATTAAGTATCTTCAGTTGGGGAAAATCAATTTACTTCTTTGAGGAGGCTGGAATTGAAAGTCGTGAGCCTGAAACTTACTTTCTTGCCAATTTTACTGATAAAAAAAGCCTCTCCATCCTGGCACGTCGCCCTGTATTGGCTGCTCCAGACGATTCCATTAATTGATTTGGGTGACTGGCCCTGAAGCAATGCTTATTAAGGTTCCCAGTGGAGCTGGGACAGGCAGGATGACGTGGGAGCCGTAGATCTGTGGGACTCCGTTCCCTGGGGTGGTGATTATAGCTCAGTCCAGTGACAGGAACTCAGACCTCTGGTGACTTGGCCTAGGAGTTGGGAGAGGGACCCGAGGCTCCGGGCAGGGCCCTGGCTATATCCCTCCCTGTCTCAGACCAGCGCTGCTGGAGGGGATTTTCGGGGCTATGTTCTAGAATCACAGCATCACTGGAAAACAGGAGGGAACTTAAAGGGAAGCAGAGAACATGAATGGATGTGGTTGAGCATGGGAGCCCCAAGATACAGAATATGCACTGTCGGTGGCCATTCTAGGGTTGTAGATTTCAGACCCACCTGCCTAAAGTTGGTGGAGGTGTGACTTTGTTGGCAATGGAGCTGGGAGAGCGGAACTTCTTGAGATCAGCCTCGCAGCGAGCTTCACGCTCTTCTGTCAACTGGCCCGAGCTCTCTGGTGTTCTTCAGTCTTCCTCATAGCATTGCTTCACCCTCTGGAGGCTTTATGTGTCTTCCTCAAAGCCCATCAGCCTCCACCGCTCCCCAACCCCCAAAAGAAATTTCTGTCTCCATTCATGGTGGAATGTTACAGGAAAGAACCTATGTTTTAATGTCAGAACCCTGTTTCTGCTCAATATGCTTGTGTAAAGGAGGAGTTGAGTGTTAGGGAAGAATACAGGGAGGAGTTTGCAGAAAGGAAAGGAGTTCTCATTCCTTTCTGAGACAGAAGTAGTGGGGCAGGGCTTCCTGAGTGGTTCATTTTCGAGTTACTTATGCCAGTATTTGAGGTTTACCGATGGATGACTGGCTTCATGGGAGAGTGAGTGGGTAAGATGGATGAAGTGGCCAAGTGGATGGATGGTTAGGTGACTGATAGAAGGGTAAGAGAACAGACGGATGGGTGGTTGGATGCATGGATGAATGGATGGATACATAAGTAAAAGTCTAGATAGATAGTTGAGTACTTAGTTGAATGAATTAGTGCGTAGGTAGTATATGGGTGAGAACATGAATATGACGTATGAGAGGATAGATGGGTGGGTGAATGGATAGATGGAGGAATGGAAGGATAGATGGATAGATGGATGGATGGATGGATGGATGGATGGATGGATGGATGGATGGATAAGTAAAAGCCTAGATGGATAATTGAGAAGATAGTTGAATAAATTAGTGCATAGGTAGTATATGGGTGAGAACATGAACATGATGTATGAAAGAATAGATGGATGGATGGATGGATGGATGGATGGATGGATGGATGGATGGATGGATGAACGGATAAATAAGTAAAAGGCTAGGTGGACAGTTGAGTGGTCAGTTGAATGAATTAGTGTGTAAGTAGTATGTGTAAGTAGTGCATAAGTAGTATGAGAACATGAACATAATGAATGAGAAGATGGACAGATGGATGCACGGATGCGTGGTTGGATGGATGCTTGGATAGAAGCAGGAGCAGGATCGAAGTTTCCTACCACAGTGAGTCTGGGCAGGAACAGTCACAGAGCAAGAAAAGTCCTGAAGGATAAATGGAGCTAGAGAAGGAGAGTCTGGGTGGATGCATGGTTGGATGGATGGATGGATGGATGGATGGATGGATGGATGGATGGATGAGTAAAAGTCTAGGTGGATAGTTGAGTAGTTAGTTGAATGCATTAGTGTGTAGGTAGTATGGGGGTGAGAACATGAATATGATAAGAGGACGGGTGGATGGATGGATGGGAGTTTATATGATGTGTGCACTAGGAGATGTAAGGGGAGCCCTGATAGTCTCATCAACCCTTAGTTCCCATTGGAGAATTTGGAAGGCAGGAGATACTGGAATGGAAAAGGGCTGAGGTGCTGGAGCCACCCATGGCACCATAGTACTTAGTTGTAGTGACCACGAGGGCTGAGTATCTGAGGAGCGTGCATCCCTGGCACTGGGGAGTATTGGACTTGGATGATCTGATTAGAGGAATCATTGGAATCAATTATCTGAAAAACAATCATTTGGGGGCAGAGAAGTAGCTTGTATGTGTACGTGGGTAAGAGAATATACTAGCTACCTCTTGCTGCATAACAGATTACCCAAAACTTAGTGTCTTAAAACAACAGCATTCTGATATCACCGACTGGGTCGGAAAGCAGCACCGCTTAGCTGGGTGCTATGCACAGGGTCTGGGACAGGCTGCAGTCAAGGTATTGGCTAAGCCTGTAATCATCTCAGGGCTCTGCTTCCGAGCTCGCTCACGTGCTTGTGGACAGCGTTCAGTTCCTCCTGCATGTTGGACCGCAGGCTTCAGTTCTCTGCTCTCTGTTGGCTGGAGGCATGCCCTCTGTTCCTGGCCACGTGGGCCTCTCCACGGCCGCCATCAGAGCAACCAGTGAGAAGAGCCAGAGACAGTGCGAGCAAGAGCGACAGTCTCTTGTAACCTCATGTCAGAAGTGACATTCGATCACTCCTAGGCGGCAGTTAAAAGCAAGTCTCTAGACCAGCCCACACTCAAGGGGAGGGGATTAGATAAGGGCAGGAGTACCAGGGACAGGCATCATTGGAGCAGGATGGAAAATTGGATAGAATCTTCCTGTATCTAGGCAGGAACAGTCACAGCATGAGAAAGGCACTGAGGGATGAAAGGAGCCAGGGAAGGAGAGTCTGGACGTCAAAAATTATCTAGAAAATTATCTAGAAAATGTCTGAGGGGTCAGAAAAGCTGGAAATCTGGAATGTTTTTAAGTGCAGGAGTAGCTAGTGGGGGAGCGTGTCTGGGGCTAGAGGAGGAGCTGGGCGGGGAAGAGTAGCTGGCAAGAGGGAGTAGCTGGCAAGCAGAGGTTTGAAGATAAGAGCTAAAGAGGCAGGAGTAACCAGTGGACTAGTTGGACACAGACCTGGCAGAAAGTAGGATGAGGACAGGGAGGAGCTGGAAGCATCAGAGCTCTTACAGACCTTCAGCTTTGAGGCAGATCAATTTGCAGGTGGGACAGTAGCTGCTTGTCTGTGAAGGTGCCCCAGACCAGAGGAGGCATCATTGGCCCTTGATGGATTCTGGGTTCTGATAAAATTCCAACTGGGATCTTGCTTGCTGCTTCAGGGCTCCCTGCTCCCCCAGGCATGCCGGGGTCTCCAGGAGCCAGTTTTAGAGAGGACAACACTTAGCAGAGCTGGGAAGCCTCTGGAGAATAGTATATACACTTTCCTCCTGGCCACTGCCCCCACCACCGGGACTCCTGGCAGGCACAGCTTCTTCCCCATCCCCTCCCCATCCCCCAGTCCTGCACCAGCCTGTTCAATACATCCATGCTGTCACGCACACCGGAGCTGGGCCGGGTGCCAGTCAGACAGGCTGACATCACAGACAGGCGCAGCTAGACTTGGAAGCAGCCGGGTACAATGGGGCCTGCAGAACCGTCTGCTCCCCTGGGATCGTAGGGACAGGGTCATTCCCTGCTGGGAACAGGTAGCTGGCTGGCTATCATTTCCAGAGAAATCTCATGAATGCCATGCACCCTGACCTGTCCCTGTCCCAGCCCCAACACCTCTGAGTCTCCCCAGCCAGGCAGAACACGCCCAGCAGCCCACCCTGTAGGACTCATCTTACAGTTCTGCGCATCCAACAGTGCCCAACCCAGGACGCTTTGGGGACAATCCCAGTAAAGAGATAAGAGGCCTGCAGACCACGTGCTCTGACAGCCCCCACTCCTCGCCTCTCTTATTAATGAAGTCCAATAGAGAGAAACCTTTGTCTTCCCTTGGAACACAGTACACGGGATGGGCCCCTCTTTGGTTGAAGTGGGAGTGGGGCCCCAGAACCCACCGAGCTTTGCCTTCATTGGCATCCACCTCTCCCTTTCTATGCTCACAGAGTTTTCTGGGAGGCAGTGCAGCTAAGTGGTTGGGAACGTGAGCTCTAGAACCAGATGGCCTGCGTTGGAAGCCTAACTTTGCTACTTAGTGTCTGAGTAAACCTTGGGCGAGTGACTTAGCCATGGCTTCAGTTTCCATAAAATGGAGCTAAGGGTAGCCCCCCAGCTGCTAGGATTGTTGTGAAGAATCAGGGAGTTAATGAAAATAAAGTTCTTAGAACAGGGCCAGCACATGGAAACCTTTAACAAATGTTAGAGAAAGAGAATGCAATTTTTTTTTAATCAGTCTGAAAACCATCATGCCATGGCAAAGAGCCAGGGGTGTCTGAATCCTGGCTTCATTCCTTACCAACTGTGTGTTTTGAGGGACCTCCTCTCCCAGGACCTGTTTCCACAGCTGAGCCAGGAGTGGCCTTCCCTCCCTCAGAGGGTTGGAGACAGAGATCAGTGACCAGAGCCCTGTTAAGTGGGGTGTGGGGTGCTTGGCCCCCCGGTGTCCTCAATAACCATGTGCATCACCCCTCCCCTCATGGCCCAGAAATCCAAGATCTCCACCTTTGAGAAGATGTGGGCCTTCATGAGCAGCAAGCCATCGGCACTGGTGAAGAACAATGAGGAGGGCATCCAGAGGACCCTGACAGCTGACTATGCCCTGCTCATGGAGTCCACGACCATCGAGTACGTCACCCAGAGGAACTGCAACCTTACCCAGATCGGGGGCCTCATCGACTCCAAGGGCTATGGCATTGGCACGCCCATGGGTGAGCAAGGGGCTGTGGGCGGGCGGGGAGATTGGGGGACAGAGGACAGCCGGGGCCCCCACAGACACTCATGCACACCATTTCCTGCTCCCTCTCCCAGCTCATCCCAGTGAGCCTCAAAAGGTGGCATCTCCTCAACCCAGAGACAAAGGAGTAGAGTCACAACCTTGCGAGATCAGCCTGGGCCTAAGCAGTGGAGATCTGAGGCCAAAACAGAGGTGGGGGGTCAGTTCAGAGGTCATGCCTGCTCTCTCTGACCTCACCCCTGTTGATGCAACCCCGACACACAGGGCCTTCCAAGGGCTGATGGAGACAGGGACTCCTAGGCAAGACTCCCCACCCCCAATTAGGACCTTGCTCTCACCCAGACACCATAGAAAGACTCAAAGAGGGGCCTTTGGGAGCTATTGGAGAGGTGAGTGAGGGTGGCCGGCTCTGTCCAGGGTGCTGGCAGGGGCACATGCACAGAACCGAATGCCCCTGCCAGCCAGACCCCCGCTCCCGCACTCAGGCTCCCCGTACCGGGACAAGATCACCATCGCCATCCTGCAGCTGCAGGAGGAAGACAAACTGCACATCATGAAGGAGAAGTGGTGGAGAGGCAGCGGGTGTCCCGAGGAGGAGAACAAAGAGGCCAGCGCCCTGGGTATCCAGAAGATCGGAGGCATCTTCATCGTCCTGGCCGCCGGGCTGGTCCTGTCCGTGCTGGTGGCTGTGGGCGAGTTTGTATACAAGCTCCGCAAAACAGCAGAGCGAGAGCAGGTAAGCCTCAAGAACTGGAGCCCACGTGGGGAAGGGAGGGAGTGGGGAGCACAGGGCGTGAGCCGGGGACCCACTTCCCAGGCACATGTGGTGTCGGAGCCCACCCTGCCTCTGCTCCAGCAGGAGGGCTGCCTGCCCCACCTCTGCTCCAACTCTGAGCACACATCCCTACCACTGTGGCTACAGGCCAGGCCAAACCCCCTCCTCTCCAGCTGGCCCATGCCACAGCTTCTACTCTGGTCTTCCTGTCTCATCTGCCCCAGACGCTCCCCAAACACAGCCAGTGCCCTGATTAACACTTCATTCAAACCATGCCCGTCCCCTGCACAAAACCCTCCAGGGTAATTGTTGAAGCTGGGTGATGGTTACGTGGGGGTTCATTATACAGCTCTCTCTACTTCTGCATATAGCTGGAAATTTCCATAATCAAAAGTTTAAAAAAGAAAGGAATGTTAAGAGGTCTGGCTCAAGCATCCAGACAGTAGAACTCTACTCAACCCATCTGATTAATTCCAGTGTGGCTGAGCGGTGGTTCTGGGTCCTGGTAGAAAATTAGAATCACAGGGAGAGAGTTTTTTAAGTGCTAATGCCCTGGCCTCACTCCCAGAGACCGTTTTAATTGGTCTGTGGCAGAGCCTGGCATTGGTGTCTTAAGAAAGTGTACTTACAGGGTGATTTAAATGTGCACATGAGGGCGCCTGGGTGGCTCAGTCGGTTAAGCGTCTGCCTTCGGCTCAGGTCGTGATCCTGGGGTCCTGGGATCGAGCCCCACATCGGGCTCCCTGCTCAGCGGGGAGCCTGCTTCTCCCTCTCCTTCTGCCTGCTGCTCCCCCTGCTTGTGCTCTCTCTCTGTCAAATGAATAAATAAAATCTTTTTCATAAAAAATAAAAATTAAAAAAATCAATGTGCACGTGAGTTGAGGGCCACTGGGCTGGAGGGAGGCGCCTCTCATGGAGAAGTCCAAAGGGACACAAGGCCAGGAGATTGCAGGTATGTCCTATGTGGAGGGGACTATTCAAAACAGGCACTTTTTCCATCCATCAGAAATGAAATAGGGCCCTTTGTAATAGGTAAGCCAGAGTCAGCAAAGAGTCAGCAAAGATCATTCTCGGTGTCACAGTTCTCACGGGCTTGAGGAAAGGGACATGCTCCCGTCTTGGTGGGAGCCGTCCATGTGAACATTTCTAGAAGGCAACTTTGTCATTTGGTCAGAGTCTTAAAGTTGGCCACACATTTTTGACAGTGAATTTCTGCTTTTAGAAAGGCACCCATGGAAGTGGCGGAGAACAGATGCAGTTTTGCCAACAAGGCTATTCACCGAAGTGTTAATGAGCACATGAAAAATGGAGGGGAACACCCCTCTCAGTGTCCAGTAATAAAGAAGGGCTAAAAAAAATTACAATACATTAAAAAAAGAACAACCAGATTCTCTAGGCATTGCCATTACAATTGGAATGAGCTCCACAATCCATCCAAAAGCCTACAACAAAATCTGGTCCTGGCCCACTAGTCTGACTTCCTCCTTCCCACACTTCCTTCCCTCACTCTCCTCCATGCACACTGGCCTCCTCTTCGATCCTTAATGCACCAAAAACACTTCAGCCCCAGGCCTTTTGCACATGTTCTTCTGTGCCCCTGCAAAGCTCTTCCTCCCTGAGTACCATATTATTGGCATGTTCTGGTCATTCAGGTTTCAACTGAAATGCCACCTCTCAAGTAGCCATCCCCAACTACCCCCATGCTCAATGCCTCTCTATCTCATTCCACTTCTTTATTCTCTTAAGAACAGTTACTGTGCTCCGAAATGTTTTATTTGTTCACATGTTTATGTCACATCATAGACCATGAGCTCCCTGAGGGCTGGGACCTATCTGCCTTTTCCATGTCTGTATGCCTGACACCTAGGACAGTGCATGGCACATAGTAGGGCCTCAGCAAATATTTTCAGAATGAATAACGGCAGGTGAGGAGGGATGCCATTCTGCATTGAGTGGGCAGACAAGGGGAAGCTCAGAGGGGAAGTGGGTAGGAGGCAGAGCCAGAATTGAGAACTCCCTCGCCCTGCACAGCCTGAACACGGTCGCTGGGTGCTCCTGCTCCAGCCTCACTGCGTAAATGAGGCTGTCAAGAGCCCCCACTGCCTTCCAGACAAGCTGCAGGACAGCCTCTGGCCATGGGTCTCCTAGGAGCCCCTGCCGTCAGATACCAGCCGGCAAAGCTATATTTTGCTATCCCTTTCTGATACCCGTAGAGACCCAGGCCAGAAGCTGTTGCCACCCAGCTGCCCTACAGGGACCTGCCTCCCTCTAGCACACCTTGAGAAACACGCCGGACTGTCCTGTGTGGGAGCGTGGGGAGTCTGCCCTTAGTGGGAAGCCCTCCCAAGGGGAAGGTTAGTCATACATTCATTAGGTGTTTCTTAAGCCAGACCCTGGGCCAGGGCTAGTGCTGGGAGTTGGGCTTACAGGAATGAAACTGGCCAGTTCCTGCCCTTAGCATCTGACTGATGCTTTCTGTCTGAGAAAAATCAGACAGGTTACCTCCTCAAACTATAATGTGCATGCCCATTAGAACCTCAGTTTCCTCATCTGTGAAATGGGGACAGGATGCTACTACCTGCCCTGTCTACCTTAGTCTCCAAACAAGAATGTAACACTCTGTAGGCTGCTTCGCATACTCCTCATCTTGCATGGGCAGAGGGTGGGTGGCCTAAAGGTGAGAGCAAGACAGACAGCCTTGGCATCAGCCTTGGGAGGAAGGGGAGGAGCTGGCTGGCGTTGCAAGGCCGGGCCTCACCCATGTGCCCCTTGCCCTCCCACCCTGCCCCAGCGTTCCTTCTGCAGCACTGTAGCCGATGAGATCCGTTTCTCCCTTACCTGCCAGCGTCGGGTCAAGCACAAGCCACAGCCTCCCATGATGGTCAAGACTGACGCTGTCATCAACATGCACACATTCAACGACCGCCGGCTACCGGGCAAGGACAGCATGGCTTGCAGCACATCGTTGGCCCCCGTGTTCCCCTAGGCACAGGTGGAGTGGGGACCAAAGGCCTGGGGGCAGGGCAGAGGAAAACAAGGAGATGGGAAGGCACCTCCCCTGTGCCCACACTGGGCTTGGGGACCAGAGCTGCTGCTTGCCTACTGGGCCAGGAGCCCTCTGCCCTTACCTCCCAGGAAACCAGCAGGCCCCTAGGCCAGCTGCTTGGGCCTCACTCGCCTCTTGTTTCTTCTGTGGGTTTCTAAAGCTGCCAGTCGAGACAGCCAAGGCCAAAGGAAGCACATGCCTCTCTCAGGCCAAATTCACCTGCCCCTCAACTCTCCTCAACAGTCAGAAGTTTCTACCACGGCCTTGCAGAGGCCAAAGAAAATGAAAAACAGCTTATATGTTGTCTCCCCCTCCCCCACAAGCCCAAGCCTCCAGGACCATGGCCGTGAGACCAGAGACACAAACCTTGGGCACCTTAAGGATTATAGTGTGGCTGCCAGTGGAAGCTGAAGGTGGGGCATGGCCACCCCACTTGTCTTGGGCAGAAGGAAGACTTCGTCCCTTAGGGGCTTCTCACATAGCCCTGGTCTCTTGGACTTGGCACCATGTGTGGCAGCCCCCATCTTGGCAAAATTGTAGGCAGAGAGCCACATAGAAGAAAAGAGGAGTCTGGGGTATGGGAGAGAGGAGAACGCCCAAAGGCCGCCATTTTGAATTCTTACAGATGATGTCCCTGTGGCTCCCATTCCTCAAGGAGGTCTTCAGGAGTATGAAGTGGAGGAGTGGTCAGAGCAAATTTTCTATTTTCTGGACAGAGGATAAAGACCCCCTGAAGCTGCCACAAAGGATGACCAGAGATTAGCTGATATTTGAAGCCAGAGGAACAGTGGATTCCATGGAAATCCTGTAGGCCCTTGAGCCATTGGGTCTTTTTTTGCTGGTTACTGAGATTTCTAAACCCTAGTGGCATTTGAGAGCTTGGGTTCTTTGCCATCTACTCATCAACAACTCCCTTTTCCTGGCCAGTTGACCTTGACTTCCTTCTGTCACCTTGGAAGGAGAGGAAAAGCCAAGATTGAAGTGAAAGTCATCACGCCTCCTCCAAGAAGGATACAGGTCCTACTGCACAGGATAATTTGGGGGGTAGATGTGGAAGGCCAGAGGGGCCCTAAAGAACTCTTGGCTTCCTGAACTTAACAAACTTCAAGACGTTCCCCGGAAAGGAAAATTTTCAGGGACAGGATACCAGAGCTCATAGAGGCCCCAGGGATGGGGAAAGAAAAGCTGCCTCCTGGAGAATTAACCAAAGACCCCACATAGAGACACAGGCCATCTAGGTCCCAATCTCTTGTCCCGAGCAGCTTGGACCTAGTGGGGTTTGGGGGTACAGCAAAGAAATAGTACCAGATGAGGTACCAGTGAAGGCCAGACCAGATAACCTGTGGCTTCTAGCTAAGTAGAATGGATGCTCTAGAAGTCTGTGACTTTAAGATTCTGGGAAAAAAATGAGACATGGAAGGGTTAGGAGCAAAGTGTCCTTAAAAAGAATACGACAGGACCAGCAGGGCTTCCCATAGCCAAAGGCAGAGGGCTGTCTCGGAGCAGCAGAGGGAAGGCCGAAGATTCTGGATGGGGACCCAGAAGACACTTGTATCCCCCTTCCACCTCTTTCCTGTTTCTGCCTGGGGAGTCTGGTTAGGGAAGAGCTACACTTAGATCTCAAGGACCTTCTCAGCTGGGGTGAAGGATAATCTCTAGTTCCCCCTCCCCAGGGGCTCCCAAAGCAGGAGAATGCAGTAGGCTCATATGATAAATACCATTCCTCCTCCAAACTGTGAGCTGCAGGACAAAACCAGCTGGTTCCCATCCTCCCAGCAGCGCCAGCAGGCTGTGTGCTGGGGAGGTGGGAAAAGAGAGCTGGACGCGCAGCCTTGCCAACACACTTAATGACAGGAGAAGCCATGTTGTCGTGAGCTTGTGTGTGGGAGTGCGTGTGGATGCACATATGTGTATCCGTGTGTGTGTGAGCTCTGGGGACTTGGGGTCAGGGACAGATTTGGACATGAAAGAGAGTCCAAGACATGCAATAATAGAAGCCTTTGGATTCTGAGGTGTGTGCACACACGTGTGTGAATCTGGGAGGAGGGAGACAAATCTGGACAAGCAGCAGAGCCCCATACACATAAAAACAGGAGAAGCCATGTCTTACTAGGGTCCTGGGGAGTATACACATGTATACACCCATAAACGAGTGTGTATGCTTATGTGTGTGTGCGTGTGTGCGTGCATGCAGGGGTGCACATTTATGCACCAATGGCAGAGGGCGGAGGACAAGAGAAAACCCACAGTGTTGCCAAATGTTTAAAGAAGAAGCCATGTCATCAAGGGGTCCACGTGTGAGCATGTGTGCACCTGTATGTGGGGGTGTGCGTCTGCAGGGGAGAGCAGGACAGAGGACAGAACCAGAGAGCTGTGCAGTACAGGTCAGTGCACGTGTGCAAGGAGCCATGGGGCAGTGGAGTTTCTTGGGGGGAGGGCATGCTCGCACATGGGTGTGCAAACTCACCCCTGTGTTTCGGCTCACAGCAGGAGCAGAGATGGACAGTCAGGACAGCAGGGAATCGGGGTCTGTTTGCGTATCTGTTGTAGGGAGAGATCATTTGTCACAAGGCTTTGTCGAGACAGGGTGCTTTTGTGTATGACACTCCATGAGCGAGTCATGTTCATCTGAGGTTGTACACGCACACAGGCTGACGGGGGAGAAGGAAGTGGCATGGTTTGGGGAACATGTTGCATCAGTGGAATGAAGATTAGTGGCAATTGGAGGCACTATTCAAATAGGGTAATCCCCCAAAAGGTACTAAAATGATTTTTAGACTTCTAAATGAAAGTGGGGTGGCATGCTGCCTGACCTCCCCCCATCCACTCAAGCCTTATGTCCATGTGTGTGGCTCATGTTCAAACTCTGGTTGGTGTCCTTGGTTTGTTTTCGAGACCAGCCCAGTGTTCCAAGTGCAGTGGAGACTGCTTCTGCCCAAACAGGAGCTGTCTCTCTCCCAGCAGGGGGGAAGGTGTTTGCATCCTGGCAGATCAAGAGGAATTAAAGGTGAAGTCAACCGTTCCCGCAGGTGCACACCTGAGCTGCGGGGGGTGCGCAGGGGCACGCCCACCACGGTAGCACCGAGGTTGGTTGTGGAACCGTCAGAGTTGGTTTCAATGTAACAGAGATGGGACTCGCCCGAGCAGGTGCTGGGTTGTCCTTGTCTGACCCCACATGCCTTCCCTTAACAGAAGGTCGCCCCTGCCTCTCACCCCCATCTCCCACCTGAAATGCCAGTGCCTCCTCTCAGCCGGCTCAGACTGGCCAAGTTGAGGGGCAACAGTGAGGAGACACCCCCCCACACACACACCCCACCAGTCACCAAGGCCCTGGGGCTTTCGGACAATGAACCTTCCTCCTCCCCTCTCTCGCCTTGACCAGTTACTGGTCTCTCTGCTAAGGACAAATAAGAAAACCCTGACTGCTTGGTCACCATTCAGGTGGCCCCGCTCTGTGAGTGTCTCTCAAGAGGAATCAGGCTCTCGTGGGGGGTGAGCTGACTCTGAATCTTGGAGGGGTTGAAGGAGCGCCCCCCACCTCCCAGCCAAGACGGCCTCAACTAGAAGAGCACATCCTGGCCCCTCCCCAACGCACTTGCAGACAGAAGTGCTGGCCGAGGATGGGGGAGGGTCTGGCAGGGTTGGAAGAAGGTTCCACACAGGGAGAAGTCACTGTCCTCCTTACCCTGGAGGGGAGCACGAGTCCAAGCCGGGCGCATGCTCGCTGAGCACAGAGGCACCCTCCCAGCCTTCTTTTCCAAGGGTGCATTGTGGATGGGTACAAGCTGCTGCTTCATCACTTAGCATGAAGCAGGGCCCTTCCCAAGCCATTCTCAGCTGTCTGCACAAACATCTGGAAATTGGCCAAACTCTGGCCCATGTCTGGACTGGTCCCGTGTGGATGGCCATCTGGAAGGGCCTTGTGGCCTGGACAAACAGCTGGATGGACTTAAGCGTCTGGGATGGGCCCAGCCCCGTGGACAGACGCAAGGAATGAGTCCAATTCTGTTGACAGGACTTGAACGGAAACATCTGGAAGAGTCTCCCAGATGGGACGGACACAGCTGGAACGGGCCCAGGTGCTTGCCACGGCAGGAGGGCCCTGCCCCGTGTCCCCGTGCCAGTCTGGATCAAGCTCTCATTTTTCAGTCCTGGATTTGCCCTGGAGTTAAAATTTCAGAGCCGAGGCCATCCGTGAAGTCACAAAACTGTTTTTGGTGGAAGGTTAATGTTCTGTACAATATATATATGAATGTAAAAAGATATATATATATATGCTGTATATATATATATGCACAGTGTATATATGACCTGTAGTCCCATGTGTATACGCACCCCCCCCCCCCGCACGTCTGCACACAGAGTGTACATAACCCAGCCAGTGTGGGTGGGGACCAGGTGAGGGATCCGGCAACAGCAGCCAAGTCTGAAGTAGAGGCCACCTGGGGCAGGGGCCCTGTGGGGATGGGGCACACATCAGAGCTCTGGACTGAACCACGGGGGCTGGCGGACAGGCCTCGCCCAGCTGGCGCCTCCTGGTGAGGGACAGGAGAGATCCAGGGGCCGTATCTCATCTGAGAGCATCTGAGGCAGGACGGCAAGCAGGGCCTGTGTCTAGGGAGTTATGTCATGCTGGCGCTGGGCTCCAAGACCTGTACTTGTCACAGGGGCCAGGTAGGTGTCAGGCTTACCTTGGAATATCGTAAAAGTCTGGAACATTCTAGGCGGCAGAGACCTCAGATTCTCACCCACACACAAAGGCACAGTTCACAACTAGGGAAAATGCTTTTTTTAAAGAGAACGGCCCCAAAGGCATTGTCCGCATGCCAGTGCAATGTCCCTGTGCCCTACTTACTGGCCCTGTCGCCTGCCTTCTAGAAGACGTCCAGTCACCCTGCAGTGTCTCTATTTTCTCTGGGGCCTCCTGCTACAGGGCAGCGGCTACAGTAACGCCAGCAGGCTCGTCCCACTGCAGACAACCTCCCCAGGCCCATCTGACCCAGAGGTCAGCTGTTAGCGAGTGACGGAGGAGCCAGAGATGTGAAGGGCACAGTGACACCAGGGGGAAAGAGGAGAAGCCAGCAAGGCCCCTCCCGCCCTAGCACAGCCCAAGCCATCTGTCTGCCTTTCCTCCCCCACTCCATCTCCCCCAGCAGGGGCAGTGGGCAGGGAGCACCCCCACCTTTCCTGCTGATCCCGGGGCCCTGCCTTGCCCCTCTCCTCCTGTCTTCACCACCCCAGTCCTTTAGCTAGCAGTCTGGCCCCTGTCATCAGTCAGAGCACCTCTAGAGTCTTGCAGGGGAGAGGACACCTGGAGTGAGCTTCCGTGTGGTCGGCAGCCTGCCTTCTGCTTGGGCCTCATGCGTCACGCTGGTGTGCACTTGATCTGCCTCTGGGCATCCCCTACCCCTGCCTCCAGAGCACATTTGAATCCAGCCCCCTGAGGAGGGGCCTGTCCTGGCTCCTGGGGCCCTCACACCACTGTGCTCCAAACCCCCACGCCATCTCTGCCTGGGCCTCCCTTGTCGGGGACTTGGGTTCCCAGCTCCAGGGCTGAGCCCCCAGACAGCGCCATGTGAGACCCCTGGCCTGTTCCACCACCCAGACCAGAGTGCCTGGATGTCCCCCACTCCCCCTCGACATGGTTCCCACACACTGGTCTCTGGGCCATTCAGGGGATGCCCTTTGTGGACATGCAGAATTTCTATGAATATAGTTTTTTGTAAACATTTTGTAACAATTTGGGTTTCATAGTAACTGTGTTACTTGCCAATCATTCTAGGCTGATGTAAATAACTTTCCAAACAAATCTGATTATTTTCCTTTTTAAGACACTGTGATATATCAAAGTGCACAGTTTGCTGTATGAAGTAATATGGTTTTAAATTTTAAATAAAGAAATGTTTCTAGAAAACAGTGTCCTCTTAAGGTTCATTTTCTGTTTTGCTTCTCTCTCCTTTGAACCAGAGGGGACTGAGCAGCTGAGTCACCTCTGGCTGACTGTGCCCCAGGCAGGGGACCCTGGTGATGGGCGGGTGGTGGGGGACTCCAGCTCAGGTCCCCAGTTCTCATTTCAGATATGCAGGGTGAGGCGTCTATCCTTGACATTGTCTTGACCTCTGTCTTGTCATGGGCACATCTGTCCCCAGTGCCTCACCATCCACATAGCTACCCTACCGGTTGTCACGTCCTTATGTGACCCTGTCCTTTTGGCTGCAGCTGGGGATGTGAGGTGGGCCTCTTCTCCAAGCTTGACCGATCAGAGATCTTACCTTAGCTTTTTCTAAGTAGAAATAAGGAAGCTCTACGTCAGTTTCTCCTGGGAGCCAGAAACTGTACACATAACCAGGGCTCAGGACAGGGCACTTTAAGCAGGAAGGGACTGAACACCGATGCTTACAAAACAGTGGAAGAGATGAGGGAGCGAGGCCCAACCAGGCCTCCAGTGGCTCACAGAACTGACCCACCCAGGGAGTAGATACCTCCAAGAGTCTTGGACTAGAGCTGTGAGGCAAAAGCACACCCCAGGGCTGCAATCCGGGGTGCAGCCTGCCTGGGTCAGGAGGCTGCTGCTACCATTACCCCCATCATATTGTTTCTCATCACCCTGGAAGCAATCCTGCTGAAAACCTTCATGTTTCCATGACAGAGACAGCCCAAAATGGGGGCAGAAAGATGGCCTCTGCCTCTCATCTGCCTTCTAGATCTCATGCAACATCGGCTTGGTAGAGGCTAATTTGCATCCAGAACTTTCCATGCCCCCCGATGACACCATCATAATCATAATAAGTCATAGCATTTATTGAGCCTTCCTATGTGGCAGGCGCTATGCTAAGCTCTTGACATACATTATCTCCTTCATGGCTTGCGTCAGAATGTGACACAGCTCACACCCAGATCTCTATGATCTTTTAGTCCAAATCTCCACCATCATTGATTCAGTATCCCAATGTCTCCATTCTCATTCCCTGGAGAATGACTCCAGGGCCAACTCTGGTTAGTTGGTCACCTGTGATCCAATCAGCTGTGGCCAGTGAGAGTGAAGGATCACAGAATACAATCATGGTACCCAGGCTCTTTACTTTAGGAGGATTGAGAAAACCCAAATTCCCAAAAAAGCTATGTGGGTTGAGCAGGTCTTGTAAAATATCCACCCTCTTATTCCATCAGCGCAAGTGCCAAGTCAAGGCCCCAGAAATCCCTATAGAAGGGAGAGGAGGCCAGGACCCAAGAGATTACAGTGTCTGAGAAGTCTGGTCTAGCCTGAAGCTACAACCCAGGAAGAGGCTTTGGGTTTAAGCCAGGGAAGAGACAGGTAGAGGCCCTGGGTTGAAGGACATCTGTCTGCCATTGGGAGGCAGAGGTGAAGTCCGTCACCAAGGAGTGAGAACACTAGGGTCCAGGATGGACTCCAGGTCCAGCAGGGAGTAGGATAATGTGGAGAAGAGAGACGGAAGGGACCTGGTAGGAATGAGGCCCACATTACAGGTGAAAGAACAGGTAGATTACCCACTCATCCATCCATCCATGCATCCATCTACCCACCCATCCATCCATTCACTCATCTGTCCATCCATCCATCCTCTCATCCATCCATCCATCTATCCATCCACTAATCTGTCCCCTTTCCCCTGAGCATCCTTCTCAGATGCTCAGGGAAAAGGGCCACCAGCTACAGATTCATCGAACACTCCACCCAACTGTCTATCCATCCATCCATCCATCCATCCATCCATTCATCCGTTCATCCATCCATCCACTCATAGACTTGAACATTTTGTGTGTGAGTCCAGCTCTACCATCTATTAGCTATGTAACCTTGAACAAGCAACTTCATGTCCTTGAGCCTTGGTTTCCTCATCTAAAACGCATCGTCATGAAACCCACCCTTGTGGAATATCGTGCTGGCTAAATGAGAAAATGCATCGTAAGTACTTAACATGGGCTGGGCATACCATAAACCAACAAGAAGTGACAGCAATTTTCATTAAGAAAAAGGAAGAAAGAAGGAAAGAATTAGGGCATACTATACACTGAGCATCCACAGGGAATAGTCTGGTGAGGAGTAAGACAAGCTTCCTTCCCGCTGGGGCTCAGAGCTTGGCCCAGAGATCCATTTGACACTCTGGGCTCTCAGTGAGGGCCAGCCAGGCCTCTCAGAGTACCGAGGTGGCTCTGATTGTCTCTGTATTGGACAGGGAGAGGACAGAAACTCCCCAGTCTCCCAGCCTCTCTGAGAGCCCCTGACTCTACTCAGAGCCCGTCTCTATCTGGCTGGCTTTCCCAGGCACAAGTCTCTGCATGGCCCTGTCTTAAGGAGGCAAGGAAAGGATCCTAGGCCTTGCGTCTCCCTCCCCATGTCAATCCCAAGAGCAGGAGGTGGCGTTCTCCCCCTTCAGAGAGGGTGCTCGCTGCTCTCTCCCCAAGGAAGGCGGTGGAGCCCGTATTACCTGGCACCCATACAGTTCAATTGGTATTTTTTAAAGATTTTATTGAAGCAGGCTCCTTCGCTAAGTAGGGAGCCCGATGCGGGGCTCCATCCCAGGACCCTGAGATCATGACCTGAGCTGAAGGCAGACGCTTAACCCACTGAGCCCCCCAGGCGCCCCCGATGATAGTTTTTATTGTGGAGGAAAGTAATGAATGAGTGGAGCCCTCTCCCATCGCAGGCCCAGAGCCCAGGCACAGAGGAAACAAAGATGCCCAAATACTCGGTTTCTAAGTTCAAAGGTCTGGGTCCCAGTCTAAGACCCAACGCATCTGGAAGGATGCATGATCCTATACCCCCATCACCACCAATAACCAAATCTGGCCAAAGGCTCCACAGACAAGGAGGGAACCTGGAGAAGAACCACCAGAGAGAAATGGAGTCAGGTGCTAGGGGACCCTCGGGTCCTTCCTGAGTGTCCACGTTCAGATGCTGGCCCCAGAGAGCTCCAGGGAGCGGATCCCAGCCTCTGGTGGCCGGAGTCCAGGACAGACGCATCCCCTAGACGTCCTTCCTAGGGCCTCCGTAAGGACAACTTCCGCAGCAGCCAGGTGACTCCTGCTGGCCAGCTTGCTTGAGTGAAGCACCTCTGTACCCTGGGAATTCCCTCAGACCCCGTTCCCCTCATCCTCTGTGGCCACGCCCTCCTGCACAGAGTCAGGACCAGACCCCTGACCTGAACACGTAGAGGGAAGGTGGTAGCATGGCAAGAAACACACACACACACACACACACACACACCCCTAGTCAAGTGGGACCACTCTAGAACATTCCCTCTGAACTGGAGGAACAAGCCCCTTCTTTATTTTATTCATCATCACCGTCATCGTTGTCGTTGTCATCATCGTCATTGCTATTGTGGTTGTTATTTCTGTGTCCCATGCAGTCCCTGTGGAGTCCTGGGGCTTGGAGATGACCGGCCCAGACGGTCCCGAGGCAGATTCTGGTTGGGCTCTTTTAGCCCCTTCTCCCCGGGAAGCCCCATCCCAGAAAACTATACCCTTGAGGTCAAAGGGTCCCTTTCCTTTGACCTTGGTCGTCTCACCCCTTGGAGCACCGGGATCTGAGACCTGTTGAGCTGGCTCCCACCCCACTCCCCTAAAGGTCATGGCCCGGCTCTCTCTCCTGCCATCTCCTGTGGCACAGGCCTCCTGTCACTCGTGGCAGGAGACAAGCACTCAGAGCTGGAGACAAGCCTCACGTCCCCTCTTAGTTGAAGCAGGCAGCCTTGGTCTGCTCACAGCCTTGGTTCACTGTCTTGTGCCTCAGGGAGCTCATGGCAAGAGGAAAGGAAGAACTTCCATAAAAGCACACGCCTGGTGTCAGGGAGCCGGCTTACTGTTTGCGAGGGTCCTTCTCTGCCTTTCATTCACTCCCCTTCTCTACATCTGTCCCCTCCGGGTCCCTCCGGAGTGAGCAAGGAGCAAGAGGAGGTCAGGGGCCGGGCATTCCTGGGGCTGCAGGCCACCATTCCGTGAATCAGGCGGCAGGGACACACGGCTCCCCTGGGGCCTTGATGGCACTTCCTTGAGAAACAGAAGCTGAGTGTATAAGAAGCATCTGTCATTATGGAAACAAAGTTGCCAGGCCATTTTTTCTTTTACTATTTTTACTGCAGTTTCATTATCTTATGCAAATGAGGCCGCTGATGAAGCCTTTCTGCAGGGTGGCCCATGCTGAGACCAGCTCCACCAAGGGGATTTATTGCCTGCCTCGGCCTCCAGACAAGATCTGGAATGAGGAGGTCCTGTGGAGATGACTTCCAGAGCATCCGACCTGCCCCGGAACACACGGGGCCCGCCAGACCAGCCCCCGTATCCTGCCTCGGTCCCATGTCCTTTATTTCCAAAGATCCAAGTGTCAGCTCAGCTTGGTTCAGCCCTCTGTCCCTGATTCCTCAATCCTTGGAGCTCCTTGGAGACTGAGTTGTCAGTATCCAGCAGGATGTAAGGGAAAAGGGGGGGGGGGGCAAAGGAAGCTTCATCCCCCCAAGGACCTCTGGGAGCAGCTTATAAGATGCTACTTGGTTTCTCATCCAAGTGGAGAGAGAGCAGGGGTATGTATACACCAATCTTTGGTCCAGGCAATTCCCCAGAGGTTGTCAATCCCCAGTACTTCTGGAATGCCACAGGTGGCAAGGCAGGATCTGGGGCAGGATGAGGCCTCAGGGACAGCAAGGCAAGTGGTGGCAATAGGAAATGTGGCTATTTGTGGGGAAGTGGTAAGGGCAGGGGACGTGGAGGGCACTGACCCCCTCATAGAGATGACCAGCCTAGGGTTCAGAGAAGCCAAGTAACTTCCCCAAGTTCCAGGGGGTAAGCAGGAGGCCAGAGCTAACCCAGAGCTGTTTGCCTGGCCAGCTCAAGGAGCCAACATTGCCTTGCGACCTCCTGGCATCCCGCCCTGGCCTCCCCCCTGTCCCTTACCCCAGTTCTGGCTTGGCCAAGAGCCCCACAGTCCCAGCCCATTCCAGCCTGTCCCCCCAGGCCACCTCTCCCAGTGTGAAGCATGTTGCTAAAGCACAGGTTCCCCCCAGGCGTCCACAGCCTCCCAGATTTTCCTCCAAGAGAATGTTCCCCTCTATCCAACCCCTCTGGCCTAAAGCCTTTACTTTTATTCTGCCCCAAGAACCAGTGTCTCCCCAGTCCTGCCTCAGACCCCAGCATTTAGTAAAGGCCTTCTGCCGTCTGCAGGTGCTTTCCTCCTTCAGGAAGTCTGACTCGGTCCCACCTTTCCCAAGGGCTGGGCCGTAGTGAGACCACAAATGTGGAAAACTAGAAGTTTCCCAGCCCCGTTTACCTGTGGGTGAGCCTGAGAGGTCACAGCAGGTGCCTCTCTGGGTCGGTGACCCAGACGTCACCGGCTCCAGGCACTCTTTCATTGCCTGCCTCCAGGTGCCCGCAAAGTCCGAGGGACAGACCTGCTCTGCACTCAGAACCCCTCTGATCAGAGGGCCGAAAGCTTGAGCGCTCTTCACACTGGTCTCTTTCTCTTTGAGGAGAAGGTGTCCGTAATAAAATCATCACCATCATAATACTAGCTTCCAGCCAACTGAGTGGCAAGTCCAAACCCAACTCTGTGAGTGGTGTGCTAAACTCAACTCCCAGCATTCTCCCCATAACCCTCTGAGCTAGAGGACACCATGCCCATTTTACAGATGTAGAAACTGAGGCTAAGAAAAGTAGAACAACTCATCCACAATTGCCCAGGAAGCATCAGAATGAGACCTCCAGGCCAGGACCTCCGTTTCAGAGATTTGATAAACTGGGAAGTGAATTGGAAATGAACGAGTGAATTGGAAAATAGTCAATAACCAATGCTGTTTACAGACACTGGGGAACATCTATACTTACAGAAGGAAAAAAAAAAGGCTGAACTTGATTGGGCCAAAAATGAGAATTACTAATTACAGTCGCTCACAGGAACGACCTACCATTTATGCCTAATTGCAGTGCAGTCCAATAACAATTATGCACATCAATAAATGTGTCAGATTAACTTGGTTGTAAGTTTTATTTGATTGCAATGCTAAACCCTGTTTGCAGTCCCTCGGACTCAGGAGGCCGTGGCCACCCTGCCTGGACCTGTTGGTCCCTTCTGGAAACGAGGAGAGCTGTTGGTGCTGGAAGGGAAGTGAGAGACGGGAGAAGAAAGAACCGTCTCTCTCCTCTGCCGCAGTGTGCCTGCCCTGGCAGGCTCCGGGAAAGCGGTTTGGCAGGGGGTCTTCGCAGGACGTGCAACGTCATGAGCCTCCCCTCCTTTCCTCAATGCCAAAGGCAGCTTCCTAATTAGGACATCCATAACCCTCAGCATCTGCTCCAAGAGAATTCAGCTGCTCTAAGATGGAGAAGTCCATTAACTTTATTGCACAAAACGTCGGACGTGCTTTTAGACAGAGGATCACTGCCAAGTGAGACAAACTGCCAGGACCTGCCAGAGGAACAAGCCAGAACTTTCTGCTGTCCCCAGCTGGGTCCTCGGGACTCCGTCCTCTCCCTGCCCCGTGCCCCGGGCGCTATGGCATCCAGCGGGGAGGCTGGGGCAGGGAAAACAGTGATTTGCGAATGCAGGTGCAGCCTGAGCACCCTGGCCTCCCTCGCGGGAGTCTGCAGCCTGCGGAACGGCCGTGCCAGACAGGCACCATCTGACTCCCAGAATGCATCAGGATTCCCACCCCGGAGTCCGGGCAGTCGTTCCTCTCTCAGCAGGAGCTGCGTGAGCTGGTGTCACCAGAAGCAGTGAAGCAAGGTGTCTAAAAATGAGCTTTGGATGCAGAGATTTCTGGGACTGAATCTCCGCTCTGCCATTTACGAGGTGCAGTGTGAGCTTGCAAACATGGTTTCACATCCCGAAGCTATTCTATGAAGTGAGCTGAGCAATACCCGCCTCGAGGAGGGTCCGGTGAGCGGATGCCCGGAATGTCGAGTGAGTGCCTGCCACCCAGCAGGTTCAGCAAATGACAGCACCCCTCCCAAGTCTCCAGAGCGGACAGAGACGGGGACCAACCTGCCACCTGTGCCAGGGAGTAAACACCGTTTTGGTCAGACAGCCCTGGATGCCATTCCCAGCTCTATTATGTGCCTTGGTCCCCTAAGCCCTCAGTTTCTTCATCTGTAGTACGGGACTGATCATCCCTGTCCTCCTCTCCTCACAGGAGAATCAAGAAGACACGAAAGTGCTTTGAGGCCTCCGAAGGAATGTTGGGAGAGCAGCTTTATAGTGCCTGGGATCTTGGTTGTCAAACCTTTTGTCTAGTGCCCCCTGGGAAATGCCAGACCCGTGGCTGGCTGCTGGCTGGGTCCTCCCAGCTCCCCAGCCTCCCATCCACATCTGCCTCTGCACCCTGTGCCACAGCCCTCCCACCTTGTCCAAGATACCCCAGATCCCCCATAGATAGCAGCCGCGGACCTCCCAGTCTTCAAAACTGTCTCACCAAGCAAATCTCCTGGGTGTCCTTTCTCAGCTTCTGATTCTTCTTAATATGAATAATTAGCAGAAACAGTCCAAGGGGGTAGGCAGCAGCCATAGCAATCGACCCCAGTGATTTCCAAGCCTCGGGGAGAGCCCAATTTCGCTCCAATCCGGGTGCTGTAAATTCCCATCAAGCTAAGAAAATATAGTGCAATTTAGAAACACTGATACGGCAATAAAACACAGATCTCCGGCAAATGGAATTCAGCAACATCTAAAAATGGAGCCATACATTACTCCGCCTGCAAACTCCCTCTGGGGACATGATGCTTGGAGATGTTGGGGGTGCTTTATGTTCAAGTTGATCTTTCTTTTCCGGATGAAGGCAGGGGCCACCTGCTGCTGGGCCCCAGGTGGGCAGGCCTCCCGCATGGTCCCGAAAAGGGTCCTAGGTGAGCTCCCAGCTAGAGAGGACCAGTGACCTGGCCCCTGTCGTCTAGGGGCTGCTGGTGGGAACATTCTGGAAAGAGTAGGAAAGGAGGAAGGGAGGGAAACTCGCCTTATGTCGGCTAGTCCTCACGGGCGGCCTCTAAGGGAAAAACGTATTCCTGCTTATCAGGTGCAGATACTGATGATGGGAAATAAGGAGTCTTGTTCAAGGTCACTCGGGGGCAAGCAGTCGAAGCTGGATTTACACCCACATCCGTCTGCCTCTTTCTGTTCTACGTGGTGTCTTCCCCCCAGCTCAGGGCTCAGACCTCCATTCATCAAAAGCTAAAACTGAGCCACACACCGCTGCTCGCTGCTTCTAAGCGTGTAGGTAGACCACGATCCACACCCAGGTTTGCCATGAGCCCCACTCTATAGTCCGAGAAATAGGAAGAGGTACACTTGTATAGTCCCCTGCCTCCTAAACACAAGGCCGGGGGAAGGCAGACCTACAGCCCTAGTGGAGGCTAGGGGATTCCGTCTGGTCTCTGGCCTGGGCCCCACCCTCGTCCCACCCCATCCCACACAGCCTCCTCTAGCAGGCTAGCCAAGCCCATCTGCTTGCTAAACACATTCCGTCCCACCTTCGCTCATGTTCACACACATACACACACGCTCACATTACTCACGCCAGCCTCCACACTGTGCATGGCTCGTGCCTCTGCGGGAACTCCAGCTCCATGGGAGCAGAGACTGGTGTGCATGTGGCCCTTGACTGCCCAGATCAGGGACTCCACTAATGCTGGCGATAGGATACTCTGAAGATGGCTTTCACATGCTCCCCCGGCTCCTACCAAACCCTGGTGTGTGGACCCCAGGAAGGACAGAAGAATCAGGGTGACCTCTCTGGAGCTTTTGGGTCAAGAATTCCAGTTGTGGAATTTGCACAGATCTGGGGCTGGACTTGCAGCTTGCCATCTACAAGCTGTGTGACAGCTCGTGGGAGTCACTTACTCGCTCTATGCCTCAGTTTCCCCTCATCCGTCAGACAGAATAAATAACAGGTCCTTCCTGGAGGGGGCGCCGCTGGATGTAGTGAGAGGATCCGAGTCAAGCACTTCCCACACACTCAGCACTCGGTGTGTAATCGTCAGACTGGAACTGCATTGGCCAGGCCGGGCTAGACTCTGCTGTGACGAGCAATGGTCCCAGCGTCATGGTGAGTCGGCCAACAACGTCTCTTTCTCTGCAGTCCGGCCACCCCCCAAGACAGCTGTGCTCCGCTGTGAAAATTGCTGAAGGAGTGTGGCCCCACCATCTCCCTGACAAAGAAGGCGTCCTTCTCTATCATTGGCTCAGCAGAGGGAGACATGGCTTTTCACTGCCTCAGCCCAGAAGTGACTCACACTCTTTCCAGTGGCATCTGGTAGACCCAAGACCTAACCATACCCGCCCGTCAGCAGGGGTCATGGTGCATCTCCCATGTAGCCGGGGTGGAGGAAAGAACAGTCCTGGTGAGCGCCTGTCAGGCCTCCCACCACACTTGTTACTGTCCCTTTTCCGGCCCCCATGTCCGTCTTCTTTGCCTGGACCCAGGACCCAGAGGCGACACGCCACTCAGGGTGCCAGAGCCCCTCCTTCGTTTCTGTCATGTGTCTGGTGAGCCAGCTTGCTGCCCCGGCTGCCGACGCTCAGCCCTGGCCCCAGGGGAAGTGGCTCTTGCGGAGCACAGGCAATCTCTGACCGATGCCCCACCCCTCACCCCCGGCCCCTTTCCACACTGACGGAAGAGCCCTGGTCAATTGGTTGACAGCACAAAACCTGGGCTTCCAGCATCTGATTACAGAGGCACCTCTGACTGTCAGGGATAAATGTCTGTTGTCTTTAGGAAGATCTATGCTGATGGAGGTACCAGCAGAGACAGTGGTGACAGAACCAGATCCCTCCCCAGTGAGACGTCATTTGTGGGCAAGTCAGGTATTCCCGGCTCCTGGCAGAACGTGGGGCTCTGGAGATGGGGGAGGTATGATCCAGGGGAGAGGGGCAGATATTCAAAGCTGCAGGAGGGGGAACCAGAAACCGTAAACGAGTGGCTTCTGGGGGAAGAAGGACGGTGGATGAAATGGAGCCAGCTAGCTAGAGGGGAAGCCACTTAGAAGAGGCTGAGCAGTGGGGCTGCGGGAGGTTGTGAAGGTCCTCCAGAGCAGAGTCCCGAAGAGCTAACTAGCACAGGGACTAGAACCCGGGGCCAGTAAGATTTTGGAAATTAAACTGCTAGTTCTACCATCCAACAGCTGTGTGACCTTGGATTCATTGCTAAACCTCTCTGAGCCTCCTCAGTGAATAAAAGTTCAGAAGCCATACCTTGTGAGTGTCTTATTAAAAAGTGCAGTGAGATGAATATGGGATGTTCAGCACAGGGTCTGGCCCACAGCAAGACCTCAATCAAAGATAAGTGGAAGCCTGGTGAGAGGGAGACAGGCCTGTTCTGGAGATGCTGGGCCACTGCTGGCAAAGTCGTTTTCCTGCCCAGATCACCTTCACCTGCAAGGTGCTCTCGTTTCTCTGCCTTTGTAAGTACTGGCTGGTAACCGCTCCCAGCTGGCCGCTTCTCAGGTGCCTCCTCACCCACGAGGTTATGGTTCCCATCTCCCAGCACCTGGGGCAGCTCCCAGCCTACAACGTGGACGTGCAGAAGCCTCCCTGTTTCCTTAACATGGGTCCACACCACAGTGCTGTCGGTGCCCCAGAGCTTGGCAATAAGATCACCGTGAAGCCAGACTCCTGCTTCCTCCCTCCCCTTGCCCGGAGAGCATTCCCTCAGCCCATCCTGCACACTGAGATCCCTACTGCATGCTCTGCTTCTAGAGAATCCGATGCAGACAGACACATAGCAGGGGTGCAAGAAATGAGATCTAAGGTCCTGGCGGGGGAGGGGGGGCTGGATCTGGCCGTGACCAGGGGCTGTGCCAGGCTGAGCAGCCAGACAGGCCCTGTGCCCAGACAAAGCTATGTCCCCTGGGGTCAAACTTGATCCCCCGTCTGGGGATCTGGTATTGGCCCAGATCTGGTGGGGGTTGGGGCACTTGGTTGAGCTTTGGGGAAAGCAAGGGGCAAAGCAGGGAAGAAAAGGAAACTCACAACCCTTCCGATTTTTCTATTTATTGCTTCATTCATTGCAGACTTATCCCCATGTCCTTAAAAAGGATTTGAGGAGCTTAAAACTAAATGCACTTAAAAGGGGATGGTTGTAAAAGCAAAATAGCACAAAAACCGTGTCAAAGGAGTGAAATATTTTTATTTCCTTGGAGGCTAACTGGAATAATGAAGGCAGAGTTTCTTACTGAGATTGCCAGGAAATCTCATCGTTGGAGGTAGGGGCCCCAAAGAGTCACCAGACCCCTTCATTCTCCGGGCAGTGCCTCTCAGGCCCAGGTCCCTCTCAGATACCCTCCCCGCCTAACCCCCGAACCACACCTTCTGCCTGTAAACAAAGGAGGCAGGGGATCCAGGCTGTGTCCTGGCCCTTTGCAGGGGAGAGTCTCTGTCCTGTCCAGGACCCCAGCGTGCCCCTCTGACAATGAGACAGTTGAGCCTGCTGATCTTGGGGCACTGTGCCCTCTCCAGCTCTGATGCTCAAAGACTCTGTCTAAGAAAATCAGTGCCCGGGCACTCCTGGGCCTCCTCAGGCAGGTGGAATGTGAATTCCACACCCCCAATCCCTGTGGTGGGAGGTGTAGGCACCATGAGATGCTGGGGACCCAGCAGAGAGTCAGGGCCTGAAGGCCAAGGGCAAGGGAGTTGGGTACAGGGCTGAGCTGGACTGAGGATGAAGAAAGCACAGGAAGCGGGACCGGGCAGGAGGACAGAGGGGTGAGCTGCAAGCTCAGAAGAGGGCCGGGAAGGCAGCGGATCCCCCGTGCTATAGGGAAAGCAGCCCGAGCAGGGCCTGGAGCCAAGAGAGGTGAGCAGAGGCAGACAGGCCACTCTGCCCTGGGCTGGGCTGTCCCGGCAGAAGAGAACCCGGGGGCCCTGGGCCAGGGGTCCCAGGGTCTCAGCCTGCGGGAGGAGACAGGCACGGCACTAAACATGCGACGATGTACGTTCTCCCACGAGATCTTCCCAACCTTCTTTGAGATGGATTCCATCTGTGGCTCCCTATGAGAGGGGAGGCCAGCAGTAAGATACCGGCCCCCGGTCACCGGCTGGAGGGGAGGCAGACTCTGGTTATACTTGGGTCACATCTGACTCTAAGTCAGGGCTCTGGACGCTGCCTCAGTGTCTCCCTCGATGGGACTCACGGCCTTTCCAGTCCTGGGAGGACCCAAAAGGAGCCAGGTCCTGCTCTGCTAATCTCACCCAATTAGATTCCCCATTCGTATTCTGACTTGCCTTCTGGAGTGGAGCCCTTTACTGTAAGGGCACTAACGTGGGGGGAGGGGAAGAAAAGCGTTGGATCAGACTGGGATGGGGAGAGCATTTTGGCAAGGTGGGGCCCTTCAGTCCCCACAGAGCTCAGCTTATCGGCAGGGACCCCTCCCTGATCTCATCCCTGACTCCCCCCAGCAAGAGCTCTGCCCGAAGCACTCACTTGCATCTCCCAGGACCGAGGAGGCGGCCTGGGCATCTCAGGATGGCTGCGGTGTGCACTGTGAGTACTCCCGGGGCCTGCTGGCATTGGAGAGACAAACGCGGACGTGCCACTTTAAAAGCATTTCTGAGAAGTGCAGAGGCGGCAGGAGTGGAGTGCCGAGAGAACGGTTGATGCTCAGGGATTAGTGGGCCTGCTCGGCTTGCATTCTGCAGGCAGCTGGGCTCCTCTGAGCTCTGAGACAAACGGCCTCTCACAGGGAACATGGTCCAGGGGCAGAGCGGCTCTTGAAAGAAAATCCCACAGGGCGATGTGGGAGACGAGTAGCTGCTCCCCGGGAACGGCATGTTCTGGACAAGACAAGTGGGGTCCCTGGGGACCCAGAGGCCATCAGTGCCCAGCCCAGTCTGGGGCCTGGCATCAAAGACCAAGAGAGCATTGCCCTCGTCCCCCATCTCTTGGAGAGCCAGGAGAAATTCCAGGAACCACCATGCCTGGCCGTGAGGTTGGTTGGAGGTTATCTCATTATCCCCCTTCTACAGCTGGGGAGACCAAGGCTCAGATGAGCAGAAATAGTTGCGTGGGGTGAAAAACGTGGGCACTGGACCACCCTGGGTGGTCCAAATCCTGGCTCTTCCATTTTCTAGCTGTGTGTCTTTGGGCAAGTCCCATGACCTCTCTGGACCTCATTTTCCCCACCCGTAATACAAGACAAATAATAATACTTCTCCCAGAGGTTACTGTGGGAATTACATGAAAAATGTAACTGACACGTCAGACCTATTAGTTCCTCAATATACTGTAGCTTTGGTTATTATTAGATTATTCAGGTCAATTCAGCTCAATACTTACAGACCACATGGTTGAATTCATTATCGAGTCAAAATAAGCCACTTCTTTTCTCCTGGTTGGTGAAAAGGCCTCACATGTCCCTCTCGGGCCACTTGCTCTGGTCTTAAGTGGATGGCAGCTACAGAACCATATACTGACCTTGGGAAGGCAGAGGTCACCAGAGGTCACCACCCCCTCCACCCATCCCCGCAGAAGGGGTTGAGAGCCATTCACACACAAGAGGCTCTGCCCGTGCTGGCCCACAGGACACCTGGGGGAGGTCCAGGTCAGGGAGGCCCCAGGTAAGTGCAGGACATGAGAGGCTGGAGGACGGCCCCGAAGACCAGATGTTGGGGTAAGAAGCTGGCATGAGTAGGGGCAAGTCAGAGTTTGGAAGTGGACCTCAGCCCAGTCAGTTAGTCATCTCCCTTCGGCTCAGGTCATGATCCTGGGGTCCTGGAACCGAGTCTTGCATCAGAGGTAGAGATCAGAGGTGCGGTTTTGGGATGGGGTATGATGTCAGAGAGGAGCTTCAAGGATCAGAGGTCAGAAATGACTCTTGAGCAGGCAGAGCTTGTGGAGGGCCCTAGAAAGGAGAGCTTACAGGGTCCCCCCAGAGCCCAGCTGTTGGAGGTGAGCCTTGGCATGTCCGGCTCAGAGGCCAGAGGGGCCAGTGAGATGCTGCCTGTGTGTCTCATGTTCTCTGAGTTTCCTAATCCTGCTATAACGAACTTAGGGTCTTCAGAATACCAACTGCATTTTCTTACAGATCTGGAGGCCGGAAGTCGGACATGAGTTTCACAGGGTTAAAATCAAAGTGTCAGCAGGGCTGGTTGCATCTGGTCACTCTAGGGGGGAATCCATTTCCTTGCCTTTTCCGGCTTCCAGTGTCCATCCACATCCTTCAGCCTGTGTCCCCTTCCTCCGTCTTTGGCATCAGGGCTTCCTCAAACCCTTCCTCTCTGTCCCTGTCATCCCTTCCTGTCCAACACTGACTCCTCCTGTCTCCGTCTTATGAGGACCACGGTGATTACCTCGGGCCCACCCAGATAAGCCAAGATAACATCCCTAACTCAACACCCTAACTTTATCACATGCACAGAGCTGGCTTGGTCACACAAGGTAACATCCCCAGGTTCAGGGATTAGGACACAGTCATCCCTGAGAAGCCGTTATTCACCTACTACAGGAGGTGGGAGCCTTCGCGTTTACAGATCTCTAGCAAATGGGATCCCTCAGGGAGGAGAGAGCACAGTGCTGCACCCAAGACACAGCCCTCAGGGCTGGGGTCTGTGCAGGACCACAAGGTCAGGACTTGGGCTTGAGCAGGGCCCGAGGAGGTGGTGGTCAAGCCCAGGAGGTGAGGAGACGACCAGGCAGCCAGCACAGCAGGCAGGGCTCAGTTATGCCCAGTGGCTGCTTTAGGAAGCTGAGGCTGCAGGGCTGGCTTCGCCCACGGTGTCTCAGGGGCACCACAGTGCACAGGGGAGGGGGGGTCGGGGCTGCAGAAGCTCGGTCCACAGGTTTCCATGCCCACGCCCAACCCAGGCTGCCCACCTGCTCCTGGCACCAGGAATGGCCAGTGTGCTCAAGAATCTGCTGCTGGGGGTGCCTGGGGGGCCCAGTCGGTTAGTCATCTGCCTTCCGCTCAGGTCATGATCCTGGGGTCCTGGAACTGAGTCCTGCATCAGGCTCCCTGCTCGGTGGGGAGCCTGTTTCTCCCTCTGCCTCTGTCCCTCTCCTTGTTTGTGTGCTCACTCTCTCTTTCAAATAAACAAAATCTTTTTTTTTTACAAAATCTTTTTTTTAATATTTTATTTATTTATTTGACAGAGAGAGATCACAAGTAGGCAGAGAGGCAGGCAGACAGAGAGGAGGAGGAAGCAGGCTCCCTGCTGAGCAGAAAGCCTGATGTGGGGTTTGATCCCAGGACCCTGAGATCATGACCTGAGCTGAAGGCAGAGGCTTAACTCACTGAGCCACCCAGGCGCCCCTAAACAAATAAAATCTTTAAAAAAAAAAAGGAATCTGCTGCTGGTCCAGGAATGCTGAGCCAGCCTGGGGAGGCATGGGGGTGTTCCTGTGGGTATGGGGGCAGCCCTGACTACCGCACCCTGCAGTGTCTTCAAGACACCCCAAACTTTACAATGACGGGTCTGCGTGTCTCCATTTTTCAATCTTTCTCTCTTTCTGTCCCTCTCTGTCTCTTTCTCTCCTCCTTCCCCCTTCCCTCCCGCCCTCTCTCCCTTCTTTCTTCCTTCCTCCCTTCCTTCCTTCCCTACCCCATCTCTCCCCCACACTGAAGTTAAGAATCTAAGACAGCTTGAAACAATACACACATTAAATGAACATTGAAGGAAGGAGAAATGAGAAAATTCAGAGCATAGGGTCGGGATAGAACATACAAACCATAAGTCACTAGAAAGAATTTGTCTCCAGGCCAAAGCAGGACATGGGATCAGTCGCTGGTTTTGGGGGCTCCACAGAATACAAGCAAACAGGCTGCACGTGTGTTCTAGTTCTGGAGGCCGCGCAGACTCCTGAATGCTCTCAACAAGAACCCGCTTCAAAATCCCACCCTCAAATCCCCACCCAGATTCTGGGAGCTGGCAGTGAGTGCTCTCTGGCTCTGAAGCCCGACCCCCTCCCTGGAGAGATGGCGAGGATCCAGGCCCTGGGTCCTGTCCCCAGAGGTTCAGCATCCCTCCCTGGCCCTTCTAGCTGGTGCCCAGCAGACAGGACTGGTGCCTCTCATCCTGGGCAGTCACTGTCTCTCCCCTTGGACCCACTGAGAACCAGAAGAGGGGAGGAGGGAAAGGAAGGCACATTTACTGAGCTCCTACTGTATGCCAGGCATCCACATTACCCATGTAGACCTCCCAACCTCTCTGGCCCACCTGCATCTTCGACGCTCCCTCTGCCTGGAACGATCTTCCATTCCTTTGCCATTGGACAATCTCCCAGCCTCCTGCGTGCTGTTTCCTCCCTAGAGGTCCCCGACCACCTCCACGTCATGCTCCCCATCATTCTTTCATAAACCATTTCCTTTCCCTCCACAGCATGATCACAATTTATGATGCTTTTTTATAAATGGTTGCTAAGTGTGTGCATCCGCCTTTCCTTTTGCTCTGTTCTTCCGAGTGCCTGCAGCGTTTATGGCAGTGCTTGGCACCTAGTAGGTGCTCCATAAATATTCGTTGAAGGAAGAAGATATTATTTCTGTTTATCTGATGTGTCCTGGGGAAATTAAGCTGGCCTGCTCAAAGTCATACAGCAGGGTGGAGCTGGGGGCCAGGAATTGAGCCCTGGTGATCTGGATCCAAAGTCCACTCTCTTTCCGTAGCATTAGCTGCCGTGAGAGGAGCCGACCCCCCAGCCAAGGATGTGCGAAGAGCTGTTTGGATTTGATTCCGTCCTGCCACCACGAAACGCATTTCAAGGAACATTTCCTGCCACCTGTTATTCATAAATTCTAGAATCATTTATTGGGCGCCGAACACTGAGCTCAGTGGCAGGGATCCAACAGTGAGCAAAACCAAGACCCTAGACAGAGGTGGCCCTGCCTGGGGACTTTGATCCAGCAGGATGCTCCCAGACCTGCCCCCTGTGGTGTGCAACAGTGGGCTTGGGCCGCCACCCAAGGCTTGTAATTAATTTTGCATGGAATTTTAAGCCCACTGTTAAACCCAGCCCTTACCAAAAGTTGAATGATGTAAACTAACAACTAAATAAACTATATTATGAGCACAGGTAATCAATGCTCAAAACTCACCATGCCTTCATTACTTTACCATTATCTATGACCTTGAACTTATTTGCATGTACCAAATCTGGAAAGGACTATACAATGGTGTGTGGCTGAGCCTGTCTTCCCAATTCTGAGCTCAATGGCGTCACACTGATGCTTTGAAATTGGGAGTATTTCTACTGTGGAACTTGTGAAATGTTGCACATCAGGGGTTGGTCTGGGTTGGTTCGGTTTGGGGACCAGTGCCTGAACGCAGCCCCCCACCCGGCCCGTTCCCCATCACACTGTCAGACTAACTTAGACCTTCTTGGCTCAGAGCTGGACGTTGGTGGGCTGGGGTTGGTGGGAGGTGGGGACATTGGCAGGGTCCCCGATGGCTCCCTCCCCATTCCCACCTTTTTGGCCTCAATGAGTGTACAGCCGCATAGGACTCGGTTCTCCGCCTCCTCATCTCGCAGAACAAGGTCTAAGCCTGGTTGCTGTCTCCCAAAACAGCTGTTTCCACAAAGCTTTCAGGACTTCTTTCGGATCATAGACACAGCTGGACCGGGGCTCCCACGCCAACATGTAACTAACTCTCACTTTACTCACATTCTCAGGAAAATTGACGATTTTCTGCCGTTTTATTACACTTGACGATAATTTAAAAGGCAGGTTTAGTGCATCCATAAAACCAACTTTGCAACAAGCCTGTGATGATAGAAAAATATATTTGGCCAGGGCCTCTTGTTTGGAGTTGCCATCCTTGGATCCTGGAACCCCACAGCCCGTCGCTCTCCCACTTCTGGGAGGCGCCCGGCAGGCCTGAATCTTTTCCCTGAACGTCCCTGTCTCAGCCCCAGCAGAACACCCCCTGCCTCCATCCCCGGCCCCCTCTCACTGACCACTGAGGTTGGGCAAACTGACCCAAGTTCTAGGGCACGCAGGCACTGATCGCTCTGCTGAGGCCCTCCAAGGGCAGTGCTGGCTTCCGAAAGGGAATTTATAGCTGGCTAATCAAAGCTTAATTACAGCAGCTCAGCGGGCTCCAGCAGGAACTCAGGCCGGAATGGTTTTGCTAGGAAACTTTTTACGAGCTTAAGCAGAAGCAGCAAATTAGCAGGAATGAGAGGAAAATCATCCTACCTTAACAGTGTCCCCGAGCTTCGAGTCTGCAGTCACCCTGAAGAACGGGGCTCTGGGTGGATCAGGGAGGCGGAGGAGGGGAGTGTGGGAACAGTCTGGGTACAGTCCCTTAGGGTCAATGGGCTGGACCCATGTGACTCTCACTCCCACCACTCTCAAGGTGAGGGACACGAGGGGGCCTGATATCTGGTCTCCTCGCTGCTGTCCACCCCGTCTCCATCTCTGTGGCTACCGGCACAGCCGCAGGCCACTGCACAGCCATGGCACCTGGCCTCTCCCCTCACCTCCACTCTCAACTCCTTCTCTGTGCTTCTGATCAAGAAACTCTCCCACCCTCCTCCACCCCACCCCACCCTTTTTTTTTAATTTTTAATTTATTTATTTGACAGAAAGAGATCACAAGTAGGCAGAGAGGCAGGCAGAGAGAGAGGAGGAAGCAGGCTCCCCGCTGAGCAGAGAGCCAATGCGGGGCTCGATCCCAGGACCCTGAGACCATGACCTGAGCTGAAGGCAGAGGCTTTAACCCACTGAGCCACCCAGGCACGCCCCCACCCCCCTTTTAAAATGCCTCTGCTCTCTGCAAATCTCTAGTCCATCATTCAACTAATTCCTTCTCTCTTGCTCAGCCAAGAACCTGCCTCCCAGTTCCCAGAAAAGTCCTAAGCTGTTAGGAGGGCCTCCAAATCCCTACTCTTCTATAGCCCTGGACCCCCACCCTCCTGCATGCACGCCCCCTCCACCTCTCCTCCCTCACCCCTCTAAGGAAAAGCTGCTTAGAGCAAGTAAGAGTGAAAGAAAGCTGGGATTGAATCTTGTCATGGCCACCAACTAAAGCACCCTTTGTAAGTCAAGTAAGTTAGTCTCTCTGAACCTCAGTGCCCTTATCTGTAAAATGGGCACCACAGAATCCTCACCACGAGGTGGCTGTGGAACATTACACTGAGTGATCCACATGCCCTTAAATACCACGCCCGCACGTTGCCACATTCAGTAAATGATGGGTACTCATTTAATTCTAAAATGGTCACCAGACATCAATGGTGATTACGGTTGCCCCCTAAAAAAAGAGAGCCTGGGGTTCTAGAGCTTCCAGATCCCTGTGTCTGTTATTAGCAGTCAGACCCAAAAGGCACTGGTGCTGCAGCCAAGCCAGGGAGAGGGAACCCCAAGGGAGAGAGGATGACAGCAGCATCAAACACAAGGAACGCAGTAGCTGGGGGTCTTGGGACAAAGAAAGGCAGGGGCCCTGGAGCTGGCCGGGGGCAAGCAGGGCAGAGGCTTCCTGCAGATGCTGGAGGGACAGCCAGGAGCTCCCAGGGGCCGCGGAGGGCTTCCTCCGCTTGTCCGTTAACGTGGGCTTCGGAAATTAATCATCTCGTTTACAAATTAGGAAAAGATGAAACCTGGTTGGTGCTGCCCTAGCCCACGCGGATGCTTCTTTCAACTTTATGAACTTCTCTGACAATGAATAAAACCACTGTGGCATGACAGGCACCAGTATTATTCCGCGCGCATTCCTTATTCCTAATGTCATCAATTACAATAATCCGATAACCGTAACACCGGGCTGGAGCCGGGATGCTGCGAAGAGCGGGCGTGCGAGACCGCGGCTCTTCAGAACCACTCGCTCGTGCTTTTAAAGCACCAGAAGATGGCTGGGAAATGTGATTGCCCTTAAGTTTTAAATTACCTGCAATCATTAAAATAATCTAGTTCATATTCATAAAGCCGTGATTATATTTTACATACCCAGTAAACACTTTATGAGAAAAACCCACAATTCCGCCATGAAATAGAGAGGTTCGATCTGGTGGTGTCAAAACGCCAAGACAGGCTGGCGCGGAATCAGCCCGAAACATCCAGTTAGAGGTTGATCGTTCTCTGTGGAACGTATTCCGTGCCCCTGCGGAGGGTGGGGGAGTGGGTTTGGGAAAGGATATTAAGCAGATAAGCAAGAGAAGGAGGGGGGAAGGGAAGACAAGCCCATTTCTGGAGCTTCCAGCATTGTCCACGGCCCGTGTCTCTGGGTTACCTCCATCCATCTGACCCTTCTGGTGCCAGCGGTGAAGGTCACCACCCATCCTGGGGCACGCCTAGCACCAGGAGACGCTAGCTGATCCCGCTGAGGGAGAACTCTCGTTACTCAGAGGGGTTGAGTGATTTTTCTAAGACCACACAGAGCGTAGGGAAGTCACAGCCCAACCCCAGGTCTTTTGACTTCAAGTCCATATACCACACTTTCGTTCAGGTGCTTAGTCCAAGGTCATGGGGGAGTGGATGGTAAGCTGCGTGATATGTGTGGCTCAGCACAGTCAGGCACTTTTTTTTTTAAGATTTTATTTATTTATTTGACAGAGATCACAAGTAGGCAGAGAGGCAGGAAGAGAGAGGGGAGGAAGCAGGCTCCCCGCTCAGCAGAGAGCCCAATGCAGGGCTTAATCCCAGGACCCTGAGATCATGACCTGAGCTGAAGGCAGAGGCGTAACCCACTGAGCCACCCAGGTGCCCCAGTCAGGCACTTTTTTAAAAGATTTTATTTATTATTTGACAGAGAGAGAGCACAAACACAAGCAGGGGGAGAGGCAGGTAGAGGCAGAGGGAGAAGCAGGCTCCCCGCTAAGCAAGGAGCCTGATGTGGGGCTGGATCCCAGGACTCTGGATCATGACCTGAGGCAAAGGCAGACACCCAACCAACTGAGCCACCCAGGCACCCCAATTCAGGCTCTTTTTATTGTGCCCTGTCATACTGTGATAAAGTTTCCTTGGCACTCCGTGAGGTATCTTATGTGAAGCATCAGGGACACTGGGCATTAGCTCTGAAACCAAGCATTTTGAAAAAATTCCCTGACATTACAACATATATAACCATTTCCTTCTTACATTTTTTTAAATTTATTTGACAGACAGAAATCACAAGTAGGCAGAGAGGCAGGCAGAGAGAGAGGGGGAAGACAGGCTCCCTGCTGAGCAGAGAGCCCGATGCGGGGCTCAATCCCAGGACCCTGAGATCATGACCCAAGCTGAAGGCAGAGGCTTTAGCCCACTGAGCCACCCAGGTGCCCCCCTTTTTACATTTTTTAACAGGATTCTTTTTGGACACCAATGAGGCTTAGGAATGCCCGATAAATGACAGCCTTCTCCTCCCACCAGAATTAGACAAATAGAGACCAAAACACCAGCTTTAGTTCTTAGAGAAGGCAGTGTGGGTAGAAGAGCCAGCTGGCCTTTCAAGATGAGCCCCCCGCATGGAACCTGTGTTTTCGGGGCTCCTCGCTGTCCCTCACCCTACACCCCACCCACCAACAAGTCCCATTGACCATACCTCCTAATACACCTCCCAGGTTTGCTGCCTCTCCCCAACCCCACAGGCTCCCCCTGCTCAGGTCACCACGCTCTCTTGCTGGAACGGATGCCTGCCTACCTCGGCCCCCAACTGTTCTCTGTGCTTACACTCCAGTTCCTTCTCCTTCTTAAAGGACATTTAAAAACACAAATATGATCATGTTTTAAAACCCTCACCATGGTTACCAGGCTTAGCAGAATCCCCTGCTGCCCCTTTACCTTCATCTCTACAACCTGCCCCCCCAGCACTGGGCCACCTCGCCAAACACACCATCGAGATTTGAGGGAAGAACAAATAACATTGTCTTCCTTTCCATGTCCAGACTCAGATTCCTTTGTGAGAAAGGGCTTCATGGAGCATTCAGTCTTCCAAACACAGGAGTGTCTCATGTTCCCTAGACGCGAGCAAGGAGGGAGGAATGGGGGATGGAAGACCAAGGTTACTTCCCCCCAAGTAAATATTTCCTCTCCATTCCCTAGCAGGGGAGTAGGGTTCTCCCTGGGACCTTGAGGAGGTCACACATGCTATTCCCACACCCACCAAAGTGCTTGCACCCAAAACCCCTTACCTGTCTCCTTCCCCCTCGAATTCAAGTGCCCAGCTTGAGCATCTCTTGCTCCCAGGAGCCTTCCTGATTCCCACATAAAGTGTCTCATTGCTCCCCACATTCTCCTTAGATCAGGGATCTCAATTCTTGTTAGACACACAACTGAGAAAGCGCTTCTTGAATGCCTGGGCCCCCCTTGTGAGGAGGGCAGGGTCCTCACTTGGCTGCGTCTTTGTGGCATCCCTGGGCCGTTGGCTCTAGGACGCACTCATTCAGTGTTGCTGGTTGATGGATAATTGGAGTCTTCCGTTCCACCATCCATCTATGCCAGCGAGGATTGGTTGGGACATGACACGGTAACAAACAACCCCAGGGCATCAGGGGCCTGCCACAAAAGTCTACTTCTTGGTCATGCTGTAGGTTCATTACAAATCATCTGGGTCCTTGGCCTTTCCCTCCGAGACTCAGGGTGGCAGAAGAGCCACCACCTGGAGCACTGTGGTCCCTATGCAGAGGACAGGAGAGCACTGTGAATCCCACGCTTGCTCCACAAGCTTCTGCCTGGAGATCATATCCACTCAACTGCATGGGCCAAAGCAAGTCATGCCGTCGCCTCTACCCAAGCAGAGTCCTATCCTGTGCACAGAACTGGAAATAGCTGATGGACAACACTAATGACCACCATCCAGTCAGTTCAGGATACCCACCCTAGACCTGGCTCTATGCGGACGCCGGACATAGACAGTGCTATCAAGACCGGCACTATCCAACATGGCGGCCACATCCGACTTTTGAACACTTGAAAGGTGGCCACATTCAAAGACCTCCTGTGACAAAGGGAATTTAAAATTGTCTCTTTTGTAATCTCAATTTTGATGACCTGTTGCTGTTCAGAATCTAGGGAGTTAAATAAAATATATTATTAAATTTAATTTTATCGGTTTTCTTTTTGCCTTTTTAATGGGACTACCGGAAGATTTTAAACTACTTGCATGATGGACATTTGTGACTCATGTTGTATTTCTATTGGACAGTGCTGCTCTAGAAAGTCTGATCTCAGCTAAGGATGTGGCCAAGAGCAGGACTTCACTTACAGATGAAGTCAAGTGGCCCGGCCAAGCGAGGAGAGGGAGCCAAGGAGGAGGGAGCTGGAGGGTAGGGTGTCTCAGCCACAAGGTTCCTTATGAGCCTTCCGTGATGATATGAAGCCTCTACTTCAGCCCTGGTTGGTGGGGGGAGGGAGGACCTCATTTCCTGGCCCGCCTGGGGGCCCCCTTGCTGTTTAACGCGGCAAGTTGTCGGGTGTGGCATAGAGCTTCACTGCCACTGTCTGGTGCCCAAGGAGCTGGCAGCCAAGAAGGCACTCTTGCCTGCAGAGAAGTGTTAATAAATATTTACCGAGCCCTTTGACAGTGCCGAGGGAGAATACAAATCAGCCCCAGCAGGCGCTGAAACGAGCCTCCCCCGGGGTCCAGCGGCCACAGGCTCCAGCAGTGCAGGGCCGGGCGGCCCGCTGACCTTCCCAGGCCTGCTCCTACCCCTGAGTGGCCCGCCAGCCCCGTTTACAGAAGCCGTGAAATAAGACAATCTCTCACTATTGATTTTGTGCCTCTCCCCGCAACCGCCGCCCTGGGTAACTCACATTGTATGGATTTTTCTATAAACCCCCAAATTAATATCTGCAGGGGGAGGGAATATACTGCTGCTGGATGTGGTCAAACCTTCTGGCCCTGCTGGGCTGAGGCTTAGAGGACACAGGGCCTAGGGCTGCCCCTCCTGCATGGGGGTCCATGGCCGCCTGACCTCTGCTTTGGAGCAGTGGGAAGGCTGGGGTCCTAGAGGCTCCCCTGCTGGCATACTCACTCAGCTATCAGGGACCCTGGGAATGAGGTTGTGCATGCAGAAGTGTCACTTCGGGACCCTATATTCATTAAGAAGAGACTCTCCAGGAATGGCAGGGAAAGAGTAACATCTTCGCATTCACTGAACTTGGGTTCACTCCCTGCTCCACCACCAACCTTCTGGATGACCGTGGAAAGTTACTTAACCTCTCTGCGCCCCTGTTTCTCAAGCGGTTAAGTGGGGGTTAATAATGAACATTGTAGGGTTGCCGTGAGGATTATTTACTTACCCAAGAGACACAAAACAACATGATCCCCAACTGGATAAGAGCTTCAAAGGCAAAAAGCAGGACGATGGTCTAAAGAATAACTTGAGGTCACTTGTGGTCAGATTGTCAGGGAGGGTCTCTGAAGAGGGGACATAGGAGTTTAGAGCTGGAAGGTGAGAAGCAGCTGTGCAAAGAGCTGGGGAAAAAGCTTCCAAGTGGAAGGATCTGCAAGGGCAAAAGCCCAGAAGAGGGAGTAATGAAGGTGACGTGGTCATGTGCAAAACCCGTTTTCCTGCAGGGAGTGGGGACCAAAGAATGTGAAGTCCCCTCTTTGCTTCAAGGGATAAGGGCTGGGGACATGGAAAGAGTCCAGTCCCTCAGGATCTCCACTCCTGGGTCCAGCCCTAGACCTGCCAGGGGCCCTCTCTGCTGGTTAGGGACACAGAGAAGCAAGGCACTGTCCTGGAGAGCTAGAGAGGAGCAGGGAAGAGCAGGCAGCAGGAGAAGAGGGTGAGGTGAAGGAAGAGGAGAGATGCAGGTGGTGGGGGCCGGAGCGGGTGTCCAGCCAGCCAGCCGTGCACTCCAAGGACTGATAGTGGAGCGGAGAGCAGACATATTAATGAAAAATGAATAAACTCCCCCAGCTCAAGCCAAGCAAACGTTTGCTGCAGACACGTCTAATCCAATTGTCCTTAATAAAACCGCTAATTGGGTTTGGGTGTCTCCGTGGGGCCTGGCGGAGGCTGTGGGCTGCTTAGTTCTCCCCCCCCCCCCACACACAGAACCTGATCTGTGGCTAAGAATTCACCCAGCTTGACGCTTGGTGGGGGCAGGGAGGAGGACAGAGAGTTAGGACCAAAGGAATTGGGGGAGGTCCAAGCACACACTTTGGTCTAGGTGTGCATGTGGACATGTCCCCAGTACACACATGTGCCGCCTGGATGGGAAGTGGCTGTGGATTCAGGCTCTGGGGCTGGGCCATGTGGGTTCCCTTCTCAGCTCCCTACAGCCCTACACCAGTCCCTTAACCTCCAGGGTCTCAGTTCCCTCCTTTGTAAAGTGGGGATGAGAATCACAGTGTGAGCCTTAAACCAAGGCTGCTGGCACTTGATCCTCGTACAGAGCTCCATGGCTGTGAGCAGTACCCTCTGGCCTATGCTGCTGGCCCTGCCCAGCCTAGTCTTGGGCTTCAGTTTCCCTGCAAGTATTTTGGGCCTCCTCCGGGGGGTCTGAACCATCCCGCTGGCTCACACCCGTCGGAACTGCAGAGTGCGTGGCTGCAGTCTTGCCAGGGGCAGGACCCAGCACAGACACTGCACTAAGCACTTCATTTGCATGAACACCCTCAGTGCTACTGGCAGCAAATCCATTTCAGAGGTACAGAAGAGGAGGCTCAGAGGGAGGGAGGGAGGGACTTTCCTGGGATCACACAGCTAATTCCACTGAGTTACTAAGGAGGACACTGAAAGACTGAGAGGTTGTGGACAAAGACAGGAAACAGCAATGATGACTGCATCTGCTTTGAGCAAGGAGAGTGTCCAGGCAACACCTGTGACTGAGAGCCCAGGCACCGGACTGCCTGCTCGTGTGGCCACTGAGCCCCCAGGATGATAGCAGGACTCACAGGAGAGGAGGGCAAGGGTCAGATGCCAAAGTCATCAGGAGATTCCCTCCCACCCTTTTCTTCCTTCTTCCTTCACTTCCTTTCTCCCATTCTTTCTCTTTCCTATAACCAATATTTCCTGAGCACTGGGATTCCAGCAGAACTAGATAAATTGGCCCCTCCCCTTAAGGCACTCATATTTTGGTGGGGGAGAGACAATGTGAAGAAATAAATAAAAACAAGTCCAATTAGTGATAAATCCCTAAAGAAAATGAGAAAGGGATTCTACTGAGAGTCCAGGGAATATGTCCCTGCACAGGAAGCCGGTGATGGGAAGTAGCCGGCCATGGAGGGATCTGGAGGAAGAGCATTCCAGGCAGAGGGTGCAGACAGGACAGCGTGCTTAAGTGAGAAGGAGGGAGAGGAATTGGGAGGTTACCAGGACTAGAATATGAAGGGCCTGGAAGGAGCAGGAATTGATTCTAGTTACAATGGGAATCCACGGGAGGGTTTTAATCAGGGAAAAATATGATTCATATTTTGATTCGTATTTTAAGAAATCCACTGCAACTGCTGTGTAGACAATGGACCCTAGGGGGCAAGAAGAGGAAGTGGAAGGGGAAGAGGGGAGGTCCTTGTCCATCCCAAGGGAGAGAGATGCTGGTGGCCTACAAAAGTGACAGGAGGAGGGAGTGGAAATTGGGGAGATACGTGAACAAAGAGGGGTTACCAAGAAGGTGGCAGTTCCAATATGTCCCTATGAGCTATGGGTTTGTATCCATCTCTCATTCATTGGTATTCACATTTAGTGAGTGCCTAAGAGGGAGCTGCTGTCCCTGGTGCTGAAGATACAGCAACAAACCAAAGAGACAAAACTCCCGCCCTGGGGCAGATTCCATTCTAGAGGGAGAGTTTCTCCAAATGTGTAGACTGTCAGGTGGCAATGGGTGCTGGAGAGGAAAACAAAGTAAAGAGGCAGGATGGGGAATGGGCGCAGGGAGAGGTTGTTGTTTTAGATCAGTTGGCTGGAAAAAGCCTCACAGAGATGATGACACAGGGTAAAAAGCTGCATCAGCTGAAGGAAATCTGGGAAGGACATTGTAGGCAGAAAGAACAGCAAATGCAAAGGCCCTGAGGTGGGAGGGAACTTGTTGTGTTTGAGGATTTGTGAGGCCAGGAAGGCAGATCCAGAGAGACCAGGGGAGAAGAGGAAATGAGGTCACGGAAGTGATGGTGCCTCTCGGAATCCCCTCTGCGAAGCTGCCAGGAACTTAGCGTTAACCCCACTCCACAGATGAGGCACGGGAGCAAACGAATGAAGTGCTGGGCTGTGGTCAGGTTGCGTGGTGCCAGACTTCAACCCTGGCTCGTTCCAAAGTCAGTTCACTAAACAAGGACATGCTGCTGCCCTCGCTGGCTGTCATACATGGGGAGGGACAAGATGAGGGATGACCCCCTGCCACCCAGAATATCAGCCAGCTGCTATTACTTTAGAATTGGCCCCATTTTATAGATTAGGAGACTGAGGCCAAGAGTGGTGGTCAGTTGCCTGAGGCCATGCTGCCGGAGAGTGGCCGCGTTGGGCTTCCAGCCCATCTGCCTAACTCTAGTGCCCCACTCCCACCAGCTGCTCAGAGGTTGATCCTCGAGCATGGGCAAGGGCAGCCCTCAGTCCAGGAAGAGGGGGGCTAGTAGGGACAGAATGAAGCACAGACTCCAGCCTGTTGGGATTCGGCCTGGAACCTTGCCATCTGTCCATCCGTCTGTCCACTCAGCCTTCCATCCACCGTGTTTAGCCAGCTCTGTATCTCTGTAATGGGCACCTCACCCAGCCTTGAGGGCTTCCTTCTGGCTCAGGGGCTGGCATTAGGGCTGACCCTTCGGGTCACCTCCCGGCCACACTCCTCACTCCAAGCCAGTCAGGCAGCCCCACCCACCAGCCGCCCTTCAGAATGACATATCCTGGGACTTCTTGTCATTTCCCATCCAAGGTTCCATTACGAGGCGTGATTGCTGAAGTAATAGACAGATAACGGATCTGTCCGAGCCCCGCCTGGAGCACCGGGCAGCTGCCAGGTTTTTCCCATTAGCCAGAGGGCTTGACGGACAGTAATGGATTTCATGCTGATGCCGGAGCCTGCGGTGGATAATTCCATGATAACGGTTTATCAGGCACTGACGGGAGGTAATGGGTAATCACCAGGCAGAAAGCAAACCCGTCAGGGAGCCCTGGCCTCCGCCCAGCCTGGCCCTACTTTTGTTGTGCCAACTGCCACCTTCTCAGCTCACAGGCCACTTCCCCTCTGTGTCCTGCAGGCCATCAGCACGCCGGTCAACTGGGCACATGTGCATCCCAGCCCAGCCCAGGTCCGTTTGCAGAGGACAGGCTGGTGGGTGACAGCCCTCCAGCCAGCCCCCACCACCTTCCTGCCCAGCGGGACTTGCTGCAAACTTGGGAGGAGGACAAAGCAGCCCATTGTGTTCCCCAAATTCCAGCCTTCCTCCTGCACAGAACCCGAGTCCAGGTTCAGGAGGTCAAAGGGGCATGAAATGGAGGAGGGGGACAACTGCACAGCTGAAGCAGGGAGCGGGAAGAGCAGGGCACAGGGCTTAGCCTTGCCAGGAGGAGTCAGAAGAGCCAAGTTGCCCATTAGGCCCAGAAGACTTCGGCCTGAGGCTCAGCTGGGCCAAACGTGGCCCAAGCAGACCATGCACCAGGCTTCCATGCCAGGGGAGAGCCCAGGCAGTGGCGGGAGGGAGGGGCTCAGACAGCTTCTGGATGTGGCTCTCCCTCCTGACTCTGCCTCCAGTGAAGCTGGCCATGGCGGGCCTGTTGATGGAAATCAGCAAATGTCACAGACCAGGCCTTCTTTTCCTTCCCCGAAGAGCCCTTTGGTAAATGTTTGCCAGGCCACCCCCAGTTCACAGAGGGTGGGGGAGAGGACAGATATCTGTGCAGGGTCAGTGAGTGAAGGAAGGAAAGAGCAAGCAAAACTGAGAACCCAAGACTTCATTCGTTCGTTCGTTCCTTCCTTCCTCATTTATATAGTGTGGACGCGGACCTTACAAAGTCAGGCCAAGTGCAAGGGGAGCCACAGATGTGGGAACAAGCGGCAGCCAGGTAGCCTCCATGGTGGGCAGCCGGCAGGTGAAGACATGGGAGGGGAGAGCCCAGCTGACTCTAAATGAGCTCTCCCTACCCTGGGTCAAGTGGGTGGGGGCAGCGTTCTAGCAAAGGGAAAGGTGGTCTCCACGCAGCAGCCAGGCCATCTTTTAAAAATATAAGCATTGTGCACCTGCTGGAAGCCTGCAAGTGTTCCGCAGAGTTTTAGATCAGAGCCGGGATAGCCGCCCTGCCTCCAGCCCCCACCTCCTCTCAGGCTAACTCCCTCCCCAACCCCAGACATGGAGGCCTTTCAGGTGCACAAGGGTGCCGCGCTCCCTCCCCTCAGGACCTGGGTGCTGGTGTTCCCTCTGCTCAGAACACCACTGACATGTATGCATGCACACACCACAAACACACATGCACATGCACTCACACACCCATCCCTGCCGCTGGCTGACTCCTCATTGCCCTTCAAATCTCAGCTCAAACGCCATTTCCTCGGGACCCTCCTCTCAGCCCTGCCTACCACATCAAGCCCCAATACCGCCTGCCTCTCTCTGAGCGCATCTAAATCCCCATCTGCGGGATCATCTGGCCGGTACCTGTTGCCTACCTCCAGACTAAAACTCGGGGAGTCAGAGCCTTTGCCTCCTTCGTGCCAAGAACCATGCCTGGCAAACAGGAGGTGCCCGGTGTCCCTCTGACAGATGCCGAGATGAGTGAGCAGATGAGTGGAAAGGCTTGTTCGCTCCAGCACAGGTGAAAGCAGGAAGGAGGAAAGGCACACCAGGTGGTCCCCTGCAGCTGGACCCACCCATGCACCACGCACAGAGGGGCGTCACAGTCGTCCTCCCTTGGGGAGAAGCAGAGTGAGTTCTGCTCACCCCAGGCCTGTCCTTCGACCCTTGGTGGCTCAGCGCAGTGAGAGAAGGGCTAGGACAGACAGGCAGGGACTAGCCTGGCGGCTCAGGTAGCAGCAGCTACCCCCTCCCATGACCGCCCCAATCTGTGCCTGCCCCAATCTGTCCCCGCCCCTGGCGGGCTGAGCACCACGATAATTAAACTGGGTTTGCTCAGTCAGGCCCTGGAGGGGCCGGCTCCAAGCACTCCAGATGGGCTTTATTTGTCAATTTGAAAACTAATCTCTGACTATTTAAATAGCAGCTTATCTCGGCCCAGACCAGGATTAGCATTCGGCACCCTGACTGAAGAGGGTGGGCAGTGTTCCCCAGGTGTGAGGGAAGGATTTAGGGTGAATTTCCATCCAGAAGGAGGAAGAGCCCAGAGCTCTCCTCCCACCGCCCCCCGCCTGGCGGGCAGCTTGCCGCGCGGAGTCCTCCAGCTCCAGCTCCCTCACACCTACATCCCTTCTGTCTCAGGAGCCCACCCCTGCCCTGGGTGCCAGTGAGACTGTGTTTGTCTCTAGACCCTCATCTGAGGGGGCAGGGAAGTCAGCTCATGCCTCACACCTTTGAGGCCCTGGCCTTGCTCCAGGGGAGTTTGCAAAACCATGGTCTGGGGTGTCTGGGGAGTCCCAGATGTCCCTTGACTATTCCTTAGGGTCCATGATCCTTGACTCTTGCCCCCCCCCCCCCCGGGAGCAGGTTCCTCAGGTCAGATCACTTAGAAACAGACAGATGTTGTGCAAAATGGTGGGCTGGCCTTGCCTCTTCAGCTGGAGGAGGCACACAGCAGGTCCTCTGTCTGGAGCACAGCCTTGCAGACACCCTGACCTTGGACTTGTGCTGTGAGAGAATGTTTCCATTATTTTAAGCCACCCAGGAAACTAATACATGCCCCCACTAGCCCTGGCCTTCAGCACTGGTGGGTCCCGGGGCTCAGACCTTGGACGTTCTCTCTCCTGTCTCCACCCTCAGCCACCTCATCCAAGGACATGGCCTTAGATGCCTCCTATAAACCGAGGATACACCAGTGTTTATGTCCAGAGCTAACCCCCTCCTTGAACAGCAAACTCATATATGCAGCTGCCTACTGGAACCCTCGCCCCATTGGCCAGAGAGGCATTCCAAGTTTTATATAACCTCATGGCTACTCTTGGTCTTCCCCTAAAACCTGCCTCCCGAAGTCTTCCACATCTCATTAGTGCTACCCAGCTGCTCAGGCCAAAGCCATCGCCTGGTCTTCTCACACACCCCTTATCCAGTCTGTTGGCAGATGCCGCTGGGTTGACCTTGATACCGCATCCAGAATCCAAGCCCAGCCCCTGTGGATGCAGCTATTATCCCTGCCCCAGCGGGGCCCTATCTGCTGAGACCACCCGCATGGCCCCTGCTGGTCTCCTGCGTCCGCACTCTGCCGTCCACAGACCATCATCCACACACCAGCCAGAGGGAGCCTGTAAAAATGGGGATCAGATCATATCACCCCCTGCTTAAAAGCACTCAGTGGCTCTTATTGCAAAACCCAATAGAATCCCAAGACCATCCTGAGACCTCCAAGGCCCTCCCTGACCCACACCCCTGTCTACACCTGTGGCCTCACCTCCTACCGCCCCCCTTCACTGGGTGCTCTCCACCCACCCTGGCTCCCCGTGGACCTCAAGCCATCATCCCCACCCTCTGCCTGCAACTCTCCACCCTTAGACTTCTGAATGGCTCATTCTTCATTTCACAAGTTTGTGCCCAGATGTAACCTCAGAGAGTCGTTTCTCTAACCATACAATCTGAAATTCCTCATCCCCTTCCCCAGGCATTCATTACGCTTATCTTGTTTCATTTTCCTTCATAGTGTGTGTGTGTGTGTGTGTGTGTGTGTGTGTGTATTTGTGTGTGGGGTGGGTGGGTATGGGTGTGTTCCACTCACCCATCTCTAACTGATCTAACTGATCTCATTCACCACTGGCCTCCAGAAAAGTGGCTAGCATCTATTAGGGGCTCAATAAATGTTTATTGAACCACAAAGGCAGATAAGAAAAGGTTTCCCTGAGAAAGTGATATTTAAACTAAAGTCTGAGAAATAAGAAAGGAATAGCAAAGCAAGGAGGGGGAGGGTAGAAAAAGCATTCCATGCAGATGGAACAGCATGTACAAAGGCCCTGAGACAAAATCTGAGGGCGCATTCTGAAAACTGAGCAGGCCCATGCAGCTGGACTATAGTGAGCTAAACAGGAAAATGTGCTGTCCGACCCCCTTAATCGGCCTCAGCCTTGTGGCCCTCCAGCCTTCTGTGTTGACCCGTGGAGGCCTCAGGAGTCTGCCCTAGCCATGGAATCTCATCCCTGCTGGGGCATCTTGAGTGGTAGAGGGACCACGGGGCTGAAGTCCAGAGGCCTCACTCCCTTTATGCGTGAGCTTGCCTCTCCAGAGGCCTTTCTGCACACCTCTCTCTTTCTTTAGCTCCACTTTCTCCCCAGTATCTCCCCTCCCCAGGTTTCTCAGGGTTTCCAGATGGCCACAGTAGCTCTGAGCCCTACAGCATCCCAGGTCAAAGGAAGTGCAGCTGGAGAGGTCAGGACAAGGCAGAGGAGCTGAGGGATGAGCCTGCAGGGTAGGACCCTCAGAACGTGCAGCTCTTTATCCTGAGGCAGCTGGGGACGACCATGGCTGGACTGGGGTGGAGTTTCCCCTAGCCAGCAGCAGCACTGACCCAGGCCAGCGCTGCCCCCACCGGGGCTGGCAGTGGGGAGAGGAGAATACAGAGGAGACGGGCTCAGACAGCCAAACAACCCTCTCCTAGAGGCTACTCTCACAGTCCTGGAGGCTGAGGAGAGTCTGCTGGTTGCTGAGTATTTCGAAGTGGGGGGAATCACAGGGAAAGGAGAAGAAAATAAAGGAAGGCAGCGAGACACGGGGGTGCAGAGTTCTGGAGATGGACAGACCCACACCCTGTGGTAGATTCAGGTGGCAGTAAACTCCTTGGCATGCCTCCCATGGGGGTGTCCTAGTCCCCTCCCCCAGATCTGGGTGAGCTGGGATAGATTTGACTAATAGAGCATTCTAGAAGTTTCCAGCCCTGCCCTCTGGAACACTCATTCTTGAGCCCTCAGCTGCCACATCAGGAGTGCATCTGCCCAGCGTGGAGAGACCACACAGGGAGACTCCGGGGTCAGGGAGGGGGTCCAGAGGAGCCCACAGATATACCAGACGAATGAGAGAAGCCTCCATGGACCCTCCAGCCCGGCCCAGCAATCAGCCGGATACCACCAAGGGACCCCAAGCAATGGCACATGGTGTTAATCCATCACCCAGAGACACTGGGCTGAATCCCTCATGTGCAAAATGATTAGATATAAAAAACAAACAACAAATTTTTGCAAAACAAACCAAAGAGAAGGTGGCTCTTTTAAGCCACCAACTTTGTGAGAGTCTTTTACCCAGAAGTAAGTAACCAGAACTGCCCCACCAGTTTTGTGCCCTTGGGTAAGTGACCGTCATGTATATAATGAGGAGAATAAGAACTGAATCATAGGTTTGGGAGTATAATTAAAGAGGTGATGAAGGTGAAGCAGTTAGCATGATGTCTGATCCAGAATTAGTGCCTGGCAAATTGCATCTATATTTTTAAAAATAGTATTTTATTAAAGGTTGCAGGGATAAGGCTATCAGCAGGAACAGACTCAGTCTGAATTTATGTGGCAGTCTCAATCTAGTGGTGTCATTGCTCGTTGCATAAGAGCACAGGTCCTGGAAGAAAATTACTTGTGTCTACATCTTCATTTTACTGTCTCTGAGCTGTGTGACTTTCAGCCGGTTCTTAACCTCTCTGGGCTTTAAGAGTCTGCACGGGTAAATAGGGATCACTGTATCTACCTCATGGGATTGCTGGGAAGATAAAATTATGTACTACCTGCAGAGCACTTAGAACAGTGCCTGGCACTAGAAAGCGTTCTACAGCTATCAGCTGTTATTATTTCTAATTCTTTTAATGAGCTGAATTGAAGATGGTCTGGGATTCCCAGACTAGAGAAAAGAAAAAATAATCACTATGAGAAAAGTGAAAGGATCTCTTGCTGAGAAATCTACTCATTCCACTGCCCCAAGTTGACTTGCCATGATACTGTCCCAGTGACAGGAACCTCCCAGAGCTCTGGTGTGCAGACCCTCAGAGGATCTACATCATGGCAGAAGCACAAAGGTCTTACCTTTCAAATAAGCCAAGACCTAGGTCTGAGGAGTCCCCCTGGGGTCTTAAAAATGGTGGTGGCTTGCCCCACCCACATTGATGGACAGATCTTCCAGATAGAAAATCAATAAGGAAACAGTGGCTTCGAATTGACACATTGGACCAGAGAGACATAGCAGATACATTTGAAACATTCCATCCCCAAACAATGGAATATTCATTCTTTTCAAGTGCACGTAGAACATTCTCTACAATAGATCACGTTAGGCCACAAAACAAGTCTCAATAAATCCAGGAAGGCTGAAATCATATCATGCATCTTTTCTGACCACAGCAATATTAAACTGGAAATCAATCACAAGGGAAAACCACTGAAAGAGCACATACACATAGAGGTTAAATAACATGCTACTGAACAGTGAATGAGCCAACCAAGAAATCAAAGAAGAGATCAAAAAATAAAATATATGGAGGGGTATCTGGGTGGCTCAGTGGGTTAAGCCTCTGCCTTCGGCTCAGGTCATGATCCCAGGGTCCTGGGATCAAGCCCCACATCCGGCTCTCTGCTCAGCAGGGAGCCTGCTTCCTCTCTCTCTCTCTCTCTCTCTCTCTCTTTGTGTGATCTTTGTCTGTCAAATAAATAAATTTTAAAAATCTTTTCAAAAAATATATGGAGACAAAAATGAAAATACTGTGGTCCAAAACCTTTCAGATGCAGCAAAGGCTGTCCTAAGAGGGAAGATGATAGCAATACAGAACTACCTCAAGAAACAAAAAAAAAAGTATCAAACAGAGCAACATTATACTTAAAGAACTGGAAAAAGAAGAATGACGGAAGCCCAAAATCAATAGAAGGAAGGAAATGATAATGATCAGAGCAGAAATCAATAAAGTAGAGACTTTAAAAACAACAGAACAGACCAATGAAACCAGGAGCTGGTCCTCTGAAAGAGAAAATGATAAACCTCATTTTTTTACAAGAGAACATTGTGAAAAATTACATGCCAACAGATTGGACAATCCGGAAGAAAGAGATCTTTTAAAAGAAAGAAAAGCTATGGCAGAAGCTGACACCAGTCTTGACTCCTTAGAGAACTTTCTTTTTATAATTTTCTTAAAAGATTTTGTATTTATTTACTTGAGAGGAAAGAGAGAAGGCACAGAGGGAGTGGGAGAAGCAGGCTCCCCACTGAGCAAGGAACAGGATGCAGGGCTCGATCCCAGGACCCTGAGATCATGACCTGAGCTGAAGGCAGATGCTTAACCCATTGAGCCACCCAGGTACCCCAAGAACTTTCTTTTTATAAATTCCCTGACCTCCATCAGAGCAGCGAGGAGAAAATTCACATTTACCAAGCCACCGCAGTGGACACTACAGTGTGCCTCTCAGATTCCACCTTCCCAAACAAGACACTCATTCCCCGTCAGCCCACAGTGTTGACAACTGATGGCTCCCAGCCGCGTCCCTTTCCAGGGACTGATCTCAGTCAAAGAGAGTCACCTTGCCCATGGTTAAGTCCCCTTCCTGGAGATAATCCACATCCATTGGGATATAACGGTCCAGCCCCTGTGCCACAAAGGCAGGACAACTCAGCACCGAAGGACGACCCCTGTGTCCCAGTTCACCTAGGACTCTTCCAGCCTTAGCACTGAGAGTCCTATGTCCTGGGAACCCTGCAGATCCTGGGCAAACTGGGTCAGTTGGTCACCCTTTGATGCAAGTTCATCAGAGCCTCAGAGCTCCCTGTGAGCCAAGACCTTGGGTGCAAGATCATCATTCCCCAGCTCCTTCTTCTCCCAGTCCAGTGTCCTGCCCTTCCCCAGAGCCCCAACTCAATTGCCTGCACGCAACGCCCCACTCTGAAGCAGAGTGTGAAGTAAATTTCCTAGTTCTCCCACCTTGGAGAGCACCTCCCCTGTGCTGGGCACCATGACGGCACATGCCTCGCCCTGTTCCGTCCTCATCAACAACACTGGGGGTGGGTGTTGCTGTCCCCTGAGAAACTGAAGGCTTGCGGATCCGAAGTAACTTGTTCAAGTTGGAGTGGCCGGTGCAAACCGCTCCCCACGGTAGCCCCGATGTTTTTCTTCTCTGATTTTATTCCTCTCTGCATTGCTCTAATTGTGCCTTACTGTTTGAAAATAAAATCGAGCCACTTTGGGGATGAAGTTCCTCTCTTTCACCCCCTTGACCCACAACAAGCAGGGAAAACAAGACTCTGTACCTGTCCTGTGGTGGAGAGAGCAACAGGTCCTCCTGGTGCCCCCTGCAGCAGGCTGGGGAGGCAGAGGGGGAGGAGCAGCTGTGGGCCGGTTGCCCGCTCTGCTTACTTGCAATTGCAAGGCTCCTGGAAAGTCAGATCCTTCTTCATTGCCCCCTGAATTGTGTTCTTTTCTTCCTTTCTTTGAAGGGCTGATGCTCTCAGCCTTCAGCTGTAAATAGGCTCCTTGCTTTCCTTTTCTCTAAGAGGCAGCTGCCCTTCCAACTAGAAACAGTTCCGCCTTGCACGTGGACCGTCCCTGCACTCCTCGTCATCGTGTAGCCAACTCTGTCTCCCCTGAAGATCTAGAGCCAGCTCTCACTCTGAAGGCAGAAGAAAGTACCTCTGGCTCTTCCCCTCTTCCTGTGTCTTGTCCCTTGCCCTCCCCCGCCCTCACTCAGCCCCATCTCCCTGCCTTCCTTTGTTCCCCTCCATCTGCCCTGCCCTCTTTCCAATCTTTCCTTCCTCCCCTTCTCTTGCCCTCCCCTCTTTGTTTTCCTCCTCTCTTCCTCTCTCCCCTCTAGGTGCATGCCTTTCCTTCCTCCTTGGATCTGTTTTCTCCAAGGCCACGTTCCCCAGATGATCTGAGGCTTGCAAATCAAACACATTGGGTTCAAACCTCGGTTCTGACACTAAGCTTCACTTTTCTTGCCTGTGAAATAGGACAAAAAAGACCCACTTCTCGGGACTATTGTGCAACTCCATTGTAATCACGGAGATGGCAGTTCCTGCCCTAGGACGCTGGCACACAGGAGGAACACCATCTATTTTTGTTCCTGTCTCCCCAAGGGATAGAACACAGATTGGAGTTTCCTCTGAGAGGGAGATGACCCAGAAAGCCCCCCTCTTCTCATTAGCACTTTACAATTTGCTGAGAGTGAGGCTGTCTCAGGACTCCATGCCGCCCCCTCCCTGCGCCCCCAACCCTCCTCCGGGGGTTGGGAGCCACGTCTGGCACGGGTTCCTCTGGGACAAGCCATCAAAGTGCCACCACACCATCTGGTCTGCCCATATCCTCAGGCGGGATTTATTATCTAGTCCCTTCCATTAGCATAAATAATATGGAGCTTGGGTTTCATGATGGTTTACATAATAAATAAAACAGGTCAATTGCCCACAAAACTAGTCTCTGTGAACAGTAACAGATTTAATTAGATTTATTTTACCGGGGGTTTTCTGGAGTGAGGCGAATGTCTCTCATGCAAAGGATAAACTTCCCCATAAACTTCTATTTCTGGGAAGGCAGCTCCCCATCTTCCAAGGAGACAAAAGGAAGAGGGAAGAAGGGGGAAGGCAGGAGAGAGAGGAAGGGGGGCAGTTGGGGACAGGACAGACACGGGAGGTGGAGGGGAGGGAGGGGGAGGGGGAGATGTGGGGGAGGGGGAGATGTGGGGTAAGACAGGGATGTGGCCCCATGAGTACACTTCACCTTCCACAGACCATCAGTCGCTCCACCCGTGCCCAAACCACCTGTTAGGGACTGAATGTCTGTGCCCCATAAAGTTCCTAGTTCAAAGCCCATCCCCTCACTGTGATGCTCTTTGAAGGCAGGGCCTTTGGGAGGTAATTAGGGGCGGAAGAGGACGGGGACCTCGTGATGGGAGTAGTGGCCTTATAAGAAGATGAAGAGAGAGAGATCTCTCAGGGAGATCTCTGTCTCCTTGTGCACACACCAAGGAGAGGCCATGTGAGGACAGAGTGAGAAGTCAGCCATCGACAAGCCAGGAAGAGGGGGCTCTCATCAGAACCCAAATTGGCCATACCTTGAATTGGGACTTCCTAGACTCCAGAACCATGAGACCATCCTCTGTTTAAACAGCAAGTCTGCGGCCTCTGTCTCAGCATCCCGAGCAGGCGAAGACATGCATCTGTCTGAATCACTCTCCCACTCGGAGTCCTGACTGGCTTCCCGTTGCCCAGGGTCAAGTCTAAGCCCCTCGGCAAGGCCGTCCCTCCCCATTCTTTTCCTTTGTCTCGGCCCCTGGAGCCTCTAGCCACCCATGTCCAAATAAAGTCACTATGAATTCTTTCCCCACATGTCCCCCCACCATGGAGGCCCAAGTGCCCATGGGCTGTGACCCACTGACTCTGACCGTGTACCCCCTGCACGGATGGACACTCTCTGCAGGCAGTGCCCCCTGGGCCTAGAACAGAGCCTGGCCACACTCCTGGCTTGGAGAGGGTTTCCATCTGTAGAAAAGGATTCTCTAGAGGATTTCTAGGCTTCCTTGGTCCTCTGCTCTACAGCCACTGAGTGATTGCTTAAATAAGCTTTGATGGAACACTGAGAGGGTTAGAAATGCCCCTGCTAGGAGTGGACATCATGGGGCTTACTGAGCAGCATCTGTGAATAAGACCCCAGTTTTCCCTTGGGAAGTCCCTTTCCCTCTCTCTTGGTCCACTAGCTTGGATGGACAACACCTCCAGCCTCCAGGAGTAGGTGTGTGACCCAAGATTCAGGCCAACTGAGGCACTGTGTTGTCTCCCCACCTTCAGTATCTGATTCAGGGACACTAGCTGGTCCAGAGACTCAGTCCAGGACTTGTGAGGACCAAAGATTTAATAGATGTTCTCTTTTGGGACTAATGGCTGAGCTGGAAGGGTATGAGCTAGAGCTTCCAGGAGATGGTGCTCTCCTGGAGAGAGCTGAGCTAGAGATGAAGGGAGAGAGTAGGAGCTCCCGATGACATTGACTGAGTCCCGGGCCCCATCATGACAGAAGCCATGTCCAGTCCCTGAGCTTCTCTGCTGCTACAACCCCAGCCCACACTTGCTCAGCTTTTCTTTTTCTTTTTCTTTTTCTTTTAAAGATTTTATTTATTTATTTGCAGAGAGATACAGCAAGAGAGGGAACACAAGCAGGGGAAGTGAAAGAGGGAGAAGCAGGCCCCCTGCTCCCAATGTGGGGCTTGATCCCAGGACCCTGATATCATGACCTGAGCCAAAGGCAGACGCCCAACGACTGAGTCACCCACGCACCCCTGAATCTGGCTTCTTTAGCTTAGTGTAAGTTTTCATTTCTCTTGGGTGAATGTCTGGGGGGTAGACTTGCTGGGTCACATGGTCCATGTATGTTTAGTTTTATAAAAATCTGTTGGCCAAAATTAGCAAGACAGGAAACAATATGTGTTGGAGAGGATGTGGAGAAAGGGGAGCCCTCTTACACTGTTGGTGGGAATGCAAGTTGGTGCAACCACTTTGGAGAACAGTGTGGAGATTCCTCAAGAAATTAAAAATAGAGCTTCCCTATGACCCTGCAATTGCACTACTGGGTATTTACCCCAAAGATACAGATGTAGTGAAAGGAAGGGCCATCTGTACCCCAATGTTTATAGCAGCAATGGCCACGGTCGCCAAACTGTGGAAAGAACCAAGATGCCCTTCAACGAACGAATGGATAAGGAAGATGTGGTCCATATACACTGTGGAGTATTATGCCTCCATCAGAAAGGATGAATACCCAACTTTTGTAGCAACATGGACGGGACTGGAAGAGATTGTGCTGAGTGAAATAAGTCAAGCAGAGTCAATTATCATATGGTTTCACTTATTTGTGGAGCATAACAAATAACATGGAGGACATGGGGAGATGGAGAGGAGAAGGGAGTTGTGGGAAATTGGAAGGGGAGATGAACCATGAGAGACTATGGACTCTGAAAAATAATCTGAGGGTTTTGAAGGGGCAGGGGGTGGGAGGTTGCGGGAACCAGGTGGTGGGTAATAGGGAGGGCACGTATTGCATGGAGCACTGGGTGTGGTGCATAAACAATGAATTCTGTTATGCTGAAAAGAAATTTAAAAAAAAAAAAAAGGAAAGTGCAAAAAAAAAAAAAATCTGTTGGATGGTTTTCCAAAGGTACTCTATCAGTTTGCTTTCTTATTGGCAACTCAGGGGAGTTCCAGTTTCTCCACATGCTCACCAGCACTTAGTATCCTCAGTTTTGGTTTGTTGGGCTTTTTTTTTTTTTGTTTTATTTTGTTTTTTGGCTTTAGCCATTCTAATAGGAGTATAGTAGTATGTGGTAGTCATTTTATGAGTTGATTCTTTAAAACAAGTGATAAAAAAGTGATTTTTATAATGCTCCTTTCAGCTGATTTTGACTTTGGGCAAATGGGCAGCTCCCGCTAATGGCAGGTGCATGGAAGTAACAATGTGTGAGTTTTGAGCCTCATCCTGAAGAGTGGTTCTCTGTGGCCCCACCCCCTGGACTCCCATCTATCTTCCTGGGAAGGAGACAGGGACCTCGAGCAAAAAATAAAAAGACCAATTTGACTAAAATCCCTCTAAGACCTGGGAGACATTAACATCATCCTTTGGCATTCGACTGAGAAAGAGAAATTTGACCTGCCTGCCTGCCTGTCTGCTCCCTTCCCTTCTTCTGGGGAGCTGCTCCATCTGCTCCTTCAACCCTGTGGTTCAAGGGGGAGCTGACAGTCACAGGAGTGAACATTATGGCCACATGGGAGAGGGCATCACCCAGGTCTGACCAATCAGGCATCTTCCCTGAGAATTTCAAATCAGAACCAAAGGGAAAGGGCCAATCTTTCTCTGCAGGCAAATCATGAGACATGATCCTTGAAATTATTAGTGACAACCCCTCCCACCCTGTGGGAGAGATCTGTCTGAATAGAGACAACAGAGCCAACACATCAAGAGGATCAGAGGTGAGAAATGGAGTGGGAGCTTTTGGAGGACATCAAACCCCTGGCTCTGGTCATTTCTGAACTCAACTTTCTACATCTCTCTACTCCCCATGGATTGTGAACTAATAACTTCTCATCTAGATGTTTCAGGTTGGGGTTCTTGAACTTGACAGTCCCAGCTAGGCTTTGGTACTGGGTGATTCCAATGCACTGATGGTGGGTCTGGCTGGAGATGCTGGAAGCCCATGGAGAGAAAAGGTACCTGTGAGAGGGGTGGTGCCCAGCAAAGCTGATGTTGTCCTGGGGAAAGGCAGAGACCTCAGGAGGGAAGGCAGAGCTGCGGAGACAAGCAGCAGCTGGCAGAAGCAGCAGACAGTTGGGGGGATGGGGGATGGGGGGAGGTAGAGACAGGTCATGTATTTGAGCAGACTTACTTGGACATTTATCTCCCATACAACAGTATAGTCCATTAGTCTATTTCCACTTGACTTTATATCTTGGGCATCTACCTGAAAATTAAATATGATTGGAAACATGATTTTTGATGACCTCATAGCATTCCGTCATATGAATCTCACGTAATTTATCCCCAAGTGTAGGGGATCCTAAGTAAATTATCTTCGTTTTTCTATTTGTTTTTTTGTTATTGTATACTGTGCCACCAGGAACCTCCTTGGAAATAAATCTTTACGCCCATGTCTAATTATTTCCTTAGGAGAAATGGTTATAAATGGAGTTGTTTTATCAAAGGGTCTAGACATTTTAAAGCCTTTGATCCATGTAAATAAATTGCCTGACCGAAGAGTTGTGACAATTCACACGTCCACCGTAGGACAGAGGAATTTCCTTTCCTTCAAACCTTTGCCAGCCCGAAGTGCTATGATTTTTTTAAAAGCTTAGCTAAGATGACAAGCAAACTATGTCTCATTGTTTTAATTTGAACTTCTTTTTTTTTGTTAACAGTTAATATATTATTTGCCCCAAGGGTACAGGTCTGTGAATCATCAGGCTTACACACTTCACAGCACTCACCATAGAACATACCCTCCCCAATGTCTATAACCCAACCACCCTCTCCCTACCCCTCTGTCCCTAGCAACCCTCAGTTTATTTTGTAAGATTAAGAATCTCTTATGGTTTGTCTCCCTCTCGAACCCATCTTGTTTCATTTTTCCCTTCCCAACTCCCTACCCCTCCCACTTTACCTCTCTAATTTGAACTTCTTTTATTGCTAATGATGCTGAAATTTTTCATATATTTATCGGCCGTGTGTCATTTTCTATTGTAAATTTCTGATTTATGTCCTCTGCTCGTTTTTCTAATAGAGTTTTGGATTTTCTTATTGATCTGTAAGAGTTCTTCACCTCAACTATCATATATGTTACAAATATTATTTCTTAGTTTGTTGTTTGATTTTTAATTTTGTTTATGATATTTTATTACATTATGGTTTGCTTTTTATGTTTTTAGATTTGTCATTCTTTCTCTTTGTGTGTTCTTCAAAACCCTGTGCTCAGAAATACTTTCCTCACTATAAAATCAGATAGATATTTTTCCATTATTTCCTCCTGATTCTTCTAAAGTTTAATAGTTTAAACAATTCATCCATCTAGAATTTATTCTGATGACGCTGAGGGAGAGGATCTAACTTTTTTCCCTTCCAAATAGTCAACCAGTTGCCTCAGTGTAACATGGTGTCACTAATCCATTCTTTTTTTTAAAAGATTTTATTTATTTATTTGACAGAGAGAGAGATCACAAGTTGGCAGAGAGAGAGAGAGAGAGAGAGAAGCAGGCTCCCTGCTGAGCAGAGAGCCCGATGTGGGACTCGATCCCAGGACCCTGAGATCATGACCCGTGCCGAAGGCAGCGGCTTAACCCACTGAACCACCCAGGTGCCCTTCACTAATCCATTCTTAACCGCACACTCTAAAGGGCATCTTTCCAACAATTTTAAGTGCTAGGATCTGCGTCTGGGCTTTCTCTTTGATTCCTCTGGTTTATCTGACTACGTAGTTTTATAGGCTAAATAAGTTGACATTTTTTTATCCAAGCCAACTGTTTTTGTTTTACACTAGGGAAATTGAATCTAGTTGTATTTTTTGTCAAAACTGACAACAGAATTTTGCATTCTTGTACTATTTATGCTTTTCTTTTGTTTTCTTTTTTCTGTCTTGTCCCCTGCTGTATTGTCAATGCCTAGAACAGTGCCTGGCAAAGAGCAGGAATTCAATAAAGGTATATTACATTAAGGGATATGTGAGTTTAGTGTAAGATAAAGGTAGCCATTTAAATAAGCGAAGAAGAATTGGATCACCATCCAGAAAATAAACAAATGTAGATTCTTACCTCATAGCACGCACAAAACCAAATTCAGATGAATTAAAAAGTCAATCTTTAAAATAAACTAGACAAATATTAGACAAAAAGATAGGAGGATATATTCATCGCAGGTTTTATGTTTCATAAACTTCATCCCGATAAAAAAGAGAGAGACAACGTCAGTGAAGCTCATAGTCCTGAAGCTAGCCCATCACAAGTGCTCGTGTTGGGGAGTTAATGTTCCAGACAGAATGCAGGTTTACCACCTCTAAGCCCTGAGCTGCCAGCTGCCGCCATAGGGTAGACAAGAGGGGGTGCAGAGGCGCTTCCCCGAGGACTAAAACTTAAGCCCTAAACCCCGTCCTGGTGGACCACGAGGGATTCCAGGGGCACAGTCTGCATCCCAGGCTCACAAGAGTGACCCAGTCCAACAGCACGTTTATCACGTTTTTCCCCATTCATGCCCCACATCCTTGCCCTCTAAATCGCACCACAGGCAGGAAAAGAGACAAGGAAAGAAGAGGAGAATAAGCAGTTGTCAGTTGTCCCAATACCTGGAGGAGGGCCAGCCTGACCACCCACCCCGGGCTTTCCCAGGAGAGGCAATACCTGAGTACGAGGCAGCCCCCAGACTCACCTTACCTCACTGGATGCTCTATTGACGCCCATCCAAGATGAGCCCAAGAGATGTGTGCTCCCAAAGACCTAGAACCAAGGGAGGAAGGGGCAGACCTGAAGCTCTGTCCCTGGCCTGGTCAAGCTCCATATCCCAGCTGCTAAATGTCTTTGCCCTATTCCAGTATCCACCCACCCACCCTGGGAAGGGGGAAGGCAGTGGGTACAAGAAGAAATTGAGTGATCCATACAATCTATCTGCTTCCTTCATGCTCCCTCAGCAGCACCCTGGACAGGGCTGAGCACAGGGGAAGACCTATTAGAGCCTGGTTAATCCCAGCAGATCCTCACCCAGGGGGTCACCATCAGGACAGCCCCTCCCCTCCCAGGCCCCGGTAGCCTACAAGTTGATGCTGGGCTTGCCTCCTTCTTTCCTTCTTTCCAAGCCCACCTCCCCTTCCCATAAGGAGAGGCCTGGGATGCTGAAATGAAAGAATCCCCCTCCCTCTCACCCTGCAGAGCCTCTGAGCCCTGCCCTCCAGAGCTGGGCCACTACTCAGTGCTTTGACATAGACCGGCTTCCTCTTCAATTAACCTGGCACAGGCGGTGAGGGAAGGAAGAAAACTTCATGATTTTCTTCCTAGCTCCAAGATGAAGGAAAGCCCGCAATTCTCCACCAGGAGCCAGAAGCTTTTTTCTTACCTGTGATATTAGCGAGGGTTTGTTGTTTTGGTTTGTGGGGTTTTTTTTTCTTTTTTTCATTTAAACTCTCCCAAACTTAATTTAAAGTTTCTCTCTTTTAAATATGTCCTGGTTACAGAGTGAACAGCGACAAGCTGCCAGAGGAAAGCAGACGGGGAGAGATGATTGCCTGAGAAGATATTGTTGTAGCTTAAATGAAACCCTGTGCCCTTGGGAGAAGAGGGAGAGCAGGAGGGTGGGAGGCAGGAGGACAGCTCCGGGACCAGGACCAGGGCTCAGAGGGGAGGGGGGCCCCAGGGAACCAGGGCAGGCTCAAGGAGCCCCAGTCAGTGCCCCCTAGTTCCCTCCCACCTGTCCTCTCTGCCCAGTCCAGACTTTGGGTGGCTGCCTCTTTCCACAGCTGAGCCCCTGCTGCTGCTACCCCAGGCTGCCTGGGGCACCCAAGGGCCCACGGCAAAGCTAGGCCACCCAGTCCCCATGTGGAAAGGACTTCTTCCAGGTAGACTTTGAGATGAGGGGAAGAGAGGACCTGCCAATGAGCACCACAGCCCCTGAGGGAAGGCAGCTCTTCCAAAACCAGTCCACACCCAACCCGTGTCTTCTCACAGATCCTTGGAAGGGAGACCTGTCGTTAAATCATGAGCAGGGCTGAAGCACTAGGGTCACTAGTGACAGTGGGCAGGTGTCTCTTCTCTGTGGGCCTTCTAAGAGCCACAATGAGCATTTGTGGGGTATTGATTACCCAAGACCCAGTTCCTAATATCACCTGGATTTGAGGAACAGAGAGCAGGGTGAGAGCATCTCTCTCTTGGAGGGACACTAGGAGAGACGGGACTGCTGGAGAGTGGCCTGGGCCCCAGCTGCCCACCCTGCCCTGTCCCAGCCGGAGCGCACACTCCCTTCCTCCTGGCCTGCCACCGCCTGAGTTCTGTCCCATGTCTGAGGTCAGGCATCAGGTTCCCACTTGAGTCTGAGAGAACCTCAAGGCTCTGCCGCTTAACTTGCCCAGAGTCCATCTCTGTCTCTTTTAAACGAGACCAAATTGGCCCCACCTGACCCAAGAAGGACTGGACGTTCCATCTCCAAATGACAGCCTTTTGTTCTCACAGGCTGTGCGTTTATGGGATTGGTGGAGGTCAACAGGCGGAGAGCAAGGGCCTTGTGTCAGGTCTGTTTGGAGAGAGGGCTGGCGGCTGCTTCCCCACCGCCACTAATTGCCTCTCACCCCGCCCTCCCAGAAGCAGGCTGTGCGTGTCCTTGACTGCTCGGTGGTGCCTTCCCTTGCAGCCATTCAAAGGCCTCTCCCAGCTTTGTTGTGTCCTGCAGAGATCTCATTAGTTTCTGCTGTCTCCCTCGGAGCGGAATCTGAAGGTTCTGTTCACCTTTGCTTCCTCCTCTCTTCTCCTGCTCCTCCTGACTCATGCTGCTGTCAGCACGTAGGTCTGAGGAGGGATGCAGGGAGGAGAGCCCTTGGCTGGGCTGCAGGACCCCCAGCACTGGTCCTCGCTTGCTCTGTGACCAGGAGGAACCTCTATCTCACTGGCCTCCATTTCCCTGTCTGTAAAAAGATGGGCCAATGCCCCATGCAGAGTTCATCCTTGGTGGGGTGAGTGTGCTGCTCTGCACCAGGGGGCAGAGAGGCCGAGAAGTCAGCTGGGGTCTGTATGTTGTCTTTTTTTTTTTTTAAGATTTTATGTATTTATTTGACAGACAGAGATCACAAGTAGGCAGAGAGGCAGGCAGAGAGAGAGAGGGAAGCAGGCCTCCCACTGAGCAGAGAGTCTGATGCGGGGCTCGATCCCAGGACCCTGGGATCATGACCCGAACTGAAGGCAGAGGCTTAACCCACTGAGCCACCCAGGCGCCCCCTGATGGTTGTCTTTAACTGGACGGTTGACCACAGCCTCCCAAAGGTCGGCCTGCCTCCAGCCTCCCCGGGGCTATTCCTGTGTCCACAATTGCTGCCCTGTTTTTGTTACTCCTTCGCTTGGTGACCCCAGAAGCTTCCCCTCATCCCGTGACCCATTCATCCAGACTTGGGGTGCTGGGCGCAAACACTGGAGCCACAGGGAACTGGACAGCAGCTCTCTCCCGCAGGAACGTGTTTGAGCGCATGACGCACCGGTGCTATTTGACGTCTCCTCCTTTCCGTCCTCCATGAGACCAATGCCCTGCTTTGAATCCCTCCTGTCCGACACGCTCACCGAGGCTCCTCTTTCCCTGGCTGGATCTTGAGTGATACAGCATCCGAGAGCAGAATTCCTCTTAGGGAAGTGAGTGTCTTTGTAGAAGAAAATACCTTGATACGGCACTTGGGGGGAGGTAACATCCCAAGGGTCTGATTTGACAGGAGACAAGGAATGGAAAGACCTAGTTAAACTGCTCTGCTTGGGAAGTAAGTGGGAATTTGGAGGTAGGAGAGAGACGGAGGGAAGCAAAGGGGGAAATAATAAAACAATGTAGCAGGAGGCTACAGGAGCCGATGCTCAGGCGGTGGAAATGCTGAGGGGCTTTTAGGAATGGAAATATCAAAGATGGCCTTTCACACTGCTGGCCTTACAATCTGTAAATCCCTTCTTCCAGCCTTCCTTTAGAAACGTCTGCTACCCACAGGGACTTTGTGTGCCCAGCCCTGCTTTGTTTTAGGGGTGAGGCTGATTTTTTTTTTTTTTAATGGAACAGAAAGAAAAGGATTGAGGTCCGTCAAGAAAAGGATCGAGCACAGACTCAGGGTAGAACTGACAGCACCAGCAGGGGGGTGAAAAGATGCACAAACTGAATTAATTCGATGCAAGCAGGAGCTCGGAGCTAGCAATAACAATGAGAATAAAGAGTGAATCTTTCATGCCAGGTTCTGCCCTAAGTGTTGGCTACATGAAGCAGGTACCACTCCGGGCTGCCTTCAGGGATGCGGAAACCAAGGCACAGAGCCGGGGAGCTCCATGGGTCACTCTAGCAGTGGGGGGTGCTGGGCAGTCTGCCCCCAGTCTGTGCTCCTGACTGCTGCGCAGGAGAAAGCCTCCAGGCACGTGCAGGAATCCCTAGGAGGCTTTGGGCATCCAGACTGTGGAACAAGGGTTTGAATCAACGTGATCTTAAGGAATAGGAAGAGGCTGGCCAGCATCTGGGCTTGCCTACCTTCCCGTCGATAGATCTGGGCTGCCTCAGGGCAGGGACCACATCTTGTCCCTTGTGTCCTCAGATCTACCCAGGGGCCTAGCATGGAGTAGGAAGCAGCCACGTTCATGTTTATTGTGGGAACCAGTGGGAGGGACAGAGGAAGGCAGGGCAGAGGGAAAGACCCAGAGGGAAGCCAATACGTTGGTCCAGGCCAGGCTGGGGCTGAACCCCTGGGCAAGGGCGGTATGTGTGGGCTCTATTTCCCCCCCTCCTCGGGCTAATTAGAGCACTGCCACCTCCCACGTGGGGCACAGAGCTGTGGATTTTTCCTAATCGAGAAGGAAAACACCTTGTTTCGTCGAGGCAGCCTTATCCAGGCAGGACGGCGGAGGCGAGCTCGGTGAGCTGGCGGCAACCACTCAGCGGGTTCTGGAACATGTTTTTCACCGTGGCGGCACAGTTAACTCTCCTGTGGTTTTAAATGGAAGAGCTGTGACACCCTCTTTGAAGGCCCCAAAGAGAGAAGAGTTCTGACGTCTCAGCAGGGACAGCTCTTTGGGGGAGGCCCAGAGGGGATCGGGGCACTCAGCAGCAAAGGAGTTTTCTCTCTCTGCAGTATTGTTTCTTCGGGAGCTGGTCCAGCGTTCTTTATTTCATTTTCATGTGATAAAAATTGAGATGTACAACGCGCGTCTCGGCAAACATGGGCGGCAGTCAGCTGGAAAGAGCTTTGTTCTCCCGTGTAGGCGGGTGACGGGCAAGAGACAGGCTCTTGGGAAACATCTCTAGGGACAGTGGGGATGGGAGCCCTTCCTGAATCACACCCCCTCCAGCGGGCACACACATGGGCACATACAGGCAATGCACACACGTGTGCACACACACACAGGCAGGCACACTATATACACACATGCGTGCCCACGCGAGCACATATCCCTTCTCCCCAAAGCCAGGCCTCGAGTCACAAGGAAATAGAACCCCTGATCTGTCCCAGGTTCAAGAGGCCTGCATCAGTGACATCTGCAGCCACCTCCTCTCCTCCCTGGGGCAGAGCCTTGTGCGCGTTGCTGGCCTCTGGGGACTCAAGGCTGGGACACCGGGAGGGGGGAAGGGGTGAATGATCTAAGCAGGAGATATTCCTTCCAAACAGAAAGGAAGGGCAGGTTAGAGAGAGATCTGGGAGGTAGAGCTGGCGGGACCCAGGGATTGAATGGAAGTAGGAGAGTAAGAGAGGCAAGGAGTCAAACGGGAAGGAGCCCAGGTTTCTGGCTTGGGCACCTGGGTTGGTGGAGTTGATGTCATCTGATGCAGAGAGCCCTGGGCAGGAAGGTGACAAACTCCATGTTCGACGTGGTGAGTGTGAAGGGCATCCAGATAGAGCTGGCCTATGGGCAGATGGATGTGCAGGTCTGGGGCTCCAGATAGAGGCCCAGGTTTGCAGCCGAGACTCAGGAGTCCTTGGCATGTACAGTCATCCAATGGGTGGACTGACCCAGACTGTGTAGGAGTAGAAAGAGAAGAAGGCCAGGTGCAGAACACTGGGGGACATGACTACTGGAGAGCATTATGGGGCCACATGGGGACAGAAAACCAGAGCCACGAGAGGCAGGACGTGAGCCAAGGTAAACACTGAGTAGTGTCTGTAGGGCCTAACATCACGGATGTCATTGCTGACCTTGGAAAGGTCTTTGTGGGAGCAGAAGACTCACTGAAGGCGTGGGAGATGAGGAAGTGAGGATGGGGAATGGAAGCTGCTGGGGAAACTTGGCTTCAAGGCAAAAAGGATCAAACAGGATCAAAGCCACAGGAGCCCCTGGGTCTCGGGAGGGCTGTCACTATTTGTCTCTTTGTCGGCTTATTTTTATACTAGAAGAGCCTTCCATGGGTTTGCAGTCTACAGGGGAAAGGAGAGGTTATGATATCCGAGAGAGGAATCACGCACCAGGAAGAGTACCAGGAGAGGAGAGGAAGAGACCGAGTCAAGGGCACGGGGGAAGTGGAAGTTGAAGTTGAAGTTCCTTCAATCCAGCTGTTTACTGCTCTGATTTCCTCTCATGCAGCCCCGGCGGCAGAAGGCTCTTAGACCTTCCCAAGCCTGTCTGGGGCCAGGGGGCTGATGGGGCCGTGGAGAAAGAACTCAACCTAGCTGAGGGAGCATTCCTAGCAGAGCTTCTGGCAATGCCATGGGCTGCAGTGGGAGGCAGTGAGCTCCCTATCAGTCAGGAAGTCTAAGCCCAGAATCCCAGCTGGGGCCTGTCGTGGGGATCCCAACACTGGGCGGGAAGCGAGACTAGGGCCCTCCGTGTCCTACCCTGCCCTGTGTCATAGAGGCATGGGATGGGTTCTGCTTCCCTGCCTTCTGCCCCAGATTCAGAGGCATAACGCTGAGTCTGACCAATCCGACAGCCTGCTGACATCCTCCTCAGACCCCCATGGCCCCACATGGCTCTTGGGAGTCCCTATACCCCCCACCCCCCTGGCATTTTGAGAGAGCCTGCCTCCCTGACCTTTAGAACATCTCCAGGAGGTTCTGACTATTTTCAGATAGAGAAGCTAAGGGTCAGAGAAGTTGGAACTTTTGCCCAAGATCACAAAGCCAGTGGAGAAGCAGAACTACGCTCATTGGTTCCTGGTTTTACCCCATCTCTTCCCTCTGCACGGCTGGATCTGCTGCACCCTGACCCCTCACAGATGTCCAGTCCAGCCCTAAGCTGCTGGACATGACGGAGTAGTGACCTTGTCCCCCACCAAAGCCTCCTCCATGACAATCACGGAAGCTGGCCACAACCTGGAACCTCCAAGGATGAACCCTGGATACCCAGGTGCCCTCAGACTTTGGCTGTCCCTCCACCCTGCCTCAAGAGGCGGTCCAGAGAACCCCCAACACAGCCGAGAGTCCTGGCCCCACCAGCCAAGGCAGCTGCTCTTGCCAGCTCACTAATGCCCACAGACTCCTCATAAAGCAGGTGTCCCAGGCTCACAGATGAGGCACTGAGGCTCAGAGAGGTGGAGTGACTTCTTCCAGGTCACACAGCCAGGAGCACCAAGCCTGGGTCAAGAACCAGGTCTCCTGATCCCTAAACCGGTGTTGGTTTCCTTCTGCCCCACTCTCTCTCCAGCTCCTCAGGGAGCCAGACCTCTTCCACTCTCCAGCCAAGTTGCCTGCAGCGAGGATTATTGCCCCAAGATGGACCATCTTGCTTTAGGAGGGAGGAAGCTCCCTATCCATGCGCCAATCAGGATGCCAGAAATTCCTGCCACAGTTAAAGGTCAAACTAAATGATCCCAAATGCCCTTTCTCACTCTGGAAAAATGCAGCCTGCGATTCCCAATCTCTTTCTTTCCGTCCCTCCCACACTGGTCCACCCGTCTCGCACTCACATCTGCATGCTTTTTTATGAATATTTAAATGTCATCTGATTGCATGATGCGTCACGAGTCCTGAAAGGCCCCCCTCTGCCCGTCCCCCTCCCCTGCTGCCTCGTAGGAGCCAGAAAAATAAATCCATCCCTGAGTCACGGCTCCTACAGCTTCCTTCTTCCCCACTGCGCCCTACCAGCCGCCTGGCAGCCTTGTGAAGGCCAGGACCTGATGCCGCTGGTCCTCTGCTGCCGTGGGGGTGGGGGAGGGGGGAAAGTAGGGGGAAGGGGAGCCGGTTCACTAGTCACAGGTGGGGATTGGGGAGTGGGGGGGGCTCCAGTGTTTCCTCAATCCCAGCATCCAGAAGGTCCCATGTCAGGGTCACCAGCCTTGTTTTCACGACCCCCTCCCCCAACACATGCCCTGAACATGGTCCCGTCACCATTCTTCCATCCACGTCAGCCCTTCCTCTCCGCCTGAGTCAGCTCAGGCTTCTGGGACAAAGTGCCACGGACCTGGGGGCTTATACACAGCAGACATTTACTGCAAACGGTTTTGGAGGCCACAGGTCTGAGCTCAGAGGCCAGCACAGCTGGGTTCTGATGAGGGTCCTCTTCTGGATCGGCAACTGCGAATTTCTCCATGTGTCTCTCATGACAGAGGGCCAGGGGAGCCCAGGGGGTGGGGGTCTCTTTATGCGGGCACTAATCCTGTTGATGGGGGCTCCGCCCTCATGACCTAGTCACCTCTCAAAGACCCTACCACCTAAGACCACAACCTTGAGGGGTAGGTTTTCAACATATGTGTTTGGGGGACACAACACTCCTCCCCCAGCAGTCCCCTCTGTTGTGGTCCCAAGCTAGATGCAGACAGTGGCCTCCTGTCCCGAGGTCTTATGCCAACTGGTGAAGTCACCCCAGCACCCCAGCAAACGGGTCTGGCTGAGCCAGAAAGAAGCAGGACAGCCTTTGTGGCTGTCATTTTGTGGGGGGGTACCTCTGACAGGACCTGTGACTTCAGGTAGAGGCCAGAAAGGACCCAGAGAGTAACCCCCACAACCTCTCCCCTGCACTCTGCTCTCCTAGCAGCACCTCCCATTGGCCAAACCCAACCAGAAGCCCGAGGTGGAGAGGCCTCTGAGGTCAGGGCTGTTCAAGGGGGTCAGGCTTGGGGCCCAGAGCAGGGCGGAGAAGGGAGGGGGCAGAGGCGGAGTGCAGGTGGGAAAGACCCAGCACCCCAGCCTCCCACCGGAGCCTTGGCTCTCCCTGTCCTCCCTCCTGTCTTTCCTCTCTCTCCTTCCCTCTCAGGAGTAAAACTAATTCCTGTCCTTCTGCAGAGCAGTTTGGGAAAGTCCTTGTTTTTACTGCCTACCTCCTGCCAGCATCTGCCGTCAGGGCCTCCCCTTCCCACCCAGGCAGCTCACAGAGGTATCCTGCCTCCCACTGCCCCCCAAAACAAAGATATGAACAGACACTTCTCCAATGAAGACATACAAATGGCTATCAGACACATGAAAAATGTTCATCATCACTAGCCATCAGGGAGATTCAAATTAAAACCACATTGAGATACCACCTTACCCCAGTTAGAGTGGCCAAATTAGCAAGACAGGAAACAACATGTGTTGGAGAGGATGTGGAGAAAGGGGAACCCTCTTACACTGTTGGTGGGAATGCAAGTTGGTGCAGCCACTTTGGAGAACAGTGTGGAGATTCCTCAAGAAATTAAAAATAGAGCTTCCCTATGACCCTGCAATTGCACTACTGGGTATTTACCCCAAAGATACAGATGTAGTGAAAAGAAGGGCCATCTGTACCCCAATGTTTATAGCAGCAATGGCCACGGTCGCCAAACTGTGGAAAGAACCAAGATGCCCTTCAACGGACGAATGGATAAGGAAGATGTGGTCCATATACACTATGGAGTATTATGCCTCCATCAGAAAGGATGAATACCCAACTTTTGTAGCAACATGGACGGGACTGGAAGAGATTGTGCTGAGTGAAATAAGTCAAGCAGAGAGAGTCAAGTATCATATGGTCTCACTTATTTGTGGAGCATAACAAAGAACATGGAGGACATGGGGAGATGGAGAAGAGATGGGAGTTGAGGGAAACTGGAAGGGGAGATGAACCATGAGAGACTATGGACTCTGAAAAACAACCTGAGGGTTTTGAAGGGGCGGGGAGTGGGAGGTTGGGGGAACCAGGTGGTGGGTAATAGGGAGGGCACGTATTGCATGGAGCACTGGGTGTGGTGCAGAAACAATGAATACTGTTACGCTGAAAAGAAATTTAAAAAAAAAAACAAAAAACAAAGACCCTGAAAGTAATCATTTGTTGTTGTTGTTGTTGTTGTTGTTCACCTTAACCATAAAAAGAGAAAGGAGGAAGAGAGGGGAACATTCCCTAGGAGGAAGTCACTGTCATGGTCCAGAAAACTTTGCAAAGTCTAGAGGCAGAGGGATGGACGTTTGGCTCTGGCCAGGCCCCTTGGGTCCTGAGGTCTTGATTGGAGTCCTGGGCACTCTTTGGACCCCAATTCCTAGGCTCTCCACCTATGGAACTACCATTCCTTCCCACCCAGAGCCCCAGATAGGCCACGCCTGCCCTTGAGGGTCTGTCCGTCTGCTCAGGGCCCACCCCACCCGGGCTCCTCCCGCTCCCGGCCCAACAACCAACCACACTGTTAACAAAGGCTCCCCACAGGGGCCTGAGACTGTCCTCCAGGAGCCACTTCACTAGCTAAATACCAACCTCTCGATATTTGGTAATGACCTTTTTAAGTCTCCACTCTCCTGCCTTGGTATTTAGAGAGCAATCTGGCCTCTGGGAAGGGAAGGGAACTGAAGACTTATATTCATGGTGCTTCAGAAGGCTGGCCCCAAAAAGGGAAAAGAGAAAAGGCTCACCTCGCTTGGCAGGGGGCCGAGGCAACCATCAGAACCGAGTTCTTCCTGGTCCGGAGCAGGGACTTGGCAGAAGCCCAGCAAGGCCGCCGTCGGACATCTGTCGCTCAACCGACCCACACTGGCATGTGACAGTCCGTGACAGTCCTCGCATGAGCGCACGTGCATGCCAGCAGGAAGACAGGCCCTGCCTGTGTGGGCATGGAGCAGGAGATGGGGGGGAATTAGGAGTGTAGACAGGGACCATGGGTGTACACTGGCTTGTGGCATGCCCATTTGCAAGCGTCTATAGGTGGGGAACACGATGCACCTGCGGGCTCACCTCTGGGAGAACCGGAGGCATGATCTCCTATTCGTGCACAAGGGACACTGATCTGTTTGTGGACGCGTGTGCCTGTGTGTGATTCCAGCTCCCCACTGAGCCAAAATGGACTGCAAGCCATTTCCCACGGCAGGGGAGCCAAGCCTCAACAAGCAGTGCAGACAGATTCCCAGGGGAGGCAAGCAGGGGCTATGTGGGGTGGAGGGGAGGGCACCCTGCTCCACTACCCCTAAACCTGAGTCGTAAGAGCCCCTGCCTGCCCTGGGCTCTGAAGGCTCACTTCTGCCATCATCCCCATGGCGCTCGCTCTTCCCTTCCTGCCCCTGCTTGGCTCTGAGGAGCCTCCACAGTGAGGGAGTGGGACGCTGCCGGCCGGGGCAGCTCATCCACCTCTCAGGATGAGCAGGCAGATTCCCGGCCCAAGAGCTGACTTGCATTAAGCCCTGGCCACGGCCCCAGGGCCCAGCACAGTGCCTGGCCCAGAACGGGCATGATATCAACGTGTGTGGATTGAATGAGTGCAGTCGAGGACAGCGCATAGGCAGAGGGAAGCAGCCGTGTCCCCAGCGTGCTGCATTTGGGGAACTGGAGCGGGCATGGGAGAACACATGCAGAACACAGGGCTGTAAGTGTGGTGCTTGCTCCGGAAATGGGCAGGACGGTCACTTTCTTAGACTTGGGACTGGATCTTGGATGCCGTGGTGCTGTCGGGACGCCGCTTCAGGACCGAGGCTGACTTTCCCCAGCTGCAGGGAGCATTGGTGGCTGGTTGCTCTCGATGGACCATTCTTCAGGATGCTGGGATTGAGTCCCGCATCAGGCTCCCTGCTCAGCGGGGAGCCTGCTTCTCCGTCTTCCTCCCAGCTCACGCTCTCTCACTGTCTCCATCTCTCTCAAATAAATAAAATCTTATTTTAAAAATGTTTTCCTTTTTTTAAAGATTTTATTTATTTATTTGACAGACAGAGATCACAAGGAGGCAGAGAGCAGGCAGGGGTGGGGGGTAGCAGGCTCCCTGTTGAGCAGAGAGCCCGATGCTGGGCTTGATCCCATGGCCTGAGACCATGACCTGAGCTGAAGGCAGAGGCTTTAACCCACTGAGCCATCCAGGTGCCCTAAAAAATGTTTTCTTAATTTAAGAAAAAAAAGGAAGCTTTTTTTTCACATATATTTTTTATTTTTTATAAACATATAATGTATTTTATCCCCAGGGGCACAGGTCTGTGATCGCCAGGTTTACACACTTCACAGCACTCACCATAGCACATACCCTCCCCAATGTCCATAACCCCACTCCCCTCTCCCAACCCCCCTCCCCCTGGCAACCCTCAGTTTGTTTTGTGAGATTAAGAGTCACTTATGGTTTTTCTCCCTCCCAATCCCATCTTGTTTCATTTATTCTTCTCCTACCCCCCAACCCCCCACGTTGCATCTCCACTTCCTCATATCAGGGAGATCATATGATAGTTGTCTTTCTCCGACTGACTTATTTCACTAAGCATGATACCCTCTAGTTCCATCCACATCATCACAAATAGCAAGATTTCATTTCTTTTGATGGCTGCATAGTATTCCATTGTATATATATATCACATCTTCTTTGTGCATTCATCTGTTGATGGACATCTAGGTTCTTTCCATAGTTTGGCTATTGTAGACATTGCTGCGATAAACATTCAGGTGCACGTGCCCCTTCGGATCACTACGTTTGTATCTTTAGGGTAAATACCCAGTAGTGCAGTTGCTGGGTCATAGGGTAGCTCTATTTTCAACATTTTGAGGAACCTCCATGCTGTTTTCCAGAGTGGTTGCACCAGCTTGCATTCTCACCAACAGTGTAGGAGGGTTCCCAAAAAGGAAGCTTTTGTCAGCAATTCATTTCTCCATCTTAGAGCCTATTTCTGAGGACCTTGATCTAAGACAGGGGTTGTCGCTGAACAGCATTAGATAAGTGGAAGGGGTGGAGAGAGAGCCTGGGGACAGTGTGTGCGGTGAGAAGAGAAAGGAAGAAAAGGAGAGAGGAACCAAAGACAAACCTCTGAGAAACAAGGATTGGTGAACTTCAAACCAAAGAAGGAGTGGTCTGAGAGGCAGAGAGAAAACCAAAACGTCCTATCGTCAGAGGGCTGAAAGAGTAGAATATTCTAAGGAGAAGGTAGTCAATAGCATCAAATATCAGTAAAATAAAAGCTTAAAAAAAAAAATCATTGGACTAACAACAGAAGGTGGCCGATAACCTTACCTGGAGCTGTCCCCAGAGAGCAGAAGCAGGTGCCCCTGGGTGGATGACAAGAGGGAGGGGTGTAATGGGTGAAGGACTTAGGTCACTGGTTGCAGAAGGGAAGGCAAGAAGGAAGGTGGTGCAACGGCTGTCATTGGCCTTACCACCACCATCATCATCACTGTTTTTAGATCAGAGAGGATAGGAGCACCTGGGTGGCTTGGTCGTGATCTCAGGATCGTGGGATCGAGCCCCTTATCAGGCTCTGACCTCAGCATGGAGTCTGTTTGTCCCTCTCTGTTTGCTCCCCGCCCCCACCACCACCACTCATACGTGTGTTCTCTCTCTCTCTCTCTCTCTCTCTCTCTAATAGATAAATCTTAAAAAAAAAAAAAAATGGAGATGCTGGTGTATAAACCTTGAGAATTTTCCAGCCAGAAGGCTGAATCCATTCACAGCCCCCGGAGAAGTCTCAATGTCTGACCATGTGGATTTTTCTTTTGCCAAAACCAAAATTAATCCCAACCACTTAAACAAGAGGGATCCGTTACTTTGAACCGAAAGGACACTTGTCATTTTAGAACACCCTTCACATGAGTAAAAATAGAGTGCCAGCTGGTGACTGCCCTGGCAGATTTCTGGGGTCTCCCCAAGAACCCCCTCCATTTGGTCATTGTTGCAGGCGTCATTTATCTGTCATTTGGCCTTGGAGGGCAGCCCAGAAAGGATGCTCAGAGGCTACTGTTCTTATAGTGAGATGACATATGGAACTGCAGTCCCCAGCCAAGGGACTCCCAAATTGTCCTCGCCTGAGTTGGGTTTGTGGTTTCTGCGACCTGGAAGGTGACCACTTACGTATTTGCCAGTCCAAGCGTGTGGTCCCATTTCTCCTCCTGTGCCAGCAGCCATGGAGGGAGTGTGGAAACCATCTTCAGGCAATATGGAAAGTCTGGGGTTGGCTGTTCTCACAGCACAAACTGGAAGGCTAGGTGGGGAGTAAACTCAGAGTCCAGGCTCTGGTGCCAGGCACACTAAGCATGAATCTTGACCTCATCACCGTATCAGCTACAGGAACAGAAACCATCATGAAAGAAGTCTACCACCATGTGGGTCAGCACTGGTGTGGAAGATCTACACATTGATCAGAGAATCCAGTTCCTAACTTTCTGTTCTGAAAACAGAATGTGCTTTCCATCCTCAAGTTCTCTTCACGTCCAATGTGGCTGAAAGAGCTCCAGCCATTACATCTGCATTCCGGGCATCAGGCATAAAGATAAGAGTGAGTGGGGGAAAGGACTTGCTCCTTTGTTTTAAGGGTGCTTTTAAAAGTGGTTCTTATAACACATCTGCCTCTGTGTCATTGGCCAGAATTTAATCACATCTAACCGTAGGGAGGCTGGGAAACACACTTTCATCTGGGCACATTGCCAGTCCAAATAAATTAGGGTTCTGCTAGTCATGAGGAAGGGAAGACTGGACAGTAGAATGATCCAGGAGCAGCCTCTCCCACAACCTGTGACTTCAAGGCAATTTACTTGAGCCTGCCAGGCTATAAAATGGTAATAATGACCCTTCATTATTGTTGCTATTGATTGTTACACAAAAACTCCAATGTCTACAGAGCTCAAGAAGGTAATGTAAATAAGAGGCAACTGGGAGTCCTAAGGCCTGGGGCTAACTCGAGTGGAGAGCTCTGTCTAGAAGGGGAGATCCGTTTTCAATGCTAGCCTCCTATAAAGTTGAAGATGCTGGCTTAGCATTTCCAGATCATCCAATTTAAAAAAAAAAACAAAAACAAAAAAACTGAAAATCAGGATGATACATTAAATCTCTCTAGTTTTAAACTTTTCAATAATTCACATTTTTTGGAAAGGGTCAAAATACACACATGGACACCCGTATGTGTTTGCTAACTACTGCTCTGCGGGGTCAGCTGCTGTGACACAACCCAGCATCGAAGTCATCCAAGTTCTTTGCCTGTTCTCAAGACGTCTTGATTTCTTTTTGGTAGAATATATACCCCTTCTCTGGTAACAAAGGTCAGCGTGGAGGTGCCATCAAAAATCTATACTGACAGGGGCACCTGGGTGGCTCAGTGGGTTAAAGCCTTTGCCTTCAGCTCAGGTCATGATCCCAGGGTCCTGAGATCGAGCCCCGCATCGGGCTCTCTGCTCAGCAGGGAGCCTGCTTCCTCCTCTCTCTCTGCCTGCCTCTCTGCCTACTTGTGATCTCTGTCTGTCAAATAAATAAATAAAATCTTTTAAAAAAATCTATACTGACAAAATCTGAGTTTTGTGGATCTGAGTGTGTTTGTGTTTACGACAAGCATTGAACACTGGATACAATCAAATAAACAGCCTGATTCTGCATGCACTTTAATCCTTCAAGCAAACACTTGGGGCAAGTCAACAAAAATTTCGACTGATGGCCTGGTTGCTGGCCACAATTTAGGTGTGAGCTCCTAGTCGTGCGCCTTGATCCATACCCCTTTGTAAACCATATTGAAAACTGACGGTGCATCTTCTAGTTGCCCCTGGGATACTCCCTATTAATTCCCATTTTTCTATAGCCTGATAGACTTAAGCTCTTTTATGGACTTACTTTGTTTCTGCCCGTAATTCTCAGTTTTTATGTTCAGATTGTCCCTACTTGGTCATCCCAACAGGCGGTATAGGACACCCTCTCCGGGCTGGCCTCTGTGTACATTCCAATTTCCCTATAGGCATCTTTGAAATCATCTTTGAAAACCTTCTAACACTGAGACATCTGCACTCCAAGACCCAGCGCAGCTTATCCTCCAGGGAATCCCTGCTTCCCTTTGGTACAAAGTGATGTAAAAGACAGCTCCGTGGTCAGGACGCCCCACGGCTCTATCACAACCCTGGGGCGGTTGCACCAGCCTGGAGCCTGGGCTCTCTCTATGCTTAGGCGGAACGTTCAGGTCAGAAGTTCATGCTCTTCTTTTCAATTCGACTCCAAGGCTTCTGAATTCTTTCTTATCATGCTCCAATACGTCTTTCTCAATTTCTCTTCTCTCTTCCCTTTCTGAGCAGCTAGCTCTTTTCCTCTCTTTTATATATGACATGCTCATCTCAGATTCAGCATACCACACGAAATGTTGTCACACCAAACCATGTGTTGAATTACGATGCTGCCCAAAGCTTGAGAAACATCAACACTTAAATGCCAATCTGTTAATATCCCTTTGGGCCAATGGGCCCACGCTTCCAAGGCTCCTGCATTTAACTTCCCTACTTTACTCAATTTATTAAGAGCAGTTTCTGTAACTGATGGACTCAGGATGGTTTGTAATGGTGCCAATTCTACTCAAGGCTCTGTATCTTCCATGGAGGAGATTGGACCTTTTCCACATGTCTCATAAAGAAATACTCATGAGCTATGTGTCTGTGTATAATGACACGATTACAAAACTCTGCACATTGAAAATTGCCTTAGATACAGTGCATTCGCTATGGTCAGAACGGCACCCTGGTAAACAGCATGGGACTTTCTGGGCAGGCTGTGTATGCTGGCAGCTGGAGAACCGGGGCCAGTTTGGATTTTGCTAGTGGCATCTGCTCTAACCAAACCAGAATCATCGCTTCAAAACATAAATCAGATTCCCACCTCTCCCCTACTTTAAACAGCAATAGCTTCCCATCCCACTTAGGAGAAAAGCCAAAGTCCTCATGCCTATGAAGAATCAGCCCTTGGTCTGCTTCTCCAGCCCCATGCAATGCCTCTGCCCGGTGGACACTCCATGCTTGCCCCGCCTGAGGAGCTTAGCACTGGTGGTGCCCTCTGCCCAGAGTTCTTCCCCTAGACCCCACCTGGGAAGCACAGTCTTGTCATTCAAGGTCACCTCCTAAGAGACAACTTCCCGATCACCCATACCAAAGGGGCCCCCGGTCACTCTCCCACAGCTCAGTTGGAATTCTCAACATAGCCCTCGAGCTTTTTATTTCTTTCTGCATTTGTTGGCTTCAGCCCGCACTGGACTCAAAGCTCCGCAAAGGCAGACATCCTGGGGGTCTGGGTCCCTGCTCGATCCCCAGCACCTGGCGCAACCCCTGCGAATAGCAGGGGTTCGGTATTTGTGGGACGGATGGATAAGTAGACAAGAGAGAAAGTGAGGAAGTGGTGTTCCCTACCAATGTGCGCTGGGTGGTCACGAGGGCGGGAAAGTGGCAGACACTTTTGGGAGCGGGAAGCTCCCAACTTCCACGTCCCTTCTGCCTGCCTGGCCAGGGTCACCGCCCCTGTGCCTGGCCCTGCTCACTGATCAAGTTGCCCTAGAGGCATATGGCACCGGCCCATCCTGCCCTCTGCTTCACTTCCCTGGAGCCAGACTCGCTTCCTCTGACAGCAGGTGGTGGGGCAGAGGCTCAAGGAAACAGCGCATCCATCACTCAGATGGAAGAGACACAAATTCTGCCATCTCTGGCTGCACCTGTCATGCTCAAGGGTAAACTGGCCATGGCCATGGGGCAGGGCCACTCCTCCCTGCTGACAGCTGTGCTGGCTCAGGACGCACCCAGTGACGAATCTGTTGTCTGCTCAGCAGCATCGCCTGACCGAGGCTGGGGCCAGGGCCGGGTGGCTGTGGAACACGAAAAATTTACAGCCAAGTTCTCCTTGGATAAACTTTGCTGGGGACAAGACAGGGAAGGCTTGTTGTGAATGCCCACCAAGGGTAGGGGTTGCCCCTGCAGAAGGCATCAGCACCATTCCCCTGGGCAGGGTCTGGATCATGGACCAGACCCCCTACCTCCTGACCCCTCAGGGGTTCCCCATGCCAAGCTCCTCTGCTGACCTGAATCAAAGAGGAAGATCCCATCCCTCGATCTTGAGTGGAGGTCAAGAGCATTTGCTTTGGAGTGAGACCGACTTGCATGGGAATCCCTGTCTCTTTCTCTGATCACCACATGACCCTGACCCAGGTGCTCCTCCATCTCCTCATTTGTGAAACAGGGTGATCACGGGCCAAGGTCCATCCACTTAGCCCTATGCCTTGTGGTTTCCTGTAGGGTCAGATACAGGAAGGGCGAGTGGAGCTCTGCCAGGGCAGCTCCAGGCCTGGAGGAGCTACAGCCTGGTTCCTTCCTTGTCAGCACAGTTCTGTCCCCTTCACAACAGCCTAGGGGCTTGAATGAGGACCCAGAGGTCCCCCAAGACTCCGGGACGGTCAACCACAGAGGCAGGAAAATGGTCCACTTTTCATGCAACAGGTTCAACTCATACCTCTTCAGCAGATGGTTGCCACCCATCCCAACCCCAGAGCCTTCCCTCCTTACAGAGTGGGGCACAGGGTGCCCCCAGGCTGGCAATGTCGCACAGAGCTGCATCTGAGCTAGGTCTCTGCCAGGAGCCCCTCTGTCCAGAGAACCCAGCAGAGATCAGTCAGTACATCCTCTGCTTCCAGCACAAGCACAACAAAATGCCTCAGCCTCAGTGGGATCCTGAAGGAGAAACTTCCTTGTGTCACTCCCTCATTTATTAGACATCCACATCTGGACATAGGTATCTGTGGCCCACGGCTGGGCAGGACCGTTCCCTGCCCACCAGACCTGGTCTCCCCTCCTATACAGTGAAAGGGTGTCTCAGGGTCATGTCTGAGGCTTTGGTGGCCACCCTTCCCAGATCCACCACGAACTTGTGTTAACCCAGTTCCTTCCAGCACTCGACGGAATCCCCTCCCCCATCCCCCACGACTGTCCCAGTGTCTGCGATGCAGTGCTGTGTCCACTCTGGCAACACCTTTTCTGACTTCTTCGGCCACTAATATCATCTATTAACATTTTGGGTGAAGTTCCTGCTTGAATGGCACATGTATTAGGATGGCAGAAGCAGAAGGTAATGGTCACTCCTGGTGCCCGGACAAGATGGGGAGCAGCTGGAGTCCTTCTCGGTTGCTGATGGAGATTCAAGGTGGTTCAGCCCCCGAGGAAACAGGCTGGCCATCTCCTAGAACATCTATCATATGCCTCAGCAACCTTACTCCTAGGTGTTTGTTGAGAGAGAAGCAAAAACTAGTGTTCACACACCCAAACACCCGTGCACAGACGTTTATATAGTGTTAGTCATTATCCGTCATTACAAAAACTGGAAACAACTCAACTGTGCTGTAATGGATGAATGAATAAGCAAAACGTGGTAGAGTCATGCCACGGAATATTACTCGGCGATAAATAGGACGAACTGGGCTTTTTTAGGTTTTACTTATTTATTTGTCAGAGTGAGGGTGAGTATAAGCAGGGGGAGCAGAGGCAGAGAGAGGGAGAATGGCAGGCTCCCTGCAGGGCTCGATCCCAGGACCCTGGGATCGTGACCTGAGCTGAAGGCAGATGCTTAACTGACTGAGCCACCCAGGCGCTCCAAGAACAAACTACTGACATACCCAATGTTGTGGATGAATCTCAAAGGCCTTATGTCTAGTGAAAGAAGCCCGTCTCAAAAGATTCCAGATGGATGATCCTATTTATAGAACATTCTGGAAAAGGCAAACACTCTAGGGACAAAGAGCGGATACATTAGGGTAGGGGAAGGACTCATCACAACAGGCCAGAATGGGGGATTCTTTGGGGGTCCTAGAATTATCCTGTATTCTCTTTGTGGTAGTGCTTTCAAGATGCTTTGCGTTCGCTAAAAAGTGTAGAATTTAACAGAAAGGGAACCTTTTGGGTATGTAAGTTAACCATTATTAAATAAGTGGAAAATTACCTTAAACAAACAAACCAGAATCCATGCTTGCCTGCTTAGGAGGTGAGCGGTCTGGGTTCGAGTCCCAGGCTGGCCACAATAGCGGTCTCCTGCTGGTTTATGCCCACGCCCCCTTGGGCGTGTCAGTTCTCTGCCCCTCCCCGCCCGTGGCCCTGGGGAGGACCGGCCATCCCTGGGCTCCAGGGCTCCAGAGAGGCATGGGAACAGGCCTCATCAGCACATTCCCTCTCCCCACTGTGATCAGTTTTAGAAGGTGGCACAGGGGTGCCTGGGTGGCTCAGTGGGTTAAGCCTCTGCCTTTAGCTCAGGTCATGATCCCAGGGTCCTGGGATCGAGCCCCGCATCGGGCTCTCTGCTCAGTGGGGAGCCTGCTTCCCCCTCTCTCTCTGCCTCTCTGCCTGCTTGTGATCTCTCTCCCTGTGTCAAATAAATAAATTAATTAAAAAAGAAGAAGAAGAAGAAGGTGGCACGGGACCCAGGTCAGTCCCATGTTAGTCAGATGTGGGGTCTTTCAGGGGTGGGCCGGGTGGGAGGGGTTTTTCACCACCTGGAATTTCTGAAGGTGGTACCAGCAGTGAACACACACGGTCAAGTCCTGTTCCTGGCACTTCGCACTTACAAGCTCATCACAACAGCCCCACGAGGTAAGTCCTCTTATCCCCATTTCACCAACAAGGAAACTGAGGCCAGGGAAACAGGGTAGCTTGTCCGGGGTCACACAGCAAGGCCAAAGCTTGACCCAGCTCCTCTGACTTCAGAAACTGGCCCTTAACATCCGCACTATTTATTTATTTATTTTTTTTTTTTTTTTTTTCGCACTATTTATTTTTTAACTCTGGATGGGAGCCCTCGCTGTCTGCAGCTACTGTGAAGTAAGCAAGGTGGGGAGAGAGGTGGTGCTGAAGTGTGCCTGGGTCCAGCTCCCCTGCACCGTACGGATGTGGAAGCAACCGTCTTTTCTCCTGAAGCGTGTATGAGTTTCATTTCTGTGACAGAGTCCTCAGTAACATCATCACTCTGGCAGGTGCCGTCGGGCAAGGTACCCCTCTGTGCCTCGACTTTGTCATCTGTAAAGTGGGAAAAATAACAAAGCCCACATCCTTAGGCGGTTATGGAGATGTAATGAGACAGCAAATAGGGAGGGCTGGTCACTGCCTGAGCAGTCAGGAGATGGTCACCCTCATTGTTAGCTTTCCAGGTTCAAAGAACCTCCTTTGTCTTTCAAAAGTCACCCCTTGCTCATTCCTCTTACCAGCCCAGAACTACCCTTATTCAGCAGAACCTTCATTGATTCAATAAATGTGGATGAGGTGTCAGCTGGATACAGTCACTGTCAGAGCAAGGAGAGAGGTCGGAAGTCACCAGGCACAACCTCCCCACTTTACAGATGGGAAGACTGAGGCCCAGTTCCTGTTCAAGGTCACACAGAAGGTTGGTGATGGAGCTCCCACGCCAGGCTCTTCTCACTAGACAGGATGTCTCTTTAGCTGGCTGTGCCCATATCGGCACTCAGGGCTGTCGGTGGAGGGCCCCCGATTCTTTCCAGGAGGGGAAGGACAGTCTTTAAAGACACACACTGCTGGACTGAAGGACAGGCCTCCAGGCTCAGACGACAGTGAGGTTGCTCTGCCCATGCTTGTCACCCCCACCAGGATGTATGCTGCAGCCCCTGGGCTGTGGCAGGGACCTGGGAGAGAGAACCTGCCCGGGGCCACTCCTCCATTCTTCCCTCCCTGTCTGTCCTTCCGACTAGCCCAGAGGTAGGTCAGCAGGCTTGATTCACCATCCCTGCCCACCCAGCTTCGCAGGTATCTATGCAGGGCCTCTGGGCCACCAGCCAGCCACCGTCCCCCAGCTCTCTCGGCCACTGCATACAGTGAAAGGCAAAGAACCACTGGGCCAGGGATATCCCCCACCTAGAGGCTGGTGTCTACCCCAGATCACCGCTGCCTTCTCCCCATCCTATTGGCAGCCCCCCTACACTCCTAAGGCAGGGAGCTCCCCAACCTCTTCCCAGCTCCCCAGCCCAGTGCACTTCGGGGTTTCCATGGAACCACCAGGCTGGACCACTGAGTAGGCATGTGCACTTCCAAGGCCTGTTTGCCCACGCGGGAGTAGAGGAGCAGTTAGAGGACAGGGGTTTAAGAGCTGAGCGGAGCTGGCTACCCGGGAAAGCCTGGGCCACAATCTCGGCAGCCAGCAAAGACCAAGGAACTTGGAGCCACACCCAGGTCCTTCACTGGCAGCCACAGCATGGGGCTTACAGCAGCAGCCTCTTCTCTTCTGTGAGCCCCAGGTTCTTGCTCCATAATGTGGACCGACAATCCCAGTGCCATAGGACTGTTTAGGGACTTCCGATCATTTCGTTATGGGCCTATGCAGGAGAACAGGGCTGAGGCCCAGGGCACCCTGACTGTAAAGCTCCCAGGATCACCCCTTGTACCCCTGCCTTCTCCTCTTCATCCCACAGGCTGGCATCACACCAGTAGCAGGAAGCTGAAAGCTGGTTCCAAGCCCCAGGCCTGTGACCTGACCTTGTGATGGTCTCGATTCATTGCATGGACGCTGGAAGAAGCATGCAAACCCAGCACTTTGCCCTATAGACCAAGTATCTATGTTGTAACATATGCTGTAACCTGCTATAACATGCTGTAACCTGCTATAACATGCTGTGGCATGCTATAACATGCTGTGACATGCTATAACATGCTGTAACACGCTATGACATGCTGTAACATGCTATAACACGCTGTAACCTGCTATGACACGCTGTAACATGTTATAACATGCTGTAACCTGCTATAACATGCTGTAACATGCTATAACATGCTGTAACATGCTATAACATGCTGTAACCTGCTATAACATGCTGTAACCTGCTGTGACATGCTGTAACATGCTATGACATGCTGTAACATGCTATAACACGCTGTAACCTGCTATGACACTCTGTAACATGTTATAAGAGCTTCTATGCTGTTCCACAGACCAAAAATCATTCCCAAGCCAACTCCACGTTATGAAACATCGGCAACGGCGAGCGCGGTTTGAGTATTAATGCCTAACTTTTCAAGTATTCATAAGGGTATTGGTATTAGATAATATGGGCCGTGAGTGACGGATCCAGAAGGATGATGCTCGGCCCTCGCGCCCCATGCAGACACAGATGTGTGCGTCCAGGCATAGTTCGTGTGTTTTTAAATACAGTCAAGCTTCTTGAGAATTTATCCTATGCCAGTTTATGCTATGTGCTGTGCTAAGCACTTTATGTACATCTTCTCACTGAGTCTCCCCAAACCCCAATGAAGTAGGTTCTATTATCCCCATTTTACAGAAGAAGAAACTGAGGCACTTGGTGTCCATGGGTCCCTCAGTCAGCCGGTAACACAGTGGAACCTGGGGCCAAAAACCTTTGCCCCTTGCCTCCTGTGCCAAAGCCATAGCCTTATTTTAAAGTATATGAGTGTCGCTCTCATCTCAAGCTCAGAGAACAGTTAAACAGCACTTTCCCAGAGGATTGGAAAAGTCTCTTCAGAGGCAAGATAGCATGGATCCCATTAGCCTTTTCACCAACTCACCTCCAGAGCTACTGTTAAATTAATAATACTAGGGATGCCTGGGTGGCTCAGCAAGCTAAGCCGCTGCCTTCAGCTCAGGTCATGATCCCAGGGTTCTGGGATCAAGTCCTGCATCAGGCTCCTTGCTCGGCAGGGAGCCTGCTTCTCTCTCCACCTCTGACTGCCTGCCACTCTGCCTGATTGTGCACTCTCTCTCTCTCTGTCTCTCTGACAAATAGATAAATAAAATCCTTTTTAAAAAAATTAATAATACTAATAACAAGAATAATGTTCTTAGATATGGGCAAGGGATGTTTTCTCAATCTTGTGCGGATTATAAAGTCATCTTTATAAAATGTTTGCTACTTAATTTGACCTGTCACAGACAACTTAAGTTAAAATTACGTGCTTCAATATAAATCCCCCAGCCCCATCCCAAACTTTCAACTAGTTTGTGATCCCAATCCCTCCCACTTGGAACCCCCAGAAACTTGAAGCCAGCCCCATGGGGGCTCTGCATGAGAGGGAGAAGCAGGCTAGACTTGCAAATGCGTATGAACCTAGACTTTGACCATCTGAAGCCACCCCACAGCTCTTCTATCTTACCCAGCCAGAACCAATACAAAAAGAAGATTGGAGAAGCCCCCCAGCCATGGATAAATGTGAGGCAGGGTCAAGGAGCTGAGTCAGGAGATGGGGGGAGACCTCAGGCCAAAAGATGTCACAGCCATATTCGCCAGAATTCCCAGCAATGACTTTGAGCTGAGAAATGTTTCCTCACTTTCTTTGCTTGACTTTGTGTCTTAGCAGCAGCTGGTATTAAAAGCCCTTGGGGAAACTCAGAAGGGGATGTGCCCTCTCCCGGAGTGCTGTCTCAGGTCTCTGGGCTCACCGGGGACTTGTGCAGGATTTGACACCTTCGAGACGCTCAGGATAAATGCGGGTTGGGTCACACTGAGCAGGGAGTGGAGAGAGATGGAAGCAGCAGCTTTAGCCTTGGCTACACGTTAACATCACTGAGTTGTTTAAAGCATCCTTGCCCAGGTCGCACCCCAGAAATGCTGATCCAATTGTTGGGATGGACAGAGGTTTAAAAAAAAATCTCCCGGGGTAACCCAAGTGGGCAGCCAGGATTGAGAACCCCAGGATAGAGGGATGAGACAGAGCCACCAAAAGCAAGGAGCTATTGAAGTCTAGCCCTAAAATTCACAGTAGAAGGGACCACCAAGGAAGCATACCCTAGAAGCTCTGTGCTGTGCACTGAGCTGAGGACCAGGGATAAGATAGGGAACAATGCTTGGGGTCTGGTGGGGGACGTAGACATTACTGAAGCAAACTATGCACACGTACAAATAGGGGCAAATACTCAGAAGGAAAGGATAAGGGCTAGTGAGTCTTGACATGGTTTGGAAGGTCATGGGAGGTTCCTTGGAAGATGCAGAGAAGGGAACAAGAGTGTTTTAGATGGAAGGAAGAGCCTGCAGAAAGGTCCAGAGGGAGATGGGGAACCCAGCCCATTCCCTTGAGGGACTGATGGAAAGAAGGCTGAAATCCAAAAGGCCAAAGGGCCAAGAGGCCTGAAATGAGGCCAAGGAGCCCACAGGGAGCAGCCCAGGCCACCCCAGGAAGCCAGGCAGGGGATTTTAGGCTGGGACTGACATGGTCAGATTTGCATTTTCCTCTTGCAATTATTTTTATTGAGAGAAAACTCATATAACCTAAAGTTCACCATTTTATTTTATTTTTTTGGACTGGGGGACGCTTTTATTTTTTTTTAATTAACATATAATGTGTTATTAGCCCCAGGGGTACAGGTCTGTGAATCGCCAGGTTTACACACTTCACAGCACTCACCATAGCACACACTCTCCCCAATGTAGTTCACCCTTTTAAATTGTATAATTCCAGGGTGCCTGGGTGGCTCAGTTGGTTAGGTGGCCAACTCTTGATCTCAGCTCAGGTCATGATCTCAGGGTCGTGCGATCGAGCCCCACGCTGGGTTCCACACTCAGTACAGAGTCCACTTGAGATTTTCTCCCTCTCCTTCTCCCTCTGCCCTTCCCCTGTCCATGCTTTTGTGCACACTCTCTTTCCAAAATAAATAAATAAATCTTTAAAAAATAAATTAATTAAATGTATAATTCAGCGAGCCTTAATATATTCACAGCATTGCACAACCATCATCTGTATTCTGATATGTTTCCATCACCCCAGAAAGAAACCCAGTATCTGTTCGTAGTCACTCCCAATTCCCACCTCCCTCTATCCTCTGGCAACCATGAATCTACTTCTGTCACAGTAAATTCACCCATTCTGGGCATTGCCTGTAAGTGGAAGCAGACAACACATGGCCTTTGGTGTGAGGCTTCTCTCATCTCATGTCACAGTTTCAAGGTTCCTCCACATGGTCACAAATGTCGGCGTCTGGTTCCTGCTTATGGCCGGATAGTATCGCCTTGTGTGTTTAAACCAGGTGTTGTGTATCCGTTCATCAGCTAATGGACATTTGGGCTATTTCCACTTTGGGGCTATTATGAATATCGCTGCTGTAAACAATCCTCTGCAGGTTTTTGTGGAAGCGTGTATTTTCTGTTCTCTTGGGCGCATCCCTAGGAGTGGAATTGCTGGGTCATATGGCGACTCTAACTTTTTGAGGAAGTGCCAAACTGCTTTCTCCAGCGGCTGCCCTATGTTCACATTCCCCCCAGGAATGTATGAGGGCTCCAGTTTTTCTGCATCCTCGCCAATACTTGTTATTTTCATTTTGTTTCGTATATGGCCATCCTAGTGGGTGTAAAATGGTATCCCATGGTTTTGATTTTCAATATGCTGATGACTAAGGAAGCTAAGTTTCTTTTGGTGTGCCTACTGGCCATTAGCATATCTTTATTGGAGAAACATCTATTCAAATCTTTTGTCCATCTTTAAATTGGGTCATTTGTCTTTTTGTTATTGAGTAGTAAGCGTTCTTTATATATTATGGACACCAGGTCTTTATCAGATACATGATTTGCAAATATCTCCTCCTACTCTGTAAGTCATCTATTCACTCTCTTGAGAGTGTCCTTTGATGCTCGAATGTTTTCATCAATTGACATCTACTTTACCTATTTCTTCTTTTGTTGCTTATGCTTTTGGTGTCATGTTTAAGAAACCAGACCCTATTGGCAGGGGTGGCGAGTAGGGGATGGATTAAATGGGTAATGGGGATTAAGGAGGGCACATGTTGTGATGAGCACTGGGTGTTATATGGAAGTGATGAGTCACTACGTTTTACACCTGAAACTAATATCACACTCTATGTTAACTAACTAGAATTTAAATAAAAATCTGAAGAAGGAAAAAAAAAAAAAGAAACCAGACCCAATCCAAGGTCGCTAAGATGTACACCTTAGTTTCCTTCTAAGGATTTTATAGTTTTAACTGTTACCGTGAGGTCTTGAGTCCATTTTGTATTAATTTTTAAATATTGTGTGAACCAGGGCTCCCAGTGAATTCTATTGCATGTGGATAACCATTGTCCTAGCTGTCCCAGTGCCATTTGTTGACAAATTTATTCTTTCCCTATTGGATCTTGGCACCCTTGTCAAAAATCACAGATGTCTAGGATTATTTCTGGACTTTCGTTTCTATTCCACTGATCTATATATCTATCCTTATGCCAGCACCATAATATTTTGACTCCTGTAGCTTTGTAGTAAGTTTTGGAATAGGAAACTGTGAGTCCTCTCACTCGGTTCTTCTTTTTTAAAATTGTTTTTGGCTTATTTGGGATGCCTTGTGTTTCCATTGGAGTTTTTGGATCAGTTTGTCCATTTCTGAAAAAGTGAGAAAGAGAGACGGTAGTCAGAATTTTGCTGGGAAAGCCCTGACTCTACAGTTTGCTTTGGGTCGTCCTGTCCTTTTGGCAATACCACGTCTTCTAGTCCGTGAACGTGGATGTCTTTCCATTTATTTAGGTTTCAGTGAGCAACTCTCGCACGTTCTTGGTCTAATTCACTACTAAGTATTTTTCGATGCTCTTGTAACTAAATTGTTTTCTTAATCTCATTTTCAGATTGCCCATTGCTGGTATATAGAAATACAACTGATTCTCATATCGATCTTGTAGCCTGCAACTTTGTTGAACTTCCTTATTTGTCCTAATAATTTTTCTATGGATTCTTGGGGTTTTCTACATATACGATCATACCATCTGCAAATCAAGGTGGTTTGACTTCTTTCCAATCTGAACGTATTTTATCACATCTTTTTTGTCATTTTCTTGCCTAATTGCCCCAGCTAAAACTCGCATACAGTGTTTAATAGAAGTGGTAAAAGCAGACATCCTTGTCTTATTTCTGATCTTAGAAGAAAAATACAGTCTTTAACCATTAAGTATGATGTTAGCTGTGGGTTTTTAACAGATGCCCTTTATTGGGTTGAGAGAGTTCTATTCCTGGTTTGTTGTACATGCTTATTATGAAATGCCATTAGGTTTTGTCAAATGCTTTTTCTGTATCTCTTGAAATTATCCTTTTGTTTCTGTTCTTTACTCTATTAATATGGTATATAACATTGATCAGGTTTTCATTTTGAAAAGACCACTCAACTGTACTATTTTTGTATAAAGTCAAACTAAATGATTATTAGGGATATTTTGTTTAAGGATCATATTTAAAGCAAGAAAGCAAGAGAAGGAGAGAGAGACGTTTTAAGATCAGGGTCCTTGTGAGGGTAGGGACCAGAGAATGAGCCCTGAGAGAAATTCACAGGTAAATGATAATGGTATTGGTCATGTCTAATTTTAAAAGCTTTCTGTGTATCCAAGTGAGCAAATATATTCCCACTCAGAAGACAATTTAAGGACACTTCAAAGTAGGGGTTTGCCAATCCAGGATGGTGACAGCTACCAGAAGAGTACATACAAGACTACGGCTCAGCTCTTTCCGACACCAAATACTCAGGCGAAAAGAAGTGAAGCAACGTTCTGGAATATCATTCTAAGAGCGTCAGGAGGGGAAGTTCCTATGGCCTGAGCGAAGCAGGGGATGTGCCCCTGAGCAGAAAGCACCACGGCGCTCTAGAAATCTTCCTGCACGGCGGCAGTGATCTGAAGCATCTATCGTTGCGACCATTGGCCTTACCAAAATGGACATAACGCTTTGTAGCAAGATTTGCTCGAGTTCATTTACACGAGAAGAGCAGCTAAATGGGCTTCAGAGAAAGACCCAGTGTCCTCTGCTCCCAGATTTGAGCTCTGGTGTGAATTCAGCAGTTGTAGTTGCATTCTTTGGTGGTGCTCTCAAAGTTGAAGCACTAAGTCCCAGCCAGTGCACGGCTAACTGGCTAAGATTGTCGATGTGGATCCAGTCCGCATTCTCTCAATCCCAGTTCTGCCCCTTACATTTGTATGATCTCGGGCAAAGGACTCAACCCCTTTGTTTCAGTGCCCTTGTGCATAAAATGAGGGTAAATATTGTACCTGCCTTAAGGATTCTGCGTGGATGAAATGAGACAATGCATCTGAAGGATTTGAACTGCGCGTGGTGGGCACCTGGGTGGCTCAGTCGGTGAAGCATCTGACTTGTGATTTGGGCTCAGTTGTCATCTTATGGGTCGTGAGATCGAGCCCTGAGTCGGTTCCAAGCTCAGTGGGGAGTCTGCTTGGGATTCTCTCCTTCTCCTTCTGCCCCTTGAGGGGTTCAGTCTCACGACCCTGAGATCAAAACCTGACCTGAAATCAAGAGTTGGACGTTTAACCGACTGAGCCACCCAGGCACCCCTCTGCTCTGTCTTAATATCACTCTGACATCAGATCTCAATTGGTCTGAATCCAATGGTCACTAAGGACTTAGTGGGAGACACTAGGGCAGCATCTTATCAATCTGGAGTGTTCAATCCTGTTGACTCTTCTCTTTCACTGTTCTTTCCACCCTGGGCTTTCAGGACACCATGTAGTGAATGGTCAATGAATGCTAGCCCATGCTTTCTTCCAGTTTCCTTTTCAATAATAACAGCAAAACATTTATATCGGGTTTATTTTGTGACAAACACAGGCCTAAGAACCTTACACTTATTTACTCAAACTTTATTATAACCCTTTTAGGAGCCACTGTTACAATCCCATTTTACAGATGAGAAAACTGAGGCGCATGAAGTCACATCACAGTACTTGGCAGAACCAGGATTCAAACCCAAGCAGTGTGGCCCCAGAGACTGTGCCTGCAATCTCTGCACAAGGTACAACCCAATCCAAGTTTGGGGGTATATGACAAGAATGGCCAGACTCCCCTGTCAGTCTCAAATCAAGCAGGAGCTGTCTCCCCTTTATTTCTCCAATTCTCTGAGGGCTGGACACTGCTGCTGTCAGTACCCTGTCTGGGACAGCACCATGTTCTTCAAGACTTCTTCCTCTCTGGCCACTCCACGCAAGCAGGAGCTACCCCAAAACACGTGGGGCCGCCTTGCCTACCTGGGCTGAGCCCTAAAACTATGCCTTACGAGTCATAGGCACAGGAAAGAGAGAAGGAGAAGGAGAAAGAAGGAAGTGAGAGACAGGTCCATGACATGAGAGTGGCTACAGGTTCCCAGGACTGAAACACCAAATTGCGTCAAGTACACTGAAATAAAACCTAGGGGAATTTTAGTTCATGGTTCATAGATGACCTGAGATTGCCAAGGAGAATCTGGGGCCCCTCTGACATTTACCCCAAACTCAGGGCAGAATTATCAGAAATTAACAGAGATTGGAGAATGTAGAGTTAGAAACAGTCCCCAATCTTTGGAAGCAGATGTTCCATCTCAATGGAAGCTAAAACACAAGAAATATTTCAAGCTTCTCGTGGCCCACCCCCTTCTTTCACTCCCACCTGTGCCCGGACTCCCTGCCCCAAACACTGCGGCGTGAGGGGTGGGGGTTGGGAGGTGCCCCTGCTGATGAGTCCTGGAAGCAGACAGTTGGGGCTGCTTGGAGCTGTGTGTCAGTGACGATTCCTCAACCCTAAAGGACCTGGTGGTGTAGCTTGCCTTCACTGGACTCCAGTGAGGGGGAGGACACTCTGTTTCCACCCAGGACTCTGATTGCATTTCTCCTCTGCCTTCGTGCACGCGAAACTCCAAGTCACTTCTTTTCCCCTTTTTTCTCTCTTAAAAAATGTTGTCTATCATTTCAGTAGGCAATGTGGGGGGATTTGCCAAATTGATAGCAATTCTTGGTGCTAATAAAGTGTCAATTAAGATTGTGCTGCCAAGAGCTCGGGGAGGTTGGTGGTTTATGCTAATGTTTTCAGTCTATTTCATATGCCTTTATGTTGAGTCGTTTCATTAGGTTTATTAAGAGCCCAATTGATACATTTCTTGTTGACTCCAAATATTCCTGAGGTGATTAATTCTGAACAATGGGGTTAATTAGTCTGCAGACTTTGGAACACTTCTTCAGGCGAGAGCTTAAGAAACCAGTTTCCGGGGAATGTAATCTCCAAAAGAATTACATCCCTTTCTTCTAACGGAAAGGGGGGAAATTCTCCCTAGGGAAGAAAGGATGGCTGTGATCTCACAGAGAGTTTAAATGAGTGTTAAACTCCAGTGGGTCTCTGGTTGGTTTTTTGTTGTTGTTTGTTTTTTGTTTTGTTTTGTTTTGTTTTAATGTCCCTTACTTTTACTTTCTGACTAGTAGCTAAATAACTTGAATTTGGGAGGTGGGTGTATCTGGCGACAGGACCAAAGGACTCATAGGAAGAGGCCAGTCTGGACAACAGAAAAATGGAGATCCTCTTTTCTGGCCCCCGCCAGCAGTTCCTTAGCCTCTCAGGGGGCATTCCTTCATCCATAAAATGGGGACAATGACACCTGCCTTCCCCCAACACCCCCCAGCTGCTCTGAGAGTGGATGAGATCACACGTGTGAAAGCCTTTTGAGAATAAAACCCTTTCTTTTCTTTTTTTAACCTTTGAGAGGTTAAAAAAAAAAAAGGACCCATTTTAGAAGTGGGCTTTTTTAAACTCTTTTTTTATATTATTATTCCCTCATGAAAGGGTTTCTTCTTGTAGCTGGGATTTTTCATCTCGTGTTAAAGAGAGAGAGAGGGAGAGAGTTTTAAAAATAGCTATTTTAATGAAAAGAACAGCTCCCCTGAAGAACTGGGCAGCCCTTTCTGCAGGCTTTGCTGCCGAAACTCACGGTCCAAATTGATTTTTTTCCCCCTCTTCTTTAAAGGTAAGTGATGAAATACTGTGGGTTTGAAAGGGCTGACATTTGGGGTAGCAATTAAACCCAGTCCCATCTAGCCGCACGGCAGCTGGTGGCGGCCGGCTCGTTACGGCAAGAGGCAGGTAGGGGATTAGGCGGCGGGCCGGGCAGCTCTCAGAAGGGCTTAGGCCCACCGTCTGTGGCCAGGTAATTAGAGGGAACAAGTCGCCTGTCCCCTGCTGTCCCCACCCACTCTGGCCATGGCAGCCGGGCCCCGGGGACCCACCCCCCAAACCCTGCCCAGGAGACCCGTGGGCGAGTCGCAGCCCCTAATCACTGCGGTGACGGACATGAGGGGTATGAATGTCAAGGGGCTAATGACCATCCAGCCGGCAGCACAGTTAGGGATCCACAGCAAATGGGATGGCAGGGCATGCTGTATCATTAGAATGAGCCCAAGGGTGAGGCGCTTCCGACAGGTCAATGGCATGTGACTGGAAACGTACATCAGGGAGGGACCGGCTGGGGCATCTGACACGTGTTTCCCGTCCTGTGCTGTCACGTTCCCATGGAAATTCAGCTGTAACAAATCACACTTCCGGCAGGTTCTTCTCAGGAAACCTCTTCGCCAGCGCCCCCTCTGGTGGGGACTGTGTGATCTCCCCATGGAGCCCTGAAGGCCGGCTTGGCCAGGTAAAGAATCCCCATGCAGCGGGCTTGGGAGAGCCTGAGGGGCCCTGGGCCCCTTTCTTTTGTTCTGCTCTCCAGGTGGCTCCAGGACTGGGTACCTCCTACCCAGATGTGGGTTGATGGTTCAGGTGGGCATCCTGACCCGAGGCAGGCACCATGCCTGGCAGACCCCATGCTGTCTGTGTCACCAGCCAGAAGGTCCCGGCATCAGCCGAGGGCACCAAGGAGAGGCTAGCCAATCCATCTGCTCTCGTCTCTCAGCCACATTCCCCCACTCGAAAGGCCATGGGGCTTGCCAGGGCAGCAAGGTTGATCAAGGCCTCTGGAATTGGAGGAAGCTGGAGGCAGGGAGCTCGAACCTGAGCTGCCCCTGTTCCTTTTGCAGCTCTCTATCCTTGCCTCTCTCCAAGTCTCAGTTTGCCCATCTGTGAAAAGGGTGGGTTGGTCAATTTAGGCTCCTTATTCTCACCAGCCTGAAGTGTGGTTCTACGAATCTTCTCGCCCAGGTGACCTCTCCTGCATCTCTCTCTCTCTTTCTCTCTCTCTCTCTCTCTCACACACACACACACACACACACACGAACCCCTACCACTAGATGGTCCCCTCAACCCTCCAACCTCTAAGTGAGCCTTTGCCCTCCAGACCACCCTCATCACTGCTTCTCAAGGTCCAGACCCTCCAGACAACAACTCCAAGCCCTGCCGTGGCCTTGGGCACATGGCTGAGCTGTCATTCCAGAACGTCAGCACTGATGGGGATTCCTACCGTCACTTGGTGATGACAGTGCACGTCACACAGCACCCGCCTCTCCAGGGCTCCTGTCGGCCCTGATCTCATTGGCCGCCCCCAGAAAGGAGTCACATCTGCTGCAGGTACACACTGTGGTGGAGACAAGGAAGTCAGAGTCGCAAGGTGAACTGACATCCCCAAGGCCACAAGTTGCTGATGGTCAGAGCCAAAACTGGAGGGGAAGACCAAGTCCAGGGTTCCCCTCTCATCACCCAGATCCTTCCAGATATTTTTAACTGATCTATAGAGGGTCCTTCACAGATTGTGCCCCACCCCCCCCAACGCACGCATGCACACACTCACACACATACACACAAACTCAAGTCCTCCCCCTCGGGAATTCAGTAATCGCTAGCTTTGTCCCAAGTCCCTGGATGGCATTCATGACCCTGGTCACTTGAGAGGCATGGCAGAAAGGCAGAAAGGGAGGTGTCTGAGTTGCAAACGAAGTTGATTGCCAAGGTCCCTGCAGCAGTTTCCCAGAGAATAGGGTCCTTGTGAACTTGCCAGGAGGAGGTGGGGCCCCCATGGGGAGGGCCGTGTGAGAACCAAGGAGGGAGCTGAGGCAAGGAGGAGAAGGGGAGCTCAGGGAGGAAGGCGGGGGGCCCAGCATGGATTCAGACCCACCAGGGGCTGGGTGCCTTACAGATGACTGCCCTTCACTGAGCGGAGGAGAAGATGGGGGCCTGAGATTGCCCAGTCTCTGGGAATCCATTGTCTCCCCGCCCATGCCCCCTGCCTCAGGAGGAGTCACAGATTCAGTGGGAATGGGGACCCCATTTCAGAAGCTCCAGGAGACGGGGTAGGAGGGGATGGCATACAGAGCAGCCTCTAGAATAATTAGAGGAAGTAAAGATGGCTGATTTCAACTCCCCACCCCCAATCTGCCCATGTGAGCTTAATGAATCGAGTGTTCACATCAGGCACTTGAAAAGGTTACTTCTTGTTTTCTTCTTTCCTCCTAAGGTCTAGTCAGTGATGTGGGAGTCTGGTCCCTGTCCTCTCAACTCCTCTGTATCACCTGCTGGGGAGCACGGGGTGGGGGTGTACTGACGCTGACAAATCAGTTCTGCTTTTACTCTTCCGGGCAAGTCTTGCTCAACCAGGAGGATCAACCCACGGTGTCCCAGAGACGCTCAACTCCAGATAGCCCCGGCGACGCCCTAGGGAATGACTCGTCTGGCCAGAGACCAGGCAGACGGAAAGAGGAAAGTGGACCTATCCCTCAGGGCTGCCCCTAGAGGTCTTGTCCCCGACTGTCTGTAGAAGGGGGGCTGACACAGCCCCATGTGGTCACTGCTGAGCCATACTCTCCACGATTCTCTGTTCAGCTCCCATGTTAGTGCTTAGCTGGTTCCAAACCAGCTTGAGAAGCAGAGCGGGATTATCGCCCCAAGCCCTAAAATAATAAACGAGACTCTTTCTCTTGTTTTTCATCCATTCAAGGTGAGATAACAGCAAATGAAAATTGAAGAAATGTTTTGTACAGCTGAATGTGGGATGGGATAAGATGGTGGGAGGCTGGGAGGGAAGGGAATGGCATAAGACGGGATGGGATGGGATGGGATGGGATGGGATGGGATGGGATGGGATGGGATGGGATGATTTGGGACAGGATGGGGAAACCGAGCCCCATGCTAGAGAGGCCCCTCTGTGCAGAGCTGGACTCCCATCTCAGGATGCACCCTTGAAACCAGGCAGCCCCTTCCCCGATTCCTCGGCAGGTGACAGCACCAGGGGAGAGGGAACGGGTGACTCTTCAGGAGGCTGGCATGGGTCCCAAGCAATCTGTTCCCAACTTCCTCCTGTGTGGGTGGTGGCGACACGTCCCCAGCCGGCCCCCGCGCCTCTCACCAGCCGTCAACGCGCCCTCACTCTCTCCTTGTGTGTGTTGTCAAATCTTCCCAATATAGCAGCCTGGAGTCTGACAACAGTTCTGTTCCACGCCTGCTTCCCCTCCCCAAAGGATGCCAAGTCTGCTGGTCCCTCCCTCAATGGGGGCATCTCCCTGAGTCCTGGCAAACAGAGATACACCACCTCCCCAGAGGTGCTTGGAGAAGCCACTTCAGCCCCCACTGCCTGGGTCCCTTGGATAGGACCTGGCTCAGGATGTATCTGAGTGGCATTAGGGAAGGGGAGTCTGGGGGACTTGGAGATTAGTTGGATGTGGGGAAGAGGAAAGTGGAAGTTGAAGGTGACACTGAAGTTTCTGTCTTGAAATGACCCAGGGAAGATGGTCCTATGCACTGAGGTGGGGGATCCTGAAGAAGGAGCAGTTTGGGGACAGAGAAAGAGAGATGAGCTTGAGATCCAGGGAGGCAGAGAGGACTGTGGGCTCCTAGTGGGAGTGTCCTGCATACATACAGACTGGAAGCTCAAGAGAGAGGTCTCAGCCTGAAGAAGGTACGAGATGGTGGAATGCAGTCGTCTGTGGGAGAAGTCAGCGCACACCCATTTGCTCCAATCGCATTCGGCAGCCCACCCGGTGTTACCAGGAAAGCAATCCGGTAACTCACTTTACAGAATTTCCCTTTCATACCCAGCAGGGGGCTGCTGCTGTATGGACTGGCCTCCATCCCCAGACATCTGTGATGCTGTTCCCATCAGCTGCCTTCTCTTTCTCTTTCCCAACTGCCTCTGTTCCACCCTCCAGGCAGCAGAGAGTGACCTGGTCTGAGCACCAGGAGCCCTGGATCCCATCCAAGTTTTGACAACCGACTCTGGGAACTTAAACAAATCATTTTCTCTCTCTCAGCCTTGATGTCCTCAACTTTGAAATGGGAACAAACAGAGCAGTGCAGGAAGATACTTCACTCATTTAAGGAATTCAGGTGAAAATTGCCCAAAAGTCGAGCCAGATCCTGAGTCCTGTTTCCCCATTGCCACCATGGGACCCATGTCAGATCCTGCCCCAGCTGTGTGCCACACGGTCCCCATCCTTTGTTGCCTCCTCCTCCAGGGGGGGTGCCAGGACACTGGTCAGGTCTCCTAAAGCCCCCAGGGTCCCCTCTGCCATCCATGCTTCCCCAGGTGATCCCGCAGGGCAGAACACACCGCTAAGAATGCTCAAATGGCGACATTCATTGAGCATCAGGCAGCCGCTGCCTCACTTTGAGGGCTGGCAGGAAATGTCAGGCACAGAGTGAATCACTCTGTACAAGGCATCTTGGGCAGAACATTTGTCATGATCCCTTATCGCTGATCTTAATTGAGACCTCAGCGAGGTTGTCAGGCCCCTCCTCTCCTCTCCGGCCCTCTAGCTAAGACTCTGTCTCGCGGTGACCCCTTCATCACACCCACCGGAGAGTCCGTCCTCATGAAGCAACCAGAGGATGGGTGGATTGCAGGTGGAGAGACAAACCACAGTCCTCCTGGGTCGCTATCCCTTCATTTCAGGAAGGGGAGGAATGGCGAGGAAGGTTGCTAACCTGGATCCTGAAGGTTGGCTCATGAACTTGAGAGATGGTGGGGGCCTTCGTGCCAAAGGGAAAGTGTCACACACCACCGTGGGCTGTGATGGATGCATCTTGTTGTGTCTGCTCAGTACCCATCTATTCCTCCAGAAGAGAAAGCCCTTTGTCGGGAAAATCTCCTTCTCCCACACCGACATGGGGTCGTGGCTGTCTTCAGAGGGCGCCCCCGCCCCTCCCCCGACCCCATGGGCAAGGCTTAACCCAACTCCAGAGAAGTCCTCTCCTGAGTCTTGTCCAATCAGAACCAAAGAAAGACAGTGAACGGAGGAACCCGTGAGCCAGGAGTTGCTGGTGGCCATGGTTCCAGTTCCTGGAAGGAGCCAATCTGCAGGAGAATAAAACAATTGACGCCGTCTTCCCTGGATTCCAGGGGAATCTCTGTCACTTGCAACCAGCCTCCTATTACACTATTTAGAAATGCATTCTCTCCACCAGCCTTCTGGAGACAATTCCCATTTCCCTGCTGTCTATTCCAGGCCAGCCCCGGGGATATGGCCCAGAGACCTGGAGCAGGGCAGACCCAGTGACCAGACCCACCCAAGCCCCTCATCCCACAAAACCCCCTGTCCTGGTGGCCAGCCCCTTCTAGTTCATGCTCTACTGCCCTCTGCTGCCCCCCACTGGCCAGGGGCTATCCTGCACTCAGCTCCTCAGGGCCCAGGGTGGGTTGGGGGGTACATCCCAGGAACAGAGAAGGCCCAGAGGTCTGCAGAGAGGCAGCCTCTCACAACTCCATCCCAATAAGAAACTAACATCTGGAAATAGGAACTAAAAAAAATTTATTTACTGTTAGATGTACTAAGAATACTTCCGTCTTCCCTTGGGTAAGAATAAAACAGTAATACAAATTGGGAGTTGGATATGCAGATGTTTTTTTCCAAGTGAGAACCTCTAGGCAGGTTTTCCAGGAGGCTAGAATAGTGGAACATAAGGACAGAGGACCAAGTCGCTCAAGAGAGAAAACTGAGTAAGAACATAAAAGCAGCTAAGTGGAGAGAGTGAGCAGAAGGTGAAGCCCAGGCTGAGAAGGCAGAGACACACAGGGCAGTGAGTCTGGGTCGGTGACAGCACTCCAGGATGCAGGACTGGGCCCCCAGAAGCGGCTTCTCTGACCCCCATTGCCCACAGTGACAGAGGGAGGAAACAATAATTCACAGGTCCATAGCTTATAGAACACTTCAGCACATGATATCATATTTGGTTTCACACCACCCAATGACCTAACTGCTACTGTCTTCGTGGTTTTGTTTTTTTGTTTTTGTTTGTTTTGTTTTTGCTACTGTTTTCGTGGTTTTGTTTTCTTTTTGGTTTTGTTTTTTTCTGACAAGGTAATAGAGATTTGGAGTGATTTAGCGGCTTCACTGAAGCGACTTCTCCAAGCAGCCGAGCCTAGACTCAAACCCAGGGTCAACTCCTAGTCCAGGTTTCTGTCTGCTGAATGAGACCGGCTCTGCGTGGGCAGGGCTGTATCTATGCTCAGCTGGCCCTAAGAGGAGAAAGCCTAGGCTTCTTTAGGGTTAAAAAGAATCAGAACAGAGCCTCAAAATGATGACCCTGCCATGTATAAGCTGAGTGGCTTTGGACAAGTTACTTAACTACTCTGAGTCTCCTGCATAAGTATATCTCATGGGGTTGTTTTACTATTTTTTTTTAAGATTTTATTTTTAAGTAATTTCTACACCCAACATGGGGCTCAAACTTACAACCCCAAGATCAAGAGTCATAGGCTCTACAGCCTGAGCCGCCAGGCACCCGACATGGGGTTGTTTTAAGCTTCGTATGTCAATGTATGTACATTACCCAAAGCAGGGCTTGACACTCAGGAGGTAGAACTATAATGGTCACACAAATTAGCATATTTCCAAATGCAATTCTCCCAGGATATTTAGTCTGATTTTGTGTTTTCCTGGTGAAATCAAATTCAAGGAGTCTACTCCATAGCCCCATATCATCATCTTAACCGTGGGAAAGAAGACCCTAGAGACACCTCAGCTCCAAAGCAGAGTGATTGCTTTAATCTCTATTTCACAGATGGGAAGCTGAGGCTCAGAGAAGTTAAGTCATTCCTTCAAGGTCACACAGGTAATATGTGGTAGAACCAGGCTATAAACCCACATCTGAATCCAAAGCCTTTACTCTTTCAGTAACTCTCATGAATTTGGTCTGTGGCGATGGGAAGGAGTGTAGGACAGGTGAGGAAGAGGAGACACCAATTTAGAAGCTGTTGCAGTGGTCCAGGTGAGAGCTTGTGCTGGCACAATGGCAGAGGAAGTGGCTAGAAAGGGGTAGATGTCGTCTATAGTTACAAATAGACTATGCAGGACTTATTGACAGATTGACTTGCTAAAATGTTTTTGGCATGAACAACTAATGGTGCGATTTTCTGAAATGGGAAGACTAGAGAAGAAAGCCACTTGGGGGAAGGGAAAAGCAAAGATCCTACTTTGGCCCTGGTAGGTTAAGATGCCTTTAGACATTGCATGGAGCTTTAAGGTAAATGTACATGGACTTCAGAGGTGAGGGCAGGACAGGATAGAGCAGCACAGAGGTGACACTTAAAAACCAGTGGAGTACTGTTGGTGGGAATGCAAGCTGGTGCAACCACTCTGGAAAACAGCATGGAGGTTCCTCAAAATGTTGAAAATAGAAATACCCTATGACCCAGCAATTGCACTACTGGGTATTTACCCTAAAGATACAAACATAGTGATCCGAAGGGGCACGTGTACCCGAATGTTTATAGCAGCAATGTCTACAATAGCCAGACTATGGAAAGAACCTAGATGTCCATCAACAGATGAATGGATAAAGAAGATGTGGTATATATACACAATGGAATACTATGCAGCCATCAAAAGAAATGAAATCATGCCATTTGCGACGACGTGGATGGAACTAGAGTGTATCATGCTTAGTGAAATAAGTCAATCGGAGAAAGACAACTATCATATGATCTCCCTGATATGAGGACATGGAGAAGCAACATGGGGGGGGTAGGGGGATAGGAGAAGAATAAATAAAACAAGATGGGATTGGGAGGGAGACAAACCATAAATGACTCTTAATCTCACAAATAAACTGGGGGTTGCTGGGGGGAGGTGGGATTGGGAGAGGGGGAGCGGGCTATGGACATTGGGGAGGGGAGGCGAACCATAAGAGACTATGGACTCTGAAAAACAACCTGAGGGTTTTGAAGGGTCAGGGGTGGGAGGTTGGGGCAACCTGAGGGTTTTGAAGGGTCAGGGGTGGGAGGTTGGGGGAACAGGTGGTGGGTAATGGGGAGGGCACGTTTTGCATGGAGCACTGGGTGTTGTGCAAAAAGAATGAATACTGTTACACTGAAAAAATAAATAAAATGGGGAAAAAAATAAAAAAAAAAAAAAACCCAGTGGAGTAGATGGATCTCCTGGGGGAAAATGCATATAGAGAAGAGCCCAGGACTGAGCCCTTGGGCCCTCCTACATGTGGAGATTCAGCGGGGGAAGGAGAAGGACTGGGGAACTGGATGCAGTGTCCTAGAAACCAAGAGGAGACAATGTTTCAAGAAAGAGAGTGAGCAATCCTGTTCAATGTCGATGAGAGGCCAAGATGAAGATCTCGAAGTGACCAGTGGAATCTAGTCCATGACCTTGATTGGGGCAAATACTGTGTATAGTGTCCACCCCTGGGCCTCACCCATCCCCCCCCCCCGCCCCCGCTTTCAGCCCACCGCTCATCCTTTCATGCTCTTTTTATTGGCAAGATTAAAAAAATAAAAACAAAGATGTAATGGATTTTTGAGAATTTAAACTCCCAAGAATGGCATATATTACTTCCAGTCGTTCAGAATGGGGTTGACCATAGAAGCAGAAGATGAGGATGGAAGGATAGAAATGTTTCATTGTAGATCTGGGCAAAGGAGGCTGAGCCATTTCTCTCTCTCTACCATTACATTTCCATTTCAAGCCTCATTCATGCCATTATTTGGCAAATAAAATATATGCTCTCCCACTCTGTGATAGGCCCTGTGTTGATCAATGGGAACTTGACTATGAATACTTGACTTTGACCTTGACCCACTGGGGGTTTAAAAGGAGGACAGAAACATTAACAGCTCCTTATAGACAGTCATAGTCGTGTCCTGGTGGAAGGATATATCAGGAGCTCTGGGAACATAGCTGAAGGATTTGGGAGAGCTTCACAGAGGAGGTGATATTTGGTTTGGGTCCTCAACAGAAGCTCAGCCAACTAACAAAAGGGTTGTCATTGTCCCATCCCAACAGAGAGAATGGAGGCATGAGAGAGTATGTGGTGGTGGGAAAACCACACTTGCCCAGGTGGCTGGAATAGAATAACAAGGGAGTGGGAGGGGAAGAGGCTGAGAGGTACAGGACCCAGGTCTCTAAGGACCTTAAATATAAAGTTAAGAAACTTGGACCTTACTCAGAGGTCAGCATTGTCCCAAAAATTTCCTGTGAAACACGAATCCCCAATTTGCTATGTAAAATCAATGAATCGATAAATTCTAGGATCAAACACATTTGGGACCTGCTGCAGAGTAGACCCTTCCTTCTGGAGATTTGCCAAGTTCATTAGCATTTAAAAGCTCAGAGAAAACCTATAGAAGAAAAAGAGGGGATGGTTGGAGGGAGGAAGGAATGAGGAATGAGGAAGGGAGGGAAGAAGGAGGGGAGAGACAGGCAGAGAAGAGGGAGGGAGGAAGGAAGGAAAGAAGGGAAGAGAGACAGAGAGAACAAAGAACACTTACCTTTCAATTTTCTAAATTTATGTTCCACACTGCCCTTTGTTCAAGTAATGAATACTGGCATCCCCGTGCAATTACTCCTTCTCAGTCACACAGGGGGCAAAGCTGAGCCAGGACTTGGGGAATATTTGCATTTTAAGCAGGTGAATGATTCACCTGGAGGCAGAGGGTACAGAGATGGCTGCTAAGAGACCCCATTAGCCCTGGAACCCACAGATGGGATCCAGGTTTACCCCTTTACCCTGGAACTAAAAATGTCTTCACTAATTTCTTTAGCAAATATCTAGGGAGCACCTTCTCTGGGCCAGTTTGCTGGTGCTGGCAATACAAACCAGAGAGAATTCCTGCCTCATCGCGCTTACTGGCTCACAGATACTAGTCACATAATCACATAGGCTGTGATAGAGGCAAAGAACACAGACTGTAAGAAAGGAACCTGGAATCAAGGATTTTCCTTAGTAACCCAGACATGGGCTGAGACTCAAAGGACAGGTAAGAATTAACTAGGCAAGGCGGGACAGTGTGGGAGAAATGGCATTCTAAACAGAGGAACAGTGTGTGTAAAGGCCCTGTGGCAGACAGGAAACTACTACAACTCCAAGACAAAAAGTAGAACAGAAAATAGTTGCTTCCTGGTCATTGAGCAACTTCTATTTGCAGTCTTGTTTACGGCTATGTATGTCTAGCCATAAATTAGAAATAAAATGCTCCCAGATTCTGAGATTTGGATGCTCTGGAATGAAGGATATCCAGAAAATTGGCCAGAAGAACTAGCAGCTTGTGCTGGAGTTTCCTGCTTAACAAAAGAGAAAGTGAGGTGTGGAAAGAACTCCCAGATGCCTGATGAGGATGGGCAGTGGAATGGGGCTCACCAGCCTGGCTGACCTGATTTTCAAATCCAGCTCTATGATGCCAAGCTTCCCTGCTCTTGTGAGAGTCTGCTTGGCACAGGACACCACCTTCCCCAGATGGGGTCCTCTCTACCATCTCCTGAGTGATGAGCGTGAACAAAGCACTTCCTCTGGGTGCTGCACACCCATGGCCTCATGTTGACAGGCACCTAGATTCCCCACATTGTCCAATCTTGTGGGTTCACTCTTCTTTTAAGATGTAAGTAAAATGGCCCTGGTATGGATCCCATATATGTGGGGAGCACTGCAAACCCCAACACTACCTGCAGGGACTCAGATCTTTTCTAGACATCACTCAGTTGAAGTCTCTGTCTCATCTGGGTCTTGTCCCCTCCCCTCGGAGTCTTCTCTCTGCCCTGAGCTAACCCAAAGAACTCTGCAGCCTTTCCTTTGCTTCCCTAAGGCAACCGTGAGTGCCATGCTGTCCCATGAGTGAATTTTACTGAATGTTTGGGGATAATGGCAGTGATTACACAGCATAGTACGTGGCTTAGAACTGAGCTGACGCTCTTGACCTAAGCCATTCCTGGTAAGCCCTCACCACCATCTTGCCTCTTCAAGCCCACAGGTTCTCGCCATGCTGCTCAGACTCCTTGTCCCTCAAAACCCTCCTTCCATCTCTTCCCTCGTATCCGGAGAAGCACCTGTCACCTTGGATATCTTGAGCTAGATTCACCAAGAAGCAGAGCTGAGACAAGGATTGGGGTGCATGTGGTTCATTTGGGAAGCACTCCCAGGAAGCAGAAGTAAAGAGGAAGGGAAGGTGGTTGAGGGAAGGAAAACAATACAAAGTGTTAACACTGTGGGCCCCCTGGAGACCTCTGGGAGATGGTGTGGAACACGTCTCACAGGTGGCCCACCCAAGGGTCAAAGAAGCTGTAGTTAGCGTCCAACTTCCATCCATTAGCAGCTGAGGACGGCTCCGACCTGCACATGGAGTGATGCAAGAGAAAGCCCCCAATCAGAAGGTTGCAGGACCTTGCAGAAGGACAGCGCTGACGGCTGGGGAATTGGGCAGGGTGCCAGCAGCATCTGCTATCATGGATCAGACAAGGTCACACACCGCCCGTCGAGTCCATGCCCTTAGGCGGAGCGGGCAGGCAATTTTCACTCCAAAAAACAGCCATCAAGTCATATACTGCTAAACATCAAGACACATTACTCCATCTACCCTGGAGAGAAACTAGGTATCTTTCCCACAAGAAGGAAGGCTCTGTACACACCAGTGGTTTGAAAAGAGCCATTGCTTCTGTACACCACAAGGTAGGATCTCCCATGACTCCCTTTTTATAAATCCAGTAACTCGGGCCGAGGGAGGCAGTGAGGAAATAATAAAGCCAAGATTCAAGCTTTTCCTAACTCATGACTACACACATTCCTCACCGCCACATCGTATGGTCTCCCAGCGCCTGGGTGTAGCACTTGAGTTAACACCTGTCCTAATGACAAACACATCAAGAAAACTGCACATTCACAAGTGGGTCCTTCTCTCTAGCATCCTGTGCATGCACAGCAGAGGGCTACCGCTGTGCCCATTTGACTGATGAGGCACCAGAGGCATGATGGGTTGAAACCACATGCCCAAGTTCCCAAGTTCCCACAGACTTGAACCACGGTGGTCTGACCACAAATCCCAGGCCCTATAACTGCCCCCTTAACTCTCTCCAAACACCAAGAGCTGACGGCTCCAAGGCAAATCTATGATCACCAGTCATCAAAGACTACAACTGCCCAAGCAAGGGAATCAGAGACAGGATCTTCTGAGATGAAGGGCAGCCTGTCATCCTAACTCTCCCCATCACCAGTGGCAGGTACTGCCCTGCTTGTGGCGCTGAGTAATCAGCACACGCACAGACAAGAAATAGGATGTAAAGAAGAGCGAGCCACAGGCTAGGAGGACAGGAGTGTAATGGTTCTTGAGCTCAGAGTAGTTAAAAGCCTAGGCTGCCTGGGTTTGAATCCTTGAAACTTGCCAGCTGTGCAAGCTGGAGCAAGGTATCTAAACTCTCAATGCCTCAGTTTCTCCATCTGTAAAATGGGGATAAGAATATCTACCTCAAGGATTGCTATGAGAATTAAAGGAATTAAGGTATAGAGAGCTTAGAATAGAGAAAGTACCATGAAAATGTTAGCAGTTATAGGGTTGGTCATCAGTTTCTTTGGGAATTAGAAGGCAGAGCAAGGAAACTGAGGCAGAAAACATGATCATGTGCCGTTAAGTCAGGGGTAGGGTTGGGGCAGAATGGCTGGGACCTTCCCAGGAACATGGGCAAGAGCAGCAGGACCGAGACCTTTCTCAGCCCTGGTGGGGCAGTCCCTTCCAGCCCTGCCTTCCCGGGAGCATCCCTGGATGCAGGACTAGCCAGGGCTGAGACTGCAGGTGATGAGCCTGAGCAGAAAGAAGAGTAACGTGGCCAAGAGGATGGCCTTAAGAATCTGACTGACCCAGGTCTGATTCCCATACCACCCTGGGCAAGTTATTTTGCCACTATCACTAAAATCAGAAGAGTAAGTGCTTCCTCCAGGGCTTGATGCGGCAGTGGCCCTGGAGCCCACTGTCCCTTTGAAGTCCCTTCTTCCCACTATTCCTTTCAGACTCGGGCATGGCCACCTCTTCCTGCCTGCCTCTCCACATAGGTGTCCCTGATGGAGCTGTCCTAGGTCCTTTCTCCTGCTCCATCTCTGCACGGTCCCCGGAAGCTGTGTTCCCACACAGGGTCTCAGTTACCAACCAGCTGCAGGTGTCTGCCCCATCTCTTTGCCCCGCACAGACTCTGCCTTGGGCCCCAGATCCCCTTTCCAGCTGCCCTCGGGACACATCCACCTCCCAAGGCCCCCACATTCAGCATGTTCATAACCAACATGTCCTCTTTATTCCCACCTGCCCCTCTCATGTCGGCAAAATATCACCACCCACTTGGTCCCCATGGCCAGAGCGGCAGCTCCAGCTTCCCTTGCTCCCTCTCCCCCGGCCCCACCGACTCCAGCAAACCCACCCACTGCCCAGCCTGGCCGCCATCACCTCTTGCCTCCCCCTGCACCCATCCTCCACCCTGCAGCCCGAGCAGTCCTTCTGCAACACAGACATGACCAATGTCACCCTGCTTACTCTCTCCTAGTCACTCACCATTGTCCTCAGGATGGAAGCCAAACTTCTGAGCACGAAGCACGTGACTTCTCACCATAAGGTTCTGCCTCCCTTGCCTGCCATGCCTCTTCCCTGCCCCTGCAGAGACACCCTAATCCATGACTTCAGGGTAGCCGAGCCCAGGATCCGCCCTCCCAGGTGCCCTGCCAGGTAGGGCTGGGATCCGAGTCTCCCTGGGTCTCGAGGGCCAGCAGGGACCATGAACAGACAAATGAGGCAGGTCCTGTGCTGTGCCTTCCTAGATGAGGGGTTTATGAGGAGGAGGCAGCTGGTGGGAGGGACAGCTCAGAGGGACAGGAGCACCGGCTCCTTGTCCTGAAGGAGAGCGTGCTGCCTGCCGGAAGGACAAGGGCTGTCAGCGAGAATGCCACCTCCCTCCGGTGACCTTTACCGAAGACATTTTCTCTGAATGTCAGGTTCATTAGACACAGAATTGGAGGTGGAGGAATCACTTTAAAGCCGAATTAAAGACAGGGCAGACAGACAGACATCAACCAGGCTTGTAATGAACCAGCTTGGAGTGTGAGGAGACACACCCTGCCTATGGGTCATTTTTGTATTTTTGTCCTTCTCAGACTCACAGGGCCATGCCTCTCCCTTGAAACAGGGTTCCCAGCCCCTCCATGTTGTTCTCCATCTCAGGGTCCCAGGGCTAGCTGTCTCTAGAATGGTCCCCCAGTCCACAGTGCTCACCAACTGACGGACCAAGACCCAGAGCCCTTGGGACCCTTGGGCTTGGAGCATGTTTTTCAGCCAACATCCAAGGATCCATGTGATTCAGAATCCACTCTGGGTCACTCCATGCTGAACCCTGAGGATACAAAGATTCATTAGATATTTGCCCTACCCTCAAGGAAACACCCTGGTTCCTGAAGAAGACACACAGGTACACCAATATTACCGAATGGTGGGCTCTGTGCTGTGACAGGTCTCTAGGCAGAGAGCTGTCAAGGGCTTACCATGAGAAGGTAACATCTGAGTTGGGCTTTGAGGGATGAATAGGAGTTTGCCAACTTCTTTGTTCTTTCTAGGAGACACTGGTCTCCAAAAACAGGGTGGGATGCTTCTGTGAGCTGTGAGCCCCCTGGCACTGGAGAGCACAAGACGACTCTGAGTCCCTGGCCCTCCGGTTAACTCTGGTGCTGCAGAGCATGGTCAGGGCAGCGGAAAGCAAGAGGCCCGTGGATCTTGCTCCTAATTCTTGCCTCCTAGTTTCCCTCCACAGACCCTTGGCATCACTGATGGTGCAATAAGGCTTGCTTGGCACCCTCGGCTCCCAAACTGGCAGGTCTGCCTGGTCTGCGGCTCCCACGGCTCCCAGGAATCGGGCTCCTGAGCCATCCACCCCGGCTCCATGGCTGGCACCCAGGCCCATGCTGGGCTAGAGTGGACAGGGACAAGACCCAGAAAAGTAGGTTTTTCTTTTCAGAGAGCCTCCAGGCTTCACTACCCCCCGCCACGTGCATATGCGTGCACACACACACACACATGCACACACGCCATCCTCAGAACTTCATCCCCTACCCACCCTGCCTCCAACTCCCTGCAGACCTCGGTGCCCTCCTAGAACTGACCTTCCCAGACCCCGAAGCTCTTCCTGGAACCACTCCCAGTGACGCCACCATTCCCCATCCCAAATGCCCCACGTCCCCACCAGAGCTCCTGGATCCACACCCGCAACAGCTCCTCAGCTGCCAATTCCGTCTTCACGCCTCCCGGAGCAGCTGTCAGCACGTTCTGGTGGCTGAGGATGGAAAAGGCAGAGATGGAGAGATATGGCACCGAGAAGGGAGAGAACAGTGAGGGGAGACAGAGGGGAGGGTGAGACAGAGAGAGAGAGAAGGGGGATGGGGGAGAGTCGGGGAGCCCCCCAGTGGGAGAAGAGAGGAACAGAGAAGAGAGGATAGAACAGAAGAGAAAGCCGCAGGGGTCTGGGGCTGGAAACTGAGACTCCCGCCTCTGGCTCTTTCCACTCGGGGAAGTCACCGCAGGGCCACCCATGGGACCTGGGCAAACTGGGAGCCCAGGAGTTCTCCTTGCCTCTGACATCACCAGGAGAAACCTGCAACTGCCCGGGCCTGCACCACCTATCCTCTGAGAAGAGCCCAGCCTGCCCGTGGCCCTCTTGCAGGCAGGCCAGGCCAGTCACTCTCCTCCTCTCCCCTCTCCTCTCCCTCTGACTGGGTAAGACACATGCATGCCCTCATACATTGTCCGTCCCTCACACGCCTGCTCCTTCTGTCCCAGAACTGGCTTTCGGGGCATCAGGAGGCACTAAGAAGGGTAGCCTTTCTATGCCTGGGGACCCCAAAGACAGAAGAGGGGACTTCACTATGAGAGAGCACCCAGCCAAAAGCAGAAAGGAGAAGGATGAAACAGAAAGACTGCACTGCAGGCCAGCTATCCAGACAGAAGTCACCCTTGAAGATGTAGATGCAATCCAATGTGCCCTTTGCGGTGTGACCTGTGCTGGGAGCTGAGGACAGAGCTCGTCCCACTGTGGCCACCCACACTGACAGCCACAGACACTCCCAACACTGTGTACTGTTGTTAAGCCATTTCACAAGGGGGAAACTGAGGCTCAGAGAGATGAAGTGACTGGCTCAAGAGCCAGGCCTGGAATTCCCTCTGAGCAGCACCAAAGACCACCGTCTTTCTTCTGCACCCACCTGCCTCCCTGTGGGTACAGACAGACGAGTTAGAGCACTCCCGTGCACATCGGTTTAGCCCCAGAGCCCGGAGCTAGTGTTTCCCAGAAAAGTCAAGCCATGCAGCGATGGTGGAACCCTGGCTCGGGACCAAACTGCCCATGTCGAACGTGTCACCCATTTTCTTGTCCCCCAGAGTGGGGATAGTGAAAGCATAGACTCACAGACGTCTCATGGGGTTTAAACGAGGTGACTGCGAAGTGCTTAGAGCAGTTCTTGGCCCACAACCAGTGCTTGACAAATGGTAGCTTCTGGTATGACTCAGGGAGAAGCTCCTCAGCGTAACAGAGGGAGAAGCGGTGCGGGGATCTGGAAAGGCGAGAGAACGGGCAGTGAGATGGCACCACGTGGCAAGCCGAGCCTCGTGATGCCCCTCCCCCATCCCCCTCACTCCCGAAATGCTGGGTGAGACCGGATTCGTTGTGCAAACCGGCAATGACTCCCAATCTCCTCAGCCAAGTGGCCTCCAGGTAAGGTGGTGGGGACAAGAGACCCAAGGCACCCCTGAGGCCATGGCAATCCCAGAGAAGACACTGGCCCTCCCCGACTCATAGGAATCAGGAAGTTCCCTCCTCCACCCCCAATTTTAACTCAAATGCAAGAACAAAGAGGCATCTGGCTGACATCTGGCTTGTGCTAGTGAGGCTCACATGGGGCCAAGGGGGTGCAGTAGTAAGAAGGCCGGCTGTTACCCACGAGCACCCACCATGCACCAGGCACCAAGCAAAGCATCCCACACACATGCATTGATTCCGTCCTCAAAACAATCCCGTGGTGTTGGCACCATTAGTAGTCCCATTTTACAGGTGGGAAGATCTGGGAACAGAGAGGTTGAATGACCTGCCTGAAGTTACACAGCTCATCAGTGGTGAGCCAGGCTCCTGAGTGCCCCATTTAGCCACTGATCTTATTGCCTCATAGGGCACAAAGGGTGTGGGATGAGGGGTCCAAGTGAGAGAGAGAGCCACTCACGGCCTCCAAGAACAGAGTGCTCCCCCTGAGCCTGACCTCAGGTCCACAGATGGGGTCAGACCCCAGAGGGGAAGAGCCAGCTGGAGGCCTCTCATCCCCGACTCTAGGTTCAGCATCTCCCAGAAGCTCCAACAAGCTCAGGACTGCACCCCTCCCTACCAGGCACTGATCTCTGATCCGGGGGAAAAGTGAAGTGTCAGGGTTGGGGCAATGGTGCCAACCTTGAGCAAACCAGCTGCAGGCCTGCAGTTCCAAACCAACGTGGCACCATCCCTCCAGCCCAGGCCACCCTCTCCACCAAACACACAGCTGACCAAGGCTGGCCCCCACCCTCTTCCAACACCACCCCCCCCAGGCTCCATCCCAGTGCTCAGATAATGCCACCATCTGGGGTGCGTCTGCAAGGAGCCTGCCTGCTTGTTAGAGAGCGGGCATCTTCCATCTGGATCCTGCAGGAACATCCTGGGGCTCCGTAAATCTCAGAACGGACAGGGCAGCACCTGCCAGCAAGAGATCAGGGCATAAAACACAACCCAGTTAGCATCCTGCCGGGGAGGAGGAAGGCGACACCTCAGGGAAGCTCCAGAAAGGGGAAAGAGGCAGTTCCATGTGGTGGGGAGTCTGGGCTTCAGAATGATGTGGGGTTGAACTCAGAATTCACCCTCATTGGATGCGGGCTTGGAGCACGTTTGTTCAGCAGTCTGAGCCAGTTTGATTATTCCTAAAATGGAGATAATGTCAGGGCAGAATGCTGTTTGATCATCTGTGTATCCCTTGCACTTTGAACAGGCATAGGAAGGATGTTTGTGGAATGAATGAAGGCAGCCAACCTAATGGCCATTCTGCCTTCTTTCTTGCTAACAGACCCCAAATTCAGGCAGCAATGGTGCCTGGTTGCTCTCAACAGGTCATGCCAACCCCATTCCCCTTGGTGGTGACTGGCGTGGGCATGTGACCCAGGTCTAGCCAAGGAGATTAAGAGAAAGTCGCCTGGGGATTCTGGGAAAGGTTTCCATCCCTGATGAAGGGAGGGAGGTGCGGGAAAAAGCACGTCATCTCCTGAGCCTTTCTTCCTCCTCATGCTTTGCAGGCTGCTTTGGGAAGTAAAGTGTTTGAAGATGACGACTGGCAACCACAAGCGGAAACGTCACCATTACCTGAGGATGGCAGAAGAGAGAGAAAAGAACGTGGGTCCTCAGTGATTCCACTCAGCTCCCAAATCTACCTGGGGTCTCCTACCTGAAAATTTCTTGTTCGTTAATAAGAAAGAGCCCCTAGATTTAAGCTACTTGCTTGGTACACACAGTCTTGCAGTTTTATCCGGTGGTACAGGGACCAGTGAGTGAGTGAATGAATGAATGAATGAATGTCTGGTAGCCTGAAAATAATTGTGCTATTGCTTGTCATTATCAACATTAATACAATAACATCTCATTTACTCACCATCAGCGGCAACAGGCTTTTTCTCAAAAGGAAATTTTCAAGATAATTGAAGTTTGCCCCTTTAAGCATCAAAATATGGCTTTGACTGTAACCCCTTTGGATTTTTAAAAATCATCTGAAGTGTATCACACCCACATCTGTCTATCCTGTCTCAGTACATCCCCCAACACACACACACACACACACATACACACACAGGGAATGCCAAGGAGAACTAACTACATGGGGTTTGGATACTGTGCTCACCGGTGAGTACACAGGGCTGAAGTCCAGCGCCGCCCAGCCTTGCCCTGGGACTGGCAGAGGTCAGGGCAGAGGGTGGGTAGGGGGCTACAGTTTTTGCTAATTTCCAGAGTCATCACTGCTCCCAGCCACTTCCCACCAAGTTTCTAGATGTCACAGTGTGACACTTCTTGCTGACCTTTCCCAGCTTGGACAGATTTCTTTGTTCTGGACTAGGAAGCCAGGTCGCCCATTTGCTAGACTTGTGACAAAAATGGCTTCTCGGGAAGAGCTCTGAGCAAGCCACTGCTTCTAAGAGTGCTAGATCCCAGATGAAGAAGACCAGGATCCAGCCCTACAGAAGGGATCATTCTCTCTTTTTTGACAAATATTGACTGAGCAACCACTCACTAAGGCAGTAGAGGCTAAGAATGCAAGCCTTGGAACCAAAGACTTGAGTTCAAATCTGGACTCTTTACTAGTGGTGTGAACCTGGGCAGGTTACGCCACCTCTCCAAGCCTCAGTTGCCCTCATCTATATAATGAAACTAACAATGGTTACCTTCCATGAAAGGAGGATGAAAGAAGACAATAAGCTATTGGGCTTAGTGCCTTTGACTTTGTATATTCTCAGTATAAGCTACTGTCACCATGCATTGGGCTTTTTTTCTGGGCTCCAGAGAATGATGGCTCATAAGAATGACATAGCCTCTGGCCCCAGGAAAGTAACAGCTAGTCAGGCAGACCAGGTGTATTCTAATACATGGGAATAAATGCCAATTGGAGAAGCCCGGCACAGAGAGGGGTCAGAAACCCAAAGGAGGGTCTAGAACCCAGACTGGAGAGGCCAAAGAAGCTTCCTAGATGTCCATACTGGGACTAAAATGTCAGTGGGTGTCTTCATTTCCATGAGGTTGCCTTAACAAATTACCACCAACTGGGTAACTGGGAATGATCTCCCCTCAAGATCCTTGTCTTAATTCCATCTTCAAAGACACAGTTTCCAAAGAAGGTCACATGCACGGGTTCTGGGATATGTAGGCATATCTTTTTTTCCTTAAATTTTTTTATTTAAATTCAATTTAATTAACATATCTTGTATTATTAGTTTCAGAGGTAGAATTTAGCAATTCATCAGTTGCCTGCCACACCCAGTGCTCATTACTCAAGCACCCTCCTTAATGCCTATCCCCCGGTTACATCAGCCCTCCCACCCCACAGATGAATGAATAAAGAAGACATATCTTTTTAAGAACTGCCATTCAACCCACTACAAGGCAAAGGGGAGGAAGACATAGCCCCAAATGCTAGAACCCTCTGCAGACAATGTGACGTGCCAGTGAAAGGGGTTTCAAGGTAAGAGAGGAGGTTGCCTGGCCTGGGGAGAGGCAACATAGAGACAAGCAGCCTGAGGTTCCAGGATCCCAGAGAAGGCACTGGGTGCTGTCACCAAAATCATAGGGAACCCCCAGCCAGACTGGTTCCGAAAGGCAGGGTTGGGAAGGGCAACCACTTGGTAGGCACATGAGTGCACAAAGGATTGCTATGGACATTGTTTTAGGGCAACAGACCTATGCTAGACCCCTCTCCTTTCCCTGAACCTGCAGTGACATGGGGCCACCACTGTCATGCCTGCCTTGACAGGCACAGAGCCTGATGTCTGGCTCATGCCGTGGGGAGCCTTGTGGCTCTGATCCCTTCTGTCCCAGGCAATCCCCCACAGAGATCAGCTTCCACAAAGATGCCCCCTTCCCCACACACCCCCAGGGACTGGTTACACAGCTATCAGTTTCCCAAACTGCTTTATCCAGCACCCCTACCAGTTTGGTTTTTTTTTTAAAGATTTTATTTATTTATTTGACAGAGAGAGATCACAAGTAGGCAGAGAGGCAGGCAGAGAGAGAGAGGAGGAAGCAGGCTCCCCGCCAAGGAGAGAGCCCGATGCGGGGCTCGATCCCAGGACCCTGGGATCATGACCTGAGCCAAAGGCAGAGGCCTTAACCCACTGAGCCACCCAGGCGCCCCCACCCCACCAGTTTTTTTAAACGAACACATGCCTACACTCAGCACTACGCTGGTATTTTGCATGCATTGTAAAACATGATTAGAATTATTTAGATTAAAATAAGATAAAGTATTCTAAATTATATAACTATACTGTATTTATTAATGGGTCACAGCATTTTTGCTCTCACGAATAATTTTAATGACAGCCATGTGATTGAAAATGGTTCATTTTTAAAAGGCAAAGCTTTGTGAAAGAGCGGCTCAAAGGTCTGGTTCTTAATTCAGATCATTGTGATACTTGATTTTAATTGCTGTTATGGCTGGGGAAAAAAAAAAACCAGATACCATGCAAAGATGCATTGATCCAAGTGGGAAAACAGCAATCCTGGCTGTGCTTACTAAACTCTTATCATTATTTTTCATTCCCATCCACCAATTATGCAAAGTTTTTTGTTGAAATTCAGCAAGCAAATTTCCATCTTCCCTGATGTCAATCAGCAGTACTTGCAAACTAATCAAAAGGTGTTACATTTTTATATTTTTAGCAAATAGGTTCTGAAACACTTTGTTCGAAAGATTTTTTTTTTAAACAGGTTAGAAATTTTTGTTTTCAAGTTTTTAGAGTTTACGTACACAGGAGTTGCTACACATGAGGTATGGACATCATTTTCTAGCCCCCAAATCAGACAACCATGGAAAGACTCGCAAATGTTTTTCAAATGCTCTCTCCATAGCACTAGTTTCTTTTTTTTTTTTTAAGATTTTATTTATTTATTTGACAGAGAGAGATCACAAGTAGATAGAGAGGCAGGCAGAGAGAGAGAGGAAGAGGGAAGCAGGCTCCCTGCTGAGCAGAGAGCCCGATGCGGGACTCGATCCCAGGAGGGACTCGATCCCAGGACCCTGAGATCATGACCTGAGCCAAAGGCACGGGCTTAACCCACTGAGCCACCCAGGCGCCCCATAGCCCTAGTTTCTTTGGGGAAAACAGTTTATCTTTCAATCATTGTTTACATATCAAACAAAAGGCTCTTTGCAGATGTAATTAAGTTATTGATCTTGACCTTGAAGTTAGATCATCCTGGATTGCTGGATGAACCTTAAATCCGATGACAGGTGTCCTTATAAGAGGTAGAAGGGAAGTCACATATACAGAGATAGAGAAGAGAGACAACCCCGTGAAGACAGACAAAATGTGTGTGTGTGTGTGTGTGTGTGTGTGTGTGTGTGTTACTTTCAGTATATCTGTTACCTGGGTGCCAAGGTGGCTCAGTCATTTGAGCCTCTGGCTCTTGCTTTCAGCTCAGGTCATGATCTTGGAGCCATGGGATCAAGCCCTGTGTTGGGCTCTGTGCTCAGCTGGGAGTCTGCTTGAGATTCTCTCTCTCCCTCTTCTTCTGCCCCTCCCTCCTCTAAAATAAATAAATAAATCTTTTAAAAATATATGTGTTACCCAAATGTAGTGTAGCATCCTGGATTGGAGTCTAGAACAGAGAAAAGACAGCAGTGGAAAAACTGGTGAAATTCAAATAGAGTCTGGAATTTTGTTCATCGTAATGCCCCAGTGTTAATTTTTTAGTTTTGACAAATGTACCTTGGTTATATAAGAAACTATATTATAGGAAACTGGGAAAAGAGTATGGCAGGAACTCTCTGTACTGCCTTTGAAACTCTTCTGTAAATCTAAAATTATTTCAAAATTTAAAGTTTATTTTAAAATTTTTGGTTGTATCGCATAGTATTGACAACCAGTTGTCATTATAAAAACAGTCGGCAAATCTGAAACCCTTCTTTTTCTATAAAAGAAAAATGCATAACTCATCTTTAAGTTCCCCATCTCGTTAAAGCATTCTGCTACAAGATAACCATCAAACCTCGTATCTCATTACAGAATAATCAAATCTCCATGCCTGTGTTGCAAAATACTGTAAGGAATCTACTATATTCCTTAAAGATATTTTTATAATATGAACCACATCAATGGCATCTTCCATCATTTTGGGCACTTCTGGCCTCAACTTCTTTACTTCAACAGCTAGTCTCTGAGTGAATTGCATGTTTGGAGCGATCTCCATAACTTTAATCTGGAATCCTTCATGTTTTGCAGGTAAAGCCTCCACACAATCAGTGGTTATATTTATACTGTCTTCCCATAAAACAGCACTTTTATTAAATAAGTCATCGGTTATTGAAATGACATCTTCTCGGTACAGCTCATTAATAATAATAATAATAATTCTTTGAGTATTTCATTCCCACATCCCGAACCTAGCACATACGACAAACTGAGACATGTTCAGAACATCTGTACTTTCATCCAGAGCCGCTCTCCCGCACTACATAAATTCTCCTAATACTTGTCACTTCACATCTTCAGCAGCATTCTCTTTGCATCTTCTGACCACATTTGCTGACAAAGGAATGCATTTTAGTTCGCCCATGGATTGGTTTCTGCGGGTTATTTCATCCTTTTTGCCCGAGGAAGGAAGAACAAGCATTTCCTTGATGGTGTGTGGCTTTTAAACTTTCACGATTAAGTAAAAAAATCTCAAAAGAGGCATCTAAATATTTGTCACGAAGAATCAGAACATTATGGAAAGAACCAGAGGGAGCATCACATAACTTAAGACATCGCTGAAAAAAAAAAATTACAGGTTTGTCTTTGTGTTCTGGGTTTTCTTTTTTTTTATTTTATTTATTTGACAGAGAGAAATCACAACTAGGCAGAGAAGCAGGCAGAGAGAAGAGGAAGCAGGCTCCCTGTGGAGCAGAGAGCCTGATGCGGGGCTCGATCCCAGGACCCTGGGATCATGACCTGAGCAGAAGGCAGAGGCTTTAACCCACTGAGCCACCCAGGCGCCCCTGGGTTTTCATTTTTAAGGCTGTTACTGGATTGGTAAGGAGAGGTTAGGTTATGCTACAATAACAAACATTCCCAATATCTGTAGCTTGAAGCAATTCTGATGTATTGCATGCCACAGATGCATCACAGGCCAGCTGTGGGCTCTGAGCCACAGTGCCCTCGCTCTGGGGTCAAGACCGACAGAGTGGCTTCTTTCCAGAACATTCTCAGCCCTTGTGGCAGAAGGAAAAGAGAGCATGATGAGTTGCACGCTGGCTCTGAAGTCTTCTGTTGGGAAGTCACTTCTGTTCATACTTCAATGGCCAAAACAAGTCCCATGGCAACACTTACCTTCAACCAGGCCAAGAAGTTAGTCCTAGCACGTGCCTGAGAAGAGACTCAGAAATATCTGGTACCTGGCACCAATGACGCTTGATTCTTGTAGACACTTCACGCTCTCATGGGCGTGTGTGTCAAGGTTTACTATTAATGCTCATGGGTGCAAACTCACACAGCAAAGTCTTCTTATGCTTTCTACCTTTTTCTGCCTAATTTCTCATCGGATCTGACTGAAGCATCATTAGTGACCCAAGACGTTCCTTGTGGAGAAGAAGTATCAGCCCTGCCACATTCTTGCTATTTGCCACTGCTTGTGTTCCTTAGGATTTACTTTCAATCCGTGGTATCTTTGCAGGAAATTTTCAAGCCACTGTCCGCTTTGTGAGGGTTACTTTGTTTACATTGAGTTTACATTGGACCTTCTCATAAAGGGATGTCTACCAAATGCTCTTGGCAATACTGTTTATTATATCCCAAATGCATCAGAGATGTCCATCACTGCGAGAATACATGTATGCGAGCAAAGGAATGTCATATGGCAGTGAGAATAATGAGCTATCAAAACAGTGTGACTAAATAAATGAATAAACATAAAAATAAATAAAAACAATGTGACAGGAAGAAGGCTTGCAAATGTAACCCTGAATGCAAGAACTCGAATATATTATTTTGTTCACCCCAAGTTCAAGCATATGCAAAACTAATAGGTGGTGTTCAAATCAGGATAGGGGTTGCCAGGGGTAGATAGGGATAAAGGGAAGCACAAAGTGGCCTCTGGAATGCTGGTGATTTTGTTTCTTAATCTGGGTGCTGGTTATATGGATGTGCTCAGTTCCCAAAGAACCACTTTTGTACCCTTTTCTGTATACAGATTATACTGTGATTACAAAGAGACTGAAAATCAAACTAGAAGCATAATCCATAGGTCCCTTAACCAGCCACATAGAAACTGGAAACATATAGCCAGAAGTGACAAAGGAACCCAAATACCACCATGAACCTGTTGCCTTATGGAGCTCCAATCCTCCATCCCTCCCTTGGCCCCTCCACAGCCCCTGGCTGCCTGACAGGTGACAGAACACCAGTGTCAATCAGTGTATTAACTATTAGCAAAGATGAACTTGGCTCTTGTTTTTAAATAAATTAACAAACACTGTGGTTCTGGTCTTTTCTTCCCACTTCCAGGAGATCATGTTGAAAACCCCACTCCGGAGACAGCTGTTTCTCAATGCTAAGTTCATCAGCTTTCATTGATTCAAGCTGCCAAGTGTGTTTCCTCAGACAGAGAATGCATTCAGGGAGCCATGGGCACCATTGGGAACTGCCTGCAAGTGGTGTGAGCTTCCCAACGGCCATGGCAAAAAGAGAAAAGATTGGATTTTAGAAGTCTCTCTCGTAAAACATTCTTCATATCTTGTATCTATCGGTGAATTCTTAAAGGAATCCATTACATAGGACTTTATATAGAAGCTATTTAATGGACAGTACTCTCAATAAGAGTTTAAAAGAAGGTGCAGAAATTATTTTCAGGTGTCTGCTTCTTAATCAGCCTTATATAAAAGCAAAAGGAAGAACAGTTAAACCTAGTTTGGAGAAATCATCTTGGTGCTGAGTTCTGTGGCCCTCTTCGTAAGGTAAAACTTCTAGCACATTCAGAAATGAATGTCAGTTACCCTCCTATCCTCTCTGTCAGATAGCAATTGTCCTCTGATTTAGGACAGAAGTTTGATCTTAAGAGCTAGTGCTCTCAACGTGGGGCCCTCAATGAGACCCAGGAGGGCAGATACACAGGCACGTATGGAGGACTATCTATGAGCTGGGGTCCCAGCTGGGTACTGCCCAGTTTGACACTCTGCCATGGAAGCTGAGATGTCTGGCCTTCCTTCTCTCCTAAAGAGGGGGTCCTATAATCAAGTGTCAGGTCACAAGGAATAGAACTCCCCATCAGAACTTCTCAAGCAAAAATGAGGTCTGTAATGTAAGGAAACAGAGGTTCCACTGGATTCAAGGACAGCAAATAGGGTTCACCAAAGTTTTATGGAAACTGGGTCCATGCCTCTTCTCTCTCCACCTCCTCTCCAGGCCCACATGATCCATCTCCTCCCTTCTTCTCTCTGGATCTCTCCACTTTCTCCCCCAGCCCTGGGACCACACCATGACCTCTCAAATTCCATTCACTGCTGACTGTCCCGAGACCTCTGCATCCTGACTTCAAATTCCCAGTAGACAAATGTAGCCCTGTTTATTGTCTAGAGAAAAGCCTGCAAAGTACATGTCACTAGAAGCCAGTGGAGACACCACTTGGGGAGTCAAAGTGGTATAACTCTGGGCCAATTAGCCAAGGGGAGGAAGAGCTTATGAGGGTTAAGGGTCAGATAATGTGTCCAGCTGCCTACATGGAGCCAAGCCTTGGGCATGCAGAGCTGCAAATCTCCCCCGAAAACACAGCTTTAAATCTGCTCAGAGATGCAAAGAAGGGCTTGGCAGAGACCCCAGCAATGACCCCTGAAAAACAAGTGTGGTTGACTGATTATGAAAATGTCCCCAGCCTCTACTACTTTCTGTATCAATACCCTTTCAATGTAACTCTGCAGCCCCCTCCATCAAGAAGTAAAGTCTGTTCCCTCATTCCTTCAATCTGGACTGGCCCTGTGACTTGCTTTGACTAACAGAATGTAGCAGAAGTGACAGTGCACCAGTTTTAAGCCTAGGCCTCAAGAGGCTTGCCTCTCTCTCTCTCTCTCTCTCTTTCTCTGTCTCTCCTGCCTCTTCACCCCCAACCCCACTGTCCCTCTCTGAATCCTGATGCTGCCATCAAGTGAATAAGCCCACTGGACGGATGTGAGAGACCCATGGAATGAGCCCCTATTTGGGCCAGTTCCTCCAGTCAAGGCCACCCAAGACGAGCCAGCTGATCCCAGATACATGAATGTGTCCAGCTAAAACCTGGCCAGATCAGAAGAACCATTCACTTGACCTGTACACTCATGAGCAACAATAAATGTGTGCTGTTTTCAACCAACCTTTGAGATATTTTGTTATGCAGCAATAGCTGACTAATACAGCAAGTCCAGACTTGGGTCTCCAAACTGGTCCAGGGACATAGGATTAGGAAGAAGTCAATCAGTTTGGCCCCAGGGGAGAGCATCTGCCCCTAAGTAGTTACTCCTCTTGCACTGCCATCCCAAGCACCAGCCAGGCTACAGGAACTGCCAACAGCCCTTTACAAAAGACCCAGCTAGCCTGTGCATGTACTACTGGGGACTGACCTTTGGGGGTTCACAGGATATTGGGTAAAAGAAATTTTGCTCAAAGATGATCTCCACAGCAGACCCAAGATTAGCAAACAAGAGTAGCTGGACATTGGAGCCATGATCAGAGAGAAAGAGAGATAGGTTTCTGCTTGCTCCAGGAGGATGAAAGTCAGGGTCACCTAAATGCCAAATCAGATCAAAGTCCAGCAAGCAAGAAGAAGACTGAGGTACCAGCCTGGATTATGCCTGCCTGTGGACTGGAGTCTGATCTTGAAAGATTATATCTCCTTGCTCTGATTCTCAAGTGTTTGAATCCAGGATACCTAACCACTAAATATCAGACTAGAGGCAGGGCTGTATGGGTATAAAAATTTGCCTCTTATAAATGCATTTAGGGACTTTTTTTTTCTAAGAAGCATAACCATAGCATTTGTAAGATTCTTAGAAAAGATGTGGCTCAAAAAGGGTAAGAACTCCCACTGTAGAAAGAACGCCGTCTGTCTATCTCTGTGTCCTTACAGCTCTGTACCTGTGCATTCCTCTGTCTACCTGCCCTTGTACTTATCCCTTAAAATTCCTGTAAGACATTGTAACCATATTACAAGATCCATGTAATCCTGCAGTTATCTAGCTATTACAGGGAATGTTACCCTAGTTGAGACTTAAGGTATTTATTTTTACCATATCTAACTTAATGTATCTATATATTATGATAACACATACACTGTATTGTATGATACTGTATCTTGATACTGTGGCTCTGTTACTTTGTTATTTATCTACTTTAGGGTGGCTAAGAGCTATTATGTGCATAGGTAACAGAGGCTGTGTGTTACTGCAGTGACATTACTGCTTCTAGATGTTATTACTGTATCCATGTAACTGATTCTGATGAGAGTCCCTCCTCATCCACAGTGATGCATCTCAAGACCCCCAGGGGATGCCTGAAACCACAGAGGGTACCCAAATCTCTCTATATATGGGGTTTTTTAAATTTTTTATTTAATTTTTAAAATTTTTTATAAACATATAATGTATTTTTATCCCCAGGGGTACAGGTCTGTGAATCGCCAGGTTTACACACTTCACAGCACTCACCATAGCATATACCCTCCCCAATGTCCATAACCCCACCTCCCTCTTCCGACCCTCCTCCCCTCCAGCAACCCTCAGTTTTTGTGAGATTAAGAGTCACTTATGGTTTGTCTCCCTCCTGATCCCATTTTGTTTCATTTATTCTTTTCCTACCTCTATATATGATTTTTACCTGTCCATATATACCTATGATCAAGCTGAATTTATCAATCAGGCACTGTAAGAGATTCACAACAATAACTAAAAGTAAAACCATTATAATAATATGCTGTCATAAGTTAGGTTACCGTGATAGCTCTCAAAATATCTGATGGTACTGTGCTCCCCCTTCTTCTTGTGATGACGTGAGATGATTGAATGCCTACGTTTTGAGGTGACATGAGGGGAAGGATGCAGGCATTGTGGCATAGCGTGAGGATACTAGGGACCGTCTGAGGATATGTCAGAGAGAGGATTCCCTGCTTCCAAACTGCAACTGAGTGCGGGGAACTAAAACTTTGGCTAAGTGGCAACTTCTGTCCTATGTGTTGGACTCTAGGGGCAGGATCATATCTGTGTGTTCCTGTGTTTATGTTATTCTATCTGGGTGTTACTGCATTAGTTGCTGAAGTCACGCTTTACTGTGAGAAAATATTACTGTGAATTTGCATTTGCTCCGAAAATAAAAGAATACTGGCTACCTTTTCTCATGCTCCTTCTTTGTGTCAGGCCCTCTTCTGCTACATGCTTTGCATACAATTAGCTTACTAAATCATACAACCCTGCAAGGTAGGTATTATTATACCCATTTTACAGGTGAAGAAACTGAGGTGTGAATAGATGAAGTTACTTGCCCGAGGTCACACAACCGGCATGTGACGGCGAAGGGCAGAGGCAAAACCTTGAACCCAGGCTCTTCTGACTCCTGCAGATGGCAACTGGGACAGCAGCCATGTAACCCCATAGACTACGCCCCACGCTTCGGGGCCTCAGTACAGAAAATGGCCCATTGTCTGAAGACATGAAAAGGTACTTGCTGGATATCAAACAAAGTTTTTTAAACTATCAACCTCATTTTCTGACACTTTTGTTGAGTTAGGAGTTCCTGAATTCAGAAACAATTAAGTTACTGAAAGAACCTTGATTGAGTTAGCAGACAATAAATTTAAAGAACAATGAAATTCATTCTCCTAACTTTCAGTGAATTTATAAAGAAAGAGATGGTTACATGAGCTTAATTGTTGATGAGCTCTGTGCTTATGAACTTTACCGATTCTAAAATTGCCTGTAGGCGAGGAAAGCCTTGGGCCCGTGACAGATGTTCTCCAAAAACCCCACCACCTTCAGGAATAGAGCCCCTTACTCACATTCTTCTGCCCTCGCCGCTTCCAAACCTTGCAACCTGTATGACCTCAGCGTTTCCAAGGAGGCTCCAGAAAATCCCCCTCTAATTTCAGAGTTCCCAATCTCAAGGCTGCAGCCCAACCCCAGCCAGTTCCTCTTGACCTTGGCTGCCTACCCAATTCCTATGTCCAAGAGAGAGTTCTATTAGGAGGAGACCAATATAGCCAGGGCTTTGAGCTGGAGTCCTCAGGAAGGATTTCCCAGGGAGGCCCCCTACGTCCAAGCCCAATCACCAGTCCCTCTCTGGGCACAGACCCCAGGCACACCTCTAAGTTTGGCTCCCTTAGTCTCATTGCCTACTCCCCCTCCCTCCCCAGGTAACTCTCCCAGCACTGCCTGTTCTATGGAATCCCATGGAACTCACTGCCCTGGCCCCTCCCAGGCTAGTCATTGCCCATCCACATGCTCCCTAAGCCCATAGGGGTTTCACTCCCTAGAGCCAGTCTCTCTTCCCTTCATGGTGACTACCACCTATCTTTATGGGTCAATGCGGATAGAACTCTAAAAGACTCCTCCCCCTCCTCAAACCTGAATTATACTGAAATGCAGTGAATGGGGCTTCCTGGAACTAATACCTTGTTTATGTCTAGATTATTAATGAGTCATCTTGAACATTCATAGCACTGAAGGAACAACTTCAGATCAAGAAGGTGGACCCCTTAGAAATCAAGCATCTAGCTCAGGTAGGGAAAATACAAGACACACAGGGCACCACTCCCCCATGCTCTATCCATTGCTGACATCACTATCTATCCAGGATACTTTTTCCCACAGAACCTGAACACAGCTTCAGAATCCTTCTCAAGCCAGGTCTCTGGCTACAACCAATTACCCTAAAGTGGCAGATGAAATAAAAGTCATGTCTCTTCTAGACCAACTCCTTCACTGTGCAGATGGAGAAACTGAAGCAAATCACCCCAGTTCACACACGTCAGATGCAAAACCAGGATGAGAACCCAGAGCTCCTGGCCTCTAGTTCCAGCCATGAAGGCAGAAGACGCAGCTACTGAGAGAGGCAGAGCTGGGGAGATTAGGGCCAAAACACTGGTCAAAGAGGAGCCAGGGACAGTCCTGGCCGTGCACCCCCCATTTCCATAGCAACCATCACTCCAAGGTTTTGGAGGGGAGGAGAGAAAGAGTAGGGCTTCTGGAGTGTTTTGATTGACCTAAACAAAGCCTTTATCTACATTAACTTTCCTGTTCTCATAATAACCCTCTGAGGAGGCACTACTATTACCCCCACTTTACAGATGAGACAATAGAGGCATGGAGGTAAGGGACTTGTCTAAGCTCACGCAGCTGCCAAGTGCCAATGTTGGGATTGGAACTCAGTCTGGCTCCAGGGTTAATGAGCTTAACTACCTATGCCTAGCAGATTGCGCACATACACGTGCATACACACACACCCACCCACACACACACACTCACACCTGCCTTCACCAGAAGTGCACTGAGTGCTGCTTCCCCTGCAGCACCGGGTAGAATCCAACTTTTCAACTTCACCCATCTGGCTGGGGAGCAATGGTCACAGTGGAGGATCAGTCCCGGTCTCTGTCCCGGCCACCTGGGCCACGAGCCGCACCAGGGGTCCCATTACCAGGTCTTGGCAGATCAACTGCAGGAGGGAGGGGGAGGAGAGACCCCACCATGGGGTTTCTGCCTCTACAGAGGAAGGCCCATCCACCAGAGACCTGAGCTGGAAACAATAGATCATCCACTCACTGGGATTAATGAGGCTTCCCCATGTTTGTGGAGAGGTGATTAAAGAGCTTGTAGCTGCTTCGCCTCCTGTCAGAGAACAAAAGGCTCCCCGTGCTGTTTCCAGAGACATGCGGTGGAGTTGGAGAGGGCGGGGTTGCCTGGGCAGAGTTTCAGGGGTCTGCTCCTGCCTCTACTGCCTGCTTTTTTGGGTAGGCGCCAAACACCATGGCATTGGTCCCACCCTTCCCCATCTTGAATCCCTCCCCATTGCTGCCCATGGCCTCCCTAACCTCCTCCAGTCCCCAGGCCAGGTCCTGGGGGTACAGAGACAAGCAGGATAGAAATAGCCCCCGCGCTCAGAGTTTGGTGGGAATATAGACACCAAACAACTAAATAGATGACCATTTCTTTCATTGCAAGTGTGATTAAGTGTGATTAAGGAAAAGAACAGAGAAGGATAAAAGCATATCACAGGACCCCTGCCTCTCTAGAGGGCCAGAGAAGATTCCTAGGAGATACCGAAGGAGGAGGTACGTAGGGCCTCAAACAGGTCTTAGGGAGGTCAGCTTGACAGGACCCGCTGGCAGCAAAGATGAGCTTTCTGACCCAAGGAACCTGCTGGAAGCATCACTGGCCCACACCCAGAGCCCCACTGGCAGGATAGGTCCAGAGAAGGCAGGATGGTGAGCAGGGGAACAGGTGGCTGGACGAACCTGGCACACGGGAACTGGGTCTGGCTGAAGATGCAGATTTGGAGGACAATGTCGAGATCACACAGGAGGAAGTGCTGTGTGGTTACATGCCGCTTCCAGGGAGGGAGAAGAAAGGGGGCCAAGGACTGATCCCTGAGGGGAGCTGCGGGAACCAGAGAAAGGGGCTCATGAAAGGGGAGGGGAGAATCGAGAAAAGTAGAGGTCTCAAAACAGGAAGAGAGAATTTGCAGAAAGCAAAGGAGTTGGCAGTATCAGAAGCTGCCGAGAGATCGGGAAGATGAGGACGGAGCTGTGGCATCAAGTTTGGTAAGTGGGTCATTGGTGGCTTTGGCAAGAGTGGTTTCGGTGGAGGCAGAAGCCAGATGGCACAGGTGGGGGGAACGAGGTGGTGAGAAAGCAGGAAGTGCGAACGAGCCTTTCGCAAGTGTTGCTGGGCAGGAAAGGTGTGAAATGGGGCAGTGGCTTAGGAAAAGGTGGGACAAGCTGAGCCCGCGTACCAGTGAAGAGCTTCATCCAGAGCCAGAGAAAGACAGGGAGCTGCTGAATGAATGAGCAAGTGCAAGAAGGAATGAAGCTTTAAGAGCTTATTGATGGCAGCAGGGTCTTGGTGTTGGATGGATGGGCTATGATCCAAGGCACTTGTGGGAGGGCAAGCGGGCCTGACCAAGAGACGACTCCCATCACTGACCTAGGGTGGGGGTGCACCAAAGGAGTGCATCTCTGACGACCTTGACCTGCACCTTACAGATGGAGTTAGGGTTGTCTGTAGAAGGTGACAGTGACAGAAAGAGGGCGGTGTTGGGAGTGAAGAGGGTAGAAAGGCATGGGAAACATCCTTCTTATCCACAACAACCATAGTCCCTCAAGTTTGTGAGTGCCCCTGTGTAAGTCATTGAATTCTTGAAAGAGCCCAGTGATGGGGGCCTCATCATCCCTGGTGTAGAAACACAGTAACTGAGGCTCAGAGAGCCTGAGTAACTTGTCCAAGGTAACACAGTGTCCAAGAAGCAGAGCTGGGATTTGAACTCCAGTTGGTCGGGTGCCAAACCCCATGCTCTTTTCACTGTTGTGTGAACTGAGCCCTGGAATTATGCTCAGTGCACTTGGGGGCCAGATGTAAGAGCGGAGACCACAGACGTGGCATCTGTTCAGGGCCAGAAACTCTGTGGGCTGGTGATGTCATGGGGCCAGGGATCAGAGAGCTGGGGAGATCGGGCAGGAGAGAACAGCTGCCCAGGGGTCTGGGTCAGTGGGGAGGGGGGCAGTGCTGGTGGCTACAAGGGACTATGAGGGCAGAGAAGAGCAAAAGGGCAGTGGCCCCATGGGGCATGGGGGAGGGGGAAGAGGAAGGGAGGGAAAAGAGGGAGGAGTAGTCAACCCCAGGAGCCTGGAGACAGAACAGGAGAATGTCACACTGTGAAACTGAAGGAAGTGGACTTGACCCAAAAGGGAAGAATTCAATCACAGTGCGTCAGACAGACTGTCTCTGCGATGTTGGCCAATGTGCTTAAATTCTCTGAGCCCTATTTTCTCACATCTATACCATGGGATCAATAAGCTGCATTTATGCCCTATACCGATAAAGCAAAATGTTTCAGTCTTCCCATCCAATCTCCCCACCACGCCCTGATAGACATCACTTACACTGGCCCTGCCCACCTCTCCAGTCTCCTCCCGGCCACTGTCCCCAGCACTCCATCTGCTCCAGTGCATCACCGAGTACCACTGAGTACCACTGAGTACTAATGCCAGGTAACGAACCAGCCCCAAGCTCAGTGGCCCAGAACAAGTCTGTGAGTTAGCTGAGGGTGTGCTGATCCGGTCTGGGCTTGGCTAAACTTGGCTCCAGGCCACAAATTGAGTCTCAGTCTCTGCATGCCTCTCGTTCTTCTGGGGCACTCGGGGCCATGTCCTTCTTTCCACAACAGCAGTGCGCAAGACCATGAGCCCAACCCCACGAGTACAAGTCAAACTTCTACTTGGATCGTGTCTACTAACACCCCATTGACCAAAGCGAGTCACATGATCAAGCCCACCATTAAAACAACAAAGGAATGTGCCCCGGATGCAAGGAGGACCCCGCGGGTGTGTGGAGGTGTCATAGAGCTACAGGGGAATGCAGGGTTGGAAACAATAATTCTGTTTACCACGTCCAGTCACCTCAGCCTCGGTCAGTCCCCAGGTCCCGCTGTTGCCCCGTGGAGCCTGTATTCCAGCGGTTCTCTCTGCCCGGCATGCTCCCTGTCTGGGCTGGCTTCTGTTCATGCTTTCAGCCTCCACTTAACATCAGCCCTTGCCAGAGCCTTCCAGCTTGACCAGGGAAGGAACAGAGTAGGATCTGGTGAGCACGAGGGCTTGTCTCTGCCAGGGCCCTCCCACCGTACAGAGTAGAGGCCTCTGTCAGCTGAATCAGACGGTCCCCGGAAGAGGACAGAGAATGAGGCAGAGCCCCAGAGAACGAGATCCAGGGGTAGGACCCAGGGAAACCCAGCCATAAAGAGCAAAGGGAGGGAGAGGGTGGGGGACCCAGGGAAGATGCCTGGGATGCAGACTGACAGATGTAGGCCAAGGGGGGCTCAGAAAGAGACCGTGGCTAAGCACGATCATGGAGCCAAGGGCAGAGGTGGCTGCAGAGAAGACCCAGGGGGCCCCATGAGCGAGAGGATGCACCGGCAGGCGTCCTCCAGACGTGGTGTTTGCTGTTGCCTGTCTGCGGCCGCGTTGCCCTTGGCCCGGCCCCCACACTCAGCAGTGGAATCTGCAGTCTAATTTGGCCTTTGTCAGCTCCACAAATGGTGTTCTTTCGAGGTGATTCTCTGGTAAATGGACGGAAACTCTAAATTGGAAATCCACATTGGCCGTCCGGGACCCGTTCTCAAATTCCAGGCAGGTCATTGCGCACATGCTAACGCCGATGACAAATGGGAAGGCGCTGGGCTGCTTAGGCAGCGACTTGTGACAACCGGGCGCCCTGGCCGCTGGCCCGGGAGAACTCATCAGCACAGGCCTGGCCCGTGATGGGGCGGCAGCAGAGGAAGTAACTAGGCCCCGGAGGACACCAGGCCTGGAGTGATGATCAGCGTGGGGGAGGGAGCGCTATGGGCTTCCCAGGAGGGTGGGCTCAGACAAGGCAGCTCCTGCCCCCTCTTCTGGTGGTCGTGCCTTACCAGTTGCCAGGGAAGATCCCCCAACATGCAGAGCAACCGTGTGTCCCCCACCCCCACACGAAAGTCTTTGTAGCAGATGCCTCCGAGCCCGGTGTCACCCCCTCTCAGCCCACCTGGAACGGCAGCCCCCCTGCCATGGTCAGTTCTCCGCGAGCTCAGGTCCACAACACTGAAAAGTCTCACCTCGAAAGGGCCTTATGGGCTTCTTTCTGCTTCTGCCCCAGAACCTTCTCAAAGATTCCAGGAGCTTAGGAGCTCTCTTGGTTGTAGGAGAAACTCAACTCAGAAATGCGAGAAAGCTAGTGTCCTTAAGGGCAACCTTCAACCAGTGCAGTGGGGAGGTGGGGAGAGAAATGCCTCGGCTCTCATCATTCAGGTGGAGAGTTCTGGAGCATTTTCAGGCCATTTCATGGAATCACATTGCCATTGGCCCCAAAAGCAAACTTGATAACTTACTCCTCCTGTGGCTTCTCCCCCTCCCTTTCTCAGTCTCCCTGCTCCCTGGGATCATTCCCCACAGAGGAACCTCCCGCACGGGGTCCTTGCCTCAGGCTCTCCTGTCAGTGTTTTTCCAACCATATTCCTCCGGATGCCAGGGCACCTTAGAAGGAGCGCAGCCCCTCCCTCCCCCACATTTGGTTTAAGGTTCTATTTATCATCATCATCTGGAAATTCTTAATAATTTTTGAACAAAAGACCACACATTTTCATTTTGCACTATACCCCACGAATTATATGGCTGGTCATGCTCTGAATTTCCAGACTTTGGCCTAAGCCTAGCACTCAGTAGGTGCTTAGTGGAGGTGGAACTCAATTGACCTGAACTGAGTTTGGGGCATCTGTCCCTCCGTCTCTCCTCTCTTACTTCTAGTTCCTTCCCTACTTCCCTCCTGCCCCGAGACTTAAAATTTGCCAGTCTCTGGGATAGAGAGCCACAAGAGCAGTTCATGTGGTTTCTTTCCCTCACCGCGGCGGGGCACAGAAAGTAGTGGGGGGTCTACAGCCCTATAGCCTGTCCCCTTGCTTGTCCATAGACCCCCTATACTATAGCACATACTCTATCAGATCAGAGATCTCTGTGGTCACCAGTCCCTATGAGGAAGGCCTACATTTTCATCTTAAAATGTCACTACACACTTTTCATCATGTCCCCAAAACCTAAGTCTAAGATAACTTGCAGTTGCCCTAACTCGAAACTGCCATCCCAGAGAGCAGTGCTCCACAAAGAGGAGGTCGCCTGAGCCAAAGAGCCACAAAGTCATGAGGTTAATGGATGACCCCGAGAATTAGAAGCAGACCAGGATTTAAAACAAGCTGCGTCTCCAAAGGTTGAGAAGTTTGGCTGGGAGATGGGGTCAGGGCAAAGAAATGCTTTCTATAATTGGAAAAAAAAAAAAAAGAAAAAGACAGCCCTACGAAAATGGAGCTGTGTGTAGCATGATCTCGCTCTCGTCTGGTTTTCACGGTGAAAGGGGGAGAGGTAGGGGCGGTGGGACAGACAAAGGAGAGCAAAGGCCTTGCCAGGATTTGCAGAAAGCAATCACAGATAAGGCTCTTCCCCCAGCGTAGTTAAAGCTGCAGGAAGCAAAGGCTCAGGGTTTAACACCTCGTCTAGCTGACCAGAGGTCTCAGGGGCTCAGGCAAGCCTCAGAGAAGTCAAAATTAAATTGCCCTGAGAATAAGGGAAGTTGAGAGTCGAAATAAAATTAAGCTTAATTATTACCAGTTAAGGGCCAGTGAGGACTCCTGATTTACCCAAATGTTTGGGTATTTCTACATCTTGCTCTAAATTAGCCCTCACTTTTTATATGTGGTCACTGGAGATTAGTTAGTTGTTATGCTTTGCTATTTAATAAATTCGACTGCACACACACACATCTTACACACACACACACACAGACACACACACATTGTTTTCTTTCATTTTGTCTTTGCAACGCGTAGGTTTGGGAAAACATTAAATGCTCACAGTTATCCGCAACCATGGAGAGTTCTGTTCAAGGCGACTCTGGGCCAGACCCCACCGTCCACCAAACTCCAGCAAGCTCCCCAAACTGCAGCAGGACGGCCCAACCTGGGACAGCTTCAAATGGGGGCTGTGTCCCTCGAGATAGGAAACTGGGAGGGCACCCCCGACTGGTGCTCTGGCATGGGATAAAACCTTGGGGGGGGGGAGATGAGGTAGTCATCAGGAATGACTGCTTTGGGGTGGCAGTGGGTGATTCTTGGAGGCCAGGGATGTCCCAGTGATTGGAAGAGATCTGAAGCAAAGAGACCACTCCCAAACCAAGAACAAGCCCCTCGCCTGCACCCAGGGCTCAGAGCAGGAGACCCCACTTGAGCGCAGGAAGGAAGAGGGCAGACCCAGCGTAAGAGAATCGTATCCCTGGAGGACTGCTGAGGACCCAGGGGGAGGAGGAAAGATGCAAGGAGGGGCAGGAAAATGGTCTAAGCAAGGCCAAAGGGAGGTGGAAGGTGGAGGAAACCAAGTTCCAATTGACCTCAGCCATTCAAAACACATGCTCAGGCTTGGCACACAGATACACACGGAGGCCCCGAAGCCATTGCATTGGAGAGAGCAAATGACGGACCTAAGCAGGTTAACGCTTCCACTCGGAGCCCCAGCCTCTGCGCCTTCCCTCACCGGCAGCGGGTCTAAATCCCATCACAGCTGAGCCTCGTGAGCAAAGGGTCAGGACAGTGCCTGGAAACATCTGGCCAGGTGCATGCTACTAACTGCCAGGAACCTTATTCTCACATGGGGGCTCATTTGAAAAATGTTAATGAAGGGCACCTGGGTGGCTCAGTCAGGTAAGCGTCTGCCTTTGACTCAGGTCATGATCTCGGGGTCCTGGGATCGAGTCCCATGTCGGGCTCCGTGCAGAGCGGGGAGTCTGCTTCTCCCTCTTCCACTCCCTCTGTGCACTCTCTCTCAAATAAATAATAAAATCTTTTTAAAAATAAATAAAATAAAATTTCAGTGAAGATGACCCCTCTTCTCTTGATCCCTGAACTAGACCTAAAGCAGAAAAACAACTTGGGATGGGTCTCAAGGGGTCACACGCCACTTGGGAACATAATGGGAGATGAGGTGACACGTGGCGACCATAGCAGGCACTTGGAGCGGGGGAAGCTTGTCCCACCAATGATTCCAGCACGTAACCTCTCAGGAAGGTGTCCCTGGTTCCAGGAGGCCCCACCGGCTACATCCAAAACCACACCATGTGTCTGACTCCCTGAGTGAGGGATGCCCAGGGAGAGGGCAGCCCCTTCCTGGCCTCTGAGCACAACACGTCTACCTGCATCTCAGAACCCAGGCCACAGAGTGGTCCCAGCCCTTGTACCCCTCACGGGGGCCACTCAGGTCCACATCTGGATTCTGAAGCACCTCTCCCAGTTTCCCAGGGGGGTCCCAGGGCCTGACCAGTGACCCATTCGTAGGCCTCCACAGCAGGTGCCATCTTGGATCCCAACTCCTTTGACCCTTTTCCCAGGTCTCCCCTGGGGCCCACTAAGCCTTTCTGTTCCCTCCTTGAGCAACCTTTAGGCCAGTATCGGGACCCCATCCAGGGCAGGTCTTCCTCCTCTCAGAACTGCTAGAGTACAGGGAACAAAGGCCTTCAGGCTCCCGGCACGGCATCTGGGCCCGGAAGGGTGAGGTCGTGAGACAGAAAACCTCCACAGAACCTCCCCTCTGGCAAAAACCGTAGTAGACCAGAGGTACAAGGCAGCTGCACTGGCTACACCCCTGACTAGGTGCCTAGGTAGATGGGTGGGCAGCCCTAGATCCACATCCACATCCAACAGGGACAAACCCCACACCACATTCGCCTACCCCATTAACACCCCCTTGCCAGCTCCCAACGTACCCCCAGGAAAGAGTCGATAGACAATCTTCCCCGTTTTTCCAAGAACCATTTCAAGACCAAGAACAGAGGCTCTGGAGTCATACCCAAGTTTAATTCTGACTCTGTCGCTTCTTCACTGTACCACCTTGAACACATTACTTCACCTACCCAAGTGGGTACAGTTTCCACATCTGTGCACTGAGCAAGGTGGTTGGTACAGAGGAAATAGCCTGGCAGTGGCTCATAGGGGAGAGCCAAAGAATAAGTAATAATAAACATGGGTGGGAGATTTAAAATACCCAAGAAGAACATTCTGAGGCTAGAGGCCCCAGACAGGGGTTCGAGCCCCCAAGTCAGAGGCAGAGAGGGCTTGCCGAGGAGAAGCCAGCAGGCAGGTTTCAGGAGAAGATAGCAGACCGGGAGTGAGTCAGTTCTCATGGCCGCTGAATAATTCACGGGGCAGCCGGAATGGCATATGCTTCCTCTAAGCCCTCCCCAGCAGGAACACCAGCCTCCTCCCCTCTCTTTCATTCCCCACCAGTTGCCCAGGAAACCAGCTCCCTCCTCCTGGAGGTAGGGCCTCCTGGGGCCCAGAGAGTGGGCGATGGAGGGCAGAGGAGACATGGAAGGGGAGTCATGGGGCCGGACAGGTACAGGTGGCCCAGAAGAGAGTCCGCTCCGCCAGTCCCTATGGGGTTGGAAGGGCAGAAAAACCAAGTGAAGAGGAGGCAGGGACCGGGGGACCCACCCTACTCGGAAGCCACTGGAGACACAGACAGTGCTGACAGAGACAGGTCAGAAACAAGACTGATTTGGACACGGTGTGCAAGGGCAAAATGTGTGCTTGGGACGTGGGTCCGCTTTGCCTTAGCTTCCTTTCCAGGTTTGTGTCTGGTTTCCTAAGGGCCCCGCTCTCTGTCTTCTCCTGTGCTGCTCTGCCTCTGTGGAGAACCGGGCATCTCTTAAGCCTGGAGTGCTCTTCCAAGAATAGCTTCTTCCCTGCTTGCCTCTGGTAGAGTTTCCAGCTTCATCTTTGGGCCTGTCGACCAGCCCAGGCAGCCGCCCGGAGCAGGGATCCCAGCTCCTCCTGCGTCATTCCCTTCCAGCCGACATGCCCCCAGGGCCCTGCCCATCAGTGACCCCTAGCTGCCTTTGTCTGACATCCTCAAACGGACCCCTGGAGTCCAAGATCCTTGCCTTGTCCCCGCCCTAGTTCCTGTGGGGTCTCAAGGTACCCCCATGCTCTCCGATCACTGCCTAACACAGAAGACAGCCATCTCTGCCTCACTCAGTAGACAACACCATGTCCAAGAAACAGAAATTTCTAGGGCTTTAGGGCTTCTACGTGCTGATAGCTTGACGGTGTCATGACAGGAGGTCTTGATTTTTGAGTGAATTGAGGTTCAGTTCCTAGTGCATCTGAAGCCACAAACAGTCACTGCTTGTAGAGCCTTGTGCAACTGGCTTACCCTCTCCACCCCCATTTCCTCATCTGTAAAGTGGGGAGAACACTAGGATTGAGTGAGATGAGACCAGGTAGGTAGCAGGAGCTTAATCAATCACAGTTGTTCTTATTTAATATCATCATTTATATTATGTCATATGTAACATTTTTATTATAGACAATATAGGGGTGTGTGTGTGTGTGTGTGTGTCAGTGTCTTTCCAGGTGTTACTCCTCCTCATCACATGGGTGTTTTTTCTGCTCACCTCCGAGGAGCTGATGTTTGGGAGCTCAGCCGCACAAAGTTCCATTTGTCACAGAGCCTAAAACATCGAAAACTTCACCCAATTAGCGAATTTTCCATTATTGTCTGAGCAAGCTATAGTTTTTGATTGAATCGGCCAAATATGATCATTTGATCGAGCCAACCAGATTACATAAGGTTTGCAGTTGCACTCCTAAAGTAGGAGAGTGACTTTAGATATGAAAAGGGTACTACAAAAATAAGTATTGCGTATGTTTCCAATTTTCCCCAAATTTCTATTTTTCCCTTAAAGAAAAATAAAAGGTTTTGAGTTTTTTTTTTAACCTAAGCTTTCCAAGTTTCCAAAAATGTTGTATTTCTCGGCCCCATAAGGTGAGGGAAATATGCCAGAAACACGGGATTGCGTTTCTAGGACACCCTCAAGCTTGACAGCCCCATCTCTGAGTCACCCCACCTACAGCCCAACGAGGTGGGGTTGAGCTGGAGGCCCTGTGACCCCTCCCCCAGGCTCAAGGCCTTAAAACAAGAAGGCACATTTTGCCTGGCCCCAGTCCCAGACGGGTCTGATGTTCCTGTCTTCAGTTCTAAGCCTCTCCTGTCTGTTCTGTCTTCTCCTCACACCGACTAGAGTGGGTTGAATTGTGTTCCCCAAAGATACGTTGAAGTCCTAACCCCAGGTACCTGTGAACATGACTTTATTTCAAAATAGGTCCTTACAGATGTGAGATGAGGTCATACTGGAGGAGGGAGGGCCTTTCATCCCATATAACTGGTGTCCTTACAGGAGGGCAAGAGGCACAGAGACACACAAGAAGGCCATGTGACCACAGACACAGAGATCGGGGTGACACGGCTATGAGCTAAGGAACACCAAGGATTGCCAGAGGTGACCAGAAACTAGGACAGAGGCAAGGGAAGCTTCCTTCCTCCAGCCTTCAGAGGGAGCGTGGCCCTGCTGACACTTTGATTTCAAACCTTGAGCCTGCAGAACTGGTTTCCTCGAAACCACCCAGTTTGTGGCCACTTGTTACGGCGGCCCTAGGATAATAACACACCTACCAGCTCCAGCCTCTGGGGAGACAGGCAAGCATGACTCTCCCTCCTTGATCGAGGGACAAACAGAGCCAAGGGGCGGTGCCCCAGGGTCGCATCTGCCAGAGAATTGTGCAACTAGGGTCTACAACTTCCTGGGCAGAGGGGGATGAGCAATAGACTTGAACCCAAGAACTGAGTTCAAGCTCTACTTTCTCTGCTTGTTTGCTGTGACCTAGTGAGAGTCATGTAGCACTTGGCTCCTCTTTAAAATCATCTTGTTTGTGTATTATCTGCCTCCTCCCACCCCACACTGGGGCATAAGGTCAGGAAGGCAGGGATTTTGTCTGTTTTTTTCATAGCCACACCCCAGTGCCTTTTCCTAGGATGATTTTTGTTTAAGATTTTATTTATGTGTTTGAGATAGAGAATGAGAGAGAGAGAGAGAAAGAGAGCATGAGCCAGGGGGCAGTGGGAGAGGAGAAGAAGGCTCCCCGCTGAGCAAGGAGCCCAATGCAGGGCTTGATCCCAGGACCATGGGATCATGACCTGAACTGAAGGCAGACTTGTAATCAACTGAGCCACCCAGGCACCCCCTAAAACCATGATTTAAATAGGAAGCCCAAATACATCTTTTTTTTTTTTTTAAGATTTTATTATTTTATTTATTTGACAGAGAGAGAGATCACAAGTAGGCAGAGAGGCAGGCAGAGAGAGAGGAGGAAGCGAGGATCCCTGCGGAGCAGAGAGCCCGATGCGGGGCTCGATCCCAGGACCCTGAGATCATGACCTGAGCCGAAGGCAGCGGCTTAATCCACTGAGCCACCCAGGCGCCCCCCAAATACATCTTTTTTAAATGAACAGATGAGTCCCTCTGCCAGGCCTTGTCCTGGGCCCTAAGGCTACAAAGACACATTGGACATGATTTCAAGCTCCAGACATGGAAGAAGCTGACACAGAAAGAGATTATGGTACCTTGTTATGCGCACTCTAGCAGTGATAAGAACAAGGTGGTCCCAGGCTCAGAGGAGGGAGTGGGAACTCTGCTGGATATGGGACAGAGGGGTCAAGACAACTTCACTTAGAAGTTCAGTAGACCACTGAATGGGCCTTGAAGGATGAATAGGAGTTCCTTGGAACCACACTCCATCATGCTAAAAGGTTCGGTCTTGCACTGCTCGGTGATAGAGACCCACCAAGGGGCTTCAGGCAAAGTTGTAACAGCAGGATCCGAGCTGGGCTTCAGGGCAGTCTCTCTGGCTGCCGTGAACAGAGGATGCATTGGACTGCGGGTTGGCAGGCAAGGAACACAGCCAGGTAAGAGATGATGAGGTCAGAACTAGGCATGTTATCTGGATGGAGAGGAAGGAACTAACTCAATGAAATGTGTGACGCATTAGATACCGGAGGGAAAGCATGGAAGGGAAGTCTACATAACAAAGAGGAGCTGGGGGCCCCATGCCCAGAAGCCTGGTGGGAGGAAGGTGGGCTCCAGGCAGAGAGGTCTGCTGACTGGCCAATTGATTTGGACTGACCCAGGCAGTTGGGTCAACATCATATCTCAGCCTATCTTCTTGGCTTCCCAAGTCCAAAGCCCCTTATGCTGGGCAACTTGGGGAGAACATCTCCATACTGGCCCAGGGAAGGAGAGAAGGGGTTTGCTGTTGGTGACCCTCTGCCTGGGGAATAGAATCTGAGATGAATCCCCCCCACCCTTGGTGCTGTCACCTCAGAGGTCAGTAGTGAGCCGGCAAGAGCAGCCTCATGGTGCAGGGTTGTGGGGCAGGGCCTGAAGGAGCAGAGCGAGCGAGTGCACACAGTTCAGTCTAGAGGGTTGCCTGTTGAAGAAGAGGATGAGGGAGGCGGGAGAAATCCCTACACGTCTCAGGGAAGAGACAATAGAGGGAAAGATACCCCAGTGGGGTCCCTGGGAAAAGTGGACGGGAGAGGACACCAGGAAGAGGTGAATATATATCTTGGACAGGATTCAGAAAATATGATCCCCAGAGGATGAACCCATGCCCCGTGAGAAAGGGCATCAAGGAGCCTTACAGAATATTGGCCTCTTTTTCTAATAAGCTGGAGGTGAGCGTGTCTTTTGAGAATGGGGGAGGTGGCTCCACAAAGGCCAGAGTTGTTGGCATTGCCGGGGAAGAGAAGGGGCAGCGGGAGGAGGCAGGACGATGACTGTGGAGTCTGCGTGGGCGAGCCCCCCACCCGTGCTCGGGACCCAGCGCACAAGGGAGAGCGATGCTGCTGGATTGAAGTGGGCTGGGTCCCGCGCCCTGAGTCACGCTTGGATTTGTCAACCATGTGTCCTGATTTTTTGAGTGGGAAAATATGTTGCCTGCTGTATCCGTTAGGGTCTCAGCAGGAAACAGATGGCACACTCAAATTAGGTAATTTAAAGAGACTTTATGAAGGGTCTTTTTCAAAGGTGTGCGCAGGGCATAGGGGAGCCTTAAGGGTAGGGCAGTTCCCCCCTTCTGGCTCATTTGCAAGAAAACTAATCACTCGGTTATGACCTTAGTGCTGCAGGGGCAAGGAGAGGGATAACAATAGCACCCAGAGGGAGAGCCTTGAAGGGGGCTGGCTGATAGAGCCCTTTGTTCAGCCAGCAAGGAAGAGCGAGGAAAGAAATACCCCTACCTCCCTGCCCTTCATCCCCTCCAGTTTCCTGCTGGGCATCCCGAATGGCTGAACCCAACAGGAAGTCAGGGGGCAAAGGAGTCTTATTCATGGGTCCACAGGGGTCAGCAGCATAGAGCAGGGCAGAGAGTGGGTCTAGAGAGCCAAACAGAAGACATGGGAGCCAGCTGTGGGGATGCCCGTCTTCAGAAATGCTGTGCACCTGTGGAAGAGGGAACGGCAGCCTAGTCCTTGTGGCCCCCCCCATGCCACACAAGGAAGGTGCATCCTTGGGTGTGTTGGGAGGGGAGGGTGTCGTGGGGGGAGAGGGGACATGTCGTGTCTCTCAGCTCGCCTCCTCCTCCTACCACAGCTCTGATTTCTCTGGCAGCAGAGTGGCAACACTTCTGCTTAGAAAGAGTTAGTGATCAGATTCTGTGATTAGGAGGAAGAAGGTGGGAGACAGAGGACATGATAAGAGAAAATAGAACCTCTGGGACTCTGGGTTTAGCCACATGGACAGGTGGACAGACCAAGGACCACCCCCACTGACCCCTGTCCTACTCCTCATCCCATCAAGAACAATTCAGTCAAAGGTGCTAACAGATCGCTGGGAAAGATGGATGGAGTAATCAGGGCAAATGAAATTAACATGCACAGGGTAATCAACACTCATTAAGCCAATTTAGTCAAGTGATGACCTCAGTCAGCTTTTATTTAATCATATACTTAAATGTCAAATCAATATGCAAATCTCACCCAGGCCTTTTCCAATTATAACCCATTAAAAACTTTCAAGTAAATCAATGCACCCATGCAGAGTGGGTGAAGCCAGGAAAGGCAAGCTGAGCCCAGAGGATTGGTCAGTGGCCCTTTTGTCTAGAGCACCCCTCTGCCTCTATTCCCAGGGCCATCACTGGTACCCACCCCTTTTCTTGCCCCCTGCCATTTACCGTCATCCTGTGTTTATCCCATGCCTCCAAAGTGGCTTTATGGGGAAGGACACTGAGCCAGCTCTTCCCTAAATGTCACGTAATAACCACATTCTCACCGAGGGGTGCCTGGATGGCTCAGTCAGTTAGGCATCCAACTCTTGACTTCAGTTCAGGTCATGGTCTCAGGGTCCTGGGATCAAGCCTTGAGTCTGGCTCTATGCTCAGGGCACAGAAGGGTGAGAAGGGGGAAGGGAGACAGCTTAGGGATTCCCTCTGCCCCTCCCCCTGACTCGTGGGGACTCTCCCTCTACCCCTCCCTACCTCCATGTGTGCATGCACTCTCACTCTCCCTCAAAAAAATAAATAAATTTTAAACCCCACTTTCCCACTTCCACACACTCAGCACTTTGTTTTTTGCAATTGGTATTTGTGTCCATTATTTTACTGGAGCCCACCCCCCAAAAACCTATCAGGTAGACATTCCTGTCCCCATTTCTCAATAACCAAAAAACCTAGAGGCTTCTCCCCAGGACTTGCTCACTGATAGAGAAGGGAGACTCCCGACAGCACCCTAAGGCCACGCCCAGCCCAAAGCGGGAGGAAAAGTCTGTGAAAGAGGCTTCTCTCCCTTCCAGAGACTGAGTCACCAAGTCTCTTGCGAGGCTGGGTGGGACTCAGCCCTCTGTAAAAGGCTTGTCAAACTTGGTTAACTTGGCCCGGGCTTGTGAAAAAAGAGGTCAAATCATGACTGTCATTGCTTATTAATATCCCATCTACTTCTGACACTGTCTCCCACGAGGGAGACAAGAGACTGACCAACCAAGGTCCCACAACAAGGAAAATAAGGAATGGGCCAGCCTGCACCAGATCCTTGCTCACTACCACAGCTGCACGGTGGCCAGTGCTTTTCCTTTGGTGGGCTGTGTGTAAGGTGTTACCACTCCACCTCTACACAGAAATGACCAAGAGATCAGAGAGGGTGATTAATGGCACTGAGGTTGCACAGTAAGTAAATGGTGGACTCAGGAATAAAAACCCGGTCTTTCTGAGTCAAAAGTCTCAAAGTCCTCAGGTCATTGCCCAGGGAAGCCTGGGGCTCATGGTGGTGGGCTCTTTCCCAGAGGGATGTACCACCAGCTGATACAAGTTAAGCTGCTGGGCTAAGGGCCTGATTTCCTAGAGCTGATACAAATTGTCCAGAGACACAGTCTGAGCTCCTGGCTCACGCAGGAAGACCAGCTTCAGGCTGGGGCTGCAGAAATGACAGCTGCTTCTCGGATATCTGCTTCTTGGGGTCAGCCAAGAGCTGACAGGTAAAGCACTGAGAGTCTTGATAATATCACAGCAGAGCCAGACTGAAGATGTGTTCCAGGGAGATGCACATAATTGACTCGCATATGGCACGGTGGTGCTCGGCGGCGACCCTGAAAGTGATTGGGAGCGTCGGTGACCACTGGTGTGAAGGAGCCAACTCTGGTGCCTGGATGGTTTCAGGGCCCCACACCTGCAGCTCTGAACCATTCCCGAGCTGGTGGAGAGGGCATGCCCCGAGCTGAGTAGGGGGAGACTTAGACAAACAGTAACCCAGCTGGCAGAGCCAAGAACCAGTGTCCATGGACAAGACTGGAACCATGAAATTTAGAGTGGTGCCAGCCCTGCCTACCTCATACAAGACAAGGTCAGAATAGACAATGCAGGTAGAGTCTGTTTCTGGCATTAGTGCGGCAAGTCCTGTGTCTCGGAAACCCCTCAGGTCTAGGCAAACTCGGATGGTTGGTCCCCTAGAGACGAGCCAGCCAGAGCTATCCACATGCAACCGCCTTCCACCCTCCACCCAGCAGCTTGGGACAAGTCAACCAAATGTGACACAGCCTTTTCAACAAGGCTCAAATGTTGGGTGGGGCTTAGGTGACTCCTCCTGACAATTTCATAACCAGAAGACAGAAGAAGAGGGGACAGGGAATAAGATAAAAGAAGGGAAGAGCCAAGAGATCAATAGTGCTGGCAGGTGTCCAAAACTCTGCTAGGAGCACTTGAATTTATGATCTTACTTAATCCTTGAAACAACCCCAATAGATAATATTATTCCCACTGTAGAAATGAAAAAAGCCCAGGCTCAGCTTAGTTGAAGAACTGACACAAATATACAAATGTATCAAATCAATATGTTGTACACCTTAAATTTACACAATGTTATATTGGCAGATCCCTAATTTTCAATATCTCCCATTTTTTATAAAGAAACTGTTTTTCTGGACAGACCTTCACCACCAAGTCATTGCCAGGGAAGGGGGAGGCACAAAGGGGCTTGATGGTACCAGCCATTGTGTGTCAGAGAAGAGAAAGGCAGGACATGGTCTGCAAAATGTCCCCACCCCTCCTCCAGGAAAAGCGGATCCTAAAACATTTTCCTCATAGAGAGTTGCAAGCCCCTGCCTGGGTCTTCAAAGGGGAAGATGGCTCCGGGCAAGGAAATGAGAACGTAAGAGTCAAGTGGGACCTGGAGTGATTCTGGAAGGAGAAGGTAGTTGCAGGTGTCTGGGGACGCAGCTCGTGAGGAAGCCCCAATTTAAAGGGGGCTTGTACAGAAGACAGGGAACCAGGGCAGAGGACCCCACAGACCCACAAGCACCGCCAAAGCCCTGAATTGCCAAGGCTGCCAGAAATGCCAAGGGAACTGCAAAGGGACAGGAAAGAGCTTTAGAGGCATCTCCAACCCCCAGAAAAATTCCCATCTGGGAGGATGAGAAAGCGCTAGAAATCCTGGGGAGCAGAGGAATGGTGAGAAAATTCCAAACAAGCAAAACTATTAAAAAAAAAAAAAAAAAAAAGATGTATTTTTCTCACTTGACCTCCACCCTGGTAAGGATCTATCTAGGCCATGGGTTAATGCGCACATGGAAGGTAAGTCGTGTCCATGATCACCAGGGCCCCACAGGGAGGGTCCCTAATGTGGGACGTGAGGACATACCTCATCTCCCTTCTCTCCAGCAGCCCATCAACCTAGTGAAACTCTGGAGGCTCGTGGCAACCTCTCAGCCTTCCTGTGGACAGATATGGGTCTAGAACCTGGGGGTGGCAGGGAATTCCAGAGGGTGGGAAACTCAGCGACAGCTCGTGATTGTTCTTCCCAAATGGTACTGTCCATGGGATGGCCTTGCCACAATCATCCCCCTCCCTTCCTTGACTCACCGACCCCTATGCCACTCATCTTCACCTCAGCATTCATTGAGCACCTACTGTATGCCATGCACTGTGCTGGGCACTGGCACACGGCCACACATGAGACAGACAGGGCTCAGCTTTCATGGCATTTAGATTCTAACAGAGATGACAACGCTGATCAAGTATTTCCAGCTCCGCTCTCTCCCAAAGAACCCTCACACAGATTTATATGCTCCGTGTTCGTGGATGCCTCCTGGATCTGCATCTCCGGCCCAAAGCTCTCCCCTGAATGCCAGCTGCACGTTTTCAACGGCTTCCCTGGTATCTACATTTGCATTTCTAACAAGTATTTTAAACGCAACGTCTCTGAGACGAGATGCTTCCACACCTTCCCCCTCCACAAAACCTGTTCCTGCTTCTCCCCCAGCCTTCCCAGTTACTCAGGCAAAAACCTAGAAGTTAGGCTACAGCTCTCTCACCGTGCACACTCGCAGACGCATGCAACCCAGTCTATAGCCAAATCCTTGGGGTCCAAATGTCACCCCAAGAAATCCCGGATGGAACCCCTTCTTACTACTGACACAGCTGCCACTCTGCTCTAAGCCACGGTCATCCCTCTCCTGAGCCACTAAACAAGTCCCCTTACCTCCTCTCTTCCTGCCACTCACCACCCCATGGTCCAGTAGCCACACTGTTGCCAGAGTGATCTTCTTCACAAGATAAATCAGACCATTTCCCCCCCTTGCTCGGAAGCCTCAACAACAAGTCTTGCTCTGGTCCCTCCAGCCTAAAACAAAGCAATGCCCTTGTCCCGGGTCCACCCTCTGCTCCCTCTACATCAGGCTTCTCGAAAGGGTTTTCCTTAACCAAGTTTCTCCACTACCTCACCTCTTGACCCCATGACAAGCATTGCTTTCTACTTCCAAAACTGCTCCCACCAAGTTGACTGCTGACCATCCCCTTGCCGGTGTCCTTGGTCTTCCCCATCGGTGACATTCTGCCCGTGACTCCACTCACCATCCACTCCCTCCTCCTCTGAGCGGTTCCTTCCTAGGGTTTCTGGACACCAGCTCTTCCCAGGCTGTCCTCTCTCCTGTCATCGCCCCTGGAGGGACCCTTCTTCCAGCCACCTCCATACATGGCGGGGATTCCCAGGGTTAAAACTTGGCCTTTTGTTCTGCTTACCATAAGCACCCTCATCCACTTTCACAAATTCATCACTAGATCACTGTCACTAATTGGTTGGCTAGGTGGTCCCTAGCCCGGGTCTGCAGCCTAGACTCCAGCCCCACGCTTGTAATTATGACTTTGTCCCACCCGTGGCACTGCAAAACATGAACACAGAGCGAGCGGGCCAGTACCTCATCACTGGGTCCATACGTGCACCACATTCCCATCTAATTTCTGATGCCGAAAGTTCTGGCTTCCTCCAAATCTCCTCTCTCCTTCAATCCCTATGTCTAATTTGTAATGCAGCTTTGTGGTCTCACCTGCCTTCTTAATGTGTTTGTATCTGTCCCTGCCTTCTACTGCTCCTGCCTCAGGGGGCCCTCTCTGCCTCTTGCCTGGACCACACCTTCAGGCCCCCCTCCTCCAACCATCCTCCAGGATCTCAGCACTGAAGACGTTTTTCTAAAATGCAGATCTGACTGTCACTCTCTTCCTTTGAACCCTCTATTGTTGAAACAACTAGCTATTGCTGCAGAGCACGTCACCCCAAAACTCGGCAACTTAGGATAACAGCCATTTGGGGTTTTTTTGTTTGTTTGTTTTGCTTTGTTTGTTTGTTTTCTACGATTTTATTCATTTATTTGACAGAGAGAGACATAGCGAGAGAGGGAACACAGCAGGGGGAGTGGGAGAGGGAGAAGCAGGCTTCCCTCGGAGCAGGGAACTTGAGACGAGGCTCTCTCCCAGGACCCTGGGATCATGACCTGACCGAAGGCAGACATTTAATGACTGAGCCACCTAGGTACCCCGATAATGGCCATTTGTTATCACTCATGCATCTCTGGGTTGGCTAGTGTCTCTCTTGGTCTGCAGGGAAGCTGGGGGCTCAGCTTTGGTTTGGTTTCCCTGGGGCACACCCTCTCCTCAGACCAGTAGAAATGGTCTTGAGACCCAGGCTCAGAATTGATGCATGACCAATCTACATCATTCCATTGCCCAAAGCAAGACACACAGCTGAACTAGGATCAAGAGGTGGGAACCCGTACTGTCCCCGTGATGGGAGCATATGCAAAGTCCCTGAGCAACGGACATGAGTGCAGGAAGGGATACAGAATTGGGGCCATAAACGCAACTCACCACGGTCACATCCCATTGTCCATAGCATCAAATCTCAACTCCCTGCCTCCAGGGGCTGGTCCGGCCACTGCCCCAGTCGCATCTCCTATGCTCTGAACTCCCAACCACAACCCACTATTCACTGCTTCACAAGTACACCTTGTCTTCCAGTTTGCCTCTGCACAGGCTGTTTTTCATTCCCAAGGCCCTTCTCCCGACCACCACTGTCCACCTGGGAAATTCATACACATCCTCTAAGATCTAGCTCAGCACACAGCTCCTTTCTCCCCGTTGCAGGACTCACCCTTAGGCAAAGGTGTCATTTCATCCCCTGCATGGTATATGAGTTTGCTCTTACCATTGTAACAAATGGACTTGGTGGTCTAAACAACACACATGTGTTCTTTTCTGTTCTGGAGGTCAGAAGTCCAAAATCAGTTTCCCTGGGCTAAAGGCAAGGCAGGTTCCTTCTGAAGCCTCTGAGAGGAGAAACTTTTTCAGCTTCTAGTGGCCATCTGGCTTTCTCAGCTCTCGGCCCCCTCCTCCATCTTCAAAGAGTAAGAGCATCATCTCAGCCTCCGCCCACATCCCCTTCTCCTCATCAGTGCCAAATCTCCCTCCGCCTCCATCGCAGGAGGACATGTGATTACACATAGCGTTCACCTGGGTCATTCAGGATACTCTCTCCATTTCGAGAGCCTTAACTAAGTCACACCGGCACAGTCCACTATGCCAAATAGGACAACATTCACAGGCTCTGGGGCTTAGGACCTGGGATCTTTAGGGGCTGCTGTTCAGCCTCACTGCTGGCAGTTTCCATATTTCTTCTCCTGGCTCAGGACCTAGCACAGGATGGCTGTTCAATACATTTGATGAAAGAAAGAATGAATGAGAGAATGAACGCAGAGCCAGAGTCCCCATTGGGGGTGCCAGGGTCCCCAGCAGGCTGGCTGGTACAGGCAGCAGTGAAAACCCTACATTCACCATAACAGAGAATATTCTCTGTAATAAATAAGAGATCAAACCAAGCCCTCCACGCAATGCAGGAGCTAGGCTGCCTAAACTAAAAAGGAAAAAGATTCCTCCCCAGAACCGGGGAGACGGAGCTGTGAGCTCACCCCAAGGAAGCATTAACCCCCTGTTCCTTGCTATAACTGCGACAGAATGCGCTGCAGGCAGGCCCTATAACGCCACTCACCCCTGTTCCTGTGTATTCAACAAAGAGCTGTAGGTACTACTCTGTGCTGGTCAAATAAAACACGGTCCCTGCCCTCAAGGGGTTGCCAGTCCAAACTCTTTTTGAAAATCTTTGAAGTGAGCCCAGTACAATTTCCAAATGTGCTAAAGCTCATGGGAAGTCCTGTTCCTTACATTTTCAGAGGTCTCCTGGCAGAGAGAGAACCTTCAGGGTGGGCTGTCCCAGCAGCCACCAGTGGATGCTCCCCGTAGGACTTCAGGAGCCTTCCACCTTGCCCTGATCAATTCCCCCTGTGGTGCAAAAAAAGACTGCAGGGAAGTTGGGAGGGTGCCCAGGAAGGGAAGTGTGACTGGCTACTGGAAAGGCATCAGGGATTTGAACCAGGGAGGTATTTACTCAGGGGGCTGAGGAAGCCAGGCTGATCGAGGATGACATGGAGGGTGAGGATGCAGAAGGGATCAGGATCACAGGAGCCACTAATGACTGCATTAGCTCTCCCTACAAGCCCTCATGTGCTGTGTGCTCCATGCGAATGAGCTCACTTAATCCTCCTACCATCCCTGCAAGACAAAGACTATCAGCCCCATTTTGCAGATGAGGAAACAGAGGCACAGAGAAATAAAGGAACTTGCCCCCAGGCACATAGCTGCAAATTGAACTGGATTTGGATTGACTCCATCTAGACGACTCCTTCTAGATAACTGGACTGTGAAGGAAAGATGAGCCATGCGGGCGAAGAGGGAGCTGCGATGTTCCAGGGACTTCATGATCGGAGAGGATGTTTTGTAGGTAGAAGAATATAAACACGTCTGTGCACTAAACAACACATTTGTGCACTGATGGGTGGGGGCTCAGCTGACTGAGGGGGCAGGATCCGGGACAAGGGTGGGGCCTGGGCCAGGCCCAGGAAAGAAAGAGAAGGTTGATGGTGACCCAGAGGCCAGCAAGGCATCAGAGGGCCCAGAAGCCAGTGTCAGGCTGAAGGTCAATGGCTCCAAAATTCATCACCTATAAATGTCCTCGTCCACTCTGTTGATAGCGTGTCATCAACAGGAAGGATGCAGGGTCTCTGGAATTGGCTTCTATCCAAGCACAGTGCAGCTAGTGGTGGAAGGTAGACCAGCCAGTCATGCTCAAAACTTCAAGACTGATGGGTGGGAGCAGGGCTTCCAGAGACTTCTTCCCACCCCCAGACAGGCTAGAGAAACACTTCTAGGAAGACAGCCATGGTTGGGAGTGTCTGAAATTGGAAGATAAAACCCAAGAAGGGAGTGAGGAGAATAGGAAGGGAGCCCCAGACATGGAAGAAACAGTGGGGCGCCATCTTGAGATAAGAGCATCTCCTGCCCACACAGGGTTGAAACCACTGATCCTGGGACCCTCCCGGAGGCTCAGCCTGTGTATCCAGCTGCAAGTACACCTTGCTCCTCTGGTCCCCGTGACCCCATGTCAACATCCCTCTCTGCCATTCTCCAGATTTGGAGCTCAGAGAAGAATGACCCCAAGGAATGGACCGTGAAGCCCAGCTCTGATGCAGCCCTGAGGAGAGGGGACCTGGCCCAGGGGCCAGACAAGGCAAGGAAGGCACTTGCTCATTCATTCACTCCTTTGTTCGACAAAGATTTATCAGGCACCTACGATGCGTCAACACTGGAGTAAAAGATGAGCAGAAAACAGACAATCAGAGATAGGCTTGAATCAGATACTCACAGAAAGAGAGGTAAAGTGATCATAATCAGCATACAAGAAGCACGCGGTCTTACAAGCATGCGTGTCAGGGGCTGACTTACCGAGAACTCAGAGAGGCTTCCCTAAGTAAGCAGCTCATGTGGCCTGAAATCAGAGCACAAGTGGGACTGGCCAAGTGAAAATGGGCAGAACACCCAGGCAGAGGGGACAGGACAGATGCGGTGGACAGTGGCTCTAGGATTCACAAAGAGACTTCACTCCGTCAGGAGATGGTAAGTGGAGGATTCGGCTGACATGGCGTCATCCAGAGGGAGTAGAGTGAGTAACAGTAGCTAATACTTGTGTAACTGTAACTAGCAATATAGAGGACACTGATATAACTAATAATAACATAAACACTAATATCACTCCTACAGAATTTACTCCGCAGCAGACACTGATGGAAACCCTCTTTCTTTTAAGCTATTTAAAAGTCACAGCAATTCAAGGAGGCGAATACAATGGTATGCCCATTTTACATATAACACCCAGAGATGGCAAGCAACTTTCCCGAAGTCACACAGCCTGTAAGTGGCAGCTCCTAGATCCATACCCAGGCAGTGGAGCTTGAGTCTGGCTCCAGAGCCTGAACCACCTCCTTGTTGATTGAGGATTTGCTCTGCGGATGTCTGTGCTCATGGGAAGTTTTCATGCCGCGCTCACGGGCTGCTCACAGCAACACCTGACGGTAGTTAATCAGTAGTAGTAATAGTACCACTTCCATAGAGAGAGGGTGGGATTTGCCTAAGGTCACACAAGTTGCATGTGGAGCAGCTGAGTCCAGAACTCAGGGCTCCAGAGTTGCAGGGGTGCATAGAGGGAGCAGGAAAAGGCTAAGGGCCCTACTGGGAGTCAGCACAAGGGACCATTTGGGGATCTTTCAGCGACAACAGACAGATTCATTCATTACTTCAGGGGAAAAGGGATTTGTTGAAATTACACATGTGCATGGGTGTGATATAATAAAAAGTAAATAGTTGGTCTTTATCCCCGTTCCTGGCACCAGCTCCTAAAACCATTGGAATCTCCTGAGTATTAACAGTGTCTTTTGTATGCTAACGAGATGATTGGTGGCTGGAGGCCCTAGAGAGCTGCATGGTGGGGGCTGGTTGCTGGAAAGAGGAAGGTGTGATAAGAGGGGTGGAATTTTCAGCTCCAACCCAACCTCCAGGGAGGGGAGAGGGGCTAGAGACGGAGTCGCTCACCAATGGCCCAGGATTTAATCCGTCACACGGACATCTGAAAACCTCCATAAAAAAAAAAACCCTACACAAAGAGGTTCAGAGAGCCTTCAGGCTGGTGATCAAGGTACTGGGAAGGTGACACCCCCAGAAAGGACATGGAAGCTCCAAGCCCCTTCTCCAATCCTTGTCCTCTGCATCTCTCGCCTTTGGCAGCTCCTGAGCTGTATTTTTTTTTTTTTATCATAAGCCAGTACATGTAAATGAAGTGCTTCCTGAGTTCCCTGAGTTTTTCTAGCAAATTATCCAATCAGGGAACCCCTGATCTATAGCCGGTCAATCAGAAGTACAGAAAGCTCAGAGCTTGTAATCGGTATCTGAAGTGGGGAGCAGTCTTGCGGAAAGGAGCCCTTTACCTTTTGGGGCCCGACGCTACCTCTGGGAATACAGAACTGACTAGAAATGTAGGGCATCCAGCTGGTGTTGAAGAATCAGTGAATTGGTTGTTCGTGTCCGAAGAGACCACATACTTCTTGTCAAGAGTGCTGTGAGTAAAAACAGTTCAGGGGGGTCATAGCCAACCTATGCAAGGCCTCCCTTGAGTAGAAGGTCTATTTCAGTTGTATGGCTCTCGTGGTCCCCTGTGCACTCAGCAGGGATGGGGCCAGGGTTTCTCTGAAACGTGGTGTGGTGAACTTGGAAGGCCGACCAACCCTGATCTTCCCCCGGGAAGGTCAGCCTAGCGAGGGTCAGTGTATCTGAGCACCATGAACATCCATGGGGCAAATGTCAGCGTGACAGAATGCGGCCAGGGAGGAGCGTGGCTGCCGCCAAAGTCTATGTTTCTGGGTGTCAGTTTTCTAGAATTTTGCTGGGGCAGAATGTAAGCAAAGCATAAGGCCAACACCTCAGAACCCCTGTGCGTCAGAAGGACAGCCCAGCGGAATAGCCACATCTTAGGGTGTGATCTGGGGGGAATACTGCTTTGATGGGCAGTTGGCGACTGGGAGTGTCAGTGAGGCCTGTGGCTGCAGCCAGCTAATATCCTTGATGTCTGTTTGCTGGGACCCAGGGCACATAACATCAGCAGGAGAGGCCTGCCGTGCTCCTAGCCCGTGAGGCATGGCTCTCCCATCCAGAACAGGGATTTGGAAATGGGGGAAAGGGGAGTATTGCTTTGCTAGGGCTGCTATAATGAAGTACTGCAGACTTGGGGGCTTGAGCAGTCTGGAGGCTGAAGTCTGAGGTCAAGGTCAGAGCAGGGCTGCTTTCTTCCGAGGCGTCTCTCATTGGTTTTATAGAAGACCGTGTTCTCCCTGTGTCTTCACATGGTCTGCCTGTGTGGGCATCTGCCTCTTAATCTCCCCTTCTTCTAGAAACACGGGTCATGGTTTAGAGCCCACCCTAAATGCCTTCATTTTATCTTAACCACCACTTAAAGGCCCTATCTCCAAATGCAGTCACATTCTGAGGTCCCGGGAGTTGGGGGGACCTCAACATACGAATCGGGGCGGGGGGGGGCGGGTAGAGGGAGACACAATTCTACCTGTAACAGGAGGCAAGAGGCAAGTAGGGAAAGAAGATTAAGGAGCTATTCATTGTCAGAACTGAGCAGAGAGGCAGCCACCAGGTCAAAGATTCAGTCAGGGAAGACTTCTTGGAGGAGGCAGGTTAGTAGACAAAACTTGGTGTAGACCCATGGAGACTCCAAGCAGCCCAAGACTGCCTAGGTCCATGGAAAATAGAGAACCCCTAAATGTAGACACAGGGAAAATTCAGGAAGAAGCAACCAAGCAGAAGACTCTGACCTAGGGGGGCTACCCCTTAGAAGAAACCCTGGCGGACTAAAATCAAATCCCAAAGCGGGGCAAGGTTTAATAAATGATAGCATTTTTGTTAACATATAATGTATTATTTTTTTCAGGGGTACAGGTCTGTGAATCGTCAGTCTTACACAATTCACAGCTCTCACCATAGCACATACCCTCCCCCATGTCCATCATCCAGCCACCCCATCCCTCCCAACCCCCTCCCCTCCAGCAGCCCTCAGTTTGGTTCCTGAGATTAAGAGTCCTTTATGGTTTGTCTCCCCCTCTGGTTTCATCTTATTTCCTTTTTCCCTCCCTTCCCCTATGATCCTCTGTCTTGTTTCTCAAATTCCTCATATCAGTGAGATCATATGATAGTTGTCTTTCTCTCATTGGCTTATTTCGCTTAGCATAATACCCTCTAGTTCCACCCAAGTCATTGCAAATGACAAGATTTCCGGGTTTTGATGGTTGTATAATATTCCATTGTATATATATACCACATCTTCTTTATCCATTCATCTGTTGATGGACATCTAGGCTCTCTCCATAGTTTGGTTATTGTTGATATTGCTGCAATAATAGCATTTTTTTCCATTTTTGAAAGACCTTGAAGTTTTAAGAGCATGGGATTTGGGGTCCAACCGGCCTGGATGCCAGTCAGAACTCTTACGATCTGTGTCACCAGAGACAGTCACATGACATCTCTCCACCTCGATGTCCTCGTCCACTCAGTGGACATGATTCTCATATCATCTTCCTGTGGTGACTGTGGAATTGTCGGGATGACACAGTAGAAGCATCTAGACCAGAACGTGGCTGGTAACAGGGCTCAAGAAATGGCGGCCAGACAATAAATCTGCACACCTGTGATTTTCTAACTCCCTGAGGCCGCCGGACGGGGCTGCTTCTCACAGCTGGCATGGAGGGCACCCCGGGCCTCCAGTATGTGGAAGCTGTGGGTTATGCTGCTCTCCTGTCCCGTCTTTTCTAGGAGGTTAAGGATGCCAGGCTTGGGACCCCAGCTGCGCAGGCCTTGGGCCGGGCCGGTCAGCTCGGCAGGGAGGCTGGGAGGAGCAGCCACTCAGGTGGAAAGCCTCCAACCATATCTGAAAAGCGAATCACTCCCCCCCTGGTTTGTCCATTTCTGACTCAGGGAACTGAAACGCCTCATTTCACGGCCTCTGCTCGCCAGAGCCAGCCCAGGGTGGGAGGCCGCAGCACTTTGGGCCCACCCCCATCTGGGCCCCTGGGCCCACCGCGGAGTAGGGAATAGCGACCACTGAGCGAGCTGTCCAGGAGGCTGCTGTCTTCCCTCTACCCCATCCTCCCACATTGGACACAGAGCCTCCTCCCATCCCAAGTCTGTCCTTTGGGCACACTCAGTGGCCAGGGCCCGGGAGCAGACCCAACCCCGGGTGTGCACCGAGCCACAAAGGGCAGAGGCCCATGGGGACACACCCACACAGACATACGTGTCCTTGCACATAGGCACAAGCACGCGCGCACACACACACACACACACACACACACACTGTCAAGGCATGCTTGCTACCCGGCTTCTCAGAGCAATAGCGAAGGGCTGACAGCTAAGGGGGAGGGTTGGCCCCAACACAGAAGGTCGTGGGACCAACTCCAGACCCTCGGCCCCCAGAGATGGTGGTGAACTTGAGAGCCCCCTGGTAGAGCTGGCTGAGCATAGTCTCAGGGTTCCCAGGTCGGCCCCTCCCAGGGATGACCCAGGACTCTCCTGGCTGTCGGCATGGCAGGTATGTGCGAGGCTGGGGGCCGGGGGGAGCTAATCAGTTCCCAGGGGAATCCAGAGAGAGCACAGCCTGAGCCCCAGGACTTAGGATACTGTAGTCCGAGATCCTGAGTGCCTGCAGACCCCAGAGGCTGGAGAGGAGCTGGGACGGGCTAGGAGGAGGATGAGGCAGGCTGACTTTGACATTGGAGCTGAGGCTGAGGTTGACACTGGGACACAGCGGGGGCTGGATCCCTGAGCCTGTCAGGGGGAGTGGTGGTAAGTTCCCAAGGGTCTTCAGCTCCAGCAGCTCTGGAAAGCCAAGAGACAAGGACTTGGCTGTCACTGGCCCCCTCTACACGAAACAGTGGCTGATGAATGACTTGCTTTTTTGGCTAATGAGGTGCAGTGGGAGTGAGGCAAAGTCATCCCGAGCCTGGAGTGTGCCCTGAAACGTGGAGAGCAAGACAGCCTGCCCTCGAAGCAGCCACTCACCTAGCCTGCCGGACACAGTCTTCCCGGAAGAAGCAGGGGGACAGGATGGCCACTAGCTCGCCTGCCCCAGGCCTGTCTGCAGCTGAGGTGTCCCGGGTGGGTCCCCAGACCCTCCCCACCTATGTCTGTGAGGGGGACCTCCATCTATCCCCCCCGACCCCCCACCACCCTCCAAATGCATCAGACTCACCCCCTCCCCAGGAAGGAGCCTATAGGCTGGGACCTACAGTCCAGGGGCTAGAGAGGGACCCGAACAGAACTGGACTCAGAAGGGTAGGACATAAACCCCGCTTCCACCAGGCTGTGAAAATCCCTTTAGAATGGAAAGAAACACAAACAAACCTACAGGTGACCTCTGACAGTCCCTTCACCTTGCTGAACCTTACTTCCTCAGCTATAAAAGGGGAACAACACGCTTCTCCTCTCAGACCCTCCCTGCTCCTGAGGCGGAAAGGCCGCATTTGGCTCCAGGACCTGCCAGCTCCTGCCACCCCAGCTGGTACCTTCCAGGGTGGGCTTGGGTCTCAGGAGCAGGCAACCCGAGCTGGAGCGGGGCGCCAGGGTGAAAGACAGGGGGACCCAGCGGCTCTCATCTCTTTTCTGCAAAACATCCCAAGTCTGTTCAGGAAGGAGGCGGGGCCAAGTTCACAGAAACCACCCCAGAGTCCAGTCCTCACTCCTTATCAATGGCGCTTACCCAGCACTGTCTGAGCCGGGCCCCAGGTGTATGTGAGAAACAAGGCAAAGGTCTATGCCACATAGAGGAGCACCTCCAAAGACAAGGACAAAGACCCCCACTCCAACGACCATCACACAAGAAAGCCTGAGATGTGGGTTGCCGAATAAAAGACAGGATGCCCATGTAAACTTGAATTTCAGGTACATTACTAATAACTCATTAAGTCTCATACAATATTGGGGACACATTTATACTAAAAACTTATTCAGGGGCGCCTGAGTGGCTCAGTGGGTTAAAGCCTCTGCCTTTGGCTCAGGTCATGATCCCAGGGTCCTGGGATCGAGGCCTGCATCGGGCTCTCTGCTCAGTGGGGAGCCTGCTTCCTCCTCCTCTCTCTGTCTGCCTGCCTCTCCGCCTACTTGAGATCTCTGTCTGTCAAATAAATAAATAAAACCTTAAAAAAAACCTTATTCATTATTTATCTGAAATTCACCATAAACTGTGAATTCTATATTTTCATTTGCTGAATCTGACAACCCTACTCATAGGTGAGGCCTCTTTGGAGTGATAGAAACATCCTCCTGGGTCAGGCAGTCTCAAGTTCAAATTCTAATTTTCCCACCTACCGACCAGAGGACAGGAGGACCATCACTCAGCCTCTTTGGGTCCATGTTTCCTCATTAATGAAATACATTCTATTTCTTAACCTGTGTGGTATTTACACGGATGTTGCTTTATAATTACTTGTTGTATTGTACATTTATATTTTATATACTTTCCTGCGTACATGTTACATTGTTCAACAACAAAACAAAGTATTAAATTTTGAAAGTTTAAATTAAATGAGATGAAGTATGGGGCTTGGAATGGGGCCTGGAACAAAGGTTTGGTTTGGTTTGGTTTGGTTTTAATAGTGATGCAAATACTAGAAGTTCCACAGTTTGTGACAGCAAAATGTAGATAGAGAGTCCTGCCAGCTGGGAGAATCCCTGCAGGCTTCCTGGAGGAAGTGACATCAGCACCAGACTCTGAAGGAGGAGCCAGATTTCATAAGAAGGTACAAGAAGGGCATAGCAAACAAAGAGGTGTGTAGGTGCATTTCTTCAGCCAAAATCCTGCTGGAAGTCAAGAGGCACTGAGTTTTCTGAGCACTTGGGCATAAATGCTCAGAGGTCATGAGCTGTTGGTAGCTCATGGTAGTGGCCACGATGGTGCTGCCCTCCCCCACCCCCACCTGCTTCACTCACCACTTTCTAGCCTGGCCTCTGCCGGCTTTGAGCGTATAGCCCTGCCAGAGTCAAGGAGAGGAAGGAATGCACAGAGCTCCTCAAGATTCCCGCGTGATCAGACAGAGGCCTGGGGGTGAAGATTCTGGAACCGGAAGCTGAAGAGGTCAGCAGGGGCAGGTCATGCTGGGCCTGTATGTCGAGCTCTCGCCTCAAGATCTTCGGGAGCCAGTGAAGCCTGTAGAGCCGGGGAGGGACTGGATCCACCATGCAGTCAGCCCAGTTCAAGCGACATCTACTGAGCACACACTGAGTGCCCAGGGTGGGTTGCTGGGTCCCAACCTCCTGAGCTCCTGGTCTATACAGACCGGATGCCAACTAGGCAGCAGGTAACACTGACACACAGCAGTACATGTGCCGTGTGGAAAGTGTAGCAACAGGGGTTTATAAAATTTATGCTGGCAGCTCTGAAGGTACAGACCAGAGACGGGAGAACTGCTGGGAACAGGTGACAGCAGAAGGTCAGCCAGAAGGGCCCCGAGCGGTGGAGATGGAGTCAGTGATGGGGGGAGGAGGTGGTGATGTCCGAGGAAGAAATGCCGAAGTCATCAGGTGTCTGATCGGCAAGGCTTTGGGCCACAGCCCCAGCTTACTGCCAGCACTGTGAACCCCTTTCGGGTTGAGGGTGTGTGCTTCGGGAACTCCTGGAGTCAGTGGCAGCCCCTGATGGATGGGGGTTGGTGAACAAATAGCCCAGTTTCTTCTCCCTGTGATTGGGATAACCCTGCAACACACTCTGTGCGGGTCGCACTGGAATCCTGGTCCCTGAGTCTGCTTCTAGAAATCCCAACTAAGATCTGGAACTCACGTAGGTAGTGACCTCCTCATTACAAGGAGCAGTCAAGCAACTGACCCCTGCAGGATCACAAAGAAGCAGGGTCGGAAATTCATCCAACGTTCTCAAAGCACCTAACCAGGGTGTGCTCAGCTCTGCCGGGGGGAACCCGCCCTTGCACCCATGCCCAAGGCTCATGGCTGTGACGGTGGTCAGGATGCTGGACCCCGGGCATTCTCTGGGCAGCACTGAGACAGAGTCCAGCATGGTGGGAGTTGGGGTGCAGACACCAGAAGAGAGGTGACTGTCCACGTTGTCTGCTCCAGAAGGCCTGGTTCCCACTTCTGAGTTCTGCAACCTTCTCTGGACGAGGAGAGCCTCAGCTCTCATCAGAGTTGGGGTGAGGAGGCAGCCCTGGGCCAGACTCCCTCATCGAGAGCTTCTGCTCAGTTCCAGTTCTGGGGAGATCACTCAGCAGAGTGGCTTGTGAGAGGGTTTCCAAGCAGCTTCCACGTCAGGAATTTGTGGAACCAATGGCCCCAGTGGCTGGGCCTGCACTGGTCCTGCGGGCTCTGCCCCCACCCCCCCCCTGCAGCAGGGGCCACGACCTGTCCCTGCATGTCCTGCTCCTCATCTTCCGAGAGACCAAGAGTTTCTCTGGCCCTGCCACTCACCTTGAGCTAGCCTCCCCCGCTCCAACCTCAGTTTCTTCAGGGGGACAGTCCTGGCGCTGTGGGGCTGGGAGCACCAGCAAGAATGGACAAAGCAATAAAAATCAATTTAGAGAAACTGTGACAGGCCAAGCCCGTGACTGGGAGCTTGAACTCAGATGTACATAAGGCACAGGCCCTGTCCACATGAAGTTCTCCATCGCAGGGAAATCAAGTCCAGAAGAAACCCAGTAAAGGCCCATTTGGTGTAACCGATGACCAGCTGTGGTACTGTGGGAAGGCAAGGGAGCAAGTGACCCATTCCGTGCAGACCAGCCAGCAGGGGGTTGGGGACAGCTGAGCGAGTAGGAAGCCTGTGGCACTCACTCATTCAACAAATGGCTTACGCATGTCTATTGTAGGCAAACCTAGCCATGGAGATATAAAAATACACAAAATGGACCCCCCAAAAGTCCCTGCCCTCATGGAGCTTGAAGTCTGGTAGAGGGAAACAAACTAAAAAATAAAATTAAAAAACAACTAAAGTAATAAAACATACGGTTGTGTTGTTGGTGATGCATACTCTGGGAAAAATAAAGTGGAAAGAAGGAACTAGGCAGCGCCAGAGGAACAGGAATTCTGTAATGTTTAAGAAGGTCAGGAAAGGGGGCACTGTGAAGGTCACCTTGCATAGAATGGGGGGGGGTGTGCAAGACAAAGGGAATAGCAAGTGCAAAGGCCCTGAGGCAGGAGCATGCTTGGCATGGTCAAGGAAGGGGCAGCTAGAGCAAAGTACTCATGGGGAGAGCAGTACAAGGTGAAGCCAGGGAATTCATGGGGGACCAGATGGTACAAGATCTTCAAAGTCATGGCGAGGACAGTAACTTCCTCTCTGAGTGAAATGGGAAGCCAGTGGGGGATAGCCTGGGTGGCTCAGTCAGTTAAGTCCAACTCTTGATTCCAGCTCAGGTCTTGGTCTCAGGGTTGTGAGTTCAAGCCTCATGCTGGCCTCCACACTGGATGTGGAGCCTACTTAAAAAGAAGGAAGGGAGGGAAGAAAAAGGAAGAAATAGGAAACCAGTGAAAGGTTTGTCCTCAAAGGAGCAACATGCTCAGACTCCTGGATAACACAGTGGGAAGGAGGAGAGGGACAGAGAGGCGGGGAGACCGGCGATGAGGTAGGACCGTAATCCAAACCAGTCTGCTGGGGAAGTGGGTGGTGAGAAATGGCCAGATTCTTGCTAGGTTTTGAACCTAGAGGCAACAGGACTGGGTGGCAGATCAGATACGAGGGTACAGGGTACGAGAGAAAGAGAAAAGGAGGCCTCCAAGGCCTGGGGCAGAGCCTGGAGGTGGGGTGCCATTCCCTGCAGTGGGGAAGAACACAGGAGCAATTTGTTGCAGGAGGAAATCAGGATTCCCCGAGGGATGACGTCCAAGGGCATCTCAGGTTGAGGGAAAAGCACAGAAAAGGCGCGAACACACAGTGTGTCATCCCTGGCACCCCCGAGGGCTCCTGAGGTCTGGAACAGCCTGGAGTGCACAGTGCAAAGTGGCTGGAGGTGCAGCTGGAAAGGTACACTGAGTTGTAGCTGGCGCAGGAAGGGCCCCGAGTGCCCCGCGATGGCCTTCTGGATTGATCACATGTGCCCTGGGGCGCCAGCCGAGGTTTCAAGCAGGATAAAAATAGTCAGAATTGCTTCATAGAACAATGCCTTGGCCTCACTGTAGAGGGTTCACTGGGGAGCGGGAGGCTGGAGGCAGGGGCACGGGGCGGGCGGTGGGGGGGGGTGGGGGTAGTCGGTCAGGGCATGGCTGGAGGGGCAGGAGATTGTGAGACCTGTACCCGATCAGTGACAGCAGAGGGAGAGGAGGCCTCTTTCTCCCGCAGAGACTCCTGGGGGGATCCCGGCAGCTGGCTCGTGGCTGATGCAAGGATGGCATCAAGGGCGACATCCAGGTTCCTGTTTGGGGGTGCTGAGTGGTGAGGTTCCAAGACCATATAAAGGAAGCAGGGAGATGGGCAGGGCCCCGCTGTGAGCCCCTCACGGGGCTGGAAGGTGCCAACTCAGGGCTCAGCACACACAGAACAGGCCCTTCCACACTGCTCCCCCTCCCCCATCCAATGGACCCCAGGCCCCAGAAGGCCCCAGAGGGCCCCAGGCCTGCAGGAGATGCCGGCCTGGGCCACCCAAGTGGGGGCAGCGACTCCATTTCCAAGGTCAAGTCCTGGCCTGGCAGGACCCCCTCCCCGGCCTCCATTTCCGTCGCTGTAAAACCAAATGGCGCCAGGCCCCTGCGCACCTCACATCAGCACAACAAGATGCTTAGTCAATAAAATAGTTGAGCCAAGTGAACTCAGCATGCGACTCCAGGAGGAGTTTTTTTTCCAGGGGAAACGCTATCATTTCCCATTCCTGTTTAATGAATCATGGGAATTATAGCAACATTACAAATGGCTTTCTGTGCAGGCTATTACTTTGTTTCTGCAGGGTTCTAATGGCAGGCCCGCTTCACTGAGGGCTCAGCCTGCCCCCGGCTAAGGAGAATAATGGTATTATTGTAAGCGGTCCCTTACAAGGCCCCGGCCTGGGAGGGGTGGTCGCCCAGGACTTGACGAATTGGGTCTAACGTGGGAAGCCCCATGTGATTGATTTGGGAATGTCCTGGGGAGTCCCAGGCACTTTTGGGCTGAGACGGGGCACAGCTAAGGGGGGACTCCCAGGGTTCAGGCTGGGAAATCGGGGGGTTGGGAGAGAAGGGGAACTGAGGGGAAGCTCGTGAGTTTTTTTCCTGGGTGTGGAATGGAGGGAGCTGTAGTGAACAGGACAGACTCAGTCCCTACAGGATGTGGGGTGCTCAGGGATGGACTGAGGGGAGTAGAGGTGTCACAGCCCTCACCAAGACTGCCCTGAAGCCCGGGCTGGCTCCTGTTATGGCAGATACCAGAAGGAGCCAGGCTGGCCCTGTGTCTGGAAGTTTCCATCCAGGGCAGGGGCCAAGGCGAGAAGGCAGAGAGATCCAAGCGTCACCCAGAGCCACTGGCGGAGGCAGAGCTGCTGTAGGTGTGGGGGCCCTTCTCCCTGGTCCCTGCCCTTCTCCCCTGAAAGTGAAAGAGCTGGAGAGCCTGGGGGACCCACCGTGGATAGTGCCCCGTCCTCCTAGAGCCAAGGCTTGTTGAATAAGCTCCACGAAGCCTTGCTTCTTTCAAGCCCGCCGCCTGCTTTCTACAATGTCAATCAAGACATTGTAAGTGTCTTGAGGCTAATTAATCATTATAGTAGAACCCATGTGGTGTGGTCTCCTGGCTCACGAACCCCTCCTGACCACAGCCGGTGCGCCCAGGGTGGACACCTAGCCCAAACTGAGCCACCCACACTCTGCCCCACCACAACGGAAGATGCTGTGTCTCCAGCGCCCGGGATTCTGCCCACCACACTGTGGCGGGGGAGGAGGGCCAGATCAATGTGTATTGAACAAGCAAACCAACCAACAAATGAATGAGTGAATGAATGAGACTTGTTGGGGAATCTGGAATTTTTAACTGAGAAACAGAGATCAGAAACCGTGGAACTGAGTCACATGAACTGCTCCCTGGGGAGAAGACCCACCTCTTCCAGCTTCCAGGGTCCTTGGGGCTGCCTGGGTCCTGACTTCCCAAAGCCGCTAGCTCTCCCCTTGTTAACTTGGAGATGGCCCAACACCCTGATCATAAACCCCCTTTCTTGCTTAAGTCTGTCTCCACAGCTTGTGCCCACAAGACCTTCATCAAACCGATGAGAAATTTTGCTTCCTGATATGTCCTGGTCCCCGGCCTCGCTGCTTCTCTTGGAGTCACACCCACTCCTGGCTGTGCCTGGGGCGGCACCCAGATCTGCCCCCCACCCCCCTGCTCTGATGGGCTAGGGCTCTGGGACTACAGGGATCAGAGGCAGCGAGGGGCCATGCTGGGATACCAGGTCCTTAGGGCAAAGGGATGTATAAGGTAGGGTCCCTCCTCTCCCTCCATGGCCCTCACCCCACCCTGACCTCAGAGGTGGGCTCTCGGGCCCCTCCCTCAGGTCGGGTCCCTCTCTCCTGTAGGAACCCAGAATCAGGCTCAGACATCCTTGGCTCCCCACCCCACCTCCTCCTACACACACAGAGGGAAGGGGGGGAGGGTGGAATCATATCTCTGAGAAAATCTGAGTTACAGGCTGAAGCAGGAGGAAGGGGCGCCCCCAGCCCCCAGCCCACGGAGGCTGCTCTCCGCCTGGCTGGATCCACTCTTCTTTCCTTCCTTCCGCCCTCGCCCTGGGTGCCCAGATACTAATTATAATGACCCGGTGAGTTACAAGACGGTGAAATTGCTTCCACCTGAGGTTGTCACGGGCTGGGGAGAAATACCAGGGCTGGAAATTAAACCGTGCCAGCAGGCCTGAAGGGGTGGGAGCGGGCGGGGGAGAAGTACCTGCCGCTTATAAAGTAGTGTTTATGGAATGTCGGCAAGAAGCGGCCTTGGCCGACGCGCAGACATGAGCAGAGACTGACCCGCCACTGCTGGTCACTGCACACGGAGCACTGCGGCGAACGGAGAGGCGACGGGCGCTGGCACAGGCACTGTGACACCTGGAGACCCAGAGACAGGGAGAACAGCAGACCATCATAGGGAGGATGCGCGTGGACCAGCTGCTACCCAGCCCCCTGCAGAGAGAGAGGGGAGGGGTGCCCAGAGCCAGCCCAACCTCGGCAGCCTCCGCACCTCCAAGCCCCGCTCGAGAAAATTCTCCCTTCCACATCCAGCCCTTGTCCTGCCTGGTTGTCTGCTCGTCCCACTTGGCTATGCACTTTTTCCTTTTTTTCCATTAGAAAGGTTTATCTATATTACAGAAGGACCTGTATGTCCTTATCCAGATAAAGGTCCTGTCAGCATTTCTCCTGGATTACGACTCAGGTTTGCTTCTACAGAACCAGCCTAACTAAGCAAAACCAAGTCTCTTTACCAAGACGGAGGTCCCCAGGAGAGGCAGGCCAGATGGGTAACGGAACCCTCCCTAGACACTCCCTATTTGCAAGGTGACTTCTTTTGCATTCCTGAAACTGCCACTGCGATTCCCAATATATTGATTTTTTAAAAATCATTACTTTCACACTGTATAGAAACAAGACTTTAAATCCAGTGATCCTTTTGCTGCCATAGATCCAGCAAAGCTTCAAGAAAGCCAACTGCTCCTATCGATGCTCAAGAAGGAGTCTGCTATCAGAGACGTGCTCTTCTCTTGCAGCCTTCCCTTAGGACCCATGCCCCTACCTGACCGATTGTCCAGGTGTGCTTGGCATGGAGATTCAGGAGGGTGGGAGGGAGGGTCCCACCCTGAGGACCTGGAGTCCACAACTCTGAACCAATGGTCAATGAACCAAACTTGTTCTTCTGGACCCACTAGAGAGGGAATCATCTGTGTCCCCAGAACCCACTTCCCTGGTGCCAACAGCAGGTTGAGGTGGACCCCCTCGAATTCTACCAGAGCTCTAAGGGATGGAGCTCTTCCTTATCCAGAGCATAAAAAAAGAAGAAAAAATTCTAGGTTTGTTGTTGTTTTTGTTATTTTTTTTAAGATTTTATTTATTTATTTGACAGACAGAGATCACAAGTAGGCAGAGAGGCAGGCAGAGAGAGAGGAGGAAACAGGCTCCCCACAGAGCAGAGAGCGTGATGCGGGGCTCGATCCCAGGACCCTGGGATCATGACCTGAGCCGAAGGCAGAGGCTTTAACCCACTGAGCCACCCAGGCGCCCCTTGTTTTTGTTATTTTAAATGAACTAAGCATAGCTCTAGTCATGATGCCAATACCCAACTCAAAGAATAGAAGAACAACAAGTCAATCTACTTCTGAATTTCTCTGCAACAATTTTATTTTTTTTAAGATTTATTTATTTATTTGACAGACAGAGATCACAAGGAGGCACAGAGGCAGGCAGAGAGAGAGAGGGAGGAAGCAGGCTCCCTGTTGAGCAGAGAGCCTGATGCGGGGCTTGATCTCAGGACCCTAACTCCATGACCCGAGCAGAAGGCAGAGGATTTAACCCACTGAGCCACCCCTCTGCAACAATTTTAAATAAAACAGTAGCACACAGAGTCCAACAACGCAGAAAAAGAATAGTATGTCGTGATCAAGAGGAGCTTAAGAAATGCTGGGGGGCACCTGGGTGGTTCAGTCAGTTAGGCATCCAACTCTTGAATTTGGCTTGGGTCATGGTCTTGGGGTCCTAGGATCAAGTCCTTCATGAGGCTCTGTGCTGAGCGTGGAGCCTGCTTGAGAGTCTCTCTCCCTCTCTCTCTTTCTGCCCCTTCCCTGGCTCATGCCCAGGGAAGAGAGAGAGGGGGAGAGAAAGAGAAAGGAAGGAAGGAGGGAAGGCATGCTTAATAAAAAGTATCAGAACATTGGGGCACCTGGGTGGCTCAGTGGGTTAAAGCCTCTGCTTCTGGCTCAGGTCATGATCTCAGGGTCCTGGGATCGAGCCCCACATCGGGCTCTCTGCTCAGCAGAGAGCCTGCTTCCTCCTCTCTCTCTGCCTGCTTCTCTGCCTACCTGTGATCTCTGTCAAATAAATAAATAAAATCTTTAAAAAAAAAGTATCAGAACATCTATTATTATAACTTAACATATTGGAGAATCTAAACATAAATTATCTGTACAAACCAGCAACCATTCTTAATTTTTTTAAAAAATTCTTAATGAAATAAAAACAAGCAGCTACTTCTTAACATTATAAAAATATATCTATCTTAACCCCAGAGAGGAAATTCTAAAAGCACTTCCATTAAAGTCAGGAAGACCAGGAATTCCAGTATCTTCATTATTACCTGACTTTGTTCTCTAGGTACAAGCTAATGCAATTAAATAACAAAATCACTTAACAATATGAAGTTTGAAAAGTATAGCTGAAATAATCATTATTTGTAGAATATATAAATATATGTGTCATACACTGAAGAACATCAACTGAAAAACAAAATAACAATGACCAACAATGAAGAAATTCAATAATGTGGCTGGCTACAAAATTAATATGTAAATATCAATGAACTTCTTAGTTAAAAATTACAGCTAGTTGGAGCATATAATGGAAGAACATATGATACAATTACAACGAGAAAGGTAAAATGCCAAGAAGTATGCAAAAAACATAGATAAAGGAAACCCTAAAATGCTACTGAGGGACCCCAAAGATGATGTGAACAAATGGAAAGGTATACCATGTTCTTGGATAGAAAGGATTGACATCATAAAGCTGCATCAGTTCTTCCTTCGTTAATCTGTAATATTTATATGTTTCAATTAAAATACCAATGGGAATTTTTAAAGGTTGATTGATTGATTGATTGATTTGAGAGAGAGAGCAAGAGCCCAAGTGGGGGGAAGAACAGAGGGAGAGGGACAAGCAGACTCTGCATGCTAAGCAAGGATCCAGATGTGGGGCTTGATCCCAGGACCATGAGATCATGACCTGAGTCAAAACCAAGAGTTGGAAGCTTAACGGACTAAACCACCCAGACAACAATTTTTTTAAGTTTTTTTGAGAGAAAATACCAATGGGAATTTTTAATGAAACATAATTTTGAAGTTCATACAGAAGAATGAGCATGGAAAATAATCGGGAAAACTCAAAAGAAGTGTAATGAGGGAAGTCCACCCTATCAGTTATTTAAATACATTCTAGAACTGCAATAATTAGAATAATGTGGTGGTGGCTCATGGGTAGATAGCCACACCAATGGAACAGAACAGAAAAATGCAAATATAAATCCAAAAACATGTGAGCATGTAGTCTGTGATGAAGGTAGGATTTAAGTCATTGAGCAAAAGATGAACCATTCAATATTATTGGGACAACTGGAAAGCCATTGACAAAATATTAAAATTAGGTCCATTAGAAATGAATCCTGGGATGTCTGGATGGCTTAGCCAGAGGAGTGTGCAGCTCTTGATCTTGGGGGTTGTGGGTTTGAGACCCACATTGGGTGCAGAGATTACTTAAAAATAAAATCTTTTTTTTTAAAAGATTTTATTTATTTATTCGACAGACAGAGATCACAAGTAGGCAGAGAGGCAGGCAGAGACAGAGAGAGGGGGCAGCAGGCTCCCCGCTGAGCAGAGAGCCTGATGTGGGGCTTGATCCCAGGACCCTGGGATCACGACCTGAGCTGAAGGCAGAGGCTTTAACCCACTGAGCCATCCAGGAGCCCCTTAAAAATAAAATCTTTAAAAAAAAAAAAAAAAAAGAGGATGAATCCTCACACCTGTAACAAAATAAATTCCAGATGTACCAGAGATTTAAATATTTTTAGTGAAATAATGTGGCTAGAAGTGGCTTAGAAGAATCCATGAGGGATTTCTTAAAAATAATCTGCACGTAGGAAAGGTCTTTGACAAAACACACAGAAGCCAAAGAGAAAAACACTGATAAATCAGCCATATAAAAGTAGAAACCCTCTTCATGGAAGAAGTCATCTATTACAAAGTCAAAAGACAGCAAACTAAGAGAAATATCAGATGCTTAATACAGGTAGAGTGTTCTGGTTATACAGGAAATAAAATAAAATTTCCTACTTATACAGAGAGCTTTTATAAATCAATAATAAAAAAACCAATAACACAACAGAAAAACAGACAAAGGATACAGAGAGAGTTCACAGCAGTGAAATACAGTTCTTAAACATTTGAAAAGGCACCCAAGCTCACCCATAATAAGAAACCACAAAATAGAAGACATCTAGACAGCCAACAGACACATGAAAAGATGCTCCATATCGCTCACCATCAGGGTACTACAAATCAAAACCATGATGAGGTATCACTCCCACCCTGTGTCAGAATGGCTAAAATCAGCACTACGAGGAACCACAGGTGTTGGCAAGAATGTGAAGAAAGGGGAACCCTCTTGCACTGTTGGGAATGCAAACTGGTGCAGCCACTCTGGGAAACAGTATGGAGCTTCCTCAAAAAGTTAAAAATAGAACTGCCCCACGACCCAGCAATTGCCCTAGTAGGTATTTATCCAAAGGACACAACAATACAGATTTGAAGGGGCACATGCACCCCGATGTTCATAGCAGCAACATCCACAATAACCAAACCGTGGAAAGAGTCCACGTGTCCACTGATTGATTAATGGATAAAGAAGATGTGGGGGGTGTATTATTATATAACATATAATAATATATAAAATGGAATAATACTCAGCCATCAAAAAGAATGAAATCTTACCATTCACAATGACATGGATGGAGCGAGAGAGTATTATGCTAAGTAAAATAAATCAGAGAAAGAGAAATACTGTATGATTTCACTCATAGGTGGAATTTAAGAAAAAAAACACAGGTGAACATAGGGGAAGGGAAGGAAAAATAAAATAAAGTAAAAACAGAGAGGGATGGGGCACCTGGGTGGCTCAGTTGTTAAGCACCTGCCTTTGGCTCAGGTCATGATCCCAGGGTTCTGGGATCAAGTCCCAGGTCATCAGGCTCCCTGTTTAGAGAAGAGTCTGCATCTCTCTCTCCTTCTGTCCCTCCCTCTGCTTGTGCTCTGTCTGTCTCTGTCTCTCTCAATTGAATAAATAAAATCTTAAAAAAAAAAAAAAAAAAGCCAGAGAAGGAGGCAAAACATAAGAGACTCTTAACTTCAGAGACCAAACTGAGGGTTGCTGGAGGGGAGGTGGGGGGAGGAATGGGCTCAACGGGGGATGAGGATTAAGGAGGGCACGTGTTGTGATGACCACTGGGTGTCATACATAAGTGATGAAATCACTAAATTCTACTCCTGAAAGCAATATTACACTATACATTAACCAACGTGAATTGGAAACAAAAACTTGGAAGAATAAACAAAATAAAATAAAACAAAATAAAATAAAGTAAAATAAAGCTACCTGATACACCTCTTACCAACCAGACTGGCAAAGCTTGAAAAGCCTGCTAACTCACCATGTTGGTGATTAGGAGGCAATCGACATCTTATGTTTTGCTGCTGGTACCATTGGGTGCAGAAGGCAATTTGGCAATACCTGTCAACATTACAAATGCATGTGCCCTTTGGCATGGCAATGACACCTCTGGGGATTATACAAAAAGATACATATGGACATGTGTGAATTGGTGAATATCCAATATTATTCTTCATGTCATTGTTTGAAACATTAAAAAAAAGGCGGGGGAGGTGATGGCTTAAATAAATTGTAGTTGTATGCCGCCAGGAGATACCAGGTGGTCATTAAAAAAAATGAAGAGTGACCCAGCAACCCCACTTCTTTTTTTTTTTTTTTTAAGATTTTATTTGACAGACCGAGATCACAAGTAGGCAGAGAGAGAGGAGGAAGCAGGCCCCCTGCTGAGCAGAGGGCCCGATGCGATGTGGGGCTCAATGTGGGGCTCGATCCCAGGATCCTGGGATCATGACCTGAGATGAAGGCAGAGGCTTTAACCCACTGAGCCACCCAGGCGCCCCAGCAACCGTACTTCTAAGTACATACCCAGGAAAGCCAAAGTCCACACAACAGCTCGGACACACACATTCACAGCAGCACCCTTCAACATAGCCACAAAGTAGAAACAACCCAAACATCCATCATCCGATGCACGGATAAACAAAATATGGCATGTGTATGCAGTGGACTATCGTTCAGCGATGGAAGAGAATAAAGTGCCGGCCCAGGCTAGAACACAGAGGAATGTCGAAGGTGACAGAATCCAGACCCAGAAGGCACATGTCATATGGTTCCATTTCTAATAAATCTCCAGAAGACACAAATCCCATCAAGACAGAAAAGAGATTAGTGGATGTTGGAGACTGGGGGGGAGAAGGGTGGGGGGAGTCGCTGCTAACAGGGTATGGGGCTTCCTTTGGGGTGATGGCCAAGTTCCAGAATCAGACGCTGGTGACGGTTGCGCAGCGTTGTGATTACATTAAAAAATCACTGAATTGTACTCTTTAAAAAGGTGAATTTTATGGTATGTGAATTACATCTCAGAAAAAAAAAGAGATGAAGAAACTCTTTCTGTCTTGGCAGGGGATGATCTTCAAAATACAGTGTACGGTGACAAAACAAAGCACAGAAGCGTGTGGTTTGTATGGGACCAGTGGTGAAGAAAAGAGGAGGAAAGGATATTTTATAAAAACACACGTGTGCATCTGTTTATCTGCCTTTACCTGGCTGGGCTATCTCTGGAAGGACATGCAAGGAACCAGTACCACTGTTTCGGTGGCGGAGCAGGGCGGCTGGGGTGGGGTGGGAGGGGGACTTTTCACTACAGGTAGCCTTGAACCACAGGAATTCCTTACCTAGTCAAATATTAAATTGAATTAAATTTTTAAAGTGACAGTGAGATCCACTCTGTCCATTCGAGGTGAGGCCGGAAGTCATTGTAATGGAAGCGGGGCTGCCATCGATATCCTGGGGAAGATCACGGCCTGGAGCCAGGGTACCGGTGTCCAGCCATCCTGGGGTCCGAATGATGACACAACAGGGAAAGTTCCCGAGAGGAGCAGGGGCTCTGGCAAAGCCCAGTGGGATTCCTGGAGAAAGGAACTGAGGAGCCAGGGAGCCACCGGAGGACAAGGGAAGGCCCTGGAAGCCTCTGGTGTCTTATCCTGGAGACAAGAGCCAGTGGGTCGGAGCTGTAGGCACAGCAACAGCCTGGATAAGGATGAGGCACAGGGAGAGGCAAAGAGAGAAACTGTTTTGGGGCAGGGGGCACAAGACAGCTCAGTCCATGGTAGTGGAAGTAAAAGTCATGTTAGCTCCCTGTCCTGAGCATGGGATGCAGGGATGAATCAGACACGGTCCCTGCCATCCAAGCCTCTAGTCCAGTGGTTTCTGAAAGCTGTGATCTACCTATAGCTTGTCCCCAAAGTCCCCCCATGGACAATGAGATAATGCTCCCAGCAGTGAAATAAGGGAGCTCTGGGCTCCTGCCTGCAGCACAGCGCCGAGAATGACCTGGTTGGGGAGGGAAAGGAGAATCACGTGGGGACAACCCTGGTCAGCATCCCTGATTGTAAAAACACTCTCCCTTTCCCATGGGACTGTAGCTTGGGGATGTCCATGGGAAGTCCCTGGACTATATTACTTTGGCTCGTGTGCTCTGGGCCATGTTATGGAAGAGCTAGAAAGAGAACCCCATTCGTGCTGGTCCAGGGACTTGGGGAGCCAGGGGAAACCCTAAGGGAAAAGGTGCTGAGAAGCCCAGGGGTGAGAGGAGCTTCCAAGGAGCTGGAAGAAAGTTATCCATCCCTTGAGGCAGTAGAACCCCACCTAAGCCTATCCTCACTTCCCCAGACCTGAAAGCCCAGAAGGAGCGTGGCCCTGGAAGAGAGAGAGAGAGAGATGCCTCAAAGGGAGAGTGCTCCGGGGTCCCAGAAGTTAGGGGCTTAACACAAATAACCATTTATTTCTTGTGATTCTGGACTTGGCTGATCTCATCTGGCCCATGTATTTTTGGCAGACCCATGGGACCCTGGCTGGTCTAGGAAGACCTTGGCTGAGTTGGCCCAGCTCTGCTCTCCCAGGAGGCTCTCTCATCTCCTCGGAGGCTGGCTCTAGATTGCTCTCCTGGCAGGTGGCAGGGGTCCAGGAGAACACTTTTTGTAACTACTGCTTGCACCAAGTTGACTACTGCCCCATCAACTAAAGTCAGTAACATGGCCAAGTCCAGAGCTACAATAAGAAGGTGCTACAAAAGTCAGGTATAGATGCAAGTAGATGATCACTGGGACCATGAAGGTAGCCGATCTCCCCGGGGGCAAAGCAAGGAAAAATGGTACCTCCACCCGGATGAGAAATGGGAGGGTGGGGGCCTGTGACGTTCCCCAAAACCTAGTTCTGCCCAGTTCTTTTGGGATGACAAGGAAGGGAAGGAGAGGACGTCATCCCTGCCACCCAGGCCTGTCCCCATGCTGAGCAGCAGGCATCCTAAAAACTGCCCTTTGCCAACTCCAAGGCCTTGCTGCAGAGCACGATCTCAGACTCCCTAAGAGGTGCGGCAGAGAGGGCACTGGGACTAAGAGCACAGAGAGACCTGTGAATTGCAGGCTGCCGTGTTCAGACTTCGAACTTGAGCAAGGCACTTCACCCCTCTGGGGCCCAGTTTCCTCATCTGCCAATGAGGGATGCTAAGAGAAGTCACCTCCTAGGGCTTCGGGGGAAACTAGTGATAGCCTGTAAATATGGCCCTGGATATAGGCCCTGGCACGGGGCAGCCCCACGGTTACTGGTACCCCCACTTTACAGATGAGAAACCTGAGGTCCTGAGAAGAGAGAAGGGAAAGACCAAGCAGAATCTGCCATGCAAGTCCTTTGACACACACCACACCACCCCCCACCCCACCCAGTAGTATGGCTTTCCCTCCCGCCCTAGTTTGGGCCAACTCGCAGAAGCAGAAAAGCAGCCTTGGGAAATCCAGACAGCAAACAGATCTCCATTATTCCTATACCGACAGCCCCCTTGGGCGGGTTGCCATGGGAGTACCTCCTCGTTGTTGTTGTTGTTGTTGTTGTTATCGCAAAAAGTTGTTTCTGTTTGGTCCACAGCTTGGGAGAAGGTCCCGGCTGGGCAAAAAGCTGCCTAGTGCTGAGGAAGAGACTCAGGCAGAAGCCCTGACACCCAGGGGATACAGAGAACCCCCCACCAAAGCCCGCCAGGCTCCTAGTCGTGCTCGAAAGTGAGCTTGACAGTGACATACTCACCCCGCACAGCCTGAGCGTGGCCAGGGGGCTGCCCATCTTCTTGGTGAGTTTCACCTCCTTATCCAGGAACAGCTCTCCAGGAAGCCACAGAGATGGGGGTCTGCATGGGCAGAAGCAGGGCATGCGATCCCAAAGGGCCTGGCTCAGGCTCTTCCCCAGGGCCACGCCGGCTGCCATGGTGACCAGAATTGTTGGACCTGACTCTTCTCGGGACGACTTCTGCACGTTACAGAAGAGGGCACAGCTGCCCTTGCCGGTGTTGCGTTTCCAACATTTCCGGTGCTGCCATTTCCCAGTGTTGCTGGGCCCCTTCACGCTTCTCCTCCACTCCCTTCAGGGCCACATCATCCTGGTGGAAACAGAAGCCCAGAGAGAGGAGGTATAGGAGGCCCATGGGTGGAGGAGGAGCTGGCTGTGAATAATTCAAATGAATCTGGAAGCTCATGGTTGGTTGGCAATAAGGAGCTAATCATAAAAAAAAAAAAAAAAGAGGTGTTGACAGGTCCTAGAGGCATGGCACAGCCAAGAAGATGGTCCCAGAGGGTGTGGCTGGAGAGGAGGGCAGAAGGCCGTCAGAGGGGCTGGAGAAGGTGGAGTCCCAGGGTCTGTTCCTTCCAAACATGATTGAAGCAAGGGACAGGTCCTTTGTGCAGTCAAGGCTGGGGTCTCAGTCAGGATCCCAGCAGGAAGGAGAAGTTGCATTTAAATTAAACAAAAATTAGTGAAGGGGCTAGGTACAGCGGTCAGGCTAGATGAAGGGCAAGGTCAGTAAGTGGTGGGATAGGAACCCCAGGCCTGGGAGAGTGGGGAGCTGTTACCGCCCCAGCCCTGCAGGGGAAGGAAGGGGACCTGGAGGTCCTAGCTGTAGGCAGAGGGCCACATGGCAGGAGCTGTGGGCTCACAGAGGGCCTAGCCACCCGCAAACATCATCCATTGACTCAACCAACCAGCCAAAGGACAAAGGAGCCTGTTGAAGTGTCTATACTGATGAGCTTCTGCAAGCTGGGCAACTGGGCAGCGGGACAGGACCAAGAGCAGACCTGGAGACGCACGGGGGAGATGGCCATGCTTCCGTGGCCCTCCTGTCTGCAAACTCCAAGCACTCAGGCTTCTTCCCAGGACAGGAGCAAAGGCAAGCCCAGAAACTTAGAGTCACTGCGGCTGATTCCAAAATGCACCAGCCTGGGCACCTGACCTGTGGCCTGGCCAAGGTTATCTGTGGCACAGCCCCTCCTTCTTCCAGCATTAGGACCCAGTCTCCTGACCCATGGGCCCTTTTCAAAGTCAGAAGGCAGAAAGGAAACGGCCCTCTCCCATCCCCCTGTCAATCCTGTATCTGGGCCTAGGACTTATTTCCGAACCAACCAAGCGTCAGAAAAGTCACACATCAGGCTTATCTCTCCTGCCACTCATCTCCCGAAAGCCCTTCTCCCCGTCCCTGTCATTCCCAGACAAATAGACTGCCTCAATTCCTAATACAGGTCTGAGCTCAGGGAGCAGCCCCAGCCCGCCGCAGCTAGGCTCCGTTTAGATGGCAGATCCGTCCATGCCCAGCTGCTCTCAATGCAAAGAAAACCGCTCCTCCTCCCCCAGCCAGCCACCAGCCTCTGTTTTAGCGACGCCAAAATGACTTCTCTCTCTTCTGTCTAACCTCGACAGGGGCTGGGGGCTGAACGTTAGCATCTTTGACTTAATGTTGCTCGTGCCAGAGCAGCCATCAGGCTGATCCTGGTCCACTGGGACCCCAGACCCACAACATCCGCCACATGTCGTGACCCCTCCCTCCATGAGCTGCTCTCCTTTTGACCATGAGAGGCAGCCCTGGTGTGGCAGCTGCCAGCAGATAGCGGCTTTTGAATCTGGTTCCCAGTTGGAATCCTGGCTCTGCTAGTATTAACCATGGACATCCATCCATCCATCCATCTTTCCATCCATTCATCCATCCATCCATCCATCCTTCCTTCCTTCCTTCCATCCATCCATCCATCATCCATCCATCCATCATTTCACTCATCCACAATAGTCATCATTCAAAGCTTGGCTCTAGGTGCGATTCTGCACTCGGAGATAGAGAGGGGAACAAGAGGGACAGGGCTCTGCTGCCACGGAGCTCACCAGCAGGGGCTGCGGGCAACAAAGAGAAAACCCAGGGACAGCATGGAGAGGCCCAGCGGTGGGGGAGGGGAGGAACCGAGTCAAACAAGCTGTCAGGGAAGGGTTCTCTGAGGAGGGGGCATTTGAAAAAAGACCTTGCGCGATGATCCATCCTCACAGAACCCATTTCCTCAAAACACTGGGGTAATTTGAATCTGATCTGTCTCCCCAGACTGATATAGGATTAAACGAGCTAATATACATCAAACGCTTGGCCCAGGGCCTGGCCTCTAATAGGGTTCAACAAATCGGAGCTCTGAGTGTGGCTAAGGAGACAGGGAACTGAGAAGATAGCAGAGAGCCGGGTGTGACTCCTGACCCAAAGAGAGGGCCTGGTTGCATCCAGGTGAGCTTCCCGGGGGAGGCTGTCAGCAGCGGCTAGCCCAGATCTCAAAATCAAGAGTGCTTCTGTGTGGGTTAAGAGAAGCCCACCCAGCCGTCTCAGGGGGGCCTGGACTCCTGTGCTGCCTGAGTCACAGCCCCTACTCACCGCCTTCTGGGCCCCAAACTTCTGCCTCCGTTTCCCATCGAGGATGGAGTCTGCCATGGGCCCCCACACTCTTGCTCTGAATTTCCCAGACCCACGAAGTTGAAAGGATCCTGAATATGGATGACCGATTTGAGGAGGGCCCACCCGCACAAAGCTCAGTACACTTTTGACAGATGGCCCCACCCTGGGAGGCCACCCCCTCCCAAGACTCCCCTCCTCCACCCAGCTCAGCCTTGGACACTGCCTCCCCCCCACCCCCAGCCCCAGGAACCAGAATCCTGCTTCTCCTCCATCCTAACTGTAGTGGAACCCCAGCCAGAGGGAGGGGCAGGCAGACCTGAGGGACAGATGGCAGCCAGGGGAGGGCAGGACCAAGCACTAGGTCCCAGAGGGGAGCCACCACGTGCTCCCTCCTCCCCCCTTCCCAGGCCTCTGCGCTGTCCTACAAATGCCACCGCTCTGCTTGTGACTGATGGCAGGAAATTGGTCCCCGCCAAGCGCATCTCAGGAGGACGGCTAAATCCTCACTGGGGAAGGGGAACAAGATGGAGTGAGGGGAGAGCCAGACAGGGCCCTGACAGGGTGGTAGGGGTAGGGAAGCTATCTGAGACAAGCCCCCACCACTCCTGGCCCAGAGCCTCCACCTCTGTCTCTAGGAGAGCTGGGGGGGTGGGGGTAGGGGTTGTAGGGGGCACGGCAATGAGCAGCCAGCCAGCTATGTCTCCCTTCACAAATATGGTGCATTTTCTTGTCCCTTCCACTGGCTGAAGTCCTTCCCATCCTTCAGTACTCAGCTGGTGTCCCCACCTCCTCCCAGAAGTCTTCCCAGGTCCTCCCTGTTGGATATCTGCTCTGCTACTGAGCCCTTACAGCATGCCAAGCCCAGTGCTAAGCATTTTAGAGACATTATCTTAACAATCCTCCCAACTCCCTGGGAAGCACAAATTGTTACACCCATTCCACAGAGGAAACAAGTGAGGCTCGGAGAGGTCATGTGACATGCCCAAGGACAGGTCACAGGATGCCCCTTCTCTGCCTGCCTCTCCCCATTACACTTTGAGGTTTTCAAGGGCAAGGCTGTGTGTGTCACAGTGCCTCCCACCCCCAAGCCCCAGAGCTAACCCTGGTCTGCACGCAGCCGTTAGTCCTTTGTGGTCTCCGAGAAGAGGCAGAGCAGAGAAGCTCGGCCCCACCCCCTTCCTGGAGCAGGCACTTCCCTTTCCTGGCTCTATCTCGGAGCCCACTAAACGCTCCTCCTGGCTTCACGGAGACTCTCCTTACAGTGTTTCCAAAATCTCGATGAGCCTTTGCATTTTAAGCAGACGCGATTGTATCAGATTTCCCCGTCTTCCAGCAGCTCAGCGCTACCCAAGTTTGATGAACTGATCTCCGTTAGATAAATCCCATCAGCTGTCGGCTTTGCTGAGACTCGGGGAATGACATTTCTCTGGTTTGCTCAGGTTTACTGCGAAGGCGCGGCTCCTGCTGCAAACCTTCAAGGCCAGGTGAGTCGGAAGAAAGAGTTTTATACAAATGGCCCCACTCGGCCAATCTGGGCCATGCTGGCTGGCTTCTAGCTCCCTGTGGTTTCTGGAAGGCTGAGAGCCGACAGACAGCAGACCGAGGAGGGCGTCAGGGATACAGCCTCTTTCTTGGCTTGATGGTAATTGGCAGCATTTCCATGCATTTCCATGCAGGATTATGCCATAAATTTACTCGGCTTCAAACAGGGATGCCGCAGCAAGCAATGCAGGAGGGAAACAGGGACAGGGTGGGGACAGGAGAGGCCCCCCCAGATTCTGGGCCTAGGCATCTCAGGACACCCTGCCCCAGCCCCCACAGGCAGCCCCGTGGCTAGCTGACTCTCCCTGCATGGGGCGAGTAAGGATCTCCACCCCAAGGAGCAGGGGAAGCCTACCTAGGCTGAGGCTTTGGGCATCGGGGAACGGCCCACATATGGTAGAGAGCACCCAGGAGCCTCTTCAAATTCTCAGATTGGACTCCTGTCCCCCCTGGCTGCTCAGATGGCTGCAATAAGCCTTTGATTGGCCATCCTTGCCACTAGAATCCAGACCTGGGGACACAGGGAAAGCAAAACGACCAGGATAGATGTGGGTTGAAAGGGTATGTTTCCCCACAGTGTGGGCCCATTAGGAATAATGACTGATAAAGAAGGGGAGGAAGAATCTGCTTCGTGGGGGCCCCTGGAGGTGAAGCGGATGCGGGAACAGACACACCAACACAACACTCACTCAGAGGCTCTCCTCCGTGTCCAGACACACTCACCCCTTCACGCTGGCTGAAACCTGCAGGCACCGGCCCACTCACTCACAGGCACACACGAGCACAAAGACACACTCCCATATACCCACATCTGCAAACTTTGCAAGGACCCGTGTTTGATTTGTAATGAGGTTTTTTTAATGAATATCTTTTGCAAAACTAATTAAGAGGGATTGAAGCCCAGAGCAGAGCTAATGAGCTATTCAAATACCCTGGCATCAGCCCCACTGGTGGGTTCAGGGATGTCTTGAGCTACAGTCAGAGGAAAGAGACGCCCCCTCCAGGGGTCTCTCTAGAGCAGAGAGACTCCATGTCAGGCTTGCAGCCTCCCCCCTCCCCATCCAAGGGGCCTCCAGCTGGGATGGGGGAAGCCAGTGGGAAGGGGCAGCATAGTGCCTTTGAACAGTGATTCTCAAATGTCCCCAGTTTCAGGATCACCCAGAGGGCTGGGCCCACCCCCTGAGTTTGATTCACGAAGTCTGGAATAGAGCCTGAGAATTTGCATCTTAACACCCTTGCTGGTAATGCTGCTGTTGCTGCTGGTCCGAGGACCACACCTGGATGACTTCTGCCTGAAAGGCACTAATTGCAACCTGGGGACTCATGTAGTCTCAGGGCTTGAAGGAATAAGGGTTTGACAGAGAGGCACCAAGGATTCCAGAGCCTGCCCTGGTGGGAAAGGGTCCATCACACCAAAGAGGAGCAGAGGAAGTCCAGGAATCCTCCCAGGATTAAATGAGGACGGAGATCCCCACCCACCCCTCCATGTCCTATTCCCACACAGGGACCACAGCTCACCCACAGCCATGAGGCCATACGAGCTGGCCCCGCCCTGGCAGCCTGGGACCCACCCCCCTCATTGAGCAGATGGGGAAACTAAGGCACAGAGAATGGAAGTGATGTGCCTGAGCCCACCCAAAGAGAGCTGCAATCCCTGCTTAGGTCTCCAGTCCCCTATCCAACGAGCTTCACGCTTTGTCCTCCAGGAAGAGACCAAATACAATGAAGTCACCTAGAGGCTTCAGATAATGATGCGATATGACCCAAAAAGTTGCCTGAGCAGCTCGAAGCCGGAAGAGCAGAGTTTCTGGCTCTTCCCGCTTTGTCCCTCCAAGACCAGAAGCAGCTGGCAAGAAAAGCCCAGGCTGCGGGGACTCCCCACACCCCCCAAGCCCCACCACAGACGCACGATAAGCCAGGGAACGAAGCCGGTACTCCGTCAGCACAGACCCACCCAGCGAACCCAGCCGATTTCTCCTCCAGCTACCTACCTCACCCTCTGTTTACTGGCCCTGCCTGCGACATGTGTAATGCCCTGATCTTACACCTACCCAGCCGCCTGCAGAAAGCTAATGTCACCAGAGCCGGCAGAGGAGCGGACAGGACAGGTGGTTGGGGGCTGGCAGGAAGAACCTCCCCCCCAGACAAAATTCGCCTCTGCGGTTCTGCCTCCTGCTCTGCTTCAAGGGCCCTGCCCATGGAACTCACCCTTGCCGCCTCACCGGCTCTCCCAGCCCCGCCTCAGGTCTGAGCCTGGCCGGGACCCAGATTCCTCCATTTATAATTAATCATTATCGGCTGGTTGAGTCAATGAGTACAGTGAACCGGACTGGAATGGAGCAAGTGATAGAAAAGAACTAAAATCCTATGAAAAGACAGAGTCTGCAGAATCTCCCTCCATGATCCCAACACGGCAGGTCCTTTTGGGTCTCAGACCCCTGAACGTGGATGCCCTCAATCATTGCCCGCCTGCAGTCTGCCAAGCATTTCACACGCACCAGCACCAGTTTTACCATAACCCTGGAGTGTTATTTACTTTGTTATCCCTAATTTATACAGAGGGGAGGGACAGACAGAAAGAGGGGACCTGACTTGCTAAAGCTCACACAGCTAGCAACTGAGCCAAGATCTGAACCTTTTTCTTTCTGACTTCAAAGCCTGCATTTTTCTCCTTTTTGCACTTTTGTCAGGAATTGCCTTCCTCAAGAACTCCTATTCATGCTCCAAAACCCAGTGTTCAGTGTTCTTTCCTATGTGTAGCTCTCCCTCATTCTCTCCATCCTCTTCACCCAGGCAGGGTTAGTCATTCTTATTAGAATTCTAAATGAAGTTCCGATTTAGTGTAATAAGTAGCATTAGAATGGAGAGTCCAGGAATGCCCACATTTTGTTCTACTTATTATCCCTCCTCCTTGAGTTACACACCCAAGGAATAACAACAGCAACAACCAAATGCCCCTTCTTACTAGCCGGGTCGGTGTCTGATGTTCCTGGGCATAATTCCCGCCTGCAGCCTTAAATCCAAACCTTATCACCATTAGTGGCTATGGAATCAGATGGAGCCTCAACCCCCTTCCCTTGAGTGTGGCTGGGCTTAGTCACTAAGTCCCTTAGAGCAAGGGACGGTGCCCAGAGACTGCATCATAAAGGCACAGTGGTTTCCTCCTCCCTCATTCTGGGAGAACTTAACCACCATGTCCTGAGAACACGCCAGCAGCACACACACAGACCTGCATGGCAAGAAACAAAGACCTCCCTCCAACAGCCAGTGAGAAGCGGTGGCCTCCAGGACACGGTCATGTGAGCACACCACCACAGAAGCAGTTCCACCAGCCCGGGTCAAGCTTCCGGGTCACAGCCATCCCAGTGGGCCTCCCCCTCATGGCAGCCTCACAAGAGACTTTGACCCCAAGCCATGCCAGCTAAGCCACTCCCAAATCTATGACCCACCCAGACTGTGGGATCGCTTAAGGCCACTAAGTCTTAGGGCCATTTGTTATACAGCAATACATAACTTAAAGAGTGGCCAATCCCAGAGCAGCAGAGACTCCAGAATTGTTTGAAAACAGAACAAGGCTTAATAAGGCCTGGTTTCAGTCCTGGTTCCAGAATGGTTCTATGGGCTTCAGGTTGGCAACCCAACAGAAGAGGCAGCCGGGGGACTTGTCTTTTTTCTTTTCTTTTTTTTTTTTTTTTTTTTTTTTTGAGAGGGAGAGAAGGATGGGGGAGGGCAGAGGGAGAGGGAGAGAGAGAATCTTAAGGAGGCTCCCCTCCCAGCACAGAGCCCGCCTCGGGGCTCAATCTCACCACCCTGAGATCATGACCTGAGCCAAAATCAAGACTGGACACTTAACCGACTGAGTCACCCAGGCGCCCCTGGAGGACTTGTCTTAAAGTTGCCTTTGAATAATAAACACATTGTTCTTATTTCAGTTCCTTGCCATTTTTGGAGGAGAAATGCTAATGGAGGTTGTGGGGAGTTCAAGCCCTACAAAGCCACCCCTTATTACTGACACTGCTTGGCTCAGCAGCTGCTCCCCCATAAGGATGAGCTAAGTGACAGCATGGCATTCCGTCCGCTGCTAAACAGGACCCAGCGTGCTAAATTTGGCCAAATCAGATTCCCCTTGGGGGAAGCAGTGTTGGAGGATCAGACATGTCCCCCCACCCCATAATTCTCAATTCTCTGCTCCCACAGTACCTGGTCCATCTTGCCTCACTCTGTCCCTTTGCTTCGTTCTGGCCCACGTCCAACCCACCTGAGTGTCCTCAGTGTCCAGCCCAAGGCCTGACCCAGAGGCAGAAGAGACAAGTGAGGATAGCTTGTGGGATATGGGAGTCAAGAGTTCTAGGTGAGGGGTGGGGGATTATCCCAGAAAGTCAGAACCAGCACCTTTGAAGACGAGAGAAGGCACAGGGAACACATTGAAGACCAGTGTGGCTGAGAACGGAGAGCAAAGCTGAAGCACAAGCAGATGAGCAGGAGAACTGGTAAACAGGCGAGGTAAGCTGGGCCTTGTAAGCACCAGTAACGAGGCCGTATTTATCCCTAGAGCAAAGGGGAGCAGCCTGATCAGATACACACTTGGAGAGACCTCTGCGATTCTTTGTGGGAAATGGATCAAGAAGTGGCCAACAGGAAGCAGGGGACCTTGACTGGGCCACGAGGCATCCAGACAGTTGTTCAAACATGATTCTGGATGTTTCTGTGAAGGTATTTTTGGGTGAGATTAACATTTAAATCCGTGGATTTGAATAAAGCAGATTGCCCTCTGTAGTGCAGGTGGGCCTTGTGCAATCAGTTGAAGACTTGAATAGATCAAAAAACTGACCTCCCCTGAGCAAGACGAAATCCTCAGCAGACAGCCTGGGGACTGAGACTGCACCATCAGTTCTCCGTGGTCTCCAGCCTGCCAGCCCACACAGCACATCTGCACTTGCCAGTCTCTGTAATCATGCAAGCCAATTCCTTATCACAAAGATCGTTGTACAAACACACACATCCCTTGGTTCTATATCTCTAGAAAATCCTGAATAGTACAGTTCCCTTCCCAGAAGCTCACCTAGCTCCCTAGCCTGGTAGGAGCCTCTACAAGCTGCAGCACAGGGTGGCTGGACCAAGCCATCCTGTTGTCCCATGAGGCCCCTTTCCCCTCCTACCTTCCCTCTTGGGTTCCCTCTGCTCCATCACACAGGCCCCAGGGAGCTCCACTCAATCATAGGCCTGTGGTCCTCCAACAGTGACCATACAGCCCTGTGCACAACGGAAGCTAGGCACGAAAGCAGAGGTGAGTCTGGTCTCTCCCACCTGTCCCAAGGCACCAGCCCAGCTTCACAGGCCCTTAAAAAAGAGTCCCCATGACCCAGGTTCTGGTCTGCTGCTGATAAAAATAATGACAGCCACACAAAGTACATACTGTGTCTTATCACATCACATATATTAACTCATTTAATCCCCTCAGCGGCCCTCAAGATAGGTATTATTATGATATCCATTTTACAAATTAGATAACTGTGTCAGAGAGGTTCAGCAACCTGCCAACAGTCACACCGCATGTAAGTCAGACAGCTGGGATTCAAATTCAGCAGTCTGGCTGTCTCTGGAGTCGAGGACCTTTTCTTTTTTATTTAAGATTTCGCTTCTTTATCTGAGAGAGAGAGCCTGAACACAAGCAGGGCAGAGGGGGAGGGAGGGGCAGAGGGCAGAGGGAGAAGCAGGCTCCCCCCACCACCACCACCCCCGACACAGTGCTCGATCCCAGGACCCTGGGACCATGACCCAAGCCGAAATCGGACACTTAACCAACTGAGCCATCCAGGTGCCCCTAGGACCTTTTTTAAATTGTGGTAAACTATGCAGAACATACACAGAGTTACTGTTTCCACCATTTCTCAGTGCATAATTGAATAGCACAAAGTACATTCACACTTGCGCAGTCCCCACCACCCTCCCTCCGCAGAGCTCCTTCGTCTTCCCAAACTGAAACTCCACACCCATACACACCAGCTCCCCCACTCCCTGCCTCCTGGCCCCTGCTCAGCGCTGTTCTGTTCTACCTTCTGTGTCTCTGAAACTGACTACTCCAGGGACCTCATCTAAGGGGACTCATACAGTATCTGTCCTTTAATTGCTGGCTGACTTCACCCAGTATAATGTCTTCAAAGTTCATCCGTATGGTAGAAGGTGTCAGAATTTGCTTCCTTTCTGAGGCTGAATAATATCCCATTGTGTGGATGGACTAACTTCATTTATCCATTCATCCATTGATGGACATATGGGTTGTTTCCACCTTTTGGCTACTGAAAATACTGCTGCTGTAAACATTGGTCTACAAATATCTGTTCAAGTCCCTGTCTTTAAATCTTTGGGGTATATACCCAGAAGTGGAGTCTGGAATCTTAAGTACTACACTCAGCAGTGTCCCCGTCACTGTGCACTTTGCCACCAAGCCAAAGAAAGTCACCCTGTCTCCCCAGATCTGCTCACCCCAACTGATCTTCCTCCTGATCCTGGCTTCCACTCTCCATAAATCCCTCCAGGCTTTCATTCACAGCTGCCTCCTGGACCTTTCTACCCCTCTGTCTCACAAGCCTCTCAAACCCAACATGTCCCATTGGAACTTTCAGTCCCTCCTCCACGCATGCACCTGGTTCCCCCTGCTCATCCTCTCAGATGCCCATGCCCCTGTCCCTTCTGCCCTCCCCCCATACACACCATCCACTGCCAGTCCTACCCTCCAAATAATAGCCTGTGAATCCCTCCACTTCCCTCCATCTCCAGCCCTCTCACCTCCCACACCAGGCTGGCACCGCCCTTTGCCTGGACCCCTGCACCAGCATTTACTACAGCCTGGAAAGCCTCAAAGCTCTGGTGCCTGCCGCTTTTCCCGTCTCCATTTATGTACACCCTCGTCCCTGGCCTTCTTTAAGTTTCTCCAAGGAACTCACTCCAGCATGCACCAGAGTCTTCGCATATACGGTTCTCTCTGGCTGTAACACCCTTCCTCCCCATGCCCCACTACCCCTTTGCCTGGCTAGTTCCTACCCACTCTTCAGGGCTCAGCCTAAATGTCACTTCCTCAGAGATGTTCTCCCCTCGCCCCACCCCCACATAACCTTGACCCCCAGGCTAAAGGAGGAGCTTTATGTTGGTCTTACACAGCCCTGAGTTCTGTGCTTTCAGAGCAACTACCAAAAATTACAATGATACAATCACGAGGGTAATTACTTGTCTCCTCTCTGCCTTCTCCACGCGATGATCCACTCCATGAGTGCGGGGTCTCTGCCTGCCTTGTTCCTCGCTGTGTCCACAACACCAACGCTCAACAAATATGTTTCAGAAGACTTCTTGAACACCAAAAGGGCTGACATCAGAAATGACCTCCAACTACAGGTGAATTCCACCGCCACCCTGCTGCAGTAAGAACGTGGCTTCTCACCAAAACAGGCGCCAGCAGTCCCACACAGGTGTCTGGTGCCCGGTGATGTGCACACATGCACACACTCATGGAGACACCCACAGCTTGATGCCAGTCACCCTGGGTATCACGTGTGCGTGCGGCCGGGCACCCACGGCCAGGTTCCAGGTGATGTCCGGTCTGGAACCTCAGGGCTGGGACAAGCCTTCTCAGCTCTTGGGTCTGCTTCTCTTCCCAACGCCTCCTACCCCTTCCAGCACTTTCTGCCCCCCTCCCTTAGCCTCCGGCCCATCAGCCCAGTTCAGCCCTGGCCCCAGACTGTAGTTCGAGGCTGGAGCAGGTGTGAGAAGCATGACCAAGGGCAGCCAGGACCTACTCAACACAAGTGTTTACAACGACGCAGACAGCAGACACCGGAGATTAGAGCCCGCATATGCCTTCCCGCATTTCCATATAAAATGACTCTGATCCTTGGGCAAGAATTCCAATGAGAAAACCCCACAAACAATGAAACTGGCTAGGTAATGAGACGCCATTGTCATTTCTCGGGATCTGAGCACCTCGAGCCCCCGGAAAATGGGAACTTAATTTCGAACAGGCATCTGCTGCTGCTCTGGGGGTTGCTGCAGGAACTGCAGTAGGAAAGGGACCTACGTGGGACGCCTGCATGGCTCAGTTGGGTTGAGCATCTGACTCTTGACTGCAGCTCAGGTTCTGATCTCATGGACATGGGACCGAGTCTGGCGTTGGGCTCTGTGCTCTGTGCAGAGTTTGCTTGGGGTTCTCTCTCTCTCCCTCTGCCTCTGCCTCTACCCTCTGCATGTGTGCTCTCTCTCTCTGGATAAGTAAATGAATAAAGTCTTTATAAAAACAGAAAAGAGAAGAAAAAAGGGACCTACATGCATGTGAGTGTGTGAGTGTGAGTGTGTGTGTAAAGGTTCTGCTCCGAGTGTGCATCTGTAAGTATGTCTTTGTGATGTAAGTGTGCTGATGTGAATTGTGTACACATGCGTGTGTGTATCTACTCTACTTTCCTATTGCTGCGTAACAAACCACCTTCAGAACTTAGTACTTAAAACCACCATCATTTTCTCACGGGCTCAGGATTTTGTGGTGCGGGCATCCAGGCTGGGCTCACCTTGGGAATGCTCCTGTTCCGTTAAGTGTGAACAGAAACAGTGATATTCAGCTAGAGAGGGAGGCAGTCTGGAGGGTCCCCGGGGGGCCTCACTGGACTGTGTGGTACCCCGTCAGGGATGTGGAAGGTGGGGCTCTGCCAAAAGTTTTGACTGGACCATCTACTCTCCGGCAGGTTAGCCTCAGGGTATCAGACTTCTGGCGTGGGGGCTGAGAGCTTCCAGGGAGAATGTTCTGAGTGCAGTGAAAGGTGCAAGGCTGTGTGTGGCCTCATCTTGGAAGTCCCAGAACGCTGTGTCTAACACGTTCTGTGAGTGAAGTAAATCTCCAGGCCTGGCCGGATTCTCAGCGAGGGCAACCGGGTCCACATCTCTCAATAGGAAAAGTGCTGGAAATTTCACCGCCCTTTGGAAGGCCCCCACCCATGGACCTCACACTCCAGAGATCATTACGGTGGGAAGCCCGGGCAAGCAGGAGAGTGTCAGAGATAAACGTGGATCCCAATGCTTTCAGCTCAGAAGCTGCATGGCCTCGGGCCACCAAACTAAGTCCTTGGAGCCTCCATTTCCTGCTCTGACAAAGACTGTTGTGAGGACTTGCAGGTAAAGTTCAATCAAAGGCATTTAGTGAACACCTGCTGTATACGAGGTGCCCGAAGCCTGTGCGTGTCCTCCAGCTTTCCCCTGCCCTCCTACCCTGAGTCACACACGTGGGGGACTCTCGGGATGGGGGTGGGTAGATGAGACCCACACTCCTCTGCAGCCCCTCTAGCCTCCTGTGGGCACACCAGGCTCAGCCAGCAGCAGCCTGCCTCCCGCCCAACCACCCCCCGCCAGGGTCCTGTCTACACCAGAGCCAAGGCGTAAGTTTAAGCCTTGGAGGCTTCGCCATCTGCTCCAGCAAGGCTGGCTGGAAGCGTCTTCACAGCTCAGGGGCATCCCTGGCTAACAACGGCGTTAATTTTTCATTTGTTTGTTTGATTTTTTGCAGTGAATGAGGACTAGCAGAACAACATCTGGAGCCGCCCCAGGCGGAGGCGCATGGAGCAGCGGAGGCAGCGGTAACAGCTCAGAATGTGGCACTCCCGTGGCCTGTTCCACGTGTGCACCAGCATGTGCAGACAGCGTAGACGTGTGTGTGTGCATGCTTGTGTCCACATGCACGTTTGTTCATGCACCTGCACACCATGTACATTGATGCACTCTGCAGGTACACATGTGTGCCTGCACTTACATACACTCAGCACACACATACGGTCATGGCCACGTCCCTGCAACCAGGCTAAGGGCTTCCAGTAATGGGCTGGAGCTTGGGAAGGCCACAGCCCCAAGGGGATCCGGGGAACCCATGTTCTCTGTGCCCCAGTTCAAGGCAGTGAAAGCCAAGTGGGACATGCACCAGACAGTAGGAGCCCAGCTTCCCATTCCCTCCCCCGGGAGACAAGGTTCTGCTGTTCCGCACCTGGCCCTGCCTTTCTCTCTGCTCCCTCCCCACGCCTGGTCCTGCCCTAGAGTATATCACAGCCATTACTGGGGAGCTGGGTGGGAGGGAGTCGATGTGTGCAGTTTCCCTCTCTTGTCCCAGGAGGCTGCCCAGCACAGACTCCATGCCTAGAGACTGGTGCATGGGAGAGTCTCCTCCCCTCCCTGAACCATTTTTTAGTAAGAAGGTCAGAGAGACACCAGCGCCTGAGGGCACAGTCCTCATGGACCCTCCCTGCCCAGCCCAGCTCACCTCAGCCAGGTGAGGAGTTCTGCTGGCACCTGGACGTGAAGGCCTGGGACTCAGGAATGCAATGACAGTGGGCACTATGTGTTCCCTGCAAAGCCATAGTTGGAGCCCAACCCCCCAGGGTGGCTATATGTGGAGACAGGCCTCTAAGGAAGTAATTAAGGGCAGGGCGTCATCTGACAGGATGAGCGTCCTTAAGAGAAGAGACATCAGAGAGCTGTGTGCCTACTCGCTCTCTGCGTGCAGGCACCTAGGAATGGCCGCATGAGCACACAGCTGGAAGGTGACCGCCTGCAAGCCAAGAGGAGAGTCCTCACTGGAAGCCAGATTGGCTAGAACCGTGATTTGGACTTCCACCCTCCAGAGCTGTGAGGGAATCATTTCTGTTGTTTGAATCCCACAGCATCTGGTACTGTGTTATGGGCGCCCAGCCTGCCTCGTACAGAAGGGCCGTCCACATAGATGTGGAAGCTGCGGGAGCCCGTGAGATCACCATGGGCTGCTGATGCAACCTGGGGTAACCCCCATTGCAAGTCTGTTCCCCCAGAGCGGCTTTAGTTCCTGATCGGGTCCACACCCTCTGCAGCCCACCAAACCCCAGCATGCTGGCCGCCTCGGACTCTGCCCCTGGCGGCAGCCCCCTCCCGGTGTGCCTCTCCACACTCTGTGTTCACCCCCCCCACCACCACACTGAGCAGGCCAGCCCCCCCCCCCCCCGCCCCTGCCTGGCTCTGTTCTCATCTCCACCTGTCCTGGCCCCACCCTCCTGCACATCACCATGTAAGAAATGCCCCCAGATTAGGGCCGCAGATAGCCATGCGTCTCAACACCAGTACCCCCCAGCCAGTGATCCTGTTAGTGGCTTCGAAAGCCCCAAGCTTGGGGAAAATGGGAAGAAAGGCTTCTTGTACACAGAGATCCAGTCTCTGAATGTCCTCCCTTTTTGGGTTTGGTTTTTTGTTTTTTTTTTTTTGGTTGTTTTTTTTTTTTTTTGAGATTATTTCTTTGAGAGAGAGCGCAAGCTGGAGGAGGGGCAGAGGGCGAAGGGAAGCAGACTCCATGCTGAGGTGGGAGCCCAACGCAGGGCCTGAAATCAAGACCCTGAGATCGTGTCCTGAGCAGAAACCAAGAGTCAGATGCTCCACCAACTGAGCCCCCAGGCGCTCCACTGAATGTCCTTCCTTTGAGTGAAGCAAGGACAATGAGAGACTCAGGGTCCTGCCCATGGTCGGGAGCACAAACACATCAATCTGGGCCCCTCCACCGTTTTTGGTTGTTTTTTAATTTTTTTTTTCTTTTTTACAGAGAGAGAGAGAGAGAGATCACAAGTAGGCAGAGCAGCAGCCAGAGAGGGGAGGAAGCAGGCTCCCTGCCAAGCAGAGAGCCCGATATGGGGCTCGATCCCAGGACCCTGAGATCATGACCTGAGCTGAAGGCAGAGGCTTAACCCACTGAGCCACCCAGGCGCCCCCCCCTCCACCGTTTTTTGCCCCAAAAGGTAACAAAGGCTGCTTGGCCTCAGAATCCCTAAAAGCCACTGGTTGGCACAGACTTCCAGTGCCTCCCCGAGGGCACTGACTTCGAAGCACATGATCTCTCCAGCATCGGGTTAAGAACCGAGGTCACCGGTGTGCCAGAAATCATACTAGGAGTTGACAGTAAGAATTATTACAGCTGACATTTAATGAGCTCTGACCATGTGCCAGGCTCTGTGCCAAGTACTCTGCGACCATCATCTCACTCATTCTCACAGCCTCCCTGCAAGGTAGGTCTTATTGTATCCATTTTTGGACAAAATGATGAAGGCTCCGAGGCTCAGTAACTTGCTCAAGTTCTGGCAACTAATTAATGGCAGAACCAGGGTTCAAATAGAAAGTCTGTCCAACTTTAAAGCCAGAACCCTGAATCTCTATGCCCTGTCTTCATGCCAGGACACACACGTGTGATTGGGATCATAGTCAAGAGGTAACTCCATGGGACTGAGCGGACTGGCCCCTGTTGCCAGCAGCTGACAACTGCCGACACTGGAAACACACACACACACACACACCACCCCCTCCAAGAACAGAAAGTTTCAAGATTCCTCCAGAGCCTGTCCTCACATACTTAATAATTTTGCAGGTCTTGTCCCCTGCTTCAAGTCTTATGTCCCCAACTAAGCAATAAGGCTCTGGAGGGCAAGATCTGTGTCCCTTTTTTCACCCACATAGCCCAGGGCAGCACAAAGTAAGAATTCAGTACAAACTTTCTACATGATTGTCTACTGGTTGGTTAGGTGGGTGGTGAATGGATTATTGGCTCAGATTGCTCGTTGGGGTTGCTTAGATGGTAAGATGGTCAATTAATCAGATGTTGACAAGCTGATTGGATGGTGTCAGAGTGGGGGTATGGCTGAAGGGTTCCCCGAGTGGGAACTTTACCATCTGATCCCAATGGGGGTCCTCTTAAGGCTAAAAAAAACTCTCTCCAGAAGGGAATAATCAATCCTCAAATGCTCCTTCCTTCCATCCCCCTGCCCAGCCAGCCTTGCAAGGAGGGTTGGAGTGGTGCTCCTTCCTCATCAGTAGCCCCAAAGACCTCAATGTGACGGACCCAGCCACTAGGAGGGGCATCGAGTAGCCCAGCATGGTCACCTCTGGAAAACACGTAAGTAGCTGAATGTCCTTGGCTGGATGCTTGGGCTGCTGGTGGCTCTGTGAGGGCTGGGATGACGCAGTGTAGAGAACAGGGAGCCCAGTGCTTAGGAGCAGCTCGGCTCATCCTGCCCGGGAGAAAGGTCATGTGCTCCGATATGAGTAATTAATTTTCTCCGAGCTGCGTTGAAAAGGTTAACCTGATTTATGGGATGCAATTGAGTGTAGAATGGGTTGTGTATCTTGTAAAAGGCCCGTTCCAGCGTCTGAGTCTATAGACTCACCCGCGGCTGGGCATCAGCTGGGAGCTGGCCCTACCTTTTATGCCTTTATGTACAATCCACGTGAAATTCCTAAAGAGAGCCCTTCTTGGTCAGGAAGTTGTTTCCTGGACTCCAGATCCCTAGTGAGGGGTCACTGGAGCATGTAAAGGAAGCTTTCTTCTGCTCCTCTCACAGCCCCTGACTCGGCTCCAGCCTCAGCTTTAATCTTCACACAACCCACAGTCCAGGAAGAAAAGCCTAGCCCTGGGCTTGAGCTCTGAGTTCAAGGTCAGACTCCTCCACTGATTGTTGGACTACCAGGTTTCTCCATTTCTAAAATGAGGTGAAGATTCCTTGCCCTTTCTACTTCCTTCCTACCATTTGCTAGGTGTGAGCATGGGCAAGTTACATAACCTCTCTGTGCCTCTGTTTCCACATCTGTAAATGGCAAGGATAATAGTACCTACCTCCTAGGATTGTTATGAGGATTACCTGAGTTAATATTTGTAAGAACGTAAGACAGTGCTTGGGGTTAAGTAAATGAATGAGTCTTGAAATGAGAGATGACCAGGGGCTTAGATGTTCAGTTGTCCTCAGCAGGAGGTTAGACAAGGCTAGGACCTACCAGCACAGGCACCCAAGCCCCCAGGTGAGGAGGTGAGGAGGTGAGGAGCAGGTGAGGAACATACTGAACTATCTTGGACAGAAAGGGGACAGATAGATGGAGGTTGGAATGTTGTGGCCAGGAGAAGTTTTTTCTTTCTCCCATGTGTCTTTCCTCAACCAAGATGTAAGCTCGCCCCCCCCGCCGCCCCCCCCCAGCCTGCCAGGAGTCTGCCCATCAAACCCAAAGATGCTAGTCTAGCACCACCTAGTGGAAAGAGTGGGGATGATTTCTGGGCCACTCCTCTAGCAGGGAAAAGGAGTGAAGGGATTTAATTACCTGCCAGGCACTAGGGAGAAGGAAAAAATTCCATCAGAATCCTCCCTGAGAAAGTGCTCCAACTGAGCAGGTCTACACTTTGTGCCCCTGTAGCATACAGTGGTGAGGTTCTGTGCTATATAGATCCACACCTACGTGCATCTGTCTGTCTGTGTGAGTATTTATTAAGTGGGTTAATATGTATGAAGATCTTAGACCAGTACCTGGCAAATAGGGAGTATTTTATAATGTTCTTCATTAGTATATGTGTATATATGTAAATGTGGACGTATGGACTGTTCACATGCCTGCATCTGTGTTTTACGGATGGAAACATTGTATACGTGTGTAGCTAAGAGTGTGTATGTACTTACATATGTATATATGTTTATGGATACGAATATGGTTTTGTGTCTGTGAGCTCGGTATACCTGAAAATGGAGAAGTGTGACTATTTATATGCCCATGTAGATGTGTCTGTGTATATATGGGTGTCTCTGGGTATATGGAGTGTTTGTGTATTCATTTTGTCTATTGCATACTCACACCACAAATCACCAAACCTGGTGGCTTAAAACAGCACCCAGGTAGTATTTCATCATCTTCACAGGGCAGGAATTCAGGCACAGCCCAGCCAGTCCTCTGCAGAGGGTGTCACAAGGCCACCAGCAAGGTGTTGTCCTGGGCTGCAATTTCATCTGAGGTTCAGGGTCCTCCTCCAAGTTCAAGTGGTTGTTGGCAGAATGTCTTCCCTTGGAGCTGTAGAGCTCATGAGAGCATGCTTTTGCAAGGTCAGCGGAAGAATCTCTCTCTCTCTGACCTCTAGACCTTCATTTAAGGGCTCGCCTGATTAGGTCTGGCCCACCCAGGCCCCACCTTTTGCATTAACTCACAGTCAACTGATTAGGGACCTTAATTACATCTAGAAAATCCCTTCACTTTTGCCATAAAACATAACCTAGTCCCAGGGTGTAATAGCCCATCATATTCATAGTTCCCAGCCATGCATAAGAGGAGGAGACTATACAGGGTTTGTACACCTGAGGGCTGGACTCTTGGAGGCCAGCTTAGAATTCTACCTACATAGTGTACATGTGTATATACACACTAAGCTTTATATGCACACTGATTGTATGCAGACTCGCCTTTGTGTGTCTCCATGAATGTGCTTCCTCTGGAGGTTGTTCTCTTTCCAAGGGAATTGCAGGTTCCTATAATAAAGACTGGGAGCCCCCTCAAGGCCAGAACTGCTTCCCCCAGCAGTCTGAGGCCTTTGTCAGCATCAAAATTCCAGCTCTCCCATCTGAGAAGGAGCCCCACATGGCAAGGTCTGTGCTGTCTGCCCCATGCCTCAGGCAGTAACAAGTCTGCATCTTGGAGGTGCTGAATGACCATTGTAACTGGCTCCCACATGTGCATATCTGTACATGCACACATTTACACGGGCACATGCACACATGCACACACACACACACACACACACACACCGGTGACTCACTCTGAAACAAGGTCAGCCTGCCTACAGAAAGATCTCACTCCTGTTTCCTGAGGGGTGCTACCCCAGGCACCTCCCCTCCGCAACTCACCATGGACTTAACGGTCACTGCTCTTTCCAAGAGATCAGAAAGCCAAGATACCTCTGCCTGCCCCCAACCAGGGGTCCTGCAATCAGGTAATGAAACCCATAGTCTTATATGAACATTATCTAAAGGGAATATTAGCTCCGAGAGAGGCGAGGGCCTGGCTAGAAAGTTGTGCCAATGGCCAAGTAAGTATGTGAAACCCTGCCTGCCCCATGCCCCTCTTGGAATTTTATGTTTCAGATTAGCACAGTAAAGACTCTGACAAGGCCTGCAAGAAGGAAACCTGCCTGCCTTGGTTTAACCAGCCTGCTCAAGCTTATTTGTCTACACCCATTTTTCCCCAAACACGTCCGACAGAACACACTTTGGGTGACATGGTCTGAAGCCACCCTCTGGGTTCCTGGGAGGTTCATGAAAGATCTTGTGGGTGACAGTAAGGATTAGAGGCTGCCACTGTGCAGGACCTTGTCCTGGTTGGAATGGGCCTTCTGGGAGGAGGAGCAGGGAGCTAGTGGAGACAGTCCTACTGCACAAGGAGGTGGGAGGCTCAGTCCCGAGGCAGTAAAGCCGTGGATCCGACCAAGACAAGTAGATGCAGACAAGGAAGGTTTGTCCCTTCAGACCCAGGCTGCAAACCAGAGGTCATAATCTGAGATCATGGAACTTTAGGGGAGCACCCTAAAGACACAGTTTAGTGACGAGGACAAACTTCCTCAAAGCAACTGATCTCGAATCTCAGCCCAAAGACTTACAAGCTGTGGAACCCTAGGCAAACAGCTTACCCTTCCCGAGACCAGGCTCTTTCACCTTCAAAGGTGTGACTATGTCACATAGCAGACGGGTTACCAAGATTCTCGTCACTTACATAGTTTTTTCCATGTGCCAGACACCACTCCAAGTACTTCATCTGTTCTAACACACATAATCCCAGCAACAACCCTGTAAGTTGGTACTGCGACTATCCACACTCTACCAACAAAGAACCTGAGGTACCAAAAGGTTCAGTAACTGCCCATGGTCGCAAAGTTAGCCAGCGGCAGAGCTGGGATTCAAATGTAGGTGGTCTAGCGCCAGGTAGGGCAGGAAAGCATTCAGCACAGACCTGTTCATAAGTCAGCGCCCACTGTTACTGGCTCTTTCCCAAGCAAGGGTCTAGGTCCACATGAACGGCGCAGGTGAGCTGGCTCCTGTCGGCAGGAGAATGTCCCAGCTCCAAGTGGGGCAGAAAGGTGAAGACAGGGATGTGGCAGCCAAGCTGAGCCACCAGAGGCCCCGGGTTAATTTGTCATATGCAGAGAATAAGTCTGGGGGTGGCGCTACAAGCCACAGCTGGGGTGGGGGTGGGGGTCAGGGACTCAGGAACGCATCTGTGCCTCTCCCTGTCATCTTGAATTTCATATTTACTTCTGCTGATGAGATTTCGTCATGCTCGATTACAATTCATAGACTTGCATTCCAGATTTTATGCATCAAAATGCTCTGATTTACAGAGTCACCCTAAGCCTGACACTGGCCCCCCAAGGTGCTGTTTCTGAGCGTGGGCACTGAGGCTTGTCGTGGGGCCACCAGAGGCCTTGTTTCTGGATACGGTGCCCTCTGGACAGCCTTAGGAGGCAGTGCCTAAGAGAAGTCCTCCAAGCATCTCTGGGAGGAATGGAGTCAAGGTTGAGGGAGGAGGGTGCAGCCACTTGGCCGTCTGGACGGGCCAGGACTGACCCCATCCCTCACCTTCTACCTGGCCTCCTGCCCTCCCTTCACAGTCCTCCCATGGAGCTCTGAGCCTCTCACCCTTGCTGGCTTTGATGAAGCAAGTGTTGCTTCTAACCAAAGAGTATGACAAGGGCGCCAAGATGTCCCTTCGATGACTGTATTACATGAGGTGGTTCTACGGGTTGGAAGCAAGCACAGGTCCCACCCACAGCAAGGGAAGGAGATCATGCAAGGACATGAATTCCAAGAGTGTGACATTTGGGGGCCACCTCAGCGTCTGCCACACGATCCTCAGAGCAACCTTGGACAACGGTATCACCACCCGCATTTTATAGGAAAGGAGACAGAGTCTTATCAATGTCAAGGATGTTATCCAAGGTCACACAAGTAGGAAGAGACAGGTCTTGGACTTGAGCCGTGGTCTGTTTCCACAGCCTGAGCTCTTTGCCGCAGGACAATATCACAAAAGGGAAACCAGATGTGAGACCAGGCAACCCACTTGACCGGAGTCTGGGTTTTTCACACACTATGTAGCAACTCGGCCTCCTCCAGGCCACTGGGTTCTGAGTCTTTTGGAACAGCAAAGAGACACCTAGGTCCTTGGTCGCTGATCTGACCTTGACAACAAACTTCTCTGGAGGACCAACAGATACAAAGTCTAACAAAGCCCAAAGTACCAGGGTAGGTGCTATACGGGATACCAGTCCCTATGTACGGCAAGTCCCCAAGCCCAGGGGACATTTTCATCCCATTCCCAGGCCAGCGTCTACACCGCTGCCCTTCGGAATTGCCACTTACCCTGTGATCACCTGCCCGGCTCCCTGCATCAGATCTGGATTCCAACGGAGCTCTTTCTCTAGGAGCCAAGCTTTGCCTTTGTCAGTTTCATGCCATGAGGGGACCAAAGCACCCCTTAGCTGCTGAATTGGTGGCCGCTGCCTTATTTTAAGCATACACACAGATCCTGTGGGGATGGGGGGGGCAGGTTGCTTCCTTCAAATTAGCCCCTCCTGGCCATCACCTGCGGCACTCACCTCCTCCCCCAGCGCCCCCACCTCCCTGTCCTATTCCTGTGGGTCATGTCCAGCTGCATGCACACACCCCTGCTTCCGGTTCCTTCTTCAAAAGTTATCACCACCCTCGGCTACCCTCTCCCTCCCCACCGTCTCTCTATAATTATTGTCACACCTCCCATACCACCGCCATGGCCACGGTCACCTGAACCATCACATGGCCAAAACCAGTGTCCCTCGGCCGCCAACAGCATCCCCTCCAGCCCCACCATAGCCATCCTCAACCCCCTCAACCTGTAACTGCAGCCCACTCCCCATGCCACGGTCACCCTTCCCTGCGGTCCGTCTCACTCTACCCACTGCCATTGTTGGTATTTATCCAAAGCCGTCGTGAAGCACTTAATCAGGGCCCAGGTAGCTTGCTTGGGGACCGAACCCAGAAGGGCAGAGGTCCCAAACTCAAGCAGTTCATGGGCGAATGCTCATTTGGCACTGGCTCCAGATGAGTTTGCTTACTGCCCTCACCTCTACCCCCCATCTCCAGCTCCCCCTACATCCTCAAGGTATGGAAACACTGCAGCCACCCTCCAGCCCCTAGGCCTTTCTGGGAGGCAGCTGCTCAAACGCCAAGCTCCCTCCTTCCCAACTGCTCCCCCTCTGAGTGGGAAGCATGAACCCCCAAAATCTCTCCCTCCCAACTTCTCCCCTATCAGAGTTGGAGGCTATATCCGGCCAGGCCCTCCTGATCCTGGCTGTTACTCCCACTCCAGTCTTTCCTGGAACCCAGGGGAACCGTGCCTCTCCCACCCTGGGCAGCTGAGAGTCTGGCATTGATTACCAGCCCCATAATTACCCTGCAGGCCCTGGCAAGGATTTCAAGGCTGATTGACTTCAAATGAGAAATACATGGGGATTCAGGGAGGGTGGGGGAACCCTTTGCTGGGGGTGGGGGGTGGGGGAACCCTTTGCTGGGGGTGGGGGGTGGGGGCCGGGGGGGCGGGGAGGAAGCTGTGCTCACCTGCATGGCCTCCGTGTCTAAGCCCACAGCTTTGGCAAAGGAGCATCCGTCTGCTGAGTCAATGTCTGGAGGCCCCGCCGGGAGGCTGCCATCTAGCCACGCCAGGCCCCACCGCCCACAGGTGCATCTGCCTGTAGAGAGGGGCTGCCCTGAGGGAACCTGGCCAGGCTTGGGGAAGGGAGGGGTGCTGCAGACACGGCTCCAGGGGAGACCCATGGAGGGCCTCTCCTCCCTGGGCGCACAGGAGAAAGCCAAGGGTGAGGACTGCTCGAAGGAGGGAGAGGCGGCACTGTCGGGCCATTCAAGGCATTACAAGGAACGATTCCCAGGCCCAGGGACATTCAGAGGTGAGGCCCGCTGGGAAATGCCTTCTCAAATGAGACCTATAAATATGCGTTCCCTGATCCCCCCACATACTTACAAGCTCACGGTCTTACGGCAGGGACTCGCGCACAGGCACCCGCACACACACACACACACACACACACACACACACACACACTTACACCCAAGAGCAGGCTCTCTCCCTTTTCCGATGTCAGGGGCTCACAGGCTCAGAGGCAAAAATAAACACAAAAAGAAGGCCATCCCACGTGTGTCCAGACACACACACACAGCTTCCCCCATCCTAACGCACACCCAGCCACATTCCACACCACCCCCCGCTCCCGTCCTCACACACATACACGCTCGCCCATTTTCTGACACATTCTCACATACTCAGAAGCCAAATCCCCGGGAAAAGAAGAGACAGCACCTACACATTCATGCGCTCCTTGAGAAATTGTGGGAAGAGGGGAGCCACTCGTTCTCTCCTCCCTCCCCTTCCTCGCAGAGGGGTTTTCATTTAAACGCTGCCCGAGCCCAGGCTTTCAGATTACAGTCTAGACTGTATAGGTTTCCTAAAGATAAGGCTGAGAAATTGATTTCAATTACCAAAGGGGAAAGGCTGCTCTTCTCACCCTCCTGAGCGGAGCATTAACCCTGGAGATCCGGGAGCCGGAGAACAGGGATCCTGCAGGCACTCAGAGCCCGTGCACATGTGCCTGGGGTTCACACATGCACACACAATTGTGCACAAATCTGCAACGAACTGCAAAGAGCCTCGCCCTTCAAGTCAGGAGGCCTGGCTTCTAGCTTCAGCTCTGCTGCTATTTTGCTGCGTGATCTTAGACACCTGTCCTCCTCCCGGCATTCCTGCTCCCGAGGGCTCACGAGGCCCCGGGCTCACTCCTGGTGTGCACCCGTCTCTGCGAAGTCTCAGTCAGCTCCCCGGGAGACCTGGGCAAACACCCAGATGCCTCAGAAGCAGTCTCTTCTCCCCTGCCTCGTGGTCGGCGTGGAGCACCCTGCACACGGGGACTGACGCTCATCAGACTAAGCATCATCAGCTGCTATGACAGGCGGGTTCTGACATCTCACTAGCTGCAAGGATTTTTCCTTATGCACACAGAATCCTATCTGTGCGTGTTCATTTGCTAATTCTGCCATAGCGAATTACCACAAAATTAGCAACTTGTTAAAAATACCATTTATTATCTCATAATGGGTGAGATGTCCAAGTGGAGGTTTGGCGGACTCCTCTACTCAGGGTATCACAAGGCCAAATGCAAGGTCAAGGTGTTGGCCAGGAGGGCTCTTCATTAGAAAGCTCGGAGAAGAATTGCTTCCCAGTTCATTTGTGTTGTTGGCATATCGTAGGACGGAGGTCCCCATTTCCTCGCTGGTTGTTGACCAGGAGTCATTTACAGCTTTTAGAGGCTGCCCACATTCCCTAGTTCATGGTCTCTTCCATCTTCAAAGCCACCAATGGCACACCAAGTCCTTCTTACCCTACAAATCTCTGACTTCCCTTCCCCATGTCTCTCTGCCTTCTTCTGCTGCTTTCAAGGACTAGTGTGACTACAGCGGGTTTCTTCAAATAACCCAGGATAATCTCCCTATCTAAGGCCACCTGATCAGAATTATGCCTGCAAAGTCCTTCTTGCCATGTAATGGATGTCTATTTATTCACAGACATAACACCATAGACAAAGGGCATAGGGGCTAAAATTCTGCCTACCCCAATGTATCAAGTGACTCTCCTCCAGGGGCAGCTCAGGGACCCGGGCTCCTCTCATGCAACACTGCCATCCTCAAGCTGTGGTTCCCATTGTTGCCACAGGAGGGAAAAAAAGAGGGGGTGGGGGACAGGATAATATCATGGGGTGTTCTCAAGTGCCATCTTAGAAAAACTCCCTTCAGTTCTGTCCCCCCATCTCAGTAGCTAGAACCAATCACATGGCCCCAACCGAACCACAAGGAAGGCTGGGGAACACAGGAGTGCATGGCTATCTGTGCACATGGTAGAACACAATCGGTCTCTGTCATGGGGCCTGGGAGCTAAGGACTCAACAGGCAGGAGATTGGGAGGAAGAGAATAGCCCACCATGTTGGTTCTTTATGAGAAGGAGCAGCTGGAGAGTGTATCTAAGAAGCTCGGCCTGAGGTTCTTCTTTCCAGGGCCTCCCAGCAGGCGCTCTAGCCATCACCCAGCCTGCTGAGCCGAGTGCAATCCCTAAGGATCTCTTTCAAAAAACAGGAAACTGGGGCGCCTGGGTGGCTCAGTGGGTTGGGCCTCTGCCTTTGGCTCAGGTCATGATCTCAGTGTCCTGGGATCGAGTCCCACATCAGGCTCTCTGCTCAGCAGGGAGCCTGCTTCCTCCTCTCTCTCTCTCTCTCTCTCTCGCTCTGCCTGCCTCTCTGCCTACTTGTGATCTCTCTCTGTCAAATAAATAAATAAAATCTAAAAAAAAAAACAAAACAGGAAACTGAGTCATGGGCAGGAACATGCAACAATCAGCAACATATCAATGGGCAGAAATTGAGGCAGATCAGGGCAAATGATTTGGGTAAATGATTTGGGTTAGAAATTGGCAACAAAATTCAGAAATGTACAACTTGTCTGAGGGAGGGCCAGCTGAATGATTTGAGAATAGAACCCCCCTGCCCCGGCTCTGAAGTCCCGGGGCAGCCCCGATGTGGCAACATGATGGAGAAATCCAATCACAGGGAGAAGACACAGGTGGTGGTTACATTTGCAAGTGGAAACTGAAATCAATCATAGAGGAAAGTTACTCTAACAAGCAGGAGACTTGCAGACAGCACTCAGGCCAGAAGATGTTCTTGTTGCTGCCTAAATCAACTGAATATTTTAAAATCCTTTCCAGGGCTATAGAAGATCTTCTAAGGCAAATCAGCATTGCTTTGGGAGACTCGGCACAGGAATAAAAGCACGGAAATGGTACACTCTGGGCAGAGGAAGCAAATATAGCCCACATAAAGGAAAAATCTGAGCTTTTGTACCTCCCAGCCCTGATCCCCTCTCTCTGCCCCACGAAAGTCAAGTCTAAGAGAAGTGTCTATATTCAAGTGTTTATTTTGAAAAGCATCCTGGGGAGTAGGAGTGGGGGTTGGGGGTTGGGGGCTGGAGAGAAGGATGGAAATCCAATAAAAAGGTACATGATCAGATCAGCCACTGCTGTGGGCAACTGGGGCTCACCCTGCTCAGACCTCTGGGGGAGAGGAGCTGTGTAGGGCACATCGAAGATGGAAGGGGACAATATTCATCCACCTGCTCCTAAACCCTGCTGTTCAGGGCTCGCCTCCAAAGGTGGGTGTTATCTCACTCTGATTCTAGGCTGCCAAATTGGCTCTGGGTGGGGTGGGGGAGGGAGGCTCTGATGTGTAGACTCCAAGCAAGACCCAGGCCATGCCCGATACAAGATGGCCCCCGGGCAGGAACAGGCAGGGTGCACCAAGGCCCCCGGCCAGTTTATCAGGAAGCAGGCAGACCATGTCAGATGAGAGTCAGGAGCGACCACCGCGAGGGAGAAACCCAGACCCACGAGACCGACCCAAGGAGGGATGGCTGAGCCAGCCCCCAGGATGGAAACTAAGCTCACGGGGTTGGGGGTGGGGGGTTGATTCCAACAACAACTGCACCGAAGTCACACCTGGGGGTGACCCACAGGGGACCACAACTCTGTACATACTCGAGTTAACTTAGAAACTGGACATGGTTCATCCCCTAGGGTGGGGTCCACTCTCCACGCCCCCTCCTATCACCTCAGTTAACATACAGTGAATTATTAAATCATCTCAGAACACTTGGCTCCCAGTGAGAGGCCGGCACTGGTCCCACCATGGCCGACCTACCATGAGGAGGTGAGGAAACAGGGCCCACCCTGCAGGCATAGTCAGCTGGCTCACCCAAGTGGCCATCCCTGAGTCCCCGGAGCGGGCGGGGAGAGACAAAGTCCAGACGTCCTCAAGCCTCCCCGGGCAGGGCAGAACAGGACTGCCATCGGGTCTGTTCGGGCTGCTGTTGTGGAAGACCCTGCACTGGGTACCTTGTAAACAACAGACACCTGGGGTGCCTGGTTGACTCCAATGTTGAAGCGTCCAACTCTTGGTGTCAGCTCAGGTCATGATGTCAGGGTCATAAGATCGAGCCCCACGTGAGGCTCCCTGGAGTCTGCACGAGATTCTCTCTCTCTCCCTCTGCCCCCCCACCCCTGCTCTCTCTTGCTGGCTTGCTCTCTCTAAAATAAATAAATAAATCTTTTACAAATTTTTAAAAATTTAAAAAATACAGATATTTATTTCTCACAAATTCTGGAAGCTACAAAGTCCAAGATAAAGCCACCAGCAGCTTCAGTGCCTAGTGAGGGCCCACTTCCTGGTTCCTAGGCAGCCATCTTCTCCCTGGGTCCTCACACGGCAGATGGGGCATGGGAGTTCTCTGGAGTCTGTTTTATAAGGGTATCCTCATTACCTCATCGCTTCCCAAAGGCCCTACCTTCCACCTCCAAAGGCCATCGCACCGGGGATTAGATTCCAACAGAGGAATCCAGGGGAAACCCAACCAGTCCATCTATGGCAACAGCTTTGTTGGGGTTCCTCCAGGGTAGAGAGCAACATTCATCTGTCCAGGCCCAGGGTCCTCTGAGAATGGCTCTCACCTTATCTATCCTCCCACTGTGGGTAGGCAGGGCCACCACGAGGGTCACAGAATGTCAAAGGTGCCCCCCCCACCCTGTCTTGGAGCTGTGTATACAATGAAGGTGTGATAGGAGAAGCCAGTGACAAGGGCCATCTCTAGGCCAGGAGGCCATAGGGGTGGTGAAGGTCAACCATTTGACATCAGTCAGGACAGAAGGAGCAAGGGGCCAAGGGAGGAAGAAGATGTCCAGGTGTCAACAGTCAAGATCACAGAAGACAGAGGCACAGAAGAACCTCAAGGAGAAAATTCTGAATGCCCCAGAAAATTCTGGTGACAGGTTTTCCAAGTATGTGGAGGCTTTCACATGTGGGCCCTCACCTTCCTAGCCGCTCTAAGGACTGTTTTTTGGGCACTGCCCAGGGGAAACATAGAAGGGAAAATGTAAATTATGGAGCCCAGTCTCTTTCCCCCAGGCCCGTGAGGAGCTCCCTTCTATCAACATTACAGACATATAGAGAGAGCCAAGAAGGCTTTCCTTACCTGAAGGAATACACTTTAATGCCAGAAATTCAGGCCCAAGGAGACAGTCTTGCCACTCACCACCCACCGCCCTGCTCATGGTCATGGCCAGACCTGCATGGGACAGGGGTGGGTGGACAGTACAGTGGGAAATTTTCATTAGGGGCAAGTTCTAGCTCAGGCACAGATAGCAGGGGGCCCTTCTAGAGTCTTTCTCATCTTCACCACCTCCTCCTCTGTGTCCCTGAAGAGACCAGCCTCCATGGACTGTGCCCGCTGCCCTGAAAGAGAGTTGGAGGGGGGTAGGTGAAGGGAGAGCAGGGAGCCAGGGAGGACGCGGTGTTCCCTTTCCGCTCCTCTGCGCCTTAATTAAGTGCTTTCATTTCCCTCCTTCCTCTCCACGCAGGCCCGGCTGAGATAAGGCATTGATCCCCTCCCAGAGGAGGAGGAAGCCGGCAGGAAGCCTACAGTTCTCTCTTTGTGGGACAAGATGGATGGCTTATTAGGCAGCCCTTAATTGTGTGGTTTGTAACTTGGGGAAGTTCAGAGAGAAAAGAAAAGTCTGAGCTGAGGGCTGCCTAGAGGTACATTTCTCCCCTCAAGGAGGGTTCTGCTCAATATTCCTGACAGGAGAGCCCAGCCCAGATCAGCCCAGCCCAGCCCAGCCCCACCAAGGGCAGAGCTAGGACCCAGGAATGTTCTGGATAAAAAAGGCCTGAAAATCATCCTAAGTAGCCAGAATGATGCTCCATGTTGCCCAGCGCAGCCAAGGACAAGGCCCTGAGCTGCGAGTCCAGAGACCTGGGCTTAGGAACCAGATCTGCCACTGGCTTGCTGAATGACCTTGATCAAATCTTTGCCTCTCTGGGCCTCAGTTTCCCTTTTCATCGAGTGAGAGGGTTGACCAGCATCCACGACATTTGAGCTACATGTTAGGAGTACACGGCATGGAGGGGTAAAAGGAGAAGCCAGAGCCCCAACTTCTTCTTCAAGGCCCATTTAGCTCTTCTTCGTCTGTGGGAATTTCGTGTAAGGTCTGTGACATGAGACACATTATTTAACCTCCTTGTCTCAATTGCTTCAGTTGCAACATGGGCTAGTAATAGAATCACAGGATTGTCAGGCCCTAGTAGGATCCCCAGCACATAAAAAGAAGTCCATTATTTTCACTTCTTTTTATTTTTTTTAAGATTTTATTTATTTATTTGACAGACAGAGATCACAAGTAGGCAGACAAGCAGGCAGAGAGAGAGAGAGAGGAGGAAACAGGCTCCCTGCAGAGCAGAGAGCCCGATGCGGGACTCGATCCCAGGACCCCGAGATCATGACCTGAGCCGAAGGCAGATGCTTAACCCACTGAGCCACCCAGGCGCCCCTATTTTCACTTCTTTTTAAAAAAATGATTCTTACTTAAAGAAATAAAAAAAGATCGGATTCTTTTATCCCACAAAAAGCCTACTTCAGGTGACTCTCCCTATGTTAGAGGTGATGAGACTTCGCTTAGAGCAGTTAGTTGTCTTGGCAATAGACAAACAGCTGCCCCCAACAGCCCAGATCTAAGACACGTCCAGAGGGAGGGTGACAGACATTCTATCACAGTGACAGACTGGCTCCCCCCACCCACCGAGGGGAAACACTGACCATCCCAGTGAGGGAGAAGTCACTTCCCAGAAGTGGATTTCCACCCACTCAGAAGCTTGGTATCTCCCTGATCATTTCTTATGAAACACGCAGCAGGTGCCCTGTTCATTCTTAGTCAGTGCCCACACACACACTGGGTGGAGGGGTAACAAAGCAGCATCCCAAACCTCTGGGAGGTTTCAAAAAAACTTGAGTTCAAAACTCCAAATTTCCTTCCCCAAATGCAGGTGTTGAAAATCAAGATGGGGCACCTGGGTGGCTCAGTGCATTGGGCATCCGCCTTCAGCTCGGGTCATGACCTCAGTGTCCTGGGATCCAGCCCCCCATCGGGCTCTCTGCTCAGCGGAGAGCCTGCTTCCCCCTTTCTCTCTGCCTGCCTCTCTGCCTACTTGTGACATCTCTCTCTCTTAAATAAATAAAATAAAATCTTTTTAAAAGTAAGAAAATCAAGACAATGGCATTTACTGCAAAGGTTTTCAAACTGGGTGCTGTAGAACCCTGGGGTTTCTCGAAGGGGATTTAAGGGCCAACCAGGGTGTAGGATATCCTTAAACTGGTCTCCTGCCCCTGCTCCTTTCCTCACTGACCACACTTCAACCAAAACGTCTCCATATGATCTGTTCTGTGTTTGAGATTTCCATAGGAGAGTCTACTTTCTAAAAGATTCTGAAGGATTCTGTATGTGTACGAAGGATTGGGCAATTTGTTTCCCAGGAGATTTTCCACCTGTGGTTGCTGGTCCAGCTTGACTCCCTGGGCTGCTGTGTGTCGCAGGGACCGAAGCCAGGTGGGAGGGGAGCCGTAACTCGAGCCGTGAGGCTTTCTGAAGTTACCAGAAGACTAATAAAGCCTCAGGGTTGTTTTCCTCCTCATATCACTCTGGCAATATTGATACTGGCTTGCCAAACAGAAAAACAATTCTTCTGTCCTTCTGGCAGGAGGAGAACAAGGAAAATGAGCCTGCTCATTAGCTCTCTCCACCCCAACACACCCCCTCAGCTCCCCTGTTCTCCAGGACCGCTTGGAGACTCGGACAAAAACACAGAGGAGAGATATTTATCTGTTTGTATTTAATTTGAGGCTGAAGTTCCCAGTTCTTGACAATGCAGAGCCGCATTCCAACATGTAGGACCCGGACGTGATTTTTGCCTGTGAGGGGCAGTAATTATAAATCAAGGGCTTCTTGGGAATATCTGGGTCCCTTCACTGTTTCCCTGGTGATTAAAGCAGCACAAATAAGTCAGGGCAGGTGACTGATTTAAAGGGGCACTGGTGAGGACTGGCACTTCCTAGACCTCCAGAAAAATCTATCTCCATCAGTAACAGAATACAGAAGCTTCCCTTTATCAATTGCCTGCTACAGGCTAAACCCTGAGCTCAGGACATTAGAGACTTTATCTCAGTAAATCCCTCCCACAGCCCTCAGGCGGAACAGGGATGGTGAGAGCTGCAGTCCACAGCCGTGGAAACTGAGGCTCAAAGGTTAGTAATTTGCTCGAAGTCACAAACCTCAGCCGGGTTCTAACCAGCTCTCATTCCAAGTAGCACAGCCTATGCTCTTAACCATTCCCCTGGTGCCTCCCAAGGTCCGGGGTCCACAGCGGGTGATGAGGATGAGGACGATAGTGAGTACTCACTGTGTGCCAGGCCCGTGGCGCTGTTTCTGGTTATCTCGTTTACTCGGCGATCTATGACAAACCGCTACTATCCCCAGGTCGCAGATGACAACAAGGAATCAGGAAGAAGTCAGCGACACAAGGCCACACACCTAGCTGGGATGGAGCTGGGATTCATGATTCCCTCGTTTGTCCGGACTGACTCTCTCCTGCGAGTCTGCTGGCCAGTGGGTGGGGAAGGGCCAAGCCAGGGCCCGTGGACAGCTGCCCACAGTGGGCCCTGAGTCGCCCATGGCCGACCCTCTAGTGAGAGGCGGGAGGCAGAACCGTCCTCTTCCACATAGAACAGGGGCTTAAAAACCAAGTTTTCACACAGGCAACCAAGATGCAACAGATATGACCTGCCCAAGAGTGAGGGGCCCAAGACTCAAGTCTGGGGTCTAACTCCTGCCCAGAATCTATCTGGGCAAAAGAAGTAGCAGAAAGAAACAACTGTTCAGGGGGTAGCACGTATGTCCAGTCCAGAACTTGCGGGGCCAAAGGCTGTTGGCAAGTTATTTGCAGATGCAAGGGAGAGAAAAGGGCTCGGCCCGTTGCGTCCTTCCAGAAGAGCAGAGACTCAACAGCAGCTCTGTATGGAGTAGACCCGTAGACACCCAGGAGCTGAGGGGAAGCAGAGGATGTGCTCACCAGTCAGCCTCCAAGGGTGGCAGGACCAGAGCAAGGAAGGAATTTTCCTGCCGCTCCCACTCCTTCCCCATCCTTTCCCCACTCTGGAGGGTCATGAACGGCAGCCTTATCGCTCCCGTCCCCTATCGCCTGTCAACTGCTCTGGATTGGGGAAGGAAAAGATTTGACATTAAATCAAATTTGAAATGGGGATTATTATCTGGCACTCTACTTTCTAATTTTGGAATTGAAACCCGTTTCATGCCCGAAAATGACTTTTTAAAAAGGACTTGTAACCTAAAAGGGAGCCAGTAAGCTGTGGGGATAAAATTCAAAAAGACAATGAGAGACACAAATAAAGCTATATTTGGCTTACCTCCCATAAATTGCAATTTGCAATTTTTCAATGCATTGGTGAGATACCTGGCTGATGCAGGATTCTGTGGGATGGGCCCGCCAAAGGTATAGAGGAAGAAATTCTAAATTCCAGCTCAGAGCAAAAGTCAGGAAAGGATTCATCTTCTAATGGAACCATGCAGAGGAGCCAGACTCTCTGGGCCAGGCCCTCAGCCTGTGTGTGTGAGGAGGAATGGTGAACAAAGGTACCCTTTTACTCACTCCCACAGCAAGACTGTCAGAGGACCCAAGAAAGTCACACAGCCCTTGGACCTGGTTCTTTCCTTGAGAACTCTTGTCCCTCACTAGCCAGGAGGCTGGGATAAAAGAACCTTGGAATGTACTTACATAAAGCCTAAACTGAACCTCATTCTGCAGGCAGTGGAAAACCATGGAAAGTGTTTAAGCAAGAAAGTCACCTGGGACTTCTGGCCCCTGAGACCCCAGGGGTCCAGAGAGCTGGAGAGGGGGATTTAGTGTCTCAGGAGAATGCTTCTGACTGCTTCTGGGTTTCGCTTGCCCGCCCACCCTTGGGGTGGGCTCTAGCTTAGGAGTTTTATAACCTCCCACAGCCCAGCTAGAGGTCGGATCTGGACCCAGCAGCAGGAGATAGAGCCTCCCAGGACCTAATTCCCAATGCAGCTGCCCTTGCAATCTCCAACCCCCAAGACATCCCCAGTCCAGAGCAGGAGAACCACAGCCCAGACCCGAGCATCTCCTCCCCAGATATCCATGACACCGGCTCTCCAGGGGGGCAGGGGTTAACCAGGAGGGGTAAAGGTGGCCATCTCCCAGATCCGGTGTTCCTTGAGGCTCCAAAGAGAGAATGGTGAGCCTGGCCTGTCCCCCAAAGGCCTGTCACTCACGAAGGGAAGCAGGCAGTGTTCTTTGCAGCCACAGGCGCCAGCGGCCCTCGATCCCTATCCCAGCTCCAGGGTGGATTCTCCTCCTAGGGTCGCTCCAGCCCCGGCTCCGAAGCCAGGCTGCCGAGATGCAAATCCCTGATCTCCCACTTAAGAGCTGTGTGCCCTTATGCAAATGACTTAGCCTCTCCGCAGAGGTCATGTTCCTCATCTGTCAACTAGGCATGCTAACAGAACCTACCAGGTAGGTCAGGCTGAGGCTGAGACCGTTGCTGGAACAATGGCTGGGGAGTATATTCTTTGCTCTCTGTCAAGTTCGCCCCAGTGCTGGTTGCCTCCAGCCCTCGCCCACTTTCCTGGCTTCCCGTCTCAGAGGGCTGGTGTAGTGCACTCACCTCCCGCCCCCCCCCCCCCCCCCCCGCCCCGTGGATTGGTTTGAATACTATCTGTAATCTCCCGAAAGGCCCCGGAGGGACCCATTGGCTCCTTCTAAGGAGCATTAACTCAAATGGTAACCAGCTCCCAGAGCCTGCCAGGAGGCCATGTCCTGGGGGAGCCCTCCTGCCTGCCATGAAGGAGCTAGCAGGCTAGTTTGGCAGCTTGGGAGTGGGGACCGCAAGACAGCTGTCCCCAGGCCAGCCCTACGCATCCTCAGGAGCCTGCTGCCCCCAGAGTGGAGTCCCCTAGGAGCTAGCTCACGGGGCCCCTCAGATCCCAGACAGCAGGAAGAGTCTTACTTCGGAGTCAGGTCAAGGAGGAGCACAAGAGCCAGAAAGATCCCTCAAGGGGACCAGCAGGAGCTGGACACGGGGAGGAGCACAGAGGCGCCCGACCACCAGCACTAACTCAAAAGTCCTCACGCTCAGCTGTGGATATTTTGTCCACAGCACCCCTTCCTGGGTGCTGAAATTGGAACTGGGCCCCAGGAGAGAGAAGGGGAGAGGCCAGGAGAGGGAAAGAGAAGGGAGGTTTCTGCAATGCCTTTCCTCAGGCTGGGGCAAGCTGAGAACAGAACGGGGTCTCCTGGGCAGACTGGAGGTCCCTGAAAAAAGCTCCCTGAACAAAGCTGAGTTTCCCCCTTCAGATTGGAGCTCCCTAAAAACAGAGCTGGATGACCCCCCAAGACTGGGCTCCCTGAAAACAAAGCTGGGTCTCCCCCCGTCAGACTGGGCTCCCTAGTCTCTTCTAAGCAGAGCATCTGGTGGGCATTAACAGGCAGGCCCACCCCCATCCCTGTCTCCAGAGTACCGTCCCAAACATGCCCCAGAGGCCTCAGCGCCCCACCCTGCCCCCACTCTCAACTTGAACCGCCACTCAAGTTCACTAGGAAGAAACCGAGGCTGGTAGGGATGAACTACCTCAACCTCCCATCCCATCCCATTCCGCTCCCTGAAGGAAATGTGGTCTGTGGTTACTCGAACTCCTCTGGGCTCAGCTTCTCTTACTCCCTGGGGTCAGCTCTTCTAAAGTCCCCTGCCCCTCTCCCCACTCCCCTGCCATCTGCACTGAACCATGGGCAAGCTTCCCTCCAACCCACCTGCTCCTCTGGCTATCAGCCCCTCCTCCTTTCTATAGAAATGCAACTCACAAATACTATTGGAGGGTTCCTGATGGGGATGTGGCTGGTTAGGGTATCCAGCTATGGGTCATTCCTTCAAAACCACTTACTGAGTGCCTCTTATGTGCCAGGCCTCCCTGGGCCTGGGATTTGGTGGTGAGCAAGACAGGAGCGGCCCCTGCCAGGGATGGACCCAGTCTAGCTACAGGCCCACTGTCCACCTCCCTGGGCCCGTCACAGGATCAGGGAATCAGAACAGTGCAGTCCCCCTTGACAGCCCCTTCCCTCACCAAGACCAGCAGTCACAGGGTAAAACAGCAAACATCCCAGGGTCCTCACCAGGGCCGGTTCCATTCAAATCTTCCCATCACCCCTCTGAGTTCATACCTCATTCTTATCACTCCTATGTTACTGAGACACAGAAAGTTCTGGTATGAATGAATGAATGAACAAAGAAACAAAGGAATCATTGTTTCAGGGGTCAGCAGCTGGCCCCATGGCAATCACCATGGTTGACGATAATCTCCCCAACCCCCAGCAGCCCCCATAGCCAGAATGCGGAAACCCAGCCTATGGCCCTGGAAGATCTAGAAAATGCAGATGCGTACGCCAAGCCGGGGCTTCTGTGGGATTTGACGGTGGAGATGGAAGACAATGTGACTGAATCCATGCCCTGAAAGTCAGTGTAGCAGAGAAGGCTTGAAAGCCAGGCCCCTTAGCCTCTCTTGTTTGGACTGGGAGGGGGCGGGGAGCAGGAGTGGCCGTGGCCCACACACAGATATGCCTGTTATACCGGCCTGTCCCCCGACTCCCTGCCAGGCCTGCCAGCCCCTCACCCAGATCCCCGCAGTGCCAGGTCACGGGCGGAACCCGGAGACCCCCCCGGATCAATCCCCCACTGTGTCCAGAGCACCTACCTCTTACTCTGGGCCTCCGTGGGGTCCTGCTGGGCTAAGAAGGGCCTGAGCCTCAGGGAGGAGAGAAAATAGAAAACTGTCAATGATTCCCTGCCCCGCCTCCTCCCGATGTGCACAGATGCAAGTTGCCACTCAAAAAGCAATCTCTCCAAACGTTTAAAAACTGCCTACAATTTATATCTTGCGCTTGACAGAGCATCTCCAAAGTCATTTCCTGGCGCACAGAAGTACAGACTCCCGAGCCGGGAGCCGCTCCACCCCCAGCCTAGGTCACTAGGTTGGGTACCCCCCACGGGAGAGGGAGGGACAAATGAGCAATCCCCTTCGTGCCCCTTCCCACCTTGGAGGGAATCCGAGGGAGCTCCCGGAGGCCAACAGCTGTGACCCCAGCCAGCCATCTCCATCTCCATCTCTGGAAGCTTCAGAGCCATTGACCAAAAAAGGGTCACCTTCTTTGATTCCTCAACAGACACACTTCTGAATAAGCTCTCCCTCCTCGTGGGAAATAGGGGATTCTAACGTGCTGTGTCCATGCTCAAAGACAGGGAGCATGAGGACCCAGGGACCCAGAGCAGGGACTGTCAGCCTTCCCTGGCCGAGCTGAAACAGGGAAAGGAATTCCACATGGAGGGCACAGCCTGGGCAAAGGCAGACAGTAAAAGAACCAGAGGTATGGTGTCCAGGAGGGGCCACGGGAGGTGAGGTGGGGGACGAGCTGGGGTTAGAGAGGCTCTAGAAGCTAGCTGTGCCCCTCCACTATGTCCACAGGCCCTTCAAACAGGAAGGAACGCTGATGGAGAGACAAAGAGAGGCAACCAGGAGAGCAGAGAAGCACTCCGAGAAGGGGTAGGGTCTCCATGGAGACCTGGAAACTATGACCGTCCCCTCCCCTCTCTCCTGCCTCATCCAGGGTCCAGGGTCTGCGTTCCAACCTCAACATCTTCCACCCTCCTGTCTTGGGCCACCCCACTAGCCACATTCGGGGTTCAGGCTGTTTGTGCAACCTGGAGCACCCTTCCTTCAGAAGGCTGGCTCCTTCTCCCAGTGCAGGTCACTGTTCATTGTCACCTCCTCTGGGAGACCTCCTCTGATCTCAATATCTGGCAACACTTCCCTCAGCCCCGTCAGCCTTTTTAATTGTCTACAGAGCACTTGCCATCCAAAACTAGCTTATTACGGTTTTACATCATCATTCCTCGTCATCTGCTCAGAATGTTAAACTCCGTGGGAGCAGACGCCTTCTCTGCCTGGTTCCCAGAGACGGCCCCAAGCACCTGGAAAGGCGCCTGGCACATAGTAGGCGCTCAGGAAATATCTGCAGGACGAATGAACAAGACCTGCCTCCCAGCACCTGAGATCCGGGCTCCCGGCTCAGAGCGGGGCTCCCCCGCCTGCACACTGCAGCCCGGCTGCTGTCGGGGTAGGTCCCTTCTGCAATTAATCATGTTCTGTCAGCGATACCCTTTGTGTTGTCATTGGAGGCTGCATCTCATTCATCTCTGTCTTGCCCCAGGGCCCGGCGCATAGTAGGTGCTCAATCAGGGGTTCCCTGTCATTAACCCTCACCACCTCCCTGCACTGAGGGATATAAACTCAGCTGCAGACACTCCTGAGGGCAAAAGCAGCAGGGCTGAGCAGACCTCTCCCCCGCACCTCACCCGTGCAGGTCCCTCTGGGCAGAGAGGGGAGCAGAGCGGAGGCGAGGCTGTGTGGAGGGGCTCAAAGGGAGGACTTTCGGCAAGGACTTTGCTCTCCCGCTCTTGGGGAAAACTCCTTTGCAGGCAGGAGGGCAGATGGTGCAGCCTAAAAGACACAGGTATTGGTATCAAAGAAACCAGATTCTAGCTCAGCAAGTAGCTTCACCACTCGGGGGGCTGGGTGACCCTGGGCACTCCAGGTCACCTCTCCGAGCCTCGAGTCCCTCATCAGGAAAAGCACATTGAGCAGATCCCATGTTATAGCGAACAGAAAGTGCCCAGCGCACTGTGGCATCTGGGGGTGGCCAATAACAGCCACAGAAATAACTAACACACACTAAACAGCCCACTTGGTGTCCCACACCATCTCCCCAACAGCTCTGATCCACATTCTAGTATTTATACCATTTGGCCGTTGAGGATGGGGCATCCAGGGAAGTTAAGTAACTTGCCCAAAGCCACTGAGCTGGCAAGTGGAAGAGCCAGGATTCGAAGCCAGGAAGTCTGACTTCACGGTCCAGCCTCTGAAGTTTCCTATTCTCGTTGCTAGAACAAGGCACAACTCAAGTAAAGCACAGACTTACTGCTCCAAGCCTCAGTCTCCCAGTCCATAAAATGGGAGTAAATAACATTGCCTGCCCACGGGGCTATTACGAGGGTTCAGTAATGGGTTAGAAGGTTTCCAGCATACAGTGGGCACTTAATAGAGGCCGGCGGCCTTCCCTTCTGGTGCCCAAAGGGCCAGCAGCCCCCTCGGAGCACGGAGAGCAGGAAGGCGCGTGGAGAATAGAGGCAGCTGATGAAACAAGTGTCGGCTGCTCATTTGGTAAATGGGATTTGGTTAGAAAGATGAACGCTGCCACTTCTGGCTAATGTGTCATGTAAATTCTAATGATAATACAGCTCCTGCGCCCGCACCCGCCCCGTGCCGCCGCCTCTGCCGCCGCCGCTCAATTATCTCCCGGGGCTCCTGGCAGAATCCATGCTTCACTGGGATCCGCGCCCCAGCCTGCCTTCCCCAGCCGCAAATAATGAAAACCCGCCTCGTCCGCGAGATTGCTCACTTACATTTTCTATTAATTTTTTCCTTTCAGAGGAAAAATGAGAGGAGCTGGGGAAGGAGGAGGTGAGGCAGGGGGGGCGGGGGCAAACTGCAGCCTTTGCAGGCCTGGTCAGCTCCATCCCTGTTGGCAGGGGGTGGCAGACACACAGACAGTCTGGCGGGGGGGGGGGGGGGTGGCGTTAGTTGGGGTGGGGAAGACACCACCCTCACCGACCTGGTCTTCGTCACTGAATTCCCGAGACAGAGGAAGCTCCCCAGGGGAGTGAGGCCCAGAGGTCAGAACTAGAGCCCTTGATGGGGGAAGGAGCACTGGACCAGGAGTCAGGAGCAGGGGTCCCAATCTTCTATTCACTTTGAACAAGTCAATTCACCTCTCCGGAAGCAGTTCCTTCATCTGTGAAAGGCAGGGCACAGTGGCTGGCTGGTGTCCAAGGCCTCCAGGGACAGACTTCAGGTCCTTGCGCACAGGAAGGGGTGCTGTGATGGGTGGTGAGTTCCCTGTCAAAGAAGGTATTCAAGCTGGGACAAGGTATGCAGATAGAGGCAAGATTCTGAGTCCACCCCCAGATACTTCTGCAGAATCTGACAGTTGGGCCAGGATGGAGAGGAGGGGAGGGCAGGGAGAGTCATCTCCCTCCTAGAGAAAGGAAATGAAAGGCTTGGGGAGGGAGAGGTCCCACCCAGAGGCCTGAGCCTGTGTGGGGCCAGTAGGAGGCCGCAGTCAGTGTCTTCCATGTGCTAGAAATGTGGACATAGCCTTCAACCTGACCACAGTCTTTGCTCTCAGGGAGCTGTTTATAGAGTAGTGGGGTGGAGGGGAACCGACGAACAGGCCATTGCTCTTGAAGGGGGGACATGGAGGAAAGAAAAAAGCACACGGGGTCATAGCAGCAAGAAAAAGACACACACACCCCCCACCACCCCACACAGGAAGGCCTTGTAAAGGAGGTGGTGTTTAACCCAGGGAGCTCCAGAGGAGCAAAAGTGGCTCGGGGATTCAGTAACATGTAAGAAAGCATCAGTATACAGTGGCATTCAATAACCCTTGCGGCCCCACCACCTCCCCAACCAAGGGTGGCCGGCTTCATGAACCCACGAAGCGGACTCGGCCCCGCTCGGCTAGGGCAGGGAGCGTCTCGGCTGCCGCCTACGCCATCTGTCCTGGACCCTGGTCCCTGCACGCGGCTCCAGCCCATCTGGGGGGCAGCCAGCCCCACCTCACCGCCCTGTGACATGGCCAGCACACCTCTTATCCCCCATCCCCGCGGCAGACCCCTCCTGGTGGAGCCGCTGTCCACCGTCTCCTGACAGAGTGGCCTCCTCCTCCAGCAGAGCTTCTCCCAGAGTCGGTGCCTCCTCCCCTTCGGCCACCCCTAGGCGGGGAGATCTGCGCAGAAGTCTGGGGCCCAGCACGGGCCAGACACCCAGCAGGACCTCCATATACCCTTGCGGAGCGGGTGGGTAACAGAACTGTAGCTGTGTGCCAAAATACAACCCCGTTTTTGTTTAAAAAAAAAAAAATCGAAAAGGAATTCTAAAACCTCATGGTTTTATCTGTATGTATATGGGGAAAGGTCAGTAGAAGACATGCCACACGGCTGATTGAGGTCTCCCCTGGAGAGTGGGCCTGGAGGAGAGAAGAATATTCACTCTGTACTCTAGAAACTTCTGTATTTTGTTTTTTAGAGTGAGGAGGTATTATTTTTGTAACATTAACAACAACTTTTTTTAATTTTTTTTCATCAAACATTTTAATTTTTTGTTTCTTATATTTTTATAAACATATAATGTATTTTTATCCCCAGGGGTACAGGTCTGTGAATCGCCAGGTTTACACACTTCACAGCATTCACGATAGCACATACCCTCTCCAATGTCCATAACCCCCTCCCCCTCTCCCAACCCCACCTCCCCCCAGCAACCCCCAGTTTGTTTTGTGAGATTAAGAGTCACTTATGGTTTGTCTCCCTCCCAATCCCACCTTGTTTCATTTATTCTTCTCCTATCCCCCTAACCCGCCATGTTGCATCTCCACGTCCTCATATCAGGGAGATCATATGATAGTTGTCTTTCTCCGATTTAACAACAACTTTTAAAGTGGAAGAGACGTTTAAGGTTTATAGACTAATTAAAAGATAAATCTGTATCAGAGAAGATTCCCTTGTCCTCCATCTCTCTCCTCCCATCTGATAACTGTGCTAGCCAGGAAGTCCTTCCAAACATCAAACCTAAATCCCTCAAGACGTAAAGCTCGCTTTGGGCTGTCTCCAGGTGAGGCAAGGAGAAACTGGCAGAATTCTCAGCCCAGCCAGAGCCTGCAACCCCAAGAGCTGCATCCAACCCCCATGAAAGTGAAGAGAGGGAAGGGGACAGGCTTGCCTGGCCCCACTCTGGGGAGAGCTACCCACCTCCAAGAAGGGATTTTCCTGGCAGAAACTGCAGCCCCTTCAGCTCCCAGGACGCGTGGGATGCCTTCAGGCCCAACATATGTGGGATCTTCTAAAACAGGGACAGGAAAGGAGGAAAAATAAAGTCTGTTCCCCCAGGTCTGTTGTCTCAACAGGCAGAGGCCTCCAGAAACACTTCCCACAGAGGCAGTGGGGGCCAAGTTTCAGAGACAGAGCCCCAGTGTACAGATGGGCAAACTGAGACCCAGGGATGAGAAAGGATCCAATCGGCATCACCCAGTACTGTCGGTTAGAGAAAAAGCCAGGACTGGAACTTAAAACCTCTGGATTGGAACATGAGTCGAAGGCATCCCTGGGCCTAAAAGGGGATGAGGGTAGGCAAAGGAGAGGTGGGGAGTCTGGGACTGAGTTATGGAAGGGAGGAGAAGCACTGTCCCAGACTAGCACTCTAGGGAGTCCCTTCCGGGGACACGGCAGAGCTCCTGGGCCCCGTGGCACGGGAAGTTGGAAAGAGCAGATAGATGACAGGTGCTTTCACTAGTTCTTTCTTCTTCTCTCCGGCTTCATGGCAGGTGGTAGAATCGCACTTCTTAAAGTTGGAAGTGAGGCTACTAGCTCTGGCCACTTCTGTTAGAGGAGTGGCCACTCCTGGGCCAGAGCATTTAAGTGCCACCAGCCTGGCCCATGCTGACTGATACACAAAATGAGCCTTGGGACCAGATGGCCAAGGTTCAAATCCCACCAAGCCACTGACTCCTTGGATGGCCTTGGGCAAGTCCTTTTCTCTCTGGTTCTCTGTATCCCCTTTTGATAAAAATAGAGCGTCCTGGGCATGAGCTTCCTTCCAGCTCCCAGAGTTCAGGGACTCTCTACCTTGTCTCAGAAATCTCCCCACCCCTGGCCAAGATCACAGAGGGTCCTGAAAGTCCCAGGAGACAGTGTATCTCTGGAGATCCCAAGAGGGAAGTCTTTCTGTTGCAGTGGGATGTGCTCCGTGGGAGGTGTGGTATGTGTCAGAATCACCAGGGAACTTCAAAAAAGCAGATTCCTTGGCCTGACTCCCAGAGATGCTGGAGGTTTGAGGTGGTGGCCCTGAGGCCCGCGTTGGGGAAGCCCCAGGCCAGAGAACCCCACCCCGTGGCGGTCCCCATATCTGGCCACAACCTGGACTAACCAGGCCATCCCAGCCCTACATCCCCACAAAGCCCACTGCCCTTTTTCTCCAGGAGTCGCTGTCTCTGCCTCCCCCCTAGAGCTCTGCGAGAGACCCCTCCTGGGGATGTCCTGCCTACATTTTACATAAAAGCAGGACAGGCCCTGGTAAGGCAGCTCGAGCCCAGCTCACCTGCATGGCCCCACACCTCTCCAGCTGCATGCTAGCTAGAAGAATCTAGCCGGGAGGCCTGCCTCCTCCCACTGGGTCCTTCTCCATCCTCCCTCCTCCTCCCTCCACAGTCCTCCCCAATCTCCCACTGGGCCAAAGGGAGGAAAACTCTGAATTGTGAATTTCTGATTAAAAACCAACCTCTGCTTATTGCCTTGACTGTTCTTGCAGAAGGAAAAAAAGAAAGAAAGACTTGGCTTTGGTGTGAAGGCACGTGTGTGCTCAGGTGTGTCTGTGGGTTAAAAGCTGGGCTAGTGTGCCTGTGACTTGATGTGTGTGAGCGGGTATCCATGTGTCCCCTGGAGCCTGGGGGTGTGAGAGTGTGTGTACACACGTGTCTTGGTGCAAATATACAGTCTGGGTGAGTGTATGTATGACTGTGTATCCATGTGTGTGCAAGGATGTGCATGGATGCAGGGCCTAGGGTGTGTGTACACGGATTTGCTTAGAAGAGGGTATGGCAGTGAGCGTATTCAGACATGGCCTTTTACACAGGACAAGCCTTCTGGTTAAAGTAGTACCATTAGTTTGGGGTAGTGGGTTAATCAAAAAAAAAATGGGTTCTGGGGGAAGTCATTTTAAAAAATACACACCTTCAGAACTCCAACTTACCATTTCAACTTAGAACATCTAAGTTTTTTTGCCTTTTTCATTTTCTTTAGTGCAGGACCAAAGTCTCCCCTTTGCCTGTGGGTCTGCTGATGGGAGCTGGGTCAACTAAACCCACTGATGGGAGCTGGGTCAACTAAACCCACAACACATCATCCTCAATTTCCAATTTCAATTTCTCTAAAGTGGAGCATGAACGTCAAAGACACTTGTAAAGTGATGTGAGTGCCGAATCTTCTGGATTTTTACCATTTTGTTTCCAATCTTATCTTCCAGTGGCTGATCCACACCTAATTTGACAGCAATTTTTTTTAGCAATTCACCTTGATAGAGTTTTTCTAAAGACTTCAATGCAGTTTTGCAGACACAACTTTTTGTGTGGTCACGATATTTTGGTTTGCTTCTTATTTAATTGAACAGCACAACTTCCGTGACAAGTGTCGCTGGCATAAATGGATTTGGAAACAAAGGCAAGTGACCCCATGTCAGCCTGTAACCCAGCCCAGGGGAGTAGGAGCCCGCGGACGGGCAAGGTCTGTCTGTGCACGGAGGGCGCCAGGCTGTGCAGTTTACAGAGAAAAGGGCAAACCCCAGGCAAACAGCAGAGCAGAGAGGAATCCGAGGAGCCTCCTAGCTGTGTGGGCGTGCTAAGCGCGAGTGTGCTGAGAGGATGTGTCTGTTCGTGTGTGAGTCTACATGCCGAGGTGCGGTGGCAGCACATCTAATGTCCCTGTCACTTACGCCAGTGGGCGAGTCTCAGCCCAGACCACAGGGAACCATGGTTATCCACCCAATCATCCCCCGATGGCAGAGGACAATGGCAGTGGTGGCAGCCAGGGCTGTGACGTGTGTAGCTGACAACAAGATACAGCCAGGGCTGAGGCAGAGCCAGTGAGTGTCCACACTCTGCCACTGCCTTGCCCTCTCCCAATGACCCATGAGATGGAGATGCTTCCTACCCCCACCCCCCAACCCCCCCAACCCCCCCACCTCCCCCACCCGCACTGCAGATGAGGATACTGAGACTCTGAGAGGTCTAGCGCTTCCCAGGCTAGACAGTTGGTGGCGCTATGGTGCAGGCAGGCCCATCGCTGACCAGGGCATCTCCCCAAGAGGTTAAGAGACCACTGATTTCCTGGGAAGCGTGGCTGAGCCCTACTGTAGACACAGCCCTCTCCTCATTGGCCTCTGTAGAGCTGAAGATGGAGGGGGTTGGGGAGGCTCCCAGGTGGGTGCCCCAGAAACAGGAAGAGGGCAGGAAACAGGCTAGCATCCACCATGAACCTGATGAGGGCTCATCCTGGCCAAGCTCTCTGGATTCTTCAAAGCCACCCACATCCCTTGAGACACTGGATGCTCCCATCGTCCTTAGGAGGAACGAGGAAGGGGTTTTTCTTCCCCATTTCACAGATGAGGAAACCGAGCCCAAACCTGAGCATGACCCACACATACCTCTGCTCTCTCCCACGCAGACTCTCAATGCCTGGCAATTAGTAAATGTGCCAATAAAACGCATTCTATTGACCAGGGTTGCCAGAAAAACAACAAATAATTTTTTAGTATAAATATATCCCAACTATTGCATGGAATATGCTTATGCTTAGAAATAAATTTTGTACTCAAATGCAACCAGGCATGCTGTATTTTTATTGGCAAAATCTGGAACCTTAAAATGACCCCCTCCTCCTCACTCACTTGCTCCTAAGCCTCCTGGAAGAGGGGGAAAGAGCTGGCGACCTCTAGGTCTGAGTTCTTACTACTTTGTGTAGTACCTTGGCCAAGTCTCTCCTCCCCCTCAAGTCTCCATAAGCTGGTTATGACGATTCAATAAAATAACATATGCGAAATGCTGTGCCTTGTGGAAATGTTCAATGGACGTGTGCCATTATTATTACTGTTCTTACTATTATTTACCAAGGGGTGAAATTAAGGCTGAGCGAAATTGACTCAGGGTCACGAGGAATCAGCAGCAGACCAGAGAGATGCCCATACTCGGGCCTCCTGTGTCCCGGCCCTGGCTGCTACCCACTGCTCAGCTGCTTTACTGCTTCATGGCCAAGACACTGGTGGCTGGCTGGGCAGTAGGGTGTGACCTACCCTTGAACGTTCTCCATCTCTAAGCAGCTGCCCGCCCCCTCCCCCAGCACATGGGAGCTCACAAGCAACTCAGAGCCCCAGAGTCTAAGCTCACCCACTGCTCTCTCCCCAGAGCACCCACTGACTAAGGATGGCCCTTAGTCCCCTCCCCCCGGGATCTGGGGTGCCTCCAGCCCCCAACCCTGGGAAGTCCAAAGATGCGCTGGGTTAGCAGGAGTGAGAAGGGATACTCCCGCTCAGCTCTCCCCAGGCTAGGATGCCTGCGGGTCCTCTGCCCGCACCTTCACACGCATGTTACTTGCAGAGGCAGCTGCCCAAGCCCCAGGCCCGGACTGTCCCTGAGTCTCTCCTGGGGCTGGGAGGGACCGAGAGAAGAGAGTATGGGGTCGTGCCTGGGGCTCTGCAAGGGCCTGGGTCAAGAACTCTGCCCTCCAACTCCCTTCCTCCCTCCTCCACCCCCAGTTCCCCATCTGTAACCCTAATGAGCTGCTGACAGTTCCCATCTGCTCTTCTCTGGCTTCCTGGGGAAAGGGAGCAAGGGGAGGGGATGCCAAGGAAGGTGGAGCAGAGAGAGAAGGTGGGTTTCCAGTGCTCAGCCCTGGCCGCATCTCATCTCCAGGAGCTGCGAGGCATCTCGGACATGCACGGGTGCCCCGTGCTCTAGTGCCAGAGACCTCCTCCCACCCACACCCCTCGAGGCCACACTCCTAAAAGTGGGAGGATCTCTGAGAGAAGGGGTGACAGCCACTTCCTGTCTTGCCTGGACCCCCCAGGCCTCTGGGGTTGGAAATCTTTGACTCCGAGAGAAGCTGTCTCAAGAAGAGAAGGGGCAAGCCTTCCTTCCAATCCAGGAATTCCCAAGTGGTATCCTCCCCCACCGCCTTCCCCTCTTGTTCTGCTCACAGACAGTGCGGAGGGGCGGGAGGTTAGGTAACCGAGGACCCAGTTGCTTGAGGGCCTGAGCCTAACGGTCCCTGCCCAGCCCCCTCGGCCCTCGACTCCTGCTCGCCAATGCTGCCATCTAGAGGTAATATGGGGAACTTCAGGCGCGGGTGCTTGGCTTGGGAGCCCCCGAAGTGGGCGGGACGAGGGGCAGGGAGGGGTCCTTCACTCCCAAGCCCACCAGAAAAAGGTGGACCAAGAATGAAAACGCCTATACACCGTGCCCTGGAGGAGCTGTGAGAGATTTCATCCACTCTCCTGCTTCCAGGCCTTCATGTAGCCATGAACTATTTCCTGGCTCCTTGCTCACCAGGCAAACCCCTCTAGGAAACCCAGGACCCCCAAGAAGAGAAAGCTATGTGTTGCACACTCATCATACATCACCTTCTCCAAGACTTGCAGCAGCTGCCACGTGGATAGTGTGCTCCATGCTACGAACGAGGACACCAGCACAAGCAGGGAGAGGGAACCATTCATGGAGAGCCATTGACACCCAGACCTCGACGGGAGCCGTCTTCTTGACTTCATTTTTTTTTTCCTGGCTCACTTGAGGAGCTCGGAGGTTCGCTGATGTCCCAGCCCGTGCTAGAGGATCACCTGCTGTAGGCCAAGGTCCAGGCCAGGTCCTGGGCACCCTAGAGACGTAACAGATCTGTCCTCGCCCTTGCCTTCACCCTGGGTATGCTCACCATCAGAGGTAGGAGGGGCTGTGAGCAGGGACAGGCCATGAGGTCCTTGCGAGAAGTCACCAACTGTGAAGGCAATGCCAACAGAGCCAAAGGAGGACCCTTTGGCAGCCCATGCTTCCTAGGAGGGCTCTGTCCTGGGCTCTGTTTCAGAGGCTGCCTGGCGAGGCACGTGGAGAGGCCACCTCTAGCATTCCTCTCCTTCAGAGGACCCAGCCCTTCCATGAGACACCTGCGCCTGACCCCCAGCCCTCAGCCAAGCTAGAGAGCCCACAGGGCCTGACATACAGTAGGTGCTCAATTCACGTTTGAAGGATGAGTGAGTACATTAGGGGCTGTTCACATGGGAGCTCCCAGCCATATGAGGTTAGATCTACCTCCCCCCTCTAACCCTGGCTGCCCTCACCCAAAGAGTCGGTGAAGTCCCTAGAGCAGAGGAAACCCTGGGGACCAAAATCCTAGTCCCAGTTCTGCTTCCAACTTGCTGTGTGGACCATGGCCAGACTCCACTCTCTGGGTCTCAGTTTCCCTGTATGTGTATAGGGGAGTGGAGCCCCGAAGCCTCTGCAGCAAGCAAGAGGAGGGGTCTTGGTGCAGGAAAGGAGGCTTGAGCCCACCCAGCTCCCTGCCCTCTTGCCCCTTCCATGCTGGGTTAAAGGTGTGGCCCCTCGGCTTGTAATCGCCCCCCCACACACAAACACATATGTGTATGTGCAAGCATGCACACACGAGCATTAAGCCACACACACCCACCCACACAAAGCCACAGTCGCCCGCGCGTCCAGGCAGCCCCATTCCCACGCACCTGTGTCTGAACGCCGCGTGCTCTGGCGCATGCTCTGTGCTCGGCACACAGGGCCTCAGGAGCAAGTTTAGGGATGCACTGAAGTTATGAAATTGATTTCTCTGGGAACAGTTGGAATTAGTTTTAATTATCTTTATCTTTTTTCCAATTGTGCTCTCAGCCTTCTCCTTGCTGTTTAATCCATTGCTATCGACTTCCCCGCAGGCTCTGAGCCGGGGAGTCACAAGGTGGGGTGGACAGTGTGTTCGTTTTTCTGAGAAAATATAAACAGCAACAACCGCACCCACCCACCTCTTCCCCTGCCCTGGCCTCACCCAGGCAGGTCTTCCCGCACCCATACACACGCTCACACACACGTGCATGTGCACACGTCGCACACAACAGCGAAACCTCGCTCTGCACGGAAGCCCCGCCTACAAGTCCTCCCTGCCTGGCCGAGAGTTGTGATATGCCCAGATGACAACATCTCCTGAGTGTGCTTCTTCAAAGTGGTCCCCTCGGGAAGCTGAACTTCATTCAGGTCAAACCCCGCCCTGCTGAAAAGCCCATTCCATCTCATTCTCCAGGCTCCCTTTCCTGAGCCCACCGCCCCCCACCCCACCCAGCACCTGGGGTCTCCTGGCTGTAGTACCTACCATGGTGAGGGCAGGACCTGGGTCAGATTCCTTTCTGAGACCAGACAGGTGGTAGAGTGTCAGTAAGTATTTGCTGAATGAATGAATGGGAAACCTCTCTCGGAAACCAGCTTCCACAGTTCATTACCTTCACCCGTTCACTTCTTCATTCAACCAATACAGAAATGAATGTGAACTGATCCCACTCCACCTAGGAGATGTGACAGGTGGGTAGACGTCCCCAGACTGAGCTAGGGAGAAGGCTGTGTTTGGAGAAGGAAATGAAAGAATAAAAGATTATACTTTAGGGGCGCCTGGGTGGCTCAGTGGATTAAGCCGCTGCCTTCGGCTCAGGTCATGATCTCAGGGTCCTGGGATTGAGCCCCGCATCGGGCTCTCTGCTCCGCAGGGAGCCTGCTTCCTCCTCTCTCTCTGCCTGCCTCTCTGCCTACTTGTGATCTCTCTCTCTGTCAAATAAATAAATAAAATCTTTAAAAAAAAAAAAAAGATTATACTTTAAATATCCTGATGAAGGCAAATCTCCACCTTTTTTTAAAAGATTTTATTTGTTTATTTATTTGACAGAGAGAGACACAGCAACAGAGGGAACACAAGCGGGGGGGGGTGTGGGTGGGAGAGGGAGAAGCAGGCTTCCTGCCAAGCAGGGAGCCCTACGTGGGGCTCGATCCCAGGACCCTTGGATCATGACCTGAGCCGAAGGCAGATACTTAACGACTGATGCACCTAGGTGCCCCAAATCTCCACTTTTTGAGAATCAGTGGATTTCCTCGCTCCTGCTCTGCCTCCAGAATGGGGAGAACTGGTCATAGTGTGTCCTGTCCTCCGGGGGCACCCCCAGCTGTGCCCAGGCCTGGACCAATTCCACAGCAGGTGCCTGGAGGCTCTGGTGCCCTAGGTGTGCAGTGTGTGGAATGACACAGCGGCCCCTCCTCCATGGGACGCTCCCCTTGGAGCTGCGGAGAGGGCGGGGGCCATCCCTCACCAGCGAGGTGTCTGTGCTAAGTGCCCTGCGGCGCTAATATTTTATGATTAAAAACCATTAAGGTTTAGACCGTGAAAATCAGAGGGACACAAAATCAATGGCCCAATATTGCTTCCCCCAGTAAGTTGTGTAAATATTGTGTCTTTTATTGTTTGGCCGATGGCAAGAGCAGAGATACAGGTGCAGATTATACTAACGAATCCCCTCCCCTCCCAGCCCTGATCTGGTGGAATTAGCACCAAGGCTTGCAGCAGCCTGGAGAGCTGGATACAGGCTAGCCCACTGTGGAAGGTCATTCCGCTTGCTCCTCCCACTCCTGCAGAATCCCCACCCAGCACCGTCCAGCCCCACTGGCCAGAGGCAGCACCACCACCCCAGACTCTCTCTGTCCTCCCCACCCCGTGCAGTAGCCTCCACACTAATTGCACAGACACACATTTACACAAAAGGCACACACATCACATGGTGACATGCTCTCCTGACAGCCCGTCCATCACTGCGCTCTGCCATCTGTTTGAATTTGCATATTTAATCAGGATCTGTCTGTTCTCCTCTGGGGGTTCATATTAGGGTGGGGAAGATGATTCCAGAGGTTGCTCATATCTCTGGGGAAGGGGATGATTGAAGGGGTGTCTCTCCTATTTGGAGCCAGGGCAACTGTGGGATGCCTGGCCCTCCCCCTGCCCTCTCTGGACCTGTGTAAGGCTGGGACTCTGCCTGCCTCTGGGAGGGGTTGGCGATGACGTAGGGGTCCCTCCAGTCAACAGGGAGATGGGAATGCCCAGTTTCTCTCCATCTTCTTCCAGTCTCGAGTACACCCTCCTCCCTTCCCTTTCCATTCTCATGGACCCGGGATTAGACACCTCATGCCATGTCCCTGTTTCCCACAGGGTGAGGGAAGTTGGAGCAGAGAGGGGAGACCCTCTAGCAATGCCAGAGAAGCTGCCTTGGGGACATTTGATATATTTCTTCCACTCCCTAAGGAGGGGCCCAGAACCGAGAAACCGCTGAACTGACAGAAAGAGAGAAGAGCCAGCTGATGCACGGGGCTGGGGTGGGGGGACACAGCTGGGCTGATGGGGTGAGGGGGAAATGGGGGAACAGATGTGGAGGGGGGCAGTTGGGTTGACCTGAGGAGAAATAGCTAGGATGATGCTGGGTGAAAACAGCTGAGCAGATGTGACAAGACACCTGGCCTGATGGAAGGGCAGAACCACGGGTCTAATAAGGTAGAACAGCTGGGTGACATGGGAAACATCTGGCCTGATCTAAGGGAACAGACAGCTGATGTGAAAGAACAACTGAGCTATTGTTGGGAAGCAGCTGGGCTGGTCTGGGAAGGTCATCTTGACTAATGTTGGGGAATAGCTAGGCTTATACTGGAAGACCAGTTAGAACAGCTGGACCAAGGTGAAGGGGAAGCTGACCTGAGGGAGCAGCTGGCCTGATGTGAGGACAGCTGGGATGAGATGGGGGAACAGGTGGGCTGAGGTAGGGGACAGCTGGGCTGCAGAGAGTAGACAGCTGATCTGAGGTGGAAGACAGTTGGCTGAGGTGGGGGGACAGCTGGGCTCAAGTGGGGAGAGAGCTGAGCTGAGGTGAAGGACAGCTGGTCTGAGGAGGGGGGATAGCTGAACTAAGGTAGGGAGATAGCTGGCTGAGGTGGGGGAACAGTTGGGTTCAAGTGAGGAGGCGGCTGGGCTGAAGTGAGGAGACAGCTGATCTAAGGTGGGGGAACAGCTGGGCTGAGGAGGGGGGACAGCTGGGCTGAGGTAGGGAGATGGCTGGCTGAGGTGTGGGACAGTTGGCTGGGGTGAGGTGAGGGGATAGTTGATCTGAGGTAGGGACAGTTGGCTGAGGTGGGGCAACAGTTGGGCTCAAGTGAGGAGGCGGCTGGGCTGAAGTGAGGAGACAGCTGATCTGAGGTGGGAGGACAGCTGGCTGGGGTGAGAGGAGAGCTGGGCTGAGGTAAGGGGACAGTTGATCTGAGGTAGGGACAGTTGGCTGAGGAGGGGGGACAGCTGGGCTTAAGTGGGGAGGCAGTTGAGCTGAGGTGAGGGGACAGTTGGGCTGAGGTTGGGGGAGAGCTGAGCTGAGGTGAGGGACAGCTGGATTGAGGTGAGGAGGAGGACACCTTGGCAGGTGGGATCAAAACAAAGCCACATGGCAGTGTCAGGGAGCCCCCAGGTCCAGGAGACTCTGGATAGAAACCCCTGTCTTCAGTGTTCTGGCCTACATCCTATTTTCCAGAAATGCCTCAGAAAGGCCTAAGCCAGAGTGTCACCCTGATGCTCCAGGCCACAACAGGGGAGGGGCATGGGCAGGAACACCTTCCTCCACCCCCTCATCCCACCTTCCATCGCCTCCAGGAAATGGGGCAAGAGCATCCCACCCTCCCCTCCAGAGACTCAGCCAGGACTGATTCCAGGGTCACATGGTGCTGGAATGGAGCAGGTCTTTGGAGACAGTCCCACTCAGGCCCCCATGTCACAAGGAAGAAAGGAGACCGAAGGCAAGTCCAGCCTGCAGTGTGGTCCCTGAGAGAGCCAGGTCTCAAGGTGGGCTTCAGACCAGCCCTCTCCAGCAGCCGTTCCTTCCTGTCCTCATCAGCTCAGCTTCCCATGACAAAACATCACAGACTGAGGGGCTTAACAATAGGAATTTTGGTCTCACAGGTCTGGAGGCTGGAAGTCCCAGATCAGGAGGCCAGCGTGGTTGGGTTCTGGTGACAGCCCTCCTCCCGACTAGTAGGCGACCACCACTTCACTGTGTGCTCACAGGCCCTCTTCTGCATGTTGGGGGCCAGGGGGGCATGGAGAAATCCCTCTGGTGTCTCTTCCTCTAAAGAGCCCTGACCCCATCATGGGGGCCCTATCCTCATGAGCTCACCTGAACCTAACCACCTACCAAAGGCCCCGCCTCCAAATACCATTACCCTGGGTGGTAGGGCTTCAACGTACGAGTTTTGGGAAAGACACACATCAGTGCATAGCAGTCCCCCAGCCTCCTTGACCCAGAACCCAGGCCACTGGGGGACTCCCTGGATCCGAAGCTCCCACCCAGAAGGAGAGCCGAGCCCCTGACCCCAGGAGTTGCCCTGGGTCCCCAGGCTAAGGTCCCAAGAACCCACAGAAGAGGGGGCGGGGGAGTCTGTATATCCACCCATTTGTGCTGGACACTTCTATACGCATCATGTGATTTCATCCCCCCAATAATACCACATGCCGCGCGACCTTGGGAGCTCCATTCTTCAGATGAGCAAACTTAGGATGAAGGGACCCGCCTACAGGGGTGGGTCGAACAAAAGTTGTCAGTCCTAAACAGGGACAGACTGGGGTCAGCTCAGTGTCAGGCTCCTGGTCCCTAGGCTGCTGCCAAAGGAACCTTTTTGGAACTCATCCCAAGGAGCAAAGCCTCCAGGCCCAGCTGTCTGTCTTAGTGACTCACGTTCCCCGTTCTGCTTAAGAAAACCAGGTCCCTGACTGTCACTCCCTGCCTGGCAGTGCCTCCTGCCACTCGTCACCCCACCCCCTGCCCCGAGCCCTGGCCCTGAGCCATCCCAACAGCAGGAAACAGCCATTTTTCGGGCCAGCAAGCGGGATGTAGAAACCGGGGAGAGGAGGAGGCCCTGGGACGACAGACAGAAGCAGAGAGGCCCTCTCAGAGGAGACGCCTGGAAAAGCACGCTGCCCCCCTCCCCCCCCCCAGCCCTCCTGACTCCCCTCCAGGGCCTCTTCCAACATGAACTGCCCCTCCCTTCAGAGGCAGGCCTCTGTGAAGTCCCCACACTGCACCCTCCCTGCAGGCCACCCTCCCCAGAGCAGGTGCACATCACTCCAGATGGGCCAGGAGGGGGCCAGGAGGGGACCGCGGGTGTGTGTCTGTGTGCGGACGGCTCTTGGTCTATGAGGGTGGTGGCGCAGGTTTTTGGTTTTGGGTTGGGGGGCATTGGTCAGATGCAGATGTGAGGAGACAACAGAGGTTACACATACTTGAGAGCCCAATGGACAGAGTTCAGATCCCGGCTCTGCTACTCCAGAGCTGTGTGACCTTGGGCACCTCACCTGGCCTCTCTGTGCCCAGGTCCCTCATAGACTGAGGCTAGTAATAGTACCTACCTCCAAAGGCTGTTGCGAAGACTTTAGGTTTGTACGTGTGAAGTGCTTAGAGCAGTAAGGCCCGTAGGCCAATACCGTCTACGAGTTAGCTGTAATTACTGTGTGTGTCGTACAGTCCGTTCGTGTCTACGTCTCGCCGCTGGAGGCAAAGCTGCTTGAGGGCAGGCACTGAGTCTCACTCTTCTGTTCGGCCCAGTACCCGCCCAAAACCTAGCAGGAAAGGTGCTTCCTAAGGCCCAGGGCCTGACAAAGGGACGGTGGGTTCATGAGTGTGTGTGTCTATACATGTGCACCGTTAGCTTGTGTGTCAGCAACGGATGACAAGTATCTACGCCAGCATCACTGCTGTGTGGTGTCTGTCCCGGGCTGTCAGCATGGCGTGCCACACATGTCCCTCGGACGCAAACGCTGGTTGGTCGTAGGTGTGTCTCCAGACTATGGGTCCACACGTGGGTGTCCGTGGACATCGGCTTTGGGCACGTGGAAGCACCGCAGGCAGGAGAGTCTCAGCACATGTGTCAGTGTATGGGTGTGTATGAACCTGTCCCCACTGGGCTGGCGTGGAACCAGGGCACACGTACACGTGTGTCAGCGGTGAGTCAGGCTGGTGCTTAAGTCAGGCATGTGTGTTGCTGTGGGTCAGCATCTGGAGCGTACGTGTGTCCGCGATGGGCACGTGTGTAGGTGTGGACCAATGGTGGCTTCACAGACGTGTCCATGAGGTCGTCTGTGTCTCTGGACGGCAGCGTGCTTGTATCTGCGTCAGCTTGGGTCCGTGTGTCAGCACGCACTGTGTATGCGTGTGGCACTACTGAGTGTATACATGCGTGTGTCCATGACTGTGTACGTGTTCCAGCATTGCGTGTAAGTGTGTATCAGCTTTGGGTGCCTATGTGTGTCCATGTTGAACATGTGTGTGTCCGTGTTGCACGTGCATGCGTGTGTCAGCATGGAACATGGCCGTGAACCAGTGTGCATGCCCACGTCTTCCCCTCACCTCCCTATCCTCCTTGAGGGAGGAGGCAAGGAGAGGCTCCCTCGGACCCTGGGTCTGAGCCTGGCTCCCCAGTGCCCCTGGGGACCCGTCTCAGCAGCCCCAGTGCACGCCCGGCCCCTGCCCCCACCCAGCTCTCCCTGACTGGCACCCGAGTTAATAAGTGTTGCTTTTCTCCTATTCTACTCAGGCCTGTGATGGAAAATCCTCAGGCTGGAAGTGAGCCCCGAATCAATAGTCCATTCCATTTAACAGGGTGGCTGTCACCATAACGAGATAAAAGTGGATTAACTTCTGCGCCGCTGCTGCGTCCACGGGGAGCCCATCTGTTCCCCGAACAGCCAGCCTGGCTCAGAGCTGCAGCCCAGCCCCACAGGGCTTGGCCACGGGGGCTCCAGCCACAGCCCAGGATATGTGGACCGGGGCGGGGGGGTCAAAGAAGGCTCCAGACTGGGATCCAGACAGGGTTCAGAATGGGGCTCAGGACAAGTGGCAGGAAGGATCACAGTGGGGTCAGGAAGGAGACAGGGACAGGGAGGAGGACAGCACGAGACGAGGGCCAGCTGTGGACCTATGGGTCCAGGATGAAGATCCAGTGGAAGCTCTGAGAAGCCTGAACTCTCTCAGACCTTGCGTATGGCTGAACAGTATCTGCTAAGCCATGAATTCCCGAAGCTTCTTGGCCTGGACGCCCTGGGAACCGCACACAGCACGTGAAGTCACTTCAAGGAAAGTCTCTCCCACTCCCCCGAGGCCTGAAGGATAGAAAAGCCTCCCACAGCAGCAAGAAGGGGGCAGGATGAACACCAGGAAGAACTTCCTGGGCATGAGGGTAAGCATTTTCATGAGCAGATGACCAAATGTTCACATTTCTGGAATTTCTCTTAGCTTTTGCTGATTTTTAATCCTAGGTATCAGGAGCAAACTTAAATGGAGGTTGAGTCAATTAAACCCTATTCGATTTCTTTTTTTTTTTTTTAATAGTGTACACTGCCAAGATATTTTCCCATTTGGTCTGCCTTTTTTTTTTTTTTTTAAGATTTATGTATGTAATTGAGAGAGACAGACAGAGCACAAGCGGGGGAAGGCAGAAGGAGAAAGAGAATCTCAAGCAGATTCCATGCTGAGCTCAGAGACCAACATGGGTCTTGATCCCATGACCCTGAGATTGTGACCTGAGCTGAAACCAAGAGACAGACGCTTAACCAACTGAGCCACCCAGGCACCCCCAGTCTGCTTTTTAATTTAGGGATTCTCTATTTACTTCACCAATTCTCACAACCCTGTCTGTGGCTTCCTTCCTTGTGTCCCTGGGAAGGCCCACCGCATCTGGAGATAATCACCTGTTTCTTCTAGATCTTTTATGATTTCATTTTTTTGGTTAACATTTTTACCCATTGGGAATTTGCATGAAGTCAATGTCCTTATTTTTCCCAAGTGATTAACTGTCCACCTCCATTTCTCTGCTGATTTGGAATGCCACTTTTATCATTTATGAGGGTCTGATTTGGGGCATCTCTCTTACTTTGTTAATTCCTGGGCTAACCAACTCCAGTTTTATTAAGGATAGCTTTGTGACCTATTTTGATATTTGAGAACGTGTTTCTCTTTGACATTGATGGACCCAGGCCTGTGTTATTTAATCACTGTGTAAATACTTTACCTAATGGTGTAAACTTTACCAGTGCAGGGACCAGAGAAGCTTACTATCTGAAGCCTATGGTGACTGCTTTTCAAATGAAGGCACCAGTCCCCAAATACTGCCTATATCCAGGTTTCTAAAGAACCCCCCCTTTGCTGGAGCAGTGTGAAGAAATCAGAGCTGAAGCATTGGGGACCCCCTCCCATGCAATCCTAAGAAGGGAAAGAGAGAATCAGATGTGCATATCCCAAGGCTCACCCTTGGGGATGCGGGATGGACAGACCATGAGTCCTATGCTGGCTTGGGTTCTCTAGAAGCCAACTCTGAGACAAGGATTTGAGTCCAAGCAATTTCTTTGGTATGCATCCCAGAAACCCAGCAGGGGAGCAAGGGAGTAAGGCAGGGCGGGAGGATGCAAAGATGTGTGCCTTTAGCAAGCCAGTTACTACAATGGAGCATCATTCTCCTGGAGACCTGGAGGACTCGTGTAGACCCTGGGCCTCAATTACCCCACCCACAAGGGAAGGAACTAGGGCATTTACACAGCAACTTCCCTTAGCAACTGGCCAAGAGGGGAGCTGAGAAGCAGGGAGGGCTCCAGAGAAACCCTGCAGACTTTTGGCCGTAGCACAGGTATGCACTACCTGATGGAAGGCCCAAGGGGTCTGGGCAGGGCACCGACCTGTGAGGAAGCAGGTGTGGTGGCCCAGGAAGAGACCCAGACAAGGGCAAAGGGAGAAGAAGGGAGAGTCAAGAGGCCTTCGGAAGCAGAACGGACAGAGCCTGGGGACCTGACACCGCCAGGGTGTGGGAGGGAGAGGAGACTGGGGTGACCCTCGGATTTCTGGCCTGGAAGACAGGATGGATGATGGAGGGAGAACCGAAATAGAAATCCCAAGATGTAGAGCCAGGATGGAGCCTGGAGCGTCAGGGAGAAGTCCAGGAAGCAGATGGATACATGGGCCTAGGGCACAGTGGGGAGGTAAGTAAAGCATGGAGAGTTGTCTCTGAAGCCATGGAAGCTGGGAGTATGGACGGGGAGGGTCCATGCTGAGGAAGGATCCAGGTCAGGACCAGAGACGGGGTGTTTGAGGCCTCAGGGAACACCCCACAGATGCACAGGAGCCATTATAAGTGAAGCTCGACGTGGGCTTGTCTCCCCCTTGGTTCCTCAGTGGCTGGGAGGCCCCTCCCATCCTTCTGGGTCCACGAGGGGTGATGCCAAGGGAGAGGATGGGAGGGGAGAGGAGGGGACAGGGTGATGTGGATTCCAAAGGAGCCGACAGCTGTCAAATAATATAAAAACTCGTATGTTAATAATTCTTACAATTTTGCCAAAGACTTAATGGCTGGTCTGTCAAGAGCGGTGACAGAAGCTATTATGGAAACAAGATGGGACTATTTTGGAGGCAGCATTGACAGCATATCCCGTCCGGGGCCTCCCAGGACCAGGAGGAAGACAGCAGGGCCTCCTGCCCAGCACCCCCACCAAGGCCACGTGCTCGGCCAGAGAGGAGCTGGGTCGTTGTGGATTCAAGCCATTGACTGTGGATTAATCACCCATGAGGACATTTTAATTAACCGTCAGATCCCAGAGTTGCCCCATCCTTCCTGTCCCCCCACCCTCCCTGATCTGTAGCCGCCTCCACGCCCAACACACACACACACACGCACACACACGCATGCACACACACACACACAGCAATCAGCCAACAGCGCAATCCAGCAAGAGGCAGGCACCCAGCGGGTTTCAGCAGCTGGAGGGGGGACAATATCCGGCTGCTCTAGGAGCCCCCGAGGGGTCTGGCGGCGCTGGAGGGGACCAGGCCCAGTTCTGTAGCTGATTCACTAAAGGACCTTGGACTCCTCACTTGGTTTGAAATGCCTCCATTTCTCATGTTTAAAATGGGACCAAGAGCAGGGAGAGTAAATAAAACCTACGCAAACATGCCAGGAGAGCTTCACGCAAGTCACCTTCCTCCACTCTAGAAGCACCTTCCGCTTCGTCTTCCCGAACTCTCCAGTCAGCTCCAGAAGGTGGCGTCATGATTTCCATCTCCACTGGCCGAGACCGTGAGGCGGGGAGCAAAGCAGAAGTGGGCACACATCACTCCCTTGCAGAGCCCGACGGTGAGCCCCCCACCACCCCGCTTCTCTCCAGCACCAGAATCTGCCTTCACGTGAGGAATTCTTGTCAGACTAATGATCGTGACAGCTACACTCGTGAGCGCTTACCCTGTGCCCAGAGCTGTGCTAAATCAGAGCTTCTCAGATGTGGCTGCCCAAGGAACCTCTGGGCACCTTTTGGAAATGCAGACTCCGGTACAGAAGGTTGGGGGAGGGGCGTGGGGGTGCAGAGTGGGGGCAGGACTGGGATTCTGCATTTCTAATAAGCACCCAGGAGATATCGAGTCTCCCAGTCCAGAAACCATACTCTGAGTACCAAGTATAAATGCTTTCTCTCCTCTAATTGGTACAACATCCTTTTAAAAAGAAAGCTACCCGCTTGGGGCGCCTGCGGCTGCTCAGTCAGAAAAGCCTGCGACTCTTGATCTCAGGGCTGTGAGTTCGAACCCCATGTTGGCTATAGAGATGATCTAAAAATAAAATCTTAAAAAAAAAAAAAAAAGGAAAGAAAGAAAGAGAAAACCACAGGCTTCAAATTACATCACTGAGGCCAAGTCATCCAACCTGGGGCTTACTACCTAACATCCAATCACAGTTTTAACCTCCCCCAGAAATGGGGGAATTTCAGTCCATCGGGAAATTTGTGATCAGCTCCAAGGAGGTAACCTGTCACCTGGGCCCTCTCTCCATCCCCCAAAGATGAAGTAATCTACCTAACAAGACCCCCTGCCCTGTTTCCATCTCAGGGCAGGTGACCATGCCTGAAACAATCCTTTCTTTCCTTTTGCTGATCATTTTCTTACCCCACTCTCCTTCCTATAAAAATTTTCCTTTTTTTTTTAACTTTCCTTTTTTTTTTTAAGATTTTATTTATTTATTTGGCAGACAGAGATCACAAGTAGGCAGAGAGGCAGGCAGAGATAGAGGAAGGGAAACAGGCTCCCTGCTGAGCAGAAAGCCCGATGCGGGACTCAATCCCAGGACCCTGAGATCATGACCTGAGCCCAAGGCAGAGGCTTAACCCGCTGAGCCACCCAGGCGCCCCAAAACTTTCCATTTTGTGCAGCTCCTCGAAGTTCCCCTCTTCTTGCTACACAGAATGCTGCCTGAATGAATCACCTAACAAAGCCCATGAGATCTTCCAGTGTACTCTGTTGAATTTTGTTTGTTAACAGCCCCTATAAAACCATACTCTTGGGACGCCTGGGTGGCTCAGTCAGTTAAGCCGCTGCCTTTGGCACAGGTCATGATCGCAGCATCCTGGGATCGAGTCCCAAATCAGGCTCCTTGCTCAGCAGGGAGCCTGCTCCTCTCTCTGCCTCTGCCTGCTTGTATGCTTGCTCTCTCTCTCTCTCTGACAAATAAATAAAATCTTAAAAAAAAAAAAAAAGTACTCTTATCATTGCCCTTGTTTCTAGAGGAAACGGAGGCTTGGGTAGTTGTAATAACTTGATCAGGTTACAAGCTAACCAAAAGAACCAGGATTTGAACCCGGGTCAGCGAGCCTGTGTGGCGGCTTAGCCCAGAGCTCTACCACCTTCCCAGCATTTGCGCAGAAGGTCAATGACCAGGGGTGAGTCTCTGAGGATGAGTGGGACCCACCTCCAAATACATCACATGGAGGGTTAGGGCTTCGACATGGGAATTTGGGGGGTGGGCGGGACACAGACTTTGAGTCCATAGCGCCTGGTTTGGGAGGAGAGTACTCCCCCCAGAAGAGGTCCCCCCCAGGGTTCACTCACCCACAAAGAACAAAACCACAAAGCTCCAGGCCATCCCCAGGGCTCTCTTTCCTGCAGCCACCCTCTCTGGGCCCCCCAGGGCCCCCCCTGCCCCTGCTCCCAGGCCGCTGGGCTGCGAACCCACACTGCCTGCCGCCGCCTGCCCAGGAGCATTAATTGAAAATTAATCCGCTCAGTGCGTGCCGACGAGCAAATCAAAGCTAAGTGTCTCAATTAGGAAGAGAAATGCAGTCGGGCACTCTTCTCAGGAGCCGGCTTATTTATGGGGATAATATCATTTTTAATGAGGGGAGCTACTAAAAGGCACAACAAATGCAACATTTAATAGAAAAATATTACAGTATTCCATCAGCGGAGTGCTGCTGGGCGGGTGGACTGGGGCCACACGGATGCCGGAGAATCGCTCTCTGGCTGTGTAGGCACCTGCGCACCAGCATCTGTGTGCACGTGTGTCTGTGCGAGCACACGCATCTATGCATGTACGCGTGCATGCCTGCACACAGGTCCGTGTCTGGATGTGTGAGCACATGTACGTGTGTCTGGGCCTGGGCTGCGCAGGGGGGACGGGGAGGCATTCCTGAGTTTTTCCACGAAAGGCGGATCTCCCACCTACCACCGGAAGCAGCCCTACTCAGGGTGCTGGGCCAGCCAAATAAGGATTCGGAGAATTTCCAATCCTGAAGAGGACCTGGTCTATTTAGTCCCTGGAGAACTGTCGGTCTCTGTCACCCACCTCCCTGGAGGTTCATAACAGGGGAAATTAGGCTCTGGGCCCCAGGCTCCTCTGGGTTCTCCTTGCCACACGGGAGCCATGGCGGTTCTAGCTCACCCATCACCGAGAGCTGCAGGATGAGGCCCTTGGGACAAGACTGCACTGTCCCAAGGTGGCACTTGGGCCCAACCACCCCCTTCAGCCTCAGTCTCAGGCTCAAGAGCCAAGGACTTTGCTGGCCAGGCTCAAGTCTGAGTTCCTACCCTCCACTGCTCCCCTCCTCCACCCAACTACAGCCCAGATCCAGACCCAGGCTCCGAAGCTCCAACCCAGGATGGCCTCAGTTTTAACATCTGTGGAATGGGGAAGCAGCTGAGGTGGGCAGCTCAGAACCCACCCTGCTTTCCCCTTCCCCCAACACAGCATGCACACCTGGACCTGCTCTCCTCTGCTTATATCAGAGCCCCCTGGAGCAGGTCCCAAATCCTGCCCTCATTCCCAGACCCTGAGCAACACCCCACCACCCCCACTCGCCACAGGCCACTCCTCTAACCACTTCACCTTTCTCAGACTCCTCGTGAGATGTCAATGTCCTCAGCGTCCGAAGGGAAGCGCAAAAAGGCCTGCCTCCCAGGGAGGTGGCTTCTAGTCCCTCCATCAGTCCACGGGCCAGAGCAGCTGCTGGTTAGCTCTGTGACCCCAATGACAACATCCATCTCTGTCACCACTCTCCAGTCCCAGACAAGCCTGTGGAGATGCACAGCAGGAATTTTTAATCCTTGTTTCTCAGAAGAGGTCCCTGAAGCTCAGAGAGGTTGAGAGACTTGGCTGAGGCCACACAGCAGGTGTGAAACACCAGGAGGTTTGCAGAGGTTCTGGGGGGGTACCAGAACCCAGGCGCTTGTGGCCAAGACCTGTGCTGTCCCGCCTCAGAGAAACTCAGAGACGCCTCTAAGCCAGGGGACTCAAGTTTCACCCGGCGATGCCTACCACCCACTATGTGACTTGGGCCTTCATTAACCCCTCTGTGTTTCAGTTTCTTCACTGTAGGGTCCAAGGAGCTAATACCCATCAAGGGCTTAGAATCAGGCCTGGCACGTGATAAACCTTCAGTATGTATTGAGACGTTGTTACTAATATTAGGCCACCCTACCCTCAGATTGCTCTCTCCTTGGCCAGGCAGCACGAATCATCCATCAGGCAGTCTTCGAAGTTCCTCAAGGCAGGCCTACCCCTCCCCCCCACCCCCCGACGTCTCGCATCAGAGCCAACATTAGCTTTCCCTGACCTGGGCCGGGATCTTCCCCGGGCACTGTCCTCATTCACTGCGCTGCATGCTTATGTGTTCTGTATGTGTGTGGGATTTTCCAAAAGTAAAATAATAATAATAAAACAAAGCAGGGATTTGTGCCCGGCAGAGGGTACTAACCCGGCAGTCGTGTGAGTGATTATTGATTTCCTATCTACCTCCACATGACAGGATGCCCCACGCAGTCAAGAACAACGTCCACGTCCTTCCCTGCAGTTCCCACGGCATCTAGAAAAATGTCTGGCTGGGGTAGGTAAGCAATTATCATTGAAGAGAGGGAGGGAGCTGAGTGTGGAGGCTTTTCCCGGGGTGGCGATCTGAGTCTTTGAACCCTCCGTCTCAGGAGGGGAGACTCCCACCCCAAACCAGGAGCTGGAATTGGGGGGCTTCCCCCCCCGTCCCAGACCCCAGGCACCTCCAGATTGAGGTTTGAAAGTTAACTTCCCACAAAAGTCACTCTCCAGGATTAATATTTATTTCTTATGAAATTTAAATTTTTCAGTGTAATTAAATTTTTATTCATCGTGAGTTATAGATAAAAATATTTATAACTTTCCCTTTCGCGCCACTGAGAATGAGTCTCAGATGGAACCAATTACTCAGGCCTCCTCCTGGTGGCTGCTCCAGGGTCGGGGGCAGGGAGGGGTCAGAGGGGTCAGTGGGGGGCAGAGCAGGCATCCGTCTCCCCAGGCAGGAGTGTCGGCGCTGCCTCCTGCATCCGGGCACTTGGAGGTGACTGGTAGAAGGAGAGAGCTCGGACCTAGCCCACCCCCAACTTCCCAGCAAATAACTCAGTGGGAGTTGGGGCCAGAGAGAGGCCAGAAGGAGGCTAGGAGAAGACAGAAAAACGAGGCCTGAGAATGAGCAAGAGAGGATAGAAAGATTGCAGAGAGAGGACACACGTCTTCCCACCAGGGCGCCAAACATGGTGGAACAGCCTGTCAAAGGCAGCCCATGTTGCTGGGAGGTTGTGGCTCTGGGCTCTGGGGCCTGGAATCATTTTGTGCCCAGAATCATCATGAGCGTCCTCTTAGGGGAGGAGCAGCCTGAAGGGCACATCTTCTGCCCAGACGGGGAAAGGCAGGGAGAGGCAGGGAGAGGGAGCCCTGGGTTCCAAAGCCATGCAGGCCAACATTCCAATCCCGGTTCTGAATGACCTGGTACAACCCGGAACCTCCCTGAACATCAGCTTCTTCATCTGTCAAAGGGGACAGACGCATCGTCTGCAGATTGCATCATCTGACGTGCGAAAGGCCTGACACACAGCTGGGGTTCCATTAATAGTCGAGGACGCTGGCCCTTTCCTCAGCTTCCACTCAAGGGCTCAGTCCCTCCAAGGGTCCCTCCAAGCGCTCACCGGCACCATGGCTGCCATCTTGGAGCTGGCCTGCATCTACGTCCCGCACAAGGATAGAGGCACGGTCCATAGGATGATTGATGCCCTCATGGGAGCAGGGGGTCTAAATGTTTTCGAAAAGACCTTAGCCAATGTCAACATCGGGAGCCTCATCTCTAGGGGCTGTGGGACCCGCCCCAGCAGCCGGTGCTACACCTGCAGAAGGTCCCACTCCCTCCACTGGGGCTGCCCCAGCTGAGGAGAAGGAAGTAGAAGCAAAGAAAGAAGAATCGGAGGAGTCCGATGTTGACATGGACTTTGGTTTTTCTGACCACACCTCTCTGTAACCTGGTCAATAACAAACTGAACTCTTAAAAAAAAAAAAAAAAATAGTAGAGGATCCTAGGCTGTCTCTTCACTGACGGGGAACTCACTACTTCATGAGGATAGCTCGTTTGGAAAATGCATCTTCTCACTAAGCCTGGACATTTCACCCTTAAAAACGGAGCTATGTGGACCCCCTGTGCTTTCACACGTGTGGCTCTGGAATACAGTTCCCTCAGGCACGGGAAGATCAGACTCCACCCTCAAAATCGCCCTCGTTGATGTTGACTGGCTGTCAACACAGCCTCAAATCCAACCACGAACTTGCTGGCTTGCTAGGAGACTGTTTGGGCCCCACATGGCCCCTGACACACAGTGTTACCAGCGGCATGACTCCCACGGCCTTCCCCAAGGAAGACACACCACCGGCACGGTGACATTAACTAGGAAAGTCCATCAGGCCCTTGCCATCCCTCCCGGCCCTTCCTCCTGTGTGCCAGACCCCCGAGGTCCAGACAGGACAAGGGTCAGGACTCACTTCCCTATCACCCCTGGGCAGGGACCGAGTCCCCTCTCCCTCCTCCCACAGCCCGGCTCCCGCAGCAGTCTGTACTCACTAATTAGACCTGTCACTGCTCCTGAATCATTCCCAGGCCAGGCTGGGGAGGTCATTAAGCCAGAGATGGATAAGTGCTAAGCTGGCCCCGCTCTGGAGATTTACAAGGCTCAGGCTGGGGAGGATTTATAAGGTTTGTTAAATTTCTAGTTGAGTTTAGAGTGCAGTGCCAAAGTCTCAGTGACCAAACCGCATGGATGAGAATTAAAGCAAGTGCACCTATTTCTCACATGTGGGAGGATGAGCGCCTCCCTCTCGGCCCCCCTCCCACCCAGGCTGGGGGCTGCCAAAACACCAGCCCCAGCCAAGCCACACGGCACAGCCTGCCCAGCTCCAGGCCCAGCGGCAAAGAGCGGCAGGCCCCACGTCTGTCTGTAGTCGGTTCATTTTCGGGATTTGTTGTCTATTGTTCTTTTTATTTTTAAATAGTTAATGGACTCACATGGTTCAAACTCAAGGAGTAGAAAGGACACCCAGAGTAAACCTCTCTCCCGCCCTGTATCCCAGCCACACAATTCTCCTCCCTGGGAGAAAAAAAAAAAAAAAAGAGTGGTGTAACAGTTTCTAGCAAATTCTTCAAGATACACACACACAAGCAAATAGATACCTTTCCCCTTTGATACACATTGCTTTTTTTTTTTTTTTCCACTTAATACCAGACCTTAGGAGTCTAGAACACTGATTGGTCAGCACCAAACAGGCCTGGGTTTGAATCTCAGCTTTGCCCCACCACGTGCTGAAGCCGGCTCATACCCGCACCCAAGTGCCGATCGTGAGCATCTCTTCCCAACCTCAAGTTTGGCGAGGCCATCTTGGTAGCTTGAAATTCTGGGGGAAAATATGCCCCCCAGAGAGTGACCAGCACCTCAAACTCAGGCTTTTTTGTTTTGGTTTGAGAGCTAGTCGTTAACCTGACCGGCACACCTCTAGTTTTGCCCCTTATGAGCTGTGTGAGCTGAGGCAAGTCACTGGACTTGTCCCAGAGATACCCTTGAGAAGAGAAATCAACCCAGGCTCGGCCACGCAGCTCCCACAGTAATACCACCATATCTATGACATGCCTGTCCCCACACTAGGTGTGATGGATGCAGAAATGAACGAAGCTTCAGTCCTGCCTGCAAGGGGCTCCAGCCTAGTGGGAAGGGGAGCAGACAGCTAAACAGACAGTGCCATTGTGCTACAGACATCAGTAGAACAGGCTAAGTCCAGGGGAAGAAGACCTGACTCCCCAGGTCGGGGTGGGGTGAAGGGTGGCTGGGAACCCAGGTCAGAAAAGACTGGGCCTGGATGACAGAGTTCCAGAGCCGGTTCCAGAAAGCAGAGCTCATTTCTTCTCAGCTCAAAGAGAGAAAGTCACTTGCTCAAGGTCACACAGCATGGAAGTGACCGAGCCAGGATTCTAACTCAAGTTTTCTGGGCCCAAAGCAGGCCTCACCTCCTGCTGCCTAGTCTGCCCTGCACCCGGGCATCAGGCTGTCCAGCAAGTGGGCCCTCACAGCTCTGGGAGAGATCTCGGGAACCCGGAAGCACTCGCACACAGTGAGGGGCGTGCCCTCTGCAGCCTCTGGACCAGTCGGGTCTTCTAACCGGGAACTCACACTCTCACACAGGGCAGTCACCATGGTCAGAAATCCCATCCACACACTTAGGCTGAGTTTGTAAAAGCAAAGGCATGAAGCCCCTGTGCAGTTTCTGGGCTCCGTTCTGCATGCATGCAGGAGGTAGGGGAGGGACAGAGACTGAGGAAGAGAGGGACTCCTCAAGGAGACTCCCGCTGAGCACAGAGCGAGACATGGGGCTAGATCCTAGGATCTGAAATCAAGACCTGAGCTAAAATCAAGAGCCAGCCACTAGCCACCTGGGCCACCCAGGCACCCCGAGGATGAAGGAGTAAGAAGCCCAAAGAGGAATGGGCACATCAGCCACAGAGCATCGTAGAGCATGGGACCTCCAGGGAAGAGTCAGTGGGACTCTGCCCTGTTGTCTGGAGACCGGCACGGTGACAGGTGACTCTCCATCCTCCTCCTTCATTCATTTAGTAACACCCACGGGGGCCTCTTACTGTGCGTCACGTGTGAGACGTGGCCCATCAGGGAGCAAGGCAGGCAAGGTCCCCACCCTACGGGCAATTTCATTCTGACAGGGGAGATGGAGCATAAAGCATAAGCCAGGAAACTGGCTGATTTCAGACAGCGATAGGTGCTCTAGAAGAAATAAAACTGGCTGCTGAGATGCGAGGGACCAGGTGTGGTCAGGGACATTTTCTCTGAGGCGGTGACATCTGGCCTGTCATCCAAATGACAGGAAGCAACCAGCTACATAAGGTCTGCAGGAAAGGTATTCCAGGCAGAGGGAATAGCAGTGCAAAGTCTCAGAGGTTATGTCGGCTAAAGGAGCTAACTTTCTGGGACAGGAATGGCCCAAGGGGGCATTGGACACACACCCAAAACAGAAGGTACAGCAGAACCAAATATACCACACGCCGATATGTGACCTCAAACTGATCTTCCTATTCTCTGGGCCTCAGTTTCCCCATCCAGCCATGGGTCAATAGCAGAAACCTTCCCACTTCTTGAGAGAATGAAATGAGTTTGTATACACGTGACTCTCCCCACTCAGAATACAACTCCCGGCTACACCTGGGATTGCCCCACTAGGACCTTGGATTCTAAGGGACAATCTGCAGGCCAGGGGTCTTCCATGACCTGAGGAGGAATAGGGAAGAGCTCAACCCCATAGGAAGCCAAAGAACTGAAACAGGTTTGCCAGGTTTCTAGCTTCTTTGATGGACCCCAAGGATAATAAGGTCACCCTGCTCAGAGATGTCTAAGGGTTTACTTGTCCATATAAGAAGCCACTGAGCACCCTGCACAGTTTCCATCTTACTGGGCCCCCTTCTTCCCTTCCACAGGAAGACCCAAGGGAATCATTTCATGGGGTCTGTCAATGGGTAGGGAACCATGGGAAGGTGGGCAGTGAGAGCTGAGACCCCACACCTTGACCGCTGGAGTCAGGGCTCCTAGAAACGCTTCCCATTCCCCACATGCATTTATATCACCTTCATGGAGAAGTCCTAACTAACTGATAGTCAACCACAGCGACTTCTACCAACTCAAAGAAGAGCTAGGGCGTGGAGCTCATGGTCAAGAATCCAAGCATCAAGCGCCCCCTGGTGGTGATCATAATGATCCGCCGCCTGGAGCCATCAGGCTCTGGATAGTGAACATCCAGCCCAACCCCCTCCAGAGCCCTGGGGAACAGAATAACAAAGCCTAGGGCTTATTTGGTACAGTGCACAGCCTGGGGCGATGAACTGACATTCAGTCACTGCCCACTAGAAAAGGACATGTCCTGAGGATATGTTCAGGACTTGTCTACAGTCATGCAGCAAGTAGATTGTACTTAATGGCCAGAAAGAGCACTCATTCATTCATTCATTCATTCATTCATTCAATCTGCTTCACTGAGCATCTACAATATGTCAGGCACTGTTCTAGGCACAGATAACCCAAGAGTGACCAAGACTAAGTCCCTGCCCTCGTGAAGCCCCCATTCTACTGAGGGAAAAGATGATACGCACAGGAAAAAATCGCTATGGGGTGTGTCAGGTGAGGATTTTAGAATGAAAAACAAAGCACGGTAGGAAGAGAAGCAACAGAGGTGTTATCTTAGATCAGATAGCCATGGAAGGGCTCTATGAGGACAGGACACTTGAGCTGAGACCCTGGGAAGAGGTAGGCAGAGAACTCTCTAAGGGAAAAGCATTCCAGGCAATGAAAGAGAAAGTACTCCCTGATTCAGGGACACCCTTGGCATATGCTCCAGTCACAGCATTTAACCTGTAACTCCAAACCCAGCAAAAATACCTTTCCAAACAAAGACAAAATAAGGACTATTTCAGACATCTAAAACCTCAAAGAATTCATCAACAACAGACTTTCACTATAATAAATGTTTAAAAAAGCCCTTCAGTCAGAAGAAAAATGACACCAGATAGATATATGGATTCAAGGAATGAAAAACACCAGAAATTATAACTACACAGGTAGATATGTTAGTTTTGTTATTATTTAAGCCAATTTTAAAAATAATTAACCACTTAAACAAAAACGACAATGTATATTGTGAGGTCTATAACATGTATATGTAAGTAAAATGTATGACAACAATAGAATTATAGGCAGGAGTTGGGAAATGGAAGCATGATATTATAAAAGTCTTATACTACACCTGAACTGATACAATACCATTTGTAGACTATTTTAAGTTAAAGATATGTAGTATAAATCCCAAAATATAGAAGCCTGGGTGACTTGGCTTAAGCATCTGCCTTCAGCTCAGGTCATGATCCCAGGGTCCTGGGATCAAGTTCCACATTGGGCTCCCCACTCAGCAGGAAGCCTGCTTCTCCCTCTCCCTCCGTCTACCCCTCTGTCTACTTGTGCTCTGTCTTTCTCTATGCCAAATAAATATAACTTTTAAAATAAATAAATAAATAAATCCTAAAATAATGACTAAATTAAAACTAAAAGTTATAGTCAACAATAGAGCTAATAGAGAATAAACCAAAAATAGAGTTTTGGGTGGCTCAGTTGGTTAAGCAGCTGCCTTCGGCTCAGGTCATGATCCCAGCGTCCTGGGATGGAGTCCCACATCGGGCTCCTTGCTCAGCAGGGAGCCTGCTTCGCCCTCTGCCTCTGCCTGCAACTCTGTCTGCCTGTGCTTGCTCTCTCTCTCTCTCTCTCTCTCTCTAATAAATAAATAAAATCTTTAAAAAAAAAAAAAAACCCAATCCAAAAGAAGACCAAACAATGAGAAAGGAAACAAAGAATAGCTGGGACAAACAGAACAAATAACAAGATGATAGGTTTAATCCTCACCATATCAATAATCACGTTAAATGTGAATGATACCCCAATTAAAAGACAGAGATTGTCAGGTTGAATAAAAAAGCAAGAACCAACTAGGTGTCTCAAAAAAGACATATTAAATTTAAAAACACGTATAAGGGGGCGCCTGGGTGGCTCTGTGGGTTAAAGCCTCTGCCTTGGGCTCAGGTCATGATCCCAGGGTCCTGGGATCAAGCCCCACATCAGACTCTGCTCAGTGGGGAGCCTGCTTCCTCCTCTCTCTCTGCCTGCCTCTCTGCCTGCTTGCAATCTGTGTCTGTCAAATAAATCTTTAAAAATAAAAATAAAAACACGCATAGGTTAAAAGGACGTGCAAAAATTATGCCATGCTAACACTAAACAAAAGAAAGCTAGAGTAGCTATATTAATATCAGAAAAAGTAGATGTCAGTTCAAAAACTATCACCAGGGATAAAGAAAATCACTCATAATGATAAAGAGATCAATTAATATGGAGGGCATAATAATCCAAAAGGGTGGGCATCTAAGAACAGAGCTTTAAAATACAGGCTGCACAAACAGAACTGCAAGAATAAGTAGACAAGTCCACAGTTATGGTTGACGACTTCCAGACTCTTCACTCAATTATTAATAGAACAAGTAGACAGAAACTCACTTGTGATATGGAAGATTTGAACAACACTCTAAAACAACTTGACCTCGTCGACGTTTATAGAACACTTCCCTCAACAACATCAGAATATACAAAATTTTTAAGTACTCATTGAATATTTTAAAAGAGAGAGCCATAAATCAAGTCTGAATAAATTTTAAAAGATCCAAGTCATACAAAGTATGTTCTCTGACCATAATGGAACTAAATTAGAACACTTTAACAGAAAGATATGAGGAAAATCACCAATACTTGGAAACTAAAAACATATGTTTACGGGGCGCCTGGGTGGCTCAGTGGGTTAAGCCGCTGCCTTCGGCTCAGGTCATGATCTCAGGGTCCTGGGATCGAGTCCCGCATCGGGCTCTCTGCTCGGCTGCGAGCCTGCTTCCCTCTCTCTCTCTCTGCCTGCCTCTCTGTCTGCTTGTGGTCTCTCTCTGTCAAATAAATAAATAAAATCTTTAAAAAAAAAAAAAAACATATGTTTAATAACCCATGGGTCGGGGACATCTGAGTGGCTCAGTCATGTGTCTGCCTTCGCTCAGGTCACGCATCAGGCTCGTTGGGAAGACTGCTTCCCCTGCTTGTGTTCTCTCTCTTTCTCTCTCTGGCAAATAAATAAATAAATAAAATTTTTTAAAAATTTACCCATGGGTCAAAGAAGAAATCAAAGGGAAATTACAAAGTATTTTGAACTGAATGAAAATGAAAACACAACACAAAATGAAAACGACAAAATTCATGGTATGCTACTATGACAGTACTAGGAGGGAATATATAGCACTAAACACCAATATTAAAAAAGGAGAAAGGTCTCAAATCATTGACTTCAACTTCCACCTTAAGAAGCTTGTGATCTCTGTCTGTCAAATTAATAAAATCTTTAAAAAAATAAAAATTTTAAAAAAAGAAACTGGGGATGAGCTAGTAGGGGGTCAAAAGATACAAATGTATAGCTATAAAATAAATAAGTCCTAGAGATGTAATGTACAGCATGGTTGGGGTTAATATTTATAATACTGCATCATATATTTGAAAGTTACTAAAAGTAAATCTTATAAGTTCTCATCACAGGAAAAAATGTGTAACTATTTATGCTAATAAGTGTTAACTAGACTCAAATGGTGGTGACCATTTGGCAACATATACAAACACTGAATCATTATGTTGTATACCTGAAACCAACAGGATGCCATACATCAGTTCTAACTCAAATTGAAAAAGAAGAGGGAAAGAAAACTGGGGTGGGAAAAACAAATTAAGCCCAAAGTAAACAGAAGAAAGGAAATAATAGAAATTAGAGCAGAAATCAATGAAATAGAAAACAGGGGGGAAAAAGAGAGAGAGAGAGAAAATCCCTGAAGCCAAAACGTGATTCTTCGAAGAAATCAGTAAAATTGATAAACCTCTGGTAGGGCAGTAAGCAAAAAAGATAAAATACAGATTATAGGTATCAGGAGAAATGACATCCCTACAGATTCCACACCTCCCTACAGATTCCCCACATATTAAAAGGAATAAGGGAATATTACAAACAGCTTCCCACAAATAAATTTGACAATTTAGATGAAATGGACAAATTTCTTGAGACATAAACTATCAAAGTTCACTCAGAAAGAAGCAGATACCCTGAATAACCCCGTATCTATTAAATAAATTGAATTTGTAGCTAAAAACCTTCCAACAAAAAAACTGCAGGGCCAGATGATTTCAGTGGAGAAATCTAGCAAATGTTTAAAGAAGTCATAATAACGCCAATTCGGCAAAAACTCTTCCAGAAAATTAAAGCGGAAAGAATTCTTTCCAGCCCATTCTCGGAGGCCAGCATTACTCTGATAACAAAGCCAAAGACATTGTAAGAAAACTACAAACCACTATCCCTCATGAACACAGAAGTAAAATGCTAAACAAAATTGTAGCAACTTGAATCTGACAATATATCAAATAGATTCTGTATAATGACCCAGTGAGGGTTATCCCGGGAATACAAAGTTGGTTTAACATTCAAAAATAAACCCACGTAATCCGTCATATCAGCAGAAATTTTTAATGTCAGATGGCTGGTATAACAAATTACTATAATCTTAGTGGCTTTCTACAATACGGACTTAACTCTCTCATGGTCCTGGAGGTCAGACGTCCAAGGCTAAAATCAAGGTGACAGCAGAATTGCATTTCTCCTGGAGTCTCTGGGGGGAAAACGTTTCCCTGACTTTTTTGGCTTCTAGAGACTTCCTGCATTTCTTGGGGGCATGGCTACCTCCTCCCTCTTCAAAGTCACCAGCAGCCTAACGTCACGGCAGAGAAGGGCTCCTGGAGGTTGAGGGATGTGGCTGTCCAGGTGTTCTCATTTAGGTGGTATTAATTTTTGTTTGGTTGAGTATCCCTGAGGCTGAACTGTCACTTGGTCCAGCCCCCTGCACCCAGAAAAACACGTACCCCAACTCCCAAAAGAGAAGAGTCAGATGTCAGTCTTCCTAATGGTCAGAGGTTGGGAAGAGCAGAAGCCACCAGAGGAAACAGAGAAGGATGACCAGGGAGGCAGAAGGAGAGCCTTGGTCTGTGCTGCCCGAGGGCAGAAGCTGAGCGCAGACTGTTTCTTTCAGGGAAGAGAGAATGGTCCACAGAGATGTGAGAAGTGACCGCTGAATCGGCAATGGGGGGCTCACTGGGACCTTGGCAAGAGCTTGTCTCACCCGGCCTGTGGGAGGTGAGGGCTGACTGGGTGGGGGGAATGAGAGGAAGGCGGTGGTGGTGGTGAGGACAGATCTTCCTGAGATTCTGCTGGGAGGTGGGGCTTGTCCACACTTGGGACCTGAAATTTTGAGGATCTCTAGGAATGTTAAATGTTCTCCTGCCCCAGAGGAGTCTAGGACACCACCACCATCCCCCGCTCCAGGTAACAGCTTAGGGGCCACTGTCCCCCACCCCAACCCACCAGCAGTCTCTGCTCGTGCCTCCCCCTCACCATAGTAGAATAGTAGGTCGTACTTTGCAAAATTCCAGAGGGCAGTGGAACCCCAGAAGGGGTAGCTGGTGCAGAGGAAAGAACTCTGGCTTCAGATCCAAGAGGCCTGGGTCCCAGCACCCGCTCCATTCTCACGGCAGGACCCTGGACAAGTCCCACCTGCCTCCACTTCCTTCCTTGTAAAATGGACTGTGCCTGAGAGAGGAAGTCTCCCAGCTCCTCTGTGCCCCCAGGACCCTCCCGGGGATTGGCGGGGAGATGTGGGAGCCCCACACGAGGGCATATTGAGCAAAATGGTTAAGACTGTCCTTCAGGACCCTAGTGTGATCTAGGCTGCCCACTTACTAGCTGTGAGTCCCTGGGCAAGTCACCCCACCTCTCTGAGCTTTGGCGGCACGTCCTATAAAGCAGCGCCTACTTCAGAGTTGGCGTGAGGATTGAATGAGAGCCTGCAGGAACAGGCTTCACCCAGTCCCCGGACCATGGTGAGCACAGTGCGTGTGAGCTGTTACTGGCTTCCACCCAGCTCACCAGGAGACAGGTGTCCCCCTCAGTGTGAGTTTTCTGTGAGCCCTCGGAGAGCCAGGGAGCCTCCCTCCCTCAGCTCAGCCAGGGGCTTCAGAATAATAGACATCCCTTAGACCTGCCCATCCCCCTCCGGCATCTGGATTAGCCCTGAGAGCCCCAACTCAGCTGCTCTCCTTGCCCAGTGGGCCCCTCCCACCTCACCCCTGCTGCTCCCAATTTGGGAGCAGGGTGGAACCCAGAGCAGGAAACTGGCTCTGCCTCCGCCCCCCACCCCAGGCCTATGCCTTTAGGCAGGTCACTTGGCCCTTCTGTGCCTCCGTTTCAGAATCTACAAAACAGGGCTAAGAATGGTATCCCCCCATAGAGTCGGGGTGCAGATCACAGCAGTGAATAAATTCCAAACGCTTACAATAGTGCCTGGCACCACTAAGGGCCATGTACAGATCTACTGTTCTTATTATGCCTCTGGTTTTATCCAGCACGCAGCCAAACACACGGTAGCAGGCTCCACACCATGCTTGCTGAATGAATAGGGGGATGGATTCATTAATAAAGCAACCAACCCCTAAGATTCCTCAGTTCACTGATAACTGATAAAAAAAAAAAAAAAGCGGATTTCGAGCGCCTTGCAGGTGCCAGGAGCTTCATAACACGTGACCTCATGGACTCCTCCTCAAACCCAGTGACGCGGGTACTGGCACGCTTGTTTCACAGATAAGGAAAGCACGACTCTTTGGGGTTAATGGGTCCAAGAGCGCACAGTCTTTTTTTTTCCTCCCCTTTAATTTTTAATTGTACCCGTGGTACAAAAGCACTGAGGGAAAAAATTTGAATAGAGAGAGGCCAAATAAAAACAATAACAATAAAACCACCTGGGATTCCTACACCCAGAAATTTCCATTAAGTTTTCGCTGACTCTCACATAGCCTTTCTTCATGCACATATATATGTATATATAATTTTTTCCCCACAAAGATGGGCTCACATTATGCACACACGGCACTCCGATAGACTGTGGCTCTCTTTCTATGCCAATAAATCTGCACGACGGGCAGCTAGTGTTCTATCGTAGAGCCGGATCACAATTTATTTAACCAATTTGCTGTTGTGGGATATTTAGTCTGATCCAATTCTCACCACTTTATGTGATGAATATCCTCCTTATCCATACAACTTTCTGAACTTGTCCAATTATTGCTGTAGGATAAATTCCTAGAAGTGAAATTTCTGAGTCAGAGACAATACATTTATTTAGGGCTTTTCATACACACAAACCGCCACATTGTCTCGCAGAAACAACGCTGCCGATTCACGCTCCCGCGGGCAGTGAATGAGCTATGAGCCCCTAATACTGAAGAGACACAAAATGGGGCCGAAACAGTGCATTAGTCAGGAAAGGTTAGGTCAAGCTGCAGTAAGAATTAACCCCAAATCACAGAGGCATAAAACAACAGAGACTGGGGTGACTGCATGGCTCAGTGGGTTAAGCCTCCACCTTAGGCTCAGGTTATGATCTCAGGGTCCTGGGATGGAGCCCTGCATCTGGCACTCTGCTCAGCAGGGAGCCTGCTTCCCTTCCTCTCTCTCTGCCTGCCTCTCTGCCTACTTGTGATCTCTGTTTGTCAAATAAATAAATAAAATCTTTAAAAAAAAAAAATGGAGAGGGGCACCTGGGTGGCTCAGCGGGTTGAAGCCTCTGCCTTCGGCTCAGGTCATGATCCCAGGGTCCTGGGATCAAGCCCCACATCGGGCTCTCTGCTCAGCGGGAAGCCTGCTTCCCCCCTCTCTCTCTGCCTGCCTCTCTGCCTACTTGTGATCTCTCTCTGTCAAATAAATAAATTAAAAAAAAAAATGGGGGCGCCTGGGTGGCTCAGTGGGTTAAAGCCTCTGCCTTTCGCTCAGGTCATGATCCCAGGGTCCTGGGATCGAGCCCCGCATCGGGCTCTCTGCTTGGCAGGGAGCCTGCTTCCTCCTCTCTCTCTCTCTGCCTGCCTCGCTCCCTACTTGTGATCTCTATCTGTCAAATAAGTAAATAAAATCTTTAAAAAAAAAAAAAAATGGAGATTGACTTTGGGCCACATTGCAGGCTCAATCTGGGCCAGCAGAACAAGGGCCTCTGCCTCGGCCAGGTGAACTTCGGGGACCCAGAGTGACAAAGAGAGAACCCACCATCTTGTAGCTCTACCGTGTGGAACACAGGACCTCCAAGGTTCCCCCAGAGAATTGGAAGAGTGAGCACCCAGGTTCTTAAATGCCTCTGTTCAGAGGGGACACAGGCCACCTCCAGTCAGTGCATCAGCTAGAACCGTCCCACGGCCATATCTACCTGCATATGAGGTGGAAAGTGCGGTCTTCCGTGTGTCCAAACTTGAGACACATGAATACCAGCCAAGTCCGCTATGGGTAGGAAGGGGTCAACGTCATGGAAGTTCTCCTCTGGCAAAAAAGATCTGAATCAAAGCCTATAACTTGCCCCAAGTGTGGATCTTCTTGAGAAAGAATTATGTCTCAGGACAATGAAGACAAGGGGGAAGGCCAGACAAGTGAGTCAGGCAGTGGGCTGGTGACAAGTCCCCTCTGACCTGCAGGGCAGCCCACTCCAGTGCTTATCCTGGGCTCCGTCACCCAGAGCCATGTGGACCCCAGGAAGGCTAGGGACCAAGTTTATTCTTCCTGCAAATCTACGGGAGGCACAGGAGTGGTGTCTATGAGAAATTCTCTCTATAGCCAATTCAGCCAGTCCCTGACCCATCAGCAGACAGCAGCAGGAGGTCAGCCCACCCCTGGGGGTCAGGTGCAAACAGGAAACTGGGGGACAAAAGTGGTGAGACTCTCTGGAGCGAGACTACCCGGGTTTGTGAACCAGCTAAGCCACTTACCATTTCTGTAACCTTGAGCAAGTTATTTATCATCTCTGGGCCTTTGTTTCCCTATCTCTACACGGGGATAATTAAGAGTAGCTATTTCCAAGGGCTATTATGAAGCTTAAATAAGTCACTGTTCATTCCTTCACTTAACAACCATGGGACAGACACCCTCATAGATACTGGGATGCAGAGGTGAACAAAACAAAGCCCCTTCCCTCAAGGAGTTTATATTATCTTAAGGGGACAAGTAACAAAGAAACCAACAAATAACATAGCTTTTCAGGCGGTAATTAAGTGCTATGGGAAAAAAACTAAGCCGGGAAAGGGGAGAGGCAGTGATGGGAAATGCTGTTTTAGCCAGAGTAGATTCCTCTGCGAAGTGACATTTGAGCAGAGATCTAAGTGAAGTAAAAGAGAGAGCCATGTGGTTATCAAGGACAGAAGTTCAGACAATAGGATAAGTATGTGCAAAGGCCCTGAGGCAGGGGTATAAAAAGGCCAGTATGGATAGGGCAAGTGAACAAGAAGCAAGCCAGATTCAAAATCTACTCACCACACAGAGCTTTCTATAAGCCAGACAGTCCAGAGTCACCTTCAGGTTCCTCAGCTCCGTGACCCTGAGGTGCCAGCCTCTGTGCTCAGCCACTGTGCTCAGCCTACCCCAGGCACATCACTCAGTCCCCCACTGCCTGTCAGGAGTCTTCAAGCCTGCAGGGAGAGGGACCTGGTTCCCTTCACCCCTGGACAGCCAGTTGGCAGCAGAGAAAAGGTACAGAAGCATCGTTACAATATATTTGCATGAAGAAGAGAAGAGGAAGGAAAACAGGTTGAAAGGAGACAGTTCTGAGCATAGTCAGACCTGTTCCCTGAGCATAGTCAGACCTGTTCCCTGGCCTTCAGGCATAGGGATGGACGTTGATCAAGAACTTACCCTCCAGGCACCATTCAAACCACCAGTCCTACGAACTAGGTGTTGTTATTCTCCTGGTGATACAGGTGGAAACAGAGGAACAGAGAGGTTGAACTTGCCTGAAATCACACAGCTGGAGAGAGACAGAGAAAGAATTCAACTTAGGATGTCCAGTGGGCATTTGGACTTTTATCATTGCCCTAGATTGCCTCTTGAAAGGCAGATTTCTTCTAAAAAATTAGAGAACTGAATCTCCCTCCCCTCCCCCAACTGGGCAGCAGGTCCGTTCACTGGGGAGGCGCTCTGGGTTGCACTTGTCACCTAGCGGGATGCACCAGAAAGGGACTCACCTGCTAAGGAAGGGGCATGAACAGGGAGGAGGAGACAAAGCGGCCGTGGCACCCCGCCAAGCTCAGGAAGGTGGCCATGCTCTGGTCTGGCGTGTCCCGTGTTCCATGGTCAGCGGCATAGAAGCTTGGCTTATAGCTGTCCTATCACTGACCTATGGGCAGGCAGACAGGGTGGAACGAACATGGCCAGGCAGAAGGGAGATGGGAGACAGGAGAAAGCATGGGCCAGGGGTTCACAGCCCTCCGGTCCACTGGCATCGCTCAGCCCCTCGCACATCTGCCACCTCGCACACACCCAGACCTTACACCCAACCAGAGTTTGTGGGGGGCTTCAGGAGAGGAGAGCTCGGGGTGCAATAGGGACCCAGATACAGGGCTGATGTCTCTGGAGGCCACCAACCAGGACAAACCAAATCCAAACAAGGATACAGTCAAGGCTGTAGACCAGACCCAGTGGGGGAACCCTACAGAACAAGCTCAGCTGTAGAAGCTTCCGAGGTAGTGAGCTGGTCCACTGAAATAGCCGCTTCTGCCATCTGGCTGGGAATAAGGAAGGGTCCCTCTCAACATCTAGATACCAGAACTCAGCAAAAAATTCCCAGCTGAAGCAAGCCAGCTGTCACCTCCCAGCTCAGGGCCAGGGGCAGGACTTCAGAGTTGAGGGGAGAAGAGCAGAGAATAAAATACGCACACAGTCCTAGATGCTCCCCAGAGCCCCAAGAGAGCCGGAAGGGAGAGAGTTAACCCCGCAAAGCCCTAGCTGACTCCGGGGCAGATTTTAAAGAGCTGGACAGTGAGCACCAGAGAAGTCCTGATTGTATCTTATCCCACGACCCCCATTTGCTATCTTGGAACACCCCAGCCATCAGGGAAGGCCACAGTCTCCAGGAGTAGGGACGGCACAGAGCTCTCCCCACAAAACCGCATGCTCTCCTATGAGAATGCTAAAGGCAGGTGGTGGGGAGAGCCACCTTCAGTGACTGTGTGTCTAATAACGTGCCCCACGCTTAGGTCAGCACATGTGTCTGTGGCGTGGAGATAGCCAGAGAAGGCTATACGTCTCTCCATGGGAAAAAGAAAAGATGCCACGACCCACAGTGCAGGTCGGCTGTGGGCTGAGAATCTCTGTTGGCTAAGATCGCCGTGTCCCAAGTGGGGCCGCCAGCACAGCCCCCACACACGCCCCATTGCGCCACGATTTCCAGTGTGGAGGGCTGAATTTGTAGCCTCCAAAGATGTATCTGCCTCGACCCTAGGATTGTGCCCTTACCTGAAATAAGGGTCTTTGCAGATTTGCAAATACGTGTCTTAGTGACCTAAGGACAGTAAGGATCTCAAGATGAGATCATCTTGGATGAGGTGGGCCCTGAACCCAATGACAAGTGCCCTTAGAAGAAGCAGAAAAGGGAAAACAGGAACAGAGAGAAGACAGCCTGCAGAGAGGGGGTGGTGTTGGGACCCAAGTGAGCCAGAGCCAAGGAGCACCGGGTGTGGCCAGCAGGCTCCAGGGACAAGTTGGGGGCACAGATGCTCCCTCAGAGCTTCCAGAGTGAACCCACCCAGCTGACACCTTGACTTCGGACTTCTGGCCTCCAAAACCATGAAAGAATAAATTTCGGTTGTTTTGAGCCACCGTGTTTGGGGTCTCTTGTAACAACAGCCCTAAGAAATCAATACACTTGACAACCATTTCGGTTTTGCTACATAACGAACTACCCTAAAACGTAAGGGCTTAAAACAGCAACAGTTTGTTACTTCTGTAATTCTGTGGGCGGGGGACGCAGACAGGAGTCAGCTGCTGTGCCCGGGTTGGGCGGGGGCTCACATGCATTCGGCTGGCACGCGGATCAGGCTGGAAAGCCCCGCGTCTCACTTGCCCGTCTGGTGCCCCCAACATGTTCCATGCGCCTGGCTCGGGCTTCCTCACGATATGGTGTCAGGACAGTCAGGCTTCTCACACCGCACCTGGCTTCCGAGAGGCTGGACAGAGCGAGAAAAGTGCAAGTGGCAGGTCTCTTTAGCTTTGGCCTTGGAAGTGACAAGGCGTCACCTTCACTATTGGTGAAAGCTGTCGGGGCCAACTTAATTCAAAGGGAAAGAAAAATACACTCGACCTCTCAGGGGGAGGAGTGGTACAGAATGTGCAGTGGGACCACCTTCGACCTGCCACAGAGACCAAGACCCGGGATGCAGCCACATTCCGAGCCTGGAGTGGTGGTTCAAAACCTGTCAGGGCTCTGGCTGGAAACAGACCGCTCACTCCAAGGGCTCCGGGAGAAGGTTTAAAGCCTGGGCCGTTTGCCGGGCCACCTTCAGGGCTCAAGGGACCCATCGGCTGCCACCCTATGGTAGCTTCCCGTTGGCCAGACTCACCTAGAAGCCAGAGGGGGGTGACGGGAGATCCCTCCCTACAGGTTCTGCCTCCCAGGTGCAGAGGAGGGTGGCGGGGACTGGAGGCAGGATGGGGGGGGGGGGGCAAACAGCGGAAAGATCTGGAGCATCTGTTTCCAGAGCATACCTGCGCTAACCCTACCCTGTGCCCGGCACTTTCTGCATGTTGTGCCTCTTTCTGGGTTTTCCTGGACAGGAGCCCGAGGCCAGGCAGGGGCTAGGCAGAGCCAGGCTGGGGGTGAGGGGTTCTGCCCAGGTATAAGGGGCTGGCAAAGACTGAGGGTAGGGGTGCTCTGACCCTGCAGCTCAGAGGTGGTTGGGACCCCTCCAGCCACATGCCCGCACCCCTACTCTCTGATGGGTCGCTCAGGACAGGACACCCCTCTCCCCCCACCCAACTCCATCCCTGGCTCCCCCCTCCCCTAGCTGGACCCCACCCTCACCACCTTAATGAAGTTCCCCAGCTGACACTTCCTAATTCCCCAGTGATTAACTTCCAGCGGATTAGAACCGGGACAGCTATTTAATTAACACGCATGTCTGAGATTACTCAGGACTCATTAAGACTCCATGATTGACTTGTTAAGGTACAGGAATTCAATTACTTGCCTGGCACTGAACTCCTGGCCAGGGCATGGCGGTGGGGGGAGGGATGGCTCCAAATGTCCAGCCTGAGAACCCCAGTCGGGGGTGGGGGGGGGGAACAGGCCTGTCCCAGAAAAGCCCAAGTATGAGAGAGGAGACACAACTTAACCCCAGGGGAGCCCCGATCTGAGCAGGAAGTCACAATCCTTGCTCCCAGAGTGCCCCAGACTGAGCGGGGAGATATAGCCTCTATCTTTGGGTGTTTCCAAGTGTGAGAGGGGAAATAGATTTCTCACTCCCAAGGAACTTCCTGAGGGGGAAGACCTAAGTCATATCCCTAAGACACAAAGGCCCTGGCCTGGGGAAACACAGTCTCTCTCTTTGGGTACCCCCGTTCTGAGAGGGACAAGACAGCAGTCAGAAGAGGACAATCTGGAGGGCCTTGGTGGAAAGACACACCAACATTGGGGGCCCCAGTCTGAAGGGGGAGAGAGAGCCGAGGCCACGGGAAGTTCAGTCTGAGGACACATGGACCCTTCCCAGGAGAGCCCCTGATTGAGGAAGGGAGGGAGGGCACAAAGCCAGCATGTCCATTGGAGAAACCCAAAGACCAGAAAGACTGAGCAGTCATGGCAGGAGGGAGGGGGGTGCTGGAATGGCCCTCCCCCAGAAGGGACCAGGGAGGGGGCCTCAGAAGCTGATGGGGAAGGGATGGGCAGAGTCAGTCCCAGGCTCCCTTCCACAGGCGCAGCTGCCCCGTCCACACACTGAAAGTCTCAAGGGCGGAACAAAGATGATTCTTCTCTACAGCCCCAGTCCACCCAGCTAGGACCCGAACTGCACCATCAGAGAAGGACTGGGGGAACAGGAGTAAAAGAGGGGCCCAGGTAACTGAAGTTTGACAAATAAGGTTGGATGATCACAATAATGACGGGGAATTTACGGACCACCTCCTTGACACTGAGCATTTTCCACGCATCCTCTCCGCTGGTCTCCCCAGATGGGAAAACGGAGGTCCAGACAGGTTAAGTAACTCATCCAAGGTTACACAGTAGTAAGGAGTGGAACCTGGCTGAAATTCAGGCAGTCTTGGTCATCACCCTTTGCTGCACCATGCCCAGGCCTTTCCTGTGGCCTGTGGGAGGACCAGCTCACACCTTCCACTGCAGCCCCTGTGATTAAAACCCTTTCCACGAAACCACAAGAAGGAAATCTGCAAAGGCAGAGCATGGGTCAGCAAATGAATGAAGGCCCCGCTGCAGCCGCATGAAGAGAAGACCCCATGGAGAAGCCTGGACCTCCGAGTCAAGTGGGCCCAATAGGTTGATGGCGGTGCAGGGGCAGAGACTTGGAGCGGATCCCTGCAAAACTCTGGAGCACATTTTTCAGGTGACAGATAACAGGACTGGCCAAGAAGGGGTGGGCTCCAGGCGTGGTTCTGCCACCCACAAGCTGGGTGGCCTCAGGGAAGTGGTTCACTCTCTGAGACTGTCTCCTAACCTTGAAACAGGGCTGGTGAGGGTATGACCTCAGGTGTGCGAAGTAACCACGTGTGGTAGGTGAGGAGTGCTCAGCACTTGGGGTCATTTCTTAACTCTTCGGGAAGAAAAGGGAAGTCCCCAAGAGCCAACAATGGTTCGCTGAAAAATTCCACCTGCTAACCGCCCTGCGGAACCGCGTTTCCGGAAGGACGAGTGGGAAGAGCACGAAGGATCTTCAGAAACCCGTCTGATGGCCTCCCGAGGGAGCCCCCGTCGATTTCTGTCGGATGCAAGCTGCATAAAATACGGGCACGTGCTGACTGAAGCCGTGGGACGCGTTGATTAAATGGGGCGGAGGCCATGGCATTGGAGAGGGTCATTGCAAGTACATCTGAAAATGACAAGACGACAGAAAGCCGGAAGGACCGACAGAGCAATGAAAACCCACCGGCCAGTCCAAAGCAGCGCATTTGGGCCCAGAAGACAACGTGTAACAGGGAAAGGAGAGAGATCTACTCTCTGAAAACCAACAGGAAGAGAGTTCACCTCCATCTGCTGCTTAGCACACCAAGCCGTGAATAAAAACGGAGTGTGGGAAGGAAAACGTGTGTATATTTGTGTGTGTGTGTGCGTGCGCGCGTGTCCTCCCGTGGCTTAAAAATACCCTTTCAAACCCTTTCTGATTGCCTCATAATATCTTAAAAGATCTTAAAATAACCTTATATATCTTAATATATCTCTGGAAATATCCATAAGAAATTAATAACTTTTTTAGTCTGTGGAGAGAACTAAGGCTACAAGACAGGGGTGTGGGAGGGAAATTTTTCCCTGAATAATACCCTTTTATGATTTTTAATTTTGAACCCTGTGAATGTATTGCCTTTTCAGAAATTAAATTAGAGAATGTTAACATCGGTTATCTCTAGTTGCTGGGGTGATCGGTGGTTTTACTTTCTTCTTCGTATTTTCCTGTAATGTCTGAACTTTCTTAATGACCATGTATTACGTTTTTAAATCAAGAAAAATAAGAGCGCTGTTAACATTTTCTGTAAAAGTCTGCCTCGCTTGTCTAGGCTGAAGGTCTGGCTGGGCCACAACTCACGTGACAAAAGAAATACTGGAGGTTTGCGGCTCCAAGGGAAACCGTTGAGAAACGGGACCAGGGTTGCTGGGTGGCCACAGATGGCAGAAGGAGGAGGCAGAGGCAGAATGACATGCTGCCAGAAAGAACTTTCTATCAAGGTTGTCTTGGGAGGCAGTGAGCTCCCCATCCCTGGAGGTATGAAAAAACAAAGCAAAACAAAAAACAACCTGCTGTTCTTGTCAGGGGGTTACAGAAAGAATTCCTGCTCAGCAGTGGAGCTCTGGGGTTCAAGGTCGGATCTCAGGGATAGAGTTTTCTAAGCCCATGGGTGCTGAGCAGGAAGCCCGCCCTGGAGGTTTTCCACTGACCCGGCTGCTGGGACATCGCGACCATCACTGTGAGCAGCATCACCTGAAACACAGCAAGTGTACATGATCACAAAACCGGCCAGTGTTTATGGAGCATGGACTGTGTGCCAGGCACCCTAAACACTTCCGGAGATTAACTGATTTAATTCTCAGAACAACTACAAGGTCGGTACAGTTTATCCCCATTTTACAGATGAGAGCACTGGAGCACGGTCAGGCCAGGGTGCTCTGGTCACAGAAAACTGTGCTGGAGAATCTTTCTCTCCTAGTGTTATGGGCTGAACAGGGCCACCCCAAAACTCATATATTGAAGTATAGAAATTTAGTACCTTATATGCAGAATCTAATTTCTTACAAATGCCCTGTAAAGTAAGTGCCATTCTTGTCTTACAGACGAGGAAACTGAGGCAGAGTCGCTAAGGAAGCTCTTCACGGTCACCCCCTATAAAGCAGAAGAGCCCGACCCTCGCTTCTGACCCATGTGCTCTATGCCTCCCTGTATGCACCTTCTTTCCCATCTTTCTTTCATTCTCTGGAGGTATATAATTATTCATCGTACAATGGTCTAATATTAAAATGAAATTAGCAGCGACCCAGGCGTGGGCAGACACTTTGAAACTTGGCTCCCTCCCCCATTCCCTTCCCCGGCAAAGCCATCACGGGTGTTAAACTCCTCGCAGCATAATGGTTTTTGCCTTTGTTCTTTTTCTTCCTGACGAAACTGGCCAGAACGCACACCTCTGTTAACACCCAGAGGCATCCAGACAGGGTCTGATGACAAACACGTGTTCAGGTGGGAAAGGTGGAAATGTCCACTGCCGTCTGTCTGGTCTGCAGTCTAGAATCTCAGAATTTTCAAGTTTGGCTGAGGGCAGCAAGGGGTCAATGGACGACCTCTTTGGAAGATTAAAGGCGGGGCAAAGAGCCTCCAGGACAAAGAGTAAAAGTCACAGCCACAAATTTCCTCTCCTGCCAAGGCCCAGGTTTTGTATGAAAATGGAGATGAAATTGCTAGAAGGAGATACTGACGTTACTGTCTCTTTAGGGCTTATAGAGGCTAAGAGGAAATCTTTCTCTCGGAGTCAGGCTGGACCCAAGACTTTGCTGACCCTCATCCCGTGGAATACGCTACCTGTGGGTGAGACCTCCAGAACATTCTGCCAGCCCAGCAATCTCGGTCTTAATTTTTGTCATGCCGTGCACAATGCCAGAAGCCACAGCTGCGGAAGGATGGATCCTGATGTGAAAACACAGTGGTTAAGACCAGTGTCTGTGAAGCAGCTATCATGGGCCAGGAGCTGAGGATGTTGCTGTGAAGATGCCATGGTCCAGGCCCTCAGGACTCGTGATACTGTGGGCTCTGGACAGGGGACACCCCACTGCCCAGTGACAGGCTATGGCCTGCGCGGGAGCAAGGGTGGGCTCCATCGCAGGCCACAGCCCCTCCTGGAACCTGCTGTGGGAGGGGCAGGGCAGATGGCAAGAGCGTCCCCCGTGGGCAGTCTGGACACACGGCCTGGAATCCCTTGTGCACAGAGAGTTGAGGGAACTTTCCCAGAAGGGGCGGTGGAAACCCCAGGGATGTTCTTGTCAGAAGACTGAGAGGGCCCAGTTTGAGGGAAAAGGACCAGGTTCCCTATCATGCCCCCTCCCTACCCCACCCTGTCTTCTTTGACAGACCTTCTCCTCTCTCTCTCTCTCTCTCCCCCCACTTCCTCTCTCCCTCTCTCTCCCTCCCTTCCTCTCTCCCTCTCTCTCTCCTCTTCTCTGTCTCTCTTCCCCTCTCCCTCCCTCTCTTACTCTCTCCCTCTCTCTCTCTCCCTCCCTTCCTCTCTCTTCCTCTCTCTCTCTCTCCCTCTCTTCCTCTCTCCCTGTCTTTCTCTCCCCCCCCCCCCACACACACACCCTCTGGCTTTCCGGACAGATGGCCACCCCCACAGGTCAAAAAGTGAAACAAAGAAACCACAGTGTCCCCCACGCAGCCTTCAAGCCGGGAGAGGACTCTGCCACTCATCACCAACCCACAGAAGAGCAGAAGCCTGTGCCCTCCCTGAGCCCAGGCTCGTGCAAACTCGGCTCTCCAGCCTCCAAACCTGTCCCCTCCTTCCAGTGCCTATGTGCACACCCCCAGCTAGGCAGTCACAAGGTGCCAGCAGGGAGGGGCCTGGGGGATGCTTAGGGACACCTGACACTCTCTCTAGGGGTCTCTCAGTCTCCGAGGGAACCTCCCCACTCTCAAGAAACTCCGGGTGGAGATGGAGGCAGAGCCCCACCAGGGAGAGCTGGCTGTGTCCTCCAGGAGCCCAGTCTGGGGTTGGGGGATGAGGGGGCATGGCCGTGCCCTCAAGACATCCAGTCTGAGAGGGGACGTGTCCCCAGAATAGTCCCGTCTCAGGGGGAGACCCGGCCATGGCCTCGGGGAGCCAGGGTGAGTGCCGGATGGGGGAGCCTGGACAGAGCCCAATGCTGGGTCCCATTCGGAGGACAGTGTTGAGACGGACGTCAATCCAAGAAGTCCTAACAGACGCACTGGCCCTCCCCAGCCCTGACCGCACCACACACACACCCCCCCCCCCCCCGCCGCTGGAGCAGGCCGCAGGCGGGGGTGCCCGAGGGTCCCGGGGGGGCCTTGGAGGGCGAGCCAGGCAGCCAGGCGGGAGCCAGGCCTGGGCTGTCACTCAGCCGCCGCAGCTCCCCAGGGAACGTTTTACAACTTCACCTATTCCGCGTCACCTGCTTGACGGAGCATCCAGAGCAATTCCAGGACTATATTTCATTGTCACATTTATTTGCAAGGGGTGTCAGTCAGACCCCGGAAGTCAGCCGCCCCGCGGCTCCTCGCTCTCTGTGACACGCACACAGGGGTCCACACTGCCTAGGGTCCTGCGCTCAGGGACCCCGGGAGACACACGGAGCGCGCCCGGAACAGCCAGGCAGTCTGGACACACCGCGCATGGCGTGGACACTGGACCCGGAGCCCAGGGATCGGGGCCATCCCAGCACACAAGCCCCACCGGTTCCTCTCCCACGTGGCCACGCAGGTGCGCCAGGCCAGGCTCAGAGACGGTGCGTCCCTTGCACACACACGCAGGCATGCACACAAATACAGACACACCCCCCAGCAGGACCTCTTCAGCTGCCCAGCGAGCTGCAGCCGGCCATTAGCACTAATTACCACGCTTGTTGGGGAAAGGATTTAATTAACTCTCCACTGAGGCTTCAGAGGGGAGCCAGGGCCCAGGGCAGGCTCCCGGAGGCTGGGCCTCTGTCCCCTCCCTCGGGTCGCTTGCCAGGTGTGGGGGAAGTGGCTCCGGTCGGGGATGGAGGGGGCCACCTGTCCCCATCGCTGGCCATATACCGACACCAATCCCATGCATTCAGACGTATGTGTGCGTGTGCACAGACCTACTTGGCAGTGTCCCCACAGTTAAAAACAGATGACAGATACATAGATACATAGATGGATGAATGAGGAATGAATGGATGGAGAAAATGAATAGGTAATAAATGGATGGATGAGTAATGGGTAAATAAATAGAAAATGGAGGGTAGGTGAGAGAGAGAGAGAGATGGATGGATGGAAGTGGGTAGAAGGATAGCAGACCAGTGGACGGATGAACAAATATAGTTGCATCCAAGTCAAGGACACAAGGGACACAGAGCTGAGTAGTCTACGTGGTTCTATACTGCGACATACAGTATAATCATTCACAGACTCACTTAGGTGCACATTCTCTCCTCCTCCTTCTCCCCTGTCTCCTTCCAAGAAAGGAGGCTTCACGGCTTAGTGGTTGCACCATGAACTCTGGAGTTCAACTACTTGGACTTGAATGGTTCTGCCCTGGCCTTGCTCTGTGAACTTGCACACGTTCCTTAAGCTGTCCCTGTCCATTTCCTCACCTATAAGAGGAGACAATGGTACTAGCAGAGAGGGTTGGTGTGAGGAGCCCAACAGAGGAACAGATCCTGGAACCCGCGGGTGGTTGGAAGATGCCTGGTCCGTAATAAAGGCTCAGTATACCTCAGCCAATGGTGCTAAGGTGGGTTTCTCTCCTCCAGGGAATAATCTGGAGGTCACAAAAATATCCAGAACAGGCCCATGTTCCCAGGGAAGGAAATGAGGGCCTGTGGCTCCCCTTCTCTTCCCTCCCAGCCCCCCACCACATACACCCTGGAAACCAGGTCCTGAACAGAGCCCCAAGGGTGGGGAAGAGATACCCTGTGGATCCCAGGGTGAGTGCAGACGTGGGCTGAGCTAGGCCCCCAGCAATCGGTCTGGGAAAACTAGCCTGCAGGGCCCCTGAGCCCCCAGCCCCAAACAATGATATATATTTTCAATTTTCTCAAAGATTATATTTTTTCCTCTAGACGTTCATCTTGTGGTTTTGACCAGGATAAAAGGAAACATAATAGAATCCAGATGGGAAAGAGACAGTCATTCATTCTGTACAGACTGCGCTGCTGGTACCAGCACCCCCAACTCCTGGGGGCGGGGGATGGGGAGCAAGTGGTCAGGCCGGTGCCGGATATGGGATCAGTCAGGAGGGGGCTCACAAACCCCTGGGACGCTGCAGCCCCCACTGGCCTCCTCCCAGCCCAGCAGCATGGAAAGAACGCAAGTATGGAGCTGGGACACCAGGGGCTTACCACGTTATCCAACCTTTCCTAACCCACCCCCCTCTTGGAGACTTGTTTTCCTCAGTTGCAAAATCAGAGTAATTCCTCAGTTGTCCACCCAAAGAAAGGATGGCAAACTTGAATGAGCTGCCCATGAGAGGGCTTCGTGAGATGTGACCCCAACCCACACCAGCAGCGTCTATAACCGAAGGCCCCGGGGTCCCCCACCCCCACTTCCAGGGTTCCGGGCCTTGGGCCTACGTCTAGCAAATGGGCTTCTTCAGCTCTCCTGCAATTTACCCTGTCAAGTCTCCCTGACTGCCAGAGCCCATCCTTAGACCCTCAAGCCCCCTTGGACCAGTTGGATTTCTCTTCCGCCAGAACCTCGTCTAGCTTAGAAAGTCTACCACGATGAACCTCTTGTTCTGAAAGACCACCAGAGAAGGCAAAACCACAGACTCTCGTTCATCTCTGTCAGTGCCCACTCCTTTGGGAAGTCCTTCCCAGTGTCTAACTCAAATCCACTTTGCTGAAATGTACTTGCTTCTCTTTTTTTAATATTTTATTTATTTATTTGAGAGAGAGCGAGCATGGGGAGGGGTAAAGGGAGAAGGAGAGAATCTCAAGCAGACTCCTTGCTGAGCGTGGAACCAGATGTGGGGCTCGATCTCGCCACCCTGAAATCATGATCTGAGCCAAAATCAAGATTCAGACGCTTAGCCAGCTGAGCCATCCAGGCACTCCATACTTGCCTGCTCTTACCACAGTCCCAGTTGGATCAAAAATCTGATTGACCGAGTTCTATCATTTTCTGCCAAACAAAACCTTTCTTCTCCAAAGCTCCTTTCATGGACACGAGGCTGACTAAGAAATAAGATACTGGAGTTTGGAATGCAAGTACCAGCCCTGCCACTTAACTAGTCGTGTGACCTTGAACGGGTTACCTAACTTCTCTGAGCCCTGATCTCCATAGAGCTCAGAATCTTGCCTTGCCTGCCTCCAACGCTGCTGTGAGATGGGGGAGCCCTGGGTAAACTGAGGTAATTCCCTGCAAATTGGAGGGCTGCCTGGCTCCCGGGGACCTGTCTCCTCTTCTCCCGTACCCCAGAGCCAGCCTCCCAGCCAGGAGTGAGAGTCTATCTGCCCAGAGCAGGAGGGCGGCGATCTGGAAGGCAAGGAAAGGGGCTGCTCACTCTCTGCCCAGAGTAATTGGTGGTAATCCTGCCGCAGAGCCTATCGCCTTGCTCCCAGCCGTGAGGAAGCTGTGGCCTCATCATCCGTCATTAACTGGGGCTCCTCTGGCGGCTCAATTGTAGAACATGATTTTAATAACCCTGGCAGGAGGGGATCATTTTTCTTTTGTTACTTAACTCCGATTCTGTTGGAGAGAGACGGAGACACAAAAAGAGAGAAAGACGAGCTGATAGAGCAGCAGAGACAGAGAGAGTAAAAGGGAGAACTGGGGACAGACAGTCGGGGAGAGAGAGGCATCTAGAGAGCCAGGAACTGGAAATGAGGTCAGGAAGAGCGAGAGGGACGCGCAAGGGAGAAAGCAGGGTGAAGAAGCAGCAGAGTGGGAGCACAGCAGCTAGGACAGGCCCTCCCTCGTCCTGCCCTCCACACCCCTGCTCTGACCGCACGTGTGAAGTCGAGGTAAGACACCACCCCGCCCTGGCAGGCCCAGGCTGCTCCTTCGAGCTGTCCGTTCTGACTCAGCTCAGGATCTTGTGCGGATGGTCCAAGTACTCCAGCATCGAGGTGGGGGAGGAGGAAAGGAGGGTGCCAGATTTAGGGCCGTTTGCCTAAAAGCAGCAATTCCTCCAGGACGTGGCTACAGTCTAGTGAAGGGACTGAAACACAGGGGTGAGTCAGGCAGGCTGCAGGCTTGGCTCTGCCACAAGTTAGCTGAGTACCCTGACCTTGGTGTTCTCATCTGGACAATGGGTACCTACTTCACACAGCTGTGTGATGAACACCTGCACTGCACCCAGCACTGTGCGCGGCACTTAGAAGCGATTGGGGAGTGAGACACCCAGGCCACGGAGAACAGGCAACCTGGGCAGCAGAGAAACCACTCAGGATATCAAGGAGCTGGGATAAGGGGCATGCCGTGAGCTCTGCCAGCCCCGGGAGACATCCTGCCCCGCCAGAATCCACCAGAAGAGGCAGGAAGAGAGCCACAAAGGGGCCTTGGCAAGATTCAGGGTCCCTCCAGGGCTGCAGCCCAGCTTCCCACCACCATCAGAGCCCAGCTGCAGAGCCAGGCCTGAGGATGGGCAAAGCTGGGGACACAGCACCACCTGCTGGCCATTGGGGGGTAAGACACAAGCAGCCTGACGGAGAGGAAAGCCAGGTTCTCTTTCAGGAGGACCAATAATGGAGGCCTCCCCAGGAAGCCACCAGAGTGGGTCCCAGGCTCCTTCTCTCTGCCTCAGAGCCCACCCAGATCCTCTGGGAAGGGCCAGGAGAAGGTGGTGGCCAGGTCACAGCTCCAAGTTGGGGATGACAGCAACAGCTACTCCGGCCTCTAAATCTCCAAGGTTTGGACCCAACACAGCGAAAGGAACATCTTCAGTTCAAGTCTGCAAGACTTTGCTGTGGACTGGGGGGTCTCAGAGGACAGAGGATCCAGTTCCCGTCCCACTTCCCACAGTCCGGTTGGGGTGAAGGGGCTGAAAACTGAGCCTGTCGTGGGTCAGGGGTCCCAGCAGGGGACAAAGAACCGGGGCTATGGGGAAAGGCTAGCGGTCCTGGAAGTAAGAGGAACCCCATTGTGATTGTCATTAACTCAGTGAGACTCAGTTCCTCAAGGGCCAGGCCTATGGACAGGGTTATTCCCGTCTTTGTCTAGTGACCGTAAATGTCATCTCCTTTCTGGGTCTTCTGGGTTTCCCCATCTGTGAAATGGGACAAGAGGGACCCAGGTCTCTGACCTGAGCCCAGGGTGGCCAACAGTGCCACCTCTGACTTCTGCTTTCTCATGTCCAGGAGGAAGCCATGCTCTTCTGAGACCTGCTGGTAATTCCTCTTTCCCAGGAATGGCAGGCAAGCCCAGGGGTGAGCTCAGAGCCTGGCCAGGAAAAAGGGACACTGCTATCCAGGCCAGGGTTTGAGCAGGGGCAGAAAGGACTGACCACCTATCTTCAGCCAGGAAAGCAAAGGCTCACAGCCTACCGACCAGTGAGCTCAGGTCAGGGGGGTCCCAGGACCCGGCAGAGCTCCCAGGACCAGCCTGAGGACTTTGTCCCCAGGCTTGGACTTGAGTGGGAGGTCTTGCCCTGACCAGACTTGGGCCCCGGAGCTCCAGGGACTCCCCACACCCTTCCACCCAGCGTGAGGCTCCTAGGCTGTCCCAGTAGCCTCCTGACCCCAGGGTTCTGGCCTCCTGGAAGAGGGCGGCCGGCAGTCTCACGGCCCCACTTCACCTCCCATTGGGCCGGCTCATTTTTTGTCTCTCCCCAGAAGCCTCCTCTGAACCAAGCCATGGTTTGTTACATGGGGACCTGAACTCAGAGAGGCCCCCCAGGGCATGGCCATCAGCATCAGGCTGAAGCACCCAGGACCGCATGTGCACCCTCCCCCCACTGAAGAGGAAATGTGTTCCTCGTCATGTGCCCCGATCACATCCAAGGAGGGCTCAAATCCTCTTGATTCTCCCTCCTTGAAATCCTGCAAATCTATGCTGTTCTCTCATTCTCGTGGGCTCTGCCACCCATAGGCTCCTCTCCAACCACAAAGGACAGCTCCAGGAGCCCTCTGCCACCTCTCCCAGGCCCACTGGGAGGATGCAGGGCCAGCAGACTGACAGCCCCTCACCTGGGAGCAGAGCAACCCAGCAGGGCATCGCAACAGAGTGCTGGGGGCTATTCCCACACCCCAGGATGGCCCAGCAGCCCCAGAGCAGCGACCCGCTCCCGAGCCACCATCAGGAGTCTGGCCAAACGACCAGGAGCCCACGCCTCACCCCTTCTCTCCCCACAGGCTTCTCCTCCAGTTTCTCCCTGTGTCAGTCCCAGATCTGTCTGCCCTCAGAGTCCTTCCTCGATCCTGGTACCCAGGGGCTGGCACCTGCAGGCTGTGTGTCTCCAGCCCCTGGGACAATAGGATACATTCATGGGAGACTGGCAGGAGGAAAGGAGAAGCCAGGGCATTACCACCCTCCCTCCTTGGGTGGCATCTCTGACAACAGCTGTGTCTCCGTGCGGGGCCACAGCTCGAGCCTGGCAGGCCCTCCATGGGGCGACTGGACCCAGCTCCTGAGTTTCAGGAATCCTTCTTGTCTTGTGTCTCCTTCCTCGGATTGGTAATGGCTCCCAGCTGTGAATAGTATCGGGTCGGCCTCACGGCCTCCATGTTGGCTTCTGGCCCCTTCCATAAGCCGTGGAGCCAATACCCTGCACTAAATTCCCCCTACTTAAATACTCAGTGGTTTCATTCTCCTGGTTGACCTTTCCAGGGTGCTCCACACCACACCCTGGCTTCCCTTCTTCTCTCCCACTGTAGCACTTGACAGAGCTTAAGGACCAGCAGAAACCTACCACCCTGGTCTTCCCAGCGTGCCTTGCACACACACGCACATGCACACTCACTCCCAGAGGACAGAAGGGGCGCCAACCCTTGGAAACACCAAGGGATCTGGGCCTCCAAAGAGAAGTGATGTCTTTTCATTTCTTCCCGCTGATTCAGCCTTCCCAGCCAGGGCAGAATGAAGGGCTTCAGAAAAGAAGAAACAATGTCCCCATCTTGTTGGACCACATGCAAAAGCTATACCCTCAGAGCCTTGCCAAGAGCATTGACCCTGGGGGAAAAGGACATGGCTGGTTGTGCAGGCTGGACACCAGAATTCCTGTTCTCAGCTGAGTCTCCCAAGACAGTCACTGTCCCCTGAAAAAGAGGACCTTGTCTTATAGTCATCCTGTTCAGAAGCCCTGTAGAGGAACCTGGAACCTTGTTAACTCCTTGCTAGATGCCCCTGTCTTTCCTCAGGCCCCCAGGCTGTCCACTGTGTGGACTGGTCCTCCCAGTCATCCTAGGTGAGTAATTCTCAAAGGGGAACAGAATTAAGTGCCCTGTCCAACAAGCCACTGCCTGCACATCACAACCCTGACTCTCGCTGGCCAGTCCTCGCCCCTCACTCCCGAGAGCACGAGGGCCACAGTCCTCAGAGTCCATCTAGAGGGGGGCCCATTTTCTGCCACGAGGGTCCGCATGCACCGAACTACAACAGGGGCAATTTCATGCCCGGAGCCATCTGTCACTTTTTCTGTGGCTCCCCCACACCTGCCGTGTCGCCCTCTACCTGTCCCACACACAGTGGCAAAATCCCATGTCTCCCCACCATGAGATGAGGGCAGCTTCCGGCACTGGGCTGCTTTATCCTTCCTGGGCGGCACTCGTGCCCTTCCTGCAGCAACCACCATCACCAGGGCCCCAGGGCTGGTCCTGGGCTGTCGCAGCAAAGGGCACCTGCAGCCAGCTGGCTCAGCTCCCGAACGTACCCCTGAGTCCGGCGGCCCTGCAAAGCCACTGCAGAGCCGAGGGAAGGGCAGCAGCAGGTGAATCCCGTTACAGCAGCCGCAGGGGACCGACTAACAGAACTGCGCAGGAGCTGAGCGCACAAACTTTAAAGCCAGGTTGCCTGGGTCCCCTCCCGGCTCAGACACTTCCTGGGCAATGAACCTCTCCCATTCATCTCTAAAATGAGGGTGCTGCTTGTAGCCGCCTTGTCGATTCTCCGAAGGACCTGTAAACTGCCTAGCTAGAAGAGTGACTGGCACATAGCAAGGCACATATGAATATTACACGAATCAAAAATGCTGTCGGGGGCAGTTGGCTGGCTCGGTCAGTGGAGCATGTGACTTTTGATCTCAGGGTCATGAGTTCGAGCGCCGCATAGAGCTTACTTAAATTTATTAAATAAAATTAAAATGCTGCCCATTGGTTCCAGTCGTGTTCAAGTCGGGACACCCCTCCACAGAGGCACCGTGTTCTACAGGGTCCAGCCTCCCTCGCAGAAGGCTCTGGCACGTCACTATGACCTTGGCCCCGAAGTGGTGTGTGGCCGCTCCTGGGCCCTAATTTAGAAGGAAGTTGAAGGTCACCTTGCACTCGTCCTTCATCCCATCCTCCAGACTGTTGCCTAAAACACAGATCTGCCGTCTTGGACCGTGAGGACAAGAGGGGCACCCTCGGGACAGGAAGCAATAAGCTGTCAGGAGCCAGAGTCCAAGAACATTCCAGAGCTCCTCCAGCCCTGGACTTGTACATGACAGGGAAAGAAGTTCACCGTTGTCTAAGCCCCCAAGCAAATACCCCTTCCCAGCTGCCACGTGAAAGGAAACTCTGGCTTCAGTCATGGGCTTTGCAGCGGGAGAGGCATTCCTCCCAGTCAAACACCTACAGAAATGTCCCAGTTCAAGTCAATCCCAGAGCAAACCCACAAGCTGACGGCTGCCTCGCTCACACCACTGAGGCCACTGTGGGTGCCTTCTGATCCCCACCCAGCACGACAAGTCTGGGCAGCCTAGGTAACTGATAAATCCCAGCTGAGAGGTTTTGACTCTCAAAAGACAAGAAATGTCAGTAGAGTGGCTTCTGAGGCCCAGTGCCTGGAAGGATCACCACGTAAGTCTCTCACATGGCTTCCTCCATGAGACATCGGGGTTCCTATTTGTACTTGACGTCCTCCACCATCTTGGACCAGAAAGACCGATTAGCTGGAGTTCTGTCCATCTTCAAGTGGCTGAAGCCATTCTCCACAGCTCCTCAGGTCAGGGAGCAACCAAATTGTTACCCCCTTGTTTCCACAGCCCTTGGCAGTGTCTACTGGTGAGTTTGCCGACCCGGTCCCTACAATAACACGGGGGTGGCCTTGGGGAGAGTCCTGATCCTTCCAGCGAGGCCCCCTGTTCCTGCCTTCCATCCCCACTCTCTGCCAGAGGTGTGGGGGGTCCACTGCTCAGCAGGAAGGTATACGCAGGCACCCCAGGACCACGTGAACAGGCGCAGATCCTCACCACCTCTGGAACTCTCCTTCAGGAGCTCCCCCTGACCCTGGGGATCAACCTGGGAGCCTGTGGACAAGTCCAGCGTTCCCATTCCTGAACTTGTTCTAACATGTCTGAAAGCACAGAACTTACCAGACTTAGACAGGACTCCTCATGCTGCACTGTTGATGGGGACCCACTGGTTAGGATCAGGGCCGGGAGAGGGTGGAGACGGTTCAGAAGCTCAACTAGAAGCAGGAGGATTTTTCTAGCAGGATGAACTGGTAATTTCGTGAGTCGCAGGGCTCTGTGTGAGCTGTGTCTGGCTGCTGGCCCACCCTGGACTCTGGCTAATAGGAAGCCATGAAAAGTGACCCCCTTGTCGATACGGTCCTCTTAGAAGGGATGATCTCATTTCTGACGGACAGAGAAAGCATCGTCAGATTAATCCGGGGTCAGCCCAATGGGTAGACCCAGCACCAAATCCCCACCTCAGGGAAATCATCCCTCCTCCTTTGCCTCCCAATGCTGAGACAAAAGAATCTCAAAGTTGAGATTCTTTTCTTCTTTCCCCTTCAAATCTCGTCTGTTCCTTGTCTTTTAGCTTTGTTTATGGTGTCATTTGTCTTATAGGAGATTTTTATTTTTATGAGGTCAAACTTGACAGTCTTTTCCTTCACAGCTTCTGAACTGCGTGCCTTGCTTAGAAAAGCCTTCTCTGTCCCCAGGACACAGGTGCCCCACAGAGCCCCCCCCCCCCCAGCTGTGAAGTGTGAGGCAGCCTCCAGAAAACTCCCAGACAGCAGACACCAAGGGGGCAGGGAGCAGGAGCCCAGGCCGGAGAACACGGCTGTTGCCACGACGCACCTCAAGCTGGTCGGATCTTTCATGAACACTATAGGCAAAAGGTCCTGGAGGCTCCCAGAAATAACTAGACGAGCCCTGCAGGCTTCTGGAAATGCTGGTAAACAGATGGGGTTAGAAGCCAGCCAAGGACAGATCGTGACTGTTAATAGGACTCCACTGACGCCATTCCCAGGCTGGTGAGGGCTTGGGGGAAACTGGAAACAAAGGGCATGTGCCCAGCCACATCGAGATTCTCCTAAAACCGAATCCTTCCTCCCCGCGTCTTGTCTCGTTGCCCAGACACCCAGGCTCAAGTGTTCAGTGCGATACCTTCGAAACAACTGGAGGTGGGGGCACCTGGGGAGCTCAGTGGGTTGAGATCAGATCAGGCTGTGATCCTGAGGTCAGGGCTCCCTGCTCGGTGGGAAGTCTGCTTCTCCCTCTCTCTCTGCCGTACCCCCTGCTTGTACTCTCTCACTGTCTTTGTCAAATAAATAAAATCTTAAAAAAAAATAATAACAGCTGGAAGTTTCTTCTGTGGCAGAGCCCATGCTAAGTAGGAACTATGCTCGTTAATCCTCATGGTGACCTTTTAAAGCAGAGACCGTGATGATCCTATTTACAACTGAGGACACTCAGGAAAATTATCAAATGTGCATGGGAGTCCTGGGGGAGTGATGGGCAGAGCTGGGATTTGCACAGGGGCAGTCCGGCCCCGGGCTGCACAGCTCTTGGCGGCATCCCACCGATTCTCCCCCTGCTCCCTGCCGCCCCTCTTGTGTTGCTGCAGTGACTACCTGCTGTGTTGCTGCTGGCATAGTTTTGAAACTCGTGTGCTGCATCTCCTTCCCAAAAGGGCACAAGGCAGCGTACAACAGGAAAGACTACTTCGTTCAACAGATTCGAATTGCTCAAGAATAAAAATAGCAATCTGAAAGGTTGCCATAGTTGCTGTAATTGGTCCTGAAATCAGGCAGTGAGCTTCCAGGTAGCCAGGGCAAGAAATGAAACACTAAGTTCTGATACCGATTATCAGAAAGGAGGAAGCAGATTAGTTCCTCTGCAGGTACACCTATTTCCAGGAACTAATTCTGAAAGAGACTTCTCCTACAGGGCCTCGTGTTGGGGACATGGTGTGACATCATAAGAAAGCAATCTTCTTCACGATTTGACAGCCAGAGTAGATAGAGAATCTCAGCAGAAGCATAGAGGGCATCACACAGTTTTGGAAACAACAGATTCAGGGACCCCAGCATGTGGACCGCCTGTAGGCTAAAGCTCAGAAAAGAATTTTCTAGAAAATTCTAGAATTTTCCCCCATGTGTCTGACCTCTTGCTCGGTTTCATATTTTGAGAATGGAAAGCTGCAATTGGTTTTGACAGATCCCAAAATACTGTGGGGTGGGGCCGAGTGGGGGCAGAGCCACAGGTTACAGAAACCAGAGACGCCCCAAGAAGGGTAGTCCTCTACTGAAAGTTGAGGCTTCACGCACATAGGGACTTATCAGACATTTATTATATCCCTTTCGTGGCCAGTCTTGAACTACACAGAGCGGGAACCAAGGAAATAAACAACACAGCGTTAGCAACCTCAAGGAATTCAATCATAAATAGAAAAAAAGGATCTAGATTTTTTTTGAGTGTTTACTGTATGCCAAGCACTGATCATATAGCAACTTGTTTAATATTTCTAACAAACCTATATAATAAGTATTATCACTTATATAATAAGTGTTATATAATAACTTATTATCATATAATAAGTATTATCACAACACAGGACGACACAGAAACTGAACAGGTACTGGACCCACAATGGCTCATGCCCAATGAGGAAGCCAGGCACCCATTAGTCTGTGTGTCCAACAGACCTCTTCTTGCCAAAGGAGCTTTCTTATTCTGAGCCCGGGTAGGGAGCCTCCCAGGCACAACATCAAATGATGTCCTCATATGTAAAAGTGCTTCTAATCAACAAATAATTTCAGGCAAGGGAAACTTCAGGATGGGGAAAAAAGGGTCTGTGTTCAATCCTACAAAGGTATATGGAGGAACTTCTCCATGCCAGGACTGTGCCAAGCAGTTTGAATACTCAGACAGTGAGAAACCATCCCTGATGTCAAGAGGCACCCCAGTTTAGTGGAGAAGCAAATGCATAAATGTTAACTTTCAACATGAGTTGGTGACTGCTCTGAGTAAGGTAAGCCCAGGGGGGCTTTGGGAAGATAGAGGAATCTGTCCAGAGGATAGAAGCATCCTCCAACTTGTTCTCTCTATCTCTGTCAAATAAATAAATAAATCTTTAACAAAAATAAGGGGTCTGGGGGGCACTTGGGGAGGCCAGTTGATTAAGCATCTGTCTTCGGCTCAGGTCATGGTCCTGGGGTCCTAGGATCAAGTCACACATCAAGCTCCCTGCTCAGCAGGAAGTCTGCTTCTCCATCTCCCTCTGCCCCTCCCCCTGCTCCTGCTCCCGCTTTTGCCCACTTTCTCTCTTAAATTAATAAATTAAAATCTCAGGGAAAAATTGTATTAAAAAATGAGGTGCCTGGGTGGCACAGTCAGCTGAGCATCCAACTCTTGGCTTCAGTTCAGGTCATCTCAGTGTCATGAGATCAGGCCCCACAGACATCTCCGTGCTCAGCGCCAAGTCTGCCTGAGTTTCTCCCTCCCTCTCGCTCCCTCTTCCCCCTATTTTCTTTCTCTCTCTCTCTCTCTCACAAATAAATAAAGAAATACACATTTAAAAAGAGAGAGAGAGAGCCCTGCAACCTGCAGGAGGAAAAGGGAAGGCTTCCTGGAGGAGGTGTCACAAGTAATAAATCTTATAGGATGAGATTTATCCAGGCCAAAAAAAAAAGGTGGCAGTAAGATAGTGGAAAGGGAATTTTAGGCAGTAGAAAAAGCTTGGGCTCCAGCTAGGAAATAGACAAACGACATGGAGAAGGTGGGAGCCACAGAGATGTTAGGAATTATTAGAGCATACAGTTTGAGGCCAGACACCATGGGGATGAGACTGGAAAGACTACCAGGGGCCAGGCCTTGAGGACTTGAACTTTATCCTGTGGGCCTTGGGGACCCCTGGAAGGTTTTAACCAGGGAAGTGACTTGATCCCATGCATGCCTTGGCAATTCTCTCCAGCATCGGTATGGAAGATGGTTAACAGGCTGGAGACAGGAAGAACTTCCAAGTCACAAGAGAGAGTAGGGAATTGTGCAAAACAGAGGAGTCCTCTCCCAGCAACAGTGTGGATATTGGCCCCTCATGCTACAATCCTTGAAAGACAGTGCCTTTTTTTTTTTTTTAACTCATTTGACAGACAGAGATCACAAGTAGGCAGAGAGGCAGGCAGAGAGAGAGGAAGGGAAGCAGGCTCCCCACCAAGCAGAGAGCCCGACCCAGGGCTCGATCCCAGGACCCTGGGATCATACCTGAGTGGAAGGCAGAGGCTTTAACCCATTGAGCCACCCAGGTGCCCCAAAAGACAGTGTCTTTTAAGGCATTGCTAGGCACGCAGGGATAAGGGATTGCTCTGAGCACACCAGCACCATCAGCAGAGAGACAGAAAAACTGAGAGTTGACATCTGGTTGGGAAGAGAACCACAGGAAAACAAGGGAGCAGGAACAAGTTCTGCAGTGAGGAGACCAAGACTGGCCTAGAAGCAAGGTGTGGCCTAGCGCCTTAACACTAACCCAGGACCCGCAATAGAGGCTCACGTGACGCCACGCAGAGATGTCCTTTGACCCCAGACAAAAGCAAACAAATGCTGGCTGGAGGACAGCATCTCCAACCCAGGCATTCACAATTCCCAAAGAATATACGTACAGACCAACAAGTTTTTGAAAACTCAAATACACCCAGAGGCAAGAGTGAGCAGATATAACACATAACAGCCTCTGACATCCCCAAGGAGGTCAGCAATTGTAACTGTTGTAATTACAGTATGTTAAACAACTGGTTGAAATTTTCAAAGAAATAAAAGATGAAATCGTAAGAGTTACCAAGTAACAAGAGACCATTTAAAAACCAACTTGCCAGGGGTGCCTGAGTGGTTCAGTGGGTTAAAGCCTCTGCCTTTGGCTCGGGTCATGATCTCAGGGTCCTGGGATGGAGCCCCGCATTGGGATCTCTGCTCAGCAAGGAGCCTGCTTCCCCCACCCACGGCCTCTCTGCCTGCTTGTGATCTGTCTGTCAAATAAATAAATAGCATCTTAAAAAACAAACAAACAAACAAAAAACAGACTTGCCAGCTCTGGAAAAGAACACACCAGAGCTTTTAGAAATAAAAACAGTAACTTGCAACTGTGAGTCGGCAAATGGGTCCCACCATAGATAGAACATGACGGAAGAGACAAAGGGTGAGCTAAAAGAGAGATCGGAAGAAATCACACAGAAGACGGCGCAGGCACAAGCAGATAGAAAATGTGAAGAACAAGGGAATGGCCATGGTGGCCCGAACCAAGGTTCCACAAAGAGGTGAGAGAAAAAGGCGGAGGGGGACTATCCAAAGACATGATGGGTGAAAATTTTCCAGAACTGCCGAAAGCCACGCCTGCACAGATAAGGAGAGTGACACAAACATCTAACGAGACGGATGAGAAGAAATCCATGTGTAGCCACACGTGGTGAAACGGCTAGCAAAGTGCATCCTAAGACAAAGATCTTAAAGCAGCAATGAGGAAATGCCACACCTACAAAGAAGGGTAATTAGACAACAGCACGCCTCTCAAAAGCAATCGCGGGAACCAGAAGACAAGGAACAGCTTCAAAGCACTGAGAGAAGATAACCACCAACCTAGAATTGTGAGCTTAGTCAAACTATCTTTCAAGGCTGAGGCCGAAAAGGAGATTTTTTTTTTTTTTAGGTAAATAAAAAGAGCCATCAGCGAGTCTTTCCGAAAGGAGGGTCTGAAGGACGTGCTATAAGAGAAAGGGAAATTATCCCAGAAGAAAGATCGGGTGTGCACGAAAGAATGGTGAGCACAGACGTTGATAAACAGGGAGCTAAGTCTACACAAACATTATATAAAATAATAACAACATATGGGAACAGAAAGAATTAAAATGCTGCCTGCAAATAGCATGTACATCTGTGGATGATCAAAGTTCAAGTGTTCAAAGCTCATTGTATTCTTTAGAAAGGCATTTTAAGATACTAATAAGCCAGGGTGCCTGGGTGGCTCAGTGGGTTAAAGCCTCTGCCTTTGGCTCAGGTCATGATCTCAGTGTCCTGGGATCAAGCCTGTGTTGGGTTCCCTGCTCAGCGGGAAGTCTGCTTCCCCCACCCCCACTCCTCTCTCTGCCTGCCTCTCTGCCTATTTGTGATCTTTCTCTGTGTCAAATAAATAAATAAAAATCTTTTTTAAAAATAAATAAATAAAATTTTAAAAATAAAAAATAAGTTATTTTAATTGATCACGTACTAGGTTAAAAAGCAGGTCTCGATTCCAAAGAAATGTCACACAGATCATGTTCCCTGACTGCAGTGCATTTAAAGTAGAAGTCAGTAAGAAACAGATCAATTTAAAATCCCCATACATTCAGACATTTTAGTTTTCTTCTAACTAATTCATAAATCAAAGTAGAAATCCAAATGAAAATCTAACAACACTTAGAACAGAACAATGAAATGAAAATACTGCCTGTCAAAACCGTGGGGTAGAGCCAAAGTAGTATTTCTAGTAAAACAGAGAGCCTTGAAAGTTTCTATTAGAAAAGATGAAAAGCCAAAAAAATTAATGAACTAAGCATCTGACTTACAAATTATAAAAAGAGGCACCTGGGTGGCTCAGTAGGTTGAGCATCTGCCTTCAGCTCAGGTCATGATCCTGGGGTCCTAGAATGTAGCTACCTCCAAACCCCCTGCCCGTGGAGCCTCCCCTTCCACTCCCTGCTCAGTGGGGAGCCTGATTCTCCCTCTCCTTTTGTCTCTCTACAGCTCTCATAAATAAATAAAATCTTTAAAAGAAAAAAAAGAATTTATAAAAAGAACCACAGAATAAACCCAAAGAGTTTTTTAAAAAGTAATAAAGCTAAGAAGACAAATTAATTAAATTAATGCAAAGCATATCAAATTAATGCAAAGCAAAGTAAAAACAATCAACAAAGTCAAAAATTGGCCTCGTGAAAAGAATAATAAATAGACAAACCTCTGGCGAGATTGATCCAAAATTCTGTATTAGAAAAGAATTTTTAAAGGAACATATGTATATATCCAGAAAAGATTTGAAGGACAGAAAGTGAATGCTATGAACGACTGACTCTATGTTAAGGAAAAGATCATTCCAACCTATACAAACCTATAGAAACTAAACAAAGAGCACTTTCGAGCTCATTTCATAAGGACAGTATAACCTTGATTCCAAAACCTAACAGGGAGAATAGAAGAAAGGAAAATTATAGGTTAATTTCACTCAAGAGCATAGACACAAAAAAATCTTAAACAAGGTAATAACAACCTGAACCCAGCCATGCATGAAAATGTTAATATGGCTAGGTTGGATTTATCCTAGAATTGCAAGGATGTTTTAATATTTTAAACCTACAAATGTTATTCATTATGTTAACAAATTAATTGAGAAAAACCACATTATCTCTTCATTAGAAGCAGAAGAAGTATTTGATAGGACATAAAAGCTTACTCATGATTTTTTTAACTCTTAACAAACTAGAACTAGGAGAAAAAAAATATTTTTTTCTAGAGGAGAAAATTCCTAAATAATAAGGTTACTTACCCAAACCTTTAGAAAACTTTATTCTTAATGGGAAATATTAGCATCTCCTTTAAAACAATAAACAAGATAAAGATGTTATTACCACAGCTTCTCTTCAAAGCCAAACTGGTAATCCTAGCTAGTACATGAGACAAAAGAATGAAATAAAAAATGTAAAGATCAGAGGGAAAGAAATGTATGTCATTCACAGATTATATATTTATTTCCATAGAAAACCCAAAAATCTACACAGTGTTAGGATAAGAGATGTAACAAAGTTGCTAGATTTTTTTCTTTTTTTAAGTAAGCTCTATGTCCAAGGTGTTCTTTGCCCAATACCCAAAATCAAGAGTTGCAGACTTGACTGACTGAGCCAGCCAGGTGCCCCCAAAGTTGCTAGCTTTTTGAAACAATATATAAGGGGCACCTGGGTGGCTCAGTCATTAAGCATCTGCCTTTGGCTAAGGTCAGGATCGCAGGGTCCTGGGATAAGGGTCCTTGCTCAGCGGGAAGCCTGCTTCTCCCTCTCCCACTCCCCCTACTTCTGTTCCCTCTTTCTGTCAAATAAATAAATAAAATCTTAAAGAAAAGAAAAAAAAGAAACAATATATAAGAGGGAAGGAGAAAGATGTTTTTTCCTGAAAGGGGAAAAAAATCAGCTGCATTTAGGAAATGCAATTTTAAAATATGTATCATTTACAATGGCAACAAAACCATAAGGTCACCAGGAGTAAATCTAATAAAAGATGTGTAAAACCTGAATGGAAAGAATCCTAAAACTTAAAGACAGTAAATAAAGTTGAAAGAAAGAAAGAAAGCTAGCTAGCTAGCTAGCTTTGTGGATAGGGAAACTTAGTATTTGAAGATGTCAATTCCCAAAGCAGGAAAGAATGTCCAATGGAAAAGAGACAGTCTCTTCAACAAACGGTGTTGGGAAAATTGGACAGCCACATGCAGAAAAATGATACTGGACCATTTCTTTACACCACACACGAAAATAGACTCAAAATGGATAAAGGGCCTCAATGTGAGAAAGGAATCCATCAAAATCCTTGAGGAGAACACCTCTTCGACCTCAGCCGCAGCAACTTCTTCCTGGAAACATCGCCAAAGGCAATGGAAGCAAGTGCAAAAATGAACTATTGGGACTTCATCAAGATCAAAAGCTTTTGCACAGCAAAGGAAACAGTCAACAAAACTAAAAGACAACTGACAGAATGGGAGAAGATACTTGCAAACGACATATCAGATAAAGGGCTAGTATCCAAAATCTATAAAGAGCTTATCAAACTCAACACCCAAAGAACAAATAATCCAATCAAGAAATGGGCAGAGGACATGAACAGACACTGCAGCCAGGAAGACATCCAAATGGCAAACAGACACATGAAAAAGTGCTCCACATCACTTGGCATCAGGGAAATACAAATCAAAACCGCAGTGAGATACCATCTCATACCAGTAAGAATGGCTAAAATCAACAAGTCAGGAAACAGATGTTGGTGAGGATATGGAGAGAGGAACCCTCCTACACTGTTGGTGGGAATACAAACTGGTGCAGCGACTCTGGAAAACAGTATGGAGGTTCCTGAAAAAGTTGAAAATAGAGCTACCCTATGACCCAGCAATTGCATTACTGGCTATTTACCCTAAAGATACAAATGTAGTGATCCGAAGGGGCACGTGCACCCGAATGTTTATAGCAACAATGTCCATAATAGCCAAACTGTGGAACTTAGATGTTCATCAACAGATGAATGGATAAAAAGATGTAGTATATATATACAATGGAATACTATGCAGCCATCAAAAGAAATGAAATCTTGCCATTTGCAACAATGTGGATGGAACTAGAGGGTATTATGCTCAGCAAAATAAGTCAATTGGAGTAAGACAACTATGATATGATCACCCTGATATGAGGAAGTGGAGATGCAATGTGGGGGGGGTTGGGGGGTAGGAAAAGAATAAATGAAACAAGATGGGATCGGGAGGGAGACAGACCATAAGAGACTCTTAATCTCACAAAACAAACTGAGGGTTGCCAGGGGGAGGGGGGTAGGAAGAGGGTGGTTGGATTATGGACATTGGGGAGGGTATGTGCTATGGTGAGTGCTGTGAAGTGTGCAAACCTGGCGATTCACAGACCTCTACCACTGGGTAATACAGGTCTAATACATTATACGTTTACATTATACATTATATGTATAATACATATATGTTTAATACATTATATGTTTATCTAAAAATTTTTTTAATTATATAAATAAATAAAGATGTCAATTCCTTCTAAATTGGTCTATGGAATCAATGCAGTGCCAATGAAATTTACAACAAAACTGTTGCAGATCTAGAGAAACTAACTCTAACTACCTTAGAAGAGCAAACACCCAAGTACAAACATGGCTGGCAAAAAATAAAAAATAAGGGAAGGGGACTTGCACTACCAAATATGAATACTTTTAAAGGTCAAGTAATAAAAATAATATGGCATTGACATAGGGATGGTCAAATAGACCAACAGAACAGAATGGAAAGCCTCAAACCACAAACATATGGAAATTTGATCTATGACATAGATAAAGTATGACTTCAGATCACTGGGAAACACAAGAGCTATTGTACATGAGTAACTGGAAATCCACCCAGAAAAAAAATGACATTGGGGGGCACCTGGGTGGCTCAGTGGTTTAAGCCGCTGCCTTCGGCTCAGGTCATGATCTCAGGGTCCTGGGATCGAGTCCCGTGTCGGGCTCTCTGCTCAGCAGGGAGCCTGCTTCCCTCTCACTCTCTCTGCCTGCCTCTCTGCCTACTTACGATCTCTCTCTGTCAAATTAAAAAAAAAAAATGACATTGGATCCTTTCCCCAAACCATTAATGATAACAGTCTCAGGTGGGTTAAAGCTTTCAATATGAAAGCCAAAACTTTTAAACTCGCAGGAGAAAATACCGGAGAATATATGACTTCAGAATGAGAAAGACTCTCCCCAATAAAGTAAAAAGCACCAACCAATGATGGAAGAAATTATTCATAAATTCAATTACCTTAAAATTAAGAGCTTTTACTCATCAAGACATCACAAAGAAAATGAAAAGACAAGCCACCAGCCGGGGAGAAGTTATCTGCAACACACACAACTGACAGCCCAGCTGAACACATGAGCAAAAGAGAGGAACAGGCATTCCTCAGAAGCAGGACATGAAAGACAATCAACATATGAAAAGATCAACTTCATTAATAATCACTAAATGCAGATGAAGACAACATGAGCTACAATTTTATGCCATGTTGGCAAAAAGTGAAGAAGTCTGACACCGCCAAGGACTGTTGAGGATCTGGATCAACAGGAACTCTTACAGGAACTCTTAGCTGGTAGGAATGCAAATGAGTGCAATGGAAGCCTGTTGGGAGACAAGATGATGCCCTTTGCGAACTGGAACATTTGCATATCCTACAGTGCCCAGTAATTTCTCCAAAGAAACCCAGGAACTCATGCATCAGGGAAGCTGTGTAAGAATGGTGGCTCGGTTGGTTAAGCGTCTGCCTTCGGCTCGGATCCTGATCCTGGGGTCCTGGGATCGAGTCCTGCATCGGGCTCCCTGCTCGGCAGGGAGCCTGCTTCTCCCTCTGCCTGCCACTCTCTTGCTTGTGCTCACTCACTCTCACTCTCACTCTCTATCTGATAAATAAATAAAATATTTTTAAAAAAGAATGTCCCTAGGAACAAAAACAAAAACAAAAAAAAACCGGGGGGGACAATACCTCTACCTCTATTAGTAAGAAATGCTTAAAACTAATTTTTGATATGGCTACACAATGACCTCTCCAGAGATAAAGTGAAAAATCTCCAGTCACCTGGAGTGACATGGCAGAAATATAATGCTAAGAGAAAAAATCAGGGAGTAGAAGCTATATATTATAGTCTCTCTCTCTATATATATAGACCATATATAGCCAAAGATGCCTATTCTAGGTTTGAAGTTGAGTGATTAATGGACAGATGGTCACTTTATTATGATGCTTCATAATTTTTAAACATGCTTACATATCAAATAGTAGAGAATAATTTTTTAATAAATTTTAAAGTTATATCCAGGGACAATTGGGGAAGTCAGAATAAGATTTATTGATTGGATAGTAATATTACTAATTTTCTGATGTTTATCCTTGTACTGTGGTCAAGTAAGAGAGTGTCCTTGTTTTTAGGAGAAACACCATGATAGCACTTAAGGCTGTTGGAGGATCACATGTATAACTTACTCTCAAATGGTTCAGAAATAAATGGTATTCGTATATGTACACACACACACACAGTATTAGTTTGCTAAGGCTGCCATAACAAAATATCAGAGTTCAGGTGGCCTCAATAACAGAAATGTATTTTCTAGTAGTTCTGATAACAGAAATGTATTTTCTAGTAGTTCTGGAAGCTGGAAGTCTAAGATCAAGGTGTCAGCAGAGTTGGTTTCTTCTGAGGCCTCTCTCCCCAGCTTGCAGCCACCTTCTCACTGTGTCCTCATGGTGAGAGGTCTTTCCAAGGTATGTGCACACCCCTAATGTCTCTTCCTCTTCTTATAAGAACACCAGTCATATTGAACTAGACCCTCTACCAAAGGCCTCATATTAACTTAATGATCTCCTTTAAGACCTTATTTCTGAATACAGTCACTTTCTGCTAGGGGTTGAGACCTCAACATACAAAAGGGGGGCACACAACTCAGCCCACAATAGAGTGATGATAGATACATAGATATATAGATAGATAAGGAAGGCAGGAACACAGGAAGGAAGGAAGGAAGGAAAGAAGGAAGGAAGGAAGGAAGGAAAGAAGGAAATTTGATAAAATGTTGAGGATCTGGGTAAAGGGTAGATAAAAGTCTTCTGCACTATTCTTGGAACTTTTCTATAAACCTGAAATGATCTCAAAATTAAAAAGCTTAAAAGTACATACATGGGGTGCCTGGGTGGCTCAGTGGGTCAAGCCTTTGGCTTAACTTCCTTTGGCTTGGGTCATGATCTCAGGGTCCTGGGATCGAGCCCCACATCAGGCTCTATGCTCAGCAGGGAGCCTGCTTCCCCCTCTCTTTCTGCCTGCTGCTCTGCCTATTTGTGATCTCTCTCTCTGTCAAGTAACTAAATAAAATCTTTACTTTTTAAAGTACATACATACGGGGCACCTGGGTGGCTCAGTGGGTTAAGCCTCTGCCTTCGGCTCAGGTCATGGTCCCAGGGTCTTTGGATTGAGCCCCGCATCAGGCTCTCTGCTCATCGGGGAGCCTGGTTCCTCCTCTCTCTCTGCCTGCCTCTCTGCCTACTTGTGATCTCTGTCTGTCAAATAGATAAATAAATCTTTAAAAATAAAATTTTTAAAAGGTACATACATATATGAATGCATTTATAATAAGGCCAAAAATATACTTCGCATTTTACAATGGTGCATATATGTTATTCCTCAACAAAAAAATCCATTGGAACAGGAGGTTGACATTGGCAAAGCCAGCAACCCAGCTGAGTAAGAAGAGAACTGAGAAGAGTCTGATCACCAGAAGGTTGCAGGCAATCTGGAGAAAGACATTCTTCTGGACTGATCGGGTGGAAGCCAGATTAGACTGGGCAGTAAGGAAACGGAAAGAGCACATGTTGACAAATCTTTATCATGTTTTGGCTTGAATGGAAGGAGAAAGATATAGTACCAAAAAGGAGATTATGTTGAAGGAACGGAAGAAACTGGATCATGGTGAAATGTGCGGGCAGAGTCAGAGAGCAGGAAAAGCCTAGAAGCCCATGCTGTACCCACACTGAAGTCAAGCTGCCTGGTTCAGGAGGTGCCTATGTGGCTCAGTCGTTAAGCGCCTGCCTTCGGCTCAGGTCATGATCCTAGGGTCCTGGGATCAAGCCCCACATCGGGCTCTCTGCTCAGCGGAAAGACTGCTTCTCCCTCTCCCACTCCCCTGGCTTGTATTCCCTCTCTCGCCGTCTCTCTCTAGCTGTGAAATAAATAAAATCTTTAAAAAGAAAAAAGCTGCCTTGTTCAGAACCACATCCTGACTCTGCCACCTGCCAGCTCTCTCAGCTTTCCCATCTGTGGTATGGGTTGATGTGAGAACAGATTCTACCCATAGAGTAACCATAAAGATTAAATAAAGGAATAAATACAAAGCATCTAAAGGAGGTTATGGTAGTTATTATTAGCACAAAGGCAGGGGAGACGTGATGGAAAAGAGGGCGGAGACATGGAGAACTTGGGAGAGCAGTGGAAGGTGAAGTTGGACCATGAGAGGAACCCCTCATTCTTGGGAAATACCAGGATATGCAGGATTGATGGCAGAAAACCAACAGCTGTCTCTCTTCCTGGCTGGTTGACAATTGGTGGGGGAAACTCTTAAGAAGGAACCTCAGGTGTTTGAAAAGCACTGATGGGACAGTTTGAGGACAAAGGACAAGAACAGAGTTTGAGGGGCAGCTTGAAGGCCCAGGTAAAGCTGGAGCCAGGACTCGGCCCCTGTCTGATCTTCCAGGAAGGTCTTCATGGATCCAGGGCAGGCCTGGGTGGGGTGCAGAGGGCTAGAGCTGAGACAGCAGGGTCTGTGAGGCCCTTCTGGCCAGGGAGGTGGGAGCACAGGGCTGCAAAGTGCTGAGCGTACAGGTGAGAAAATCAGGCTGGGCTCCTGAAGCAGGAGGAAGGAAAAAGACAAGGCCGAGAATGATCACAAGGAAACGGGGGAGCTGGGGCCTGGAGGTGTCCCAGAGCTCAGAGAGCAGGAGGTGTGGAGGTGGCCGGGGGCAGAGCTAGACAAAGGGAGGGCAATGGTCAAAGAGGGAGGTGTGGGGTGTAAGGTCTTAGAAGTTGAGCTTAGAAGTGGAACTTAGAAGTTTCACGTGATGGTAAGGTCCACGGTGTGACCACAGTATTTGTGGCTAAAGTGACAAAGGCCCTGGAGGTGACTGGTCAAGGAACTGAACAACGAACATGTGGGGGGACTGTCTGTGTAGCTGAGAAGACCCCTCCCCAGCTGGTGGCAGGATGGGAGTGGAGAGGATGAGGATGAGGCAGGCTCCCAAGTCGAGAGAATGAGGCCAAGTGCCCGGAGAAAAGTAGAAGAGTGACAGGATGGAAGACGGTATCACAGCTTCACGGGGAAGGGCCTCAAATCATGACCCAGGAGCCATGTCTAGATCCAACACCGGGATCAAGAAGAAATTCAACCATGCCTCTGGCTCCTCTCATACCTGGAGCTTGATGGAAGGAGCCATCTCCAGCCATAAGGGCCACAGGGAGGTGTCCTTAGGGATGGGAGGCACATTGGTTCTGTGAAGAGCTTGAGGGGGTGGCAAGTTGGCTTATCAAAGACCACACAACCTGGCTTCTTATTCATATGCTATCCTCAGACTCACATGCAAGGCCAGGTTGGTAGTAAGTGCTCAAAAGTACTTGCTGAATAGATGGATGGGTGGATGAGTGAGTGCATGGGTAGCAAATGAACAAATGAATGGGAGAGTGATGGACAGGTGGGTGGATAGAAAACAGGATAGAAAAATGGATGGGTGGTGGATAGATGAGTGTAAGGGATAGGTGGGTAGAGAGATAAGTGAGTAGGTGGGTGGATGGGTGGATGGGTAGATGGGTAGATGGGTGGATGGATGGGTGGATGGGTAGATGGGTGGATGGGTGGTTGGGTGGGTGGGTGGTTGAGTGGGTGGGTGGTTGAGTGGGTGGGTGAATGGATGGGTGGATGGGTGGATGGATGGATGGATGGGTGGGTGGATGGGTGGATGGGTGGAAGGGGGGGTGAGGGGGTGGGGGGGATGGGTTTTATGGGTGAGTAAGGGGATGAACAGAAAAAAAATGAAGGCATGGGGTGAGTGAGTCAATAAATGCATGAATTAAATAAACTGGGCAACCCAGGAAACATGAGAGGCCAGCCTGGGAGGTCAGAAAGGTGACAGAGATGATATGTCAGGCCCTTCCCTCACAGTCCAAACCACTCATAAGAACAGTTATAAGCACAAGGAGTTTGAAAAAGCTGCCATCCCTCTGCTCCCTGGTTTCCCCCAGCCCAAAGGCTTATCTGTGGCCAGAAGCCCCCATCTGTGGCCCTCACATCTAGACTGGTGGGGCAGAGGACACGACACCAGGGAGCCTTGGAAACCAACGGGGACCCCTCTTCCCTCTCAGGATCCAGATGGAGAACCCCAGAAAGCAGGGGAGAATATAGACCCCAGCTCTTATCACAGAAGTTATGGACCTGCCTTTACCTCTCTCTTGCCTTAAACAGGTCATCTGGTTTCTCCTTGACACTCTTACTGGCAAGATTTTTCATGAAAAGTGCCCCTGTCTTGTCCCTTCCATGGGCCCACCACAGTGCTGTGAGAAGGTGAACGAGCTGCCTGATCTAAATCCCCCAGCCAAGGAAGCCCATGACGAGGGTAGTTGCTGGCCTGGGCTGGGGACTCTCCCCTTTATCTGGCTGCCCCCCACCTCATCTGCCAGCCACAGAGTTGCAGAAGGAATAGGTTTCCTCCAAGCCAAGATAAGTATCTGAGCTTTATCTCTCCTCAGCCTCTGATCTTCCCATACCCTGTCCCCCAGACCATACCCCCTCCCCAGCCACACCATGGAGAACAGAGATAAGGCCCTCCTGGCCAGCAGACCACAAAGTGGGGATGGGGGGGGGTCTTCCCTTTGGTCCACCCAAAGCTCGAATTCTGCTTCCTTCCCTAGCGACAGGCCCCAAGACAGCATCTGGACAGTCATCCCAGCGCCTTCACAGCCTGGGCCCTGCACTCTGCCCTCTAGCACCCAGCCTTGATTATGTCCTAACTAACTCATTTCTCATCTGGGGGCACCAATCAAAGGGAGAAAATCCTGCCAATCTGAGCACCGGGGAAGCAGGACAGTGGAGCGCTGGCTGCCATAGGGTGGCAGAGACTTCTCCAGATTCTTGGCAGGAAACCTGATGGCTGCTGGGGACCCCTCAGGCCTGAAAACCCGGATCCAACGTCCCAACTCTTCAGCATCCTTTCACAGACACCTCCTCTATGCCAAGTCCCATGCTGGGTACTGGAGTCACAGAGCAAGTCCTTGCCTTCGCAGAACACCTGGGAGCCCAGGTAAGCAGCAGCTAACCCACCTGGGAAATCCAGAGAGGCTTCCCAGAGGAGGTGATATTTCCCCTGGGTTTTAAAGGATGAAAGGGATTTCTTCAGACACAGAAATAAGGGGAAGGCCATTCCAAGCAGAGGGAACCGTGTGGAGAAGTCTTGGAGCCGTGAAAAAAAACCACACGTGATTGGACAGTGATAATAACTGAAGTGGCGGGGCTGTCAGGTCCATGAGGGGGAAGAGGAAGCTTAGAAAGGAGCATGAAAAGGGGCGCCTGGGTGGCTCAGTCAGGTTAAGCATCCAACTCTTGGTTCTGGCTCAGCTCATGATCTCAGGGTCATGGGATCGAGCCCCACGTCGGGCTCCACACTCAGTGAGGAGTCTGCTTGAGATTCTCTCGCTCCTTCTCCCTCTGCCCCTCCCGCACTCACACTCACTCTCTAAAATAAATAAGTAAAGTCTTTTAAAAAAAAGTAGCAGGAGCATGAAGAGATGAGGTCCCAGCATCAGGGAGGGTTAGGGGCTGGTTTTGAAGGGCCTCAAAGGCCGAAGAAAGACTTGGGACTTTATCCCATGGGCAACAAGGCACCAATGGAAGGTTTCTGCTGGCACAATGGTCAGCGGGGGCTGTGTTTCGGAAGAAGCTGTGCAGCCGAGTACAGCCAGGGTGGCATTGCGGGAGTGTAGACGGGAGAGCAGGCTGCCGCTGTTGTCCCGGAGAACGAGGCCGGCAGCCCAGCCGGTGGCAGGGCGCTGGGAGAGAAGGACCCATGCAAAGGGCTGACAGGCTGGACGTGCAGTCAAAGGGACAGCAAGGAGTCCAGGCTTAGTGCAGGTTTCCAGCAGGTTGTAGGGAGCGGGGCAGGGGGGAGGTGGACCATGGAGGAGTTCGGTGGGGGGAATGTTTAGTCTGGGCTGTCTCTGGAGCATCACAGGGCAGATGGGGATCTGAGAGGCAGGCCTGTGAGGTGTTACCCAGGGCCATACAGAGTCAGTACCACCTCTGGGTCTAGACTGCAAGCCTGCCCCGCCAACTTCCCAGGGCCGGTGCTGCCTCTTCCTACTATGGTCTCTATACACCTTCTTCCTGTTCCCGGCCTCGATGCATTTGCTCTTGCTGTTTATCTGCCCAGAGTACTCCTTTCTCCTCTGTATCATCCCACCCACCCTCCAGTTCCAGCTAGAGTCCCAGCTCCGTTCAGGGGCTGGAGCACAGAGCCACAGTTAGAGGTGAGCGGGATTCAAAAGAGGGAATGGTGAGTATGACAGAAAGTCATCAAGAGATGAAACTTAGAGCCCAGCTCAGCTGCGAGCTGGCCGTGTGACATGGGACAAGTCACTCTCTCTCTCTGGGCCTCAGTTTCCTAACCTGTCTGAGGTGAACAAGGAAAGGTCCTCATCCCCAGGGAGCTCAAGGTCTAGAAAGGGCCACAAGGAAAAACATGACCATTGATTAAGAGCTGTATTGTGTCCCTTGAGGAGACAAGTCGGGAAAAAGTTTATGGAGAAAGACTTCATGGTATTTTCTCTGAGCCATGAAGAATGGGTACAATTTCAGCACGTGGAGAGAGGCAGAAGCAGGCCCTCGAGCAGAGAGACCAACCCCAGCAAAGACCGGCAGACACAAAGTTCAGGGTGTGTTCAAGGAAGAATGAGTGTCCAGATTCTGGTTTCTTTCTGAGTCAACAGCTCAGGCACTTTTTGTAAGCAGGCAGTCCAAGGCAGGCAGCCTCCAGTAAACACCTTTTTGCACAATCGAGGTCACACACAGGGACGTGTTTGCACAATGACCTGTTTGCACAATCTGGGCCGACTGCTATATTCCAGCCAAACCAGCCCGGGGCAGATGAGCACAGCCTCCACTTCCGGACACATACCCTGGCTGGCCCACCCATTCCCGCCCCTTGGGGACAGGCAGCTCCTTGACCCACTCAGGAGCCTCATGCACCGCAGGCAATGACAGAAACCGAAACGATCCAACCCGCCGTAGGGCTGCTGAGAGCGGGGTTCCTCCCCTGGGCTTCCTGACTGGGCTTTCCAGACCCCGGAGGTCACTCTGTCTGATGGAGGAGGGGGCCGGGGGCAAGAGAGCTGGAGGAGGAAGTATCCACAAAGCAGACACTGGGTGTGATGGAGGGAATGACCACATCTGTCTCGTGCTTTTCAGCGCACGGGAGTAAACATTTATTGAGCACTTACTGTATACCTGGCTCTGTTGCACATGCCTCGTGTGCATTATTTCACCAATTTCTCTCAAAAACCCCATAAAGCAAATACTACCATCCCCATTTTAAAGATGATGAAACCGAGGCTCAGAGAGGTTAAACAACTTGCCCAGTGTCACACAGCTAATAAGTGGCAAACCCAAGCAGTCCAACCCCTCAGCCCCGCTCTTCACCTCTCAACGCTAATACAAAGTCTCTAATGTCTCTCACCTAAGTAAAGTTCTTCCTTAAACCTAACTTTCATTTCAGCTGCCACAATTTTGTTTCCTGGTGCAGGCCTTCGGTGGAGAACAGAACACAGATGAGATCAATAAAATCTTGCTCTGAAATACCGAACTATGCAGTGGGGCGAAAGGAAAGGAATTGTACTGAACACCTACCATGCTGGGTTTTACACCTCCCATAGTTCATTTAATCGTCACAAAACCCCTGGGAGGAATTGTTTTCCCTGTGACACATAAGGCAACAGACAGAGGCTCCATGAGGGAGATTCTGCAGCCCAGGAGATCCTCTAGCAGAGGCTAGAGGCAGAAATGAGATTATGGTTTCTGCCCTCAAGGAGTTCACAGTCTAACGGAGGAGGCAGACAGCCAAGAAACCACTGCGGTTATACAGGATCACCGAGGAAGGAGGGCACCAGCCCAGAGAGATGCTCAGCACAGACTCAAGTCTGGGCGGGGTCAGGGGCAGGACTCAGCCAGCCGGAGGTGACAGGGGGTCAGCAAGAGCAAACACGCGGAGGAGTTCAGAGCCTGAGACAGGCAGGGAGACGTAAGCCAACGCTGCGGGACAACAACCCGAAGAAGTGTGTCTGGGGAAGCAGAGGCAGGTAAGGCAGGAGAGGGAGGTGGGGCCAGCTGGCAGGGTGCCTTGATTGTCCTGCGAAGGAATTAGGATGTGCCATAGGGCCTCTGAAGAATGGGGACCAACATGGTCAGCCGTGCCTGCATGTAGGAAAGTTCACTCTGCCAGGAGCTGACGGATGGTGGAGGGAGAGAGCCCAGAGCAGGGAGCCCATGGGACCCCAGTGAGGGCTGGGGAGACCTGATAAAGGCGGGGAGAGATGAATTTCAGAACTGTGGACAAGACAAAGTGTTCCACAAAGGCAGGAATGAAAACTGCTTTGGGTCACCATTATATCCCTGCACCTGCTCTGGGAACATGTTTTTCTGAATGATGAACCAAAGGTGATGAACCAAAGGCCCATTCTCCTTCATTAGGGACTGGCTGGAGATGGGAGTGTGGAGAAGCGGGTGTGAGGAAGGGCTCCTGGGTCCCTACATTGGGTGACTTGAGGAAGTGGGGATGGTGATATACTTTACCAAGATGAGGCCCATGAGGACTGAGGACAGTTCTGGCAAGGTGCAGAGAAGATTCATCCATTCAGTCATTCATTCTCCACTTCACTCATTCATCCAGTGTGCACTGAGGGCTCACTAGGTGGCAGGCAGTGTTGTAGGCAGTGAAGAGAAAGTTTTGAACAAAACAGATTAAAACCCTCACCCTCGTGGAACTTCCATTCTGTTGGGACGTGGGGGGGTGGGGGGTGGGGAAAGCCAATGACAGATGGTGAAAAGGGATATGGGAGAAAAGAGGGATACGGAGTATGGGTTGCAATTTTTTTTAAAGGGTAATCAAAGAAAGACTCAATGAGAAGTTGATATTTGAGCAAAGACCTGAAGAAGGAGAGAGAGTGGACCCATGTCATTATTGGGGGGGAGGGGGGTAGAATCCAGGCAAGAGAAACAGCAAGTGCAAAGGCCCTGAGGCAGGAGGGAGCCTAGCAAATTTAAGAAACAACAAGAAAAACAGCACAGCTGGAGCAGAGCAACAAGGGAGAGAAGAACAGGAGAGTGTCCCCCCCATGTTGAGTGGGACCTTGTAGATCATCAAAAGGACCTTGACTCAACTCTGAGTGAGATGGAAACCACTGGGGGCTTGGGACAGAGGGTGACATGAAGTGACTTGACATGAACTGACTTTTTTTTGGTCAGTATCATACCGGCTGCTGAAGGTACAAGAGACAGATTGGTGGGGGACAAGGATGAATGGAAGCAGGAGGCTATTGCAACGATCTAAGTAAGAGGTTAGGGTCGTTTAATCCTGACTAGTATTGGTTTAAGTGATAATTATATTTTCCAACTTTGTATCATGAAAATACGGAAACATAGAGGCAAGTTTAACTGTAACAGGAACACCTGTCTCCCCAAGATTCTGGTTATATTTTGAAAGAAGAGTTGGCAGGATTTGCTGAGCAGGCAGGGCCCTATAGGACATCTTGGGGAGGTTGCCACAGACAGGTGGGTATTTCCTTCTGGACCCTCCCCGGCAGCCCACGTCTGCCCCTCACATCAGACTCAGGAGCCCTTTTCCAAAAAGGATCATACGTTATGGACGTTCTGCTGGTCAGTTAGTACCTAACCTTACTGGGTCATAAATCCAACGAACTATGAATAGTCTGAACCCTCTTCAGAAAAATGCACAGAAAATTATTTAAAAGCAGTTCTGAAGGGCGCCTGGGTGGTTCAGTTGATTAAGCACCTGCCTTCGGCTCAGGTCCTGATCCAGGAGTCCTGGGATTGAGCCCCAAGTCGGGTTCCCTGCTCAGAGGGGAGGCTGCTTCTCCTTCTGCCTCTGCCACTCCCCCTGCCTGTGCTTGCTCTCGTTCTCTCTCTCTCTGTCAAATAAATAAATTTTTTAATAAGTCTTTATAACCAATTCCGGGGAAATCATGGATACAAACAATGAAAGACACAAAATTTAGCCTACTACACTCAATCCAAAAATATTCAGGGTAGCAGAATCATCGTGAGTAAACCAATTTCAAGGTCGTATATGAAGACCCTGAGCCTTCCCAGGTCTTCCCCCCGTCTTGTTTCCAGAGTCCCCATTTCCCCATTGCCAGTCAATGGTGGAAAATATGCAGTCAAGAGGGCCACAGGGAGTCGATCCAAAATTTCCCATAACCTGGAGGCTGCCTCCTGTGTACTGTGAGGATTAGGGCAGAGGCACAAAGAGCCAAAAAGAGGCTTAGGACAGAGCGAGCCTTCGAGCCAAGGTCTGTCTCCCACTGATGCTCCCCCAGGGATAGGGCTCAGGAATGGCACCCAGGCGGCTTGACGCCTGGGCCCCGGCCAGCCCCAAAGCTTTGAGGTCAGGAAATCCGGAGGCAGGGGAGAGGGACGCGGTTGCCACACTCCCTGGCCCCTTTGAGACCCCCGAGGCAGGAAGGCTGCCTGGCCTCACCGGCTTCCCTCCCAGGCTCCTTCCTGGGAGGAAGGGGCTGCCCTGTGCTTCAGTGACTGACTGACGGCACAAGGGAGGGAAGGAGGCTGGGCAGGTGTTGCAATCAGCAGCCCCTGGGCCTGTCAGAGACTGAGCCATTAACGACAGGGCTGGGGAGAGGAGCCGGACTGCGGCTGTTTTCAGGAACTTGCCCTCCAGAGGAGCGCGGAGACCAAGGAGGCCGGGCGGGTTCCCGCTGCAGGCTCCAGCGTGAGTAGGGGAATTCACTGGGAGGGCTGTACCTTGGGCAGGAAAGGATCCTGGAGTCCCGGGTCCACTCCCCCAACCTTGGCCAAGTGCCCATGCACAGACCTGGGACCGGGGCTCCTGCCTTTAGCGTTGGTCCTTGGGAACCAGGAGCCCCGGACACGGAGTCTCTTACCAGGGCTGCCCCCACTTTTTGAAGGGGGAGGGGGTTTGGGGAAGTCACAAACCTCTGAATACCTCTCTGGAAACACAGAGCTGGGCTCAGGGAAGGGCATGATCACCATCCTTCTCCACGTTCCTGTCTCAGACCCTATGTCTCAGCCTGTCCCTCTCTCCCCTGTTTCTGTCTTGCCTCCCCAGCCCCTACCTGGCCTATCTGGGCTCTGGGTCTCTGTCTGTCCGTGTGTCTCAAAGTCTTTCTGTGCCTTTCCCTGTCTCTCACATTTCCCTCTCTCAAATCTTAAACTCTCTTGGGGACCTCTTGCTTCTTGGCCTTGAGCACCTGGGTCTCTGGGTCAGCGTCCTTGTCCTCCCGGGGCCCTGTCTCTCTGCACCTGTCCTGCCCAGCCCTCACTGCCTGCATGCCTGTTTCACATTCTTACACCTTCTACAGCTCTGCCTCCCTCCTTCTCAGCAAGGCATCGGGGAGGGCCTCTCCCTCTGTTCAGTCCCAGCCCCCTCCTCCCACTGGAAGAATCTCCCTTAAGGAGAGGAGACACAACAGGGCAGAGAGGGTGCGAGCTGGGGTAGGGGGGTGCAGGGGAGAAGGCCGAGTGCAGGGAGAGGAGGGCAGGAAGAGGTGGGTGATGGCAGTGCCTCCAGGAGGCAGCGGATTCCGCTGGGACTGCTGAGAGAGGACCAGAGCAAAGGGGAGACTGAAGGCCCGGGAGCTGCAAGTAGGGGACACAGACGGGGCTTTGAAGCCATGCTGTGTGACACAGATGAAAGCCAGGCGGCAGTCCTAGGAGGCTGTGACCACACGGCCTGCGAGGGGGAGAAGAGGCCACATGCTGGATTCCACGACACGGTGTCCCACTTCACGTCGCATGAAAAAAACTTACGGTCACCGAGTGTGCTTTCTTCCCAGCCCATCTCGGTGCCTCCTCACTACAATCCTGAGAAGTGCGTGCTAATGTTCCCCCTCATTCACAGATGGGGAAACCAAGGTTCAGAAAGGTGAAGTAACTTCTCCACAGTCACAAAGCCGGTAAGTCCCACAGCTGGGGTTTAGAGCAAGTGGTCTGGCTCAGAGCTGGGCTCCCACTCTCTCCACGTACTGGCCCCCAGAGAGTGAGACCATGATCCAACAGGTCCCCGATCACACTCAATGGGGGTGGAGGGCACCCCGGGCTGCTGCAGGGGACCAGGGACCAAAGCCAATATGCCATTGAAAAAATAAATAAAATGAAAAAAAAAAAAAAAGCCAATATGCCAACACTCAGCAGCCCAGGGGGAGGAGGCTGGGGCCTCTGAGAGTGGGGTTTGGTTGCCCATTCTGGACAGGAGCCAGAGGAGAGGCATGAAGTAGTACCTTGCTGGGCACACACTAAGTGTGATGCTGACCCCTGCAAGGGCAGCAGGGCTGCGACATGATCAAAAGCACATGGAAATGGCAACCAGCATCCCAAAGCCTAGGCCTACGAGGCTAAATCTTCCCCCCAACAAGTGTGCATGGGGGATAATCAAACTGCCATGCTCTGGTAAGAAAGTTGCCAACCGCTGATTGTAGACAGGGATGCTCTGAACAGTTGTGTGGGTTTCTCACTGCACAAAGCTGCCCAGCTGAGGACCAAGTAGAAGCTGAAACCCAGTCTATTCTTCAGTTGCCAGGTCTTAGTGTGAGGCTATATCTGTCCAGAGGTAGTGGCACTTTTTTCCTGATTTGCAAAAAAAGTGATTTATGGGCTAGCAGTCCTCTGGCATCCTGATAAGGAAATGTATATGAATAGCTCTAGGGTTGGGGTAAGGCCCCTGTGAGAAGGAACAACCTTGGGTGTCCTGGGCAGCTTATATTCACACTCCCATCTGAGAGGGGCAAAAAAGGGGGAGAAGATTTCCCAACTCTGAGCACAGGGGATCTGCTGGGACACCACCTACACGTATGCGTTCCTGGATATACATGCAGGCTAGTCAGTGATTTCCACTGACCTGCTGCCAAGAGTGCCACCTGGTGCTGGGGAACCAGGTCCCTGGTCCCAAGACCCCTAGGGAAGCAGGATGGAGGTCAGGCTAGGAGCCCACCCCAGTGGTAGAATATCTTTTGCATAGTTTCTGGAACACCTGGCCCCAGAAAACCTCCAGAAGTCTGTGCCCAGAACTGGGCATATGTTGGACCCCTTGTACCTTCCATGGAGTCCGGCTTCCCACAGGTGTAAACTGACAGCCCCTTGCCTCGGCTAATCCATGCCAGGGAGCGTCTCTGACCCTTCTGGCATGGCTCATCCAAGAGAACCTGCACACTCATGCGTGTGCAACCTGGATGGACCAGAAAGTTAATAGCCCAAAGAACATCCTCTGACCAATGGGGGACGGAAGTCAGTAGGTAAATGTTCCCATCCTCTCTCCTGTTCAAGGGATAAATTGTCCCTTGAGCGGATGGTCCTGAGGCATAGCCTACACAGCTCCTTGGAAGGTCCCAGCAGGATGGAGCCCCCCTCATCCGTAGAGATGACCCCAATTCCATGACGCACCCTTGTGTCTGCTTTCCCTCCTTACCTGTTTCATTCTCCCCAACCCCTCCCTCTGTTCCTGGGGTCTTTCCAAAATAAACTACCTGCATGCAAGCCCAGCCAAGATAAAACGGAAAGGGGAAGAATGCTGTTCCTTGATGCTCCTGTCCCTGTTTTCTCCTGGAAGGCAAATATAATAACAACAGTGGCTGTGACTTACAAAGTCATTGCCTATGTGCCTTGCATCATTTTGTGTCTTCTTCCCAAAGTCCTACGCAATATAGGCTGTTGTTAATTCCATTTTGCAGACAAAGAAACTGAGGCTCAGAGAGGTCAAATCCCCTGGCCAAAGCCACACTGTGGCAGAGCAAGGGTTAAGCTCAGCTCTGACTCCAGAGCCCATGATCATCCCCATCCCCCTCTGCCTCCAGGTGAACACCAAACTGGCGCTATGGCAGGGCTAGGAACCTGGAGCCTGACCGTGGCTGCCCTGATTGTCCTGCTGCTCCCCAGAAGTGAGTATGGCTGGGGATCAGGGTGCAATGGGGAGAGGAGAGTCACAGGGAGAGAGGTGTAGTGGGTAGAGGAGAGACTCATTGGCCTACACCAGCCATACCGCTCCTGGGGTTCCCAGACAATCAAGGCTGGGCCAAGAATGTGGGGTAGCCAGGCCTCTACCCACAAACCTCTACAGGCAAACCACCACCCATGCGGAATGGCAAGAGAGTCTGAGCTGGTCAGCCTGGAAAAGGCCAGGGGACCCAGGTCTTGTCCGCAAATCTCTGCTAAGCTTGTCAGAAGGAAACTCTGGGTCCTCTCCAGCCTTCACGGGCAACAAAGGAATCGGAGTGGGAGCCACAAGGAGGCAGGTCTCATCCCGGAATAAGGAAACCCAGGCAGAGCTCTCTAAACTAGGGAAACTGTCTTGAGAGGTGGTGAGCTTCCCATCTGTGGGGGTATGCAAGCTGAGGCCAGGATTGAAAGGGTTGCTGCATAGCAAAGATCAGCAAACATTGTCTGATAGTCGTATTTAGGCTTTGCTGGCCGCATATAGTGTCTGCTGCATTTTCTTATCTGTTTTCTGCTTTGTTTTCACCCTTTAAAAATGGAAAACCCATTCTTAGTTGTCAGACCGTACAAAACCGGGCCATCCTAACCCTGCTAAAGAGGATGCAATGTTAGGTGGAGTTCTGGAGTAAACAGTTTTGCAAGATTCCTTTCAGTCTGAAATTCTGAGTCGGTGAAGAGATAGAAGCCCCATGTTGAAAGTCATGAACTTGCTCTGTGATCCTGGACAAATTCCTAGGACCTCAGCATCCTCCTCAGCAAAACAGACCCCAGAACACGTGACAGAGGAAAGAAGGCACGGTGGGCAAAGTACAGCAGATCCTTATTTGTTTATACAATAAATATTCACCAAGGGCCTACTCTATGCTAAGCTCTGGGAATACAGTAATAAGACCAACAGCCAAAGTCTATGGCCTCACAGAACCTCTGGTCTAACTGGGGAGACAGACAAGCAATGAATCACATGACTCTATAATTATGAAGGAGAATAAGAACTTTGGGAAAAGTTCAGGGCACTTGACCTGGCCTGGTTGATCCGGGCCTGGTCTGGTTCCCCCAAGATGCTCAATGTTAATCAGGTAAGCAATATGAAGGTGGAAACTATTTTTCATCCCCATTGTACAGATGAGAAAAATCAAGGCACGGAAAGCCTCAGTAACCTGCCAGGGTCGTGTAATTAATAAGCAATACAGCCAGGCTCTAAACCCAGCCATGCTCTTACCCACCACCGAAGTGTTGGAGGGCTGTGGTCCAGATGGGGCAACACAATCAAGATTTGAATTCTGAGAGCTGTGGCCGAGGGGTTCTTATCTTTCCAACCAATGCTTTCACCACCTCTGGGGAGGGTGCCGCAGAGGGGCCTAGTGTCTGCTTGGCGGCGTGCTAGTGCTGGCTTACGAGACCTAAGTGTGCACATTTCCTCCCAAGTTCACGTTCAGTGATGTCACACTGGTAGCTTGGAAAGCAGTCTTGGGGGACACCTGGGTGGCTCAGTTGGTTGAGCGGCTGCCTTCGGCTCAGGTCATGATCCCAGCGTCCTGGGATCGAGTCCCACATCAGGCTCCTTGCTCAGGGGTGTGCCTGCTTCTCCCTCTGCCTCTGCCTGCCACTCTGTCTGCCTGTGATCTCTCTCTCTCTCTGACAAATAAATAAATAAAATCTTTAAAAAGAAAGAAAAGAAAAGCAGCCTTGGTGGGAATATTTACACCAGAGAAAGCAGCCCAGACTACCAATCGGGATCTGGTTTTCTCAAAGAGCCAGTTGATAGACTCTGATGGACACATCCCCAGCTCTCTCTCACCCCGGAAAGCCCCTCTCCATCCCCACAGGCATTCACCCCATTCCAGCCCCCATATCTCAGGGGGTGAGGCAAGGAGGTAAGGACCTTGAGTCTAGGAGTACAAAGGCCTAGGTTTATAGCTCAGCTCTGCATGGCAGAGGAGTGACTCATGGACCACTCTCCCCTCCCCCAGGCCTGGAGGAGTGCGGGCGCATCAGCCTCCCCACCCCCACTGTCCACCTGGGGGATCCCATCACAGCTTCCTGCGTCATCAGTCCGAACTGCAGCCACCTGGACCCTGAGTCACAGATTCTGTGGAAAGTGGGAACACAGCTTCAACCTGGAAAGAGGCAGCGACGCCTGGCGGATGGAAGGCAGGAATCCACCATCACCGTGCCCTGCCTCGACAGCCCCCGGGTCCTTCTCTCCTGCTGCGTGCGCTGGGGCACCAGCCTACAGATCCTGGACCAGGCTGAGGTGCAGGCAGGCTGTAAGTGCCTGCGGCCACCCACCCGCCCGGCCCCCGTGCCTTCCTGCCATGGCTCAGGAGAGCCATTATCACTCACTGAGCTCTTGCTCAATAAACACGTTATGGGCATGGCATCGGATAATCTTCCCAACCCAGCGATAGTGCTGTTTAGCCCCATTTTGTAGACGAGGAAACTGAGACTCAGGGAGAATATGTGATTTGGTGACGGTCACAAACTAAGGATAGAGCTGAGATTTCTATCAGGCAGTACAGCTCCAAAGTCAGAGGGCACCACTACTCTGAGTGGCTGGCACGTAAGCCCAGACACTCAGCCATTGGACAGTGTGCCCGGAGAGGACACCTGATCAGCTCAGCCTGCTCCTAGTTTCTCCCCATCGCAGTCTTAGCCTCCTACTCAAACCGAGAAGTGAGGACTTTCTGCCAAGCCAATGCATAAGAAAACCACTAAGACCAGTTTTTTTTTTCTTTTTCTTTTATTTTAAAGATTTTATTTATTTATTTGACAGACAGCGAGAGAGGGAACACAAGCAGGAGGAGTGGGAGAGGGAGAAGCAGGCTTCCCACCAAGCAAGGAGCCCAATGCGGGGCTCAATCCCAGGACCCTGAGATCATGACCTGAGCCAAAGGCAGACGCCTAACGACTAAGCCACCCAGCTGCTCTGACCAGTTTCTTTCTTAAGAGTCACTCATAGTATGGGCACCTGGGTGGCTCAGTCAGTTAAGCGTCTGCCTTTGGCTCAGGTCATGATCTCAGAGTCCTAGGATCGAGTCCCATGTCTGGCTCCCTGATCAGTGGGAGTCTGCTTTTCCTCTGCCTTCTGCTCTCTCTCTGACAAATAAATACATAAAATCTTAAAAAAAAAAAAATACAGTCACTAATAGTAGAGCTAACACTAACATAGCACCTAACATAGCTCAGCACCATGCCAGGCATGGCCCTGAGCACTGTGTAAATAGTCATTCAGCCCCCACCCCAGGGGGTATGCATATTACCATCACTCCCATTTCACAGATGAAGAAACTGAGGCACGGGGCAGTTAAGTGACTTCCAGATCGCAACAGCTAACAAATGGCAAAACCAGGATGAAAAGCCAGGTCTGCACCATCCCTGTCCAAGAGGGCAGGGCCGAGGGGGTGGGAGGCTCTGTGGCACCTGCCCCTGTCCGGGCCTGCATTTGACTTTCCCCAGGGCTGCCCCTCCAGGGTCACTTGATAGGGAGATGAGCAACAAGACAAGGTGACTCCAGAGGGAACAACCCAGAACAAAGAAACAAAGCTAACTGGTTCCAATCAGAGCTTTCTGAATGGTCCTACCCAAAGCCCTGACTCTCCCTGCCCTATGTGCAGACCCTCCCGCTGCTCCCCACGACCTGTCCTGCCTCATGAACCTCACAACCAACAGCCTCATCTGTCAGTGGGAGCCAGGACCCGACACCCACCTGTCCACCCACTTCACCCTCAAGAGCTTCAAGTAAGTAAGGGTCTCTATGCTAGCTCAGTTCTTCTGGGTTCTTCTGGGGCATGGTAGGGACTGCGGGATGGGGGAGCCAGAAGCAAACACGGGAGGGAGCAGGGAGCCTCGCTTCCTTTTTCTGCAAGACACCCAAGCCTGGCCTCTTGGCAGGAGCCGGGGAAACTGTCAGACACAAGAGGACTCTATCCTCGACTGCGTGCCTAACGACGGGCAGAACCACTGCTCCATCCCACGAAGACACCTCCTGTTGTACCAGAACATGGGCATCTGGGTGGAGGCTGAGAATGCCCTAGGGACCAGCAAGTCCCCACAGCTGTGCCTCGTTCCCATGGATGTCGGTGGGTGATGCTGGGTCTGGCGGAGGGGAGAGGCCCCCATGATGGGCCAATCCAGAGAGGCACAGAGAAGAAATCACAGACCCAGACACAGACCAGGAGACACTGAGAGACCTAGAGATAGAGGCAGGCAAGAGACAGGGCGAAATGGAATGCAGGTGGGGATGGAGCTATGGAGACGCAGAAGGACAGAGGCAAGGAGACACGTTCTTTAATTCTTTCAGCAAGTTTCTTGAAGTGCCCACTGATTACTAGGCATTGCTCTTGGTGCTGGAGATAGGGCACTGAACGAAATATCAAAACTCCTGCCCTTGGAACATGACACTCTAGGGGACAAACTAAATAAAATGGAATGTCAGGTGACAAGAAGGGTGACAGGGAAGTTAAAACAGGGAAAGGGGTAGGGAAGTCTGGGGGTGGGGGACAATTGCCCTTCCAGTTAGATGGCCAGGGGCAGCCTCACTGAGAAGGTGACATCTGTCTGAGAAGATCCTTGAAGGAAATGAGAGAGCAGGCCACTGGATGTCTGGAGCGGAAGAGCTCCAAGCAGAGGGAACAAGTGCAAAGGCCCTGGGGCAAGAGGATGAAACAGAGACCTAGGGGGAGACAGACACATATACAGAGACAGACCTGCAGAAACTGTGATGGCATGGAGATGAAGAGACACAGAGAGACAGAGAAAAGAGAGACAGACTGACAGAGATCCCAGGGATGGAGACCCAGAGCCGAAAATGGAACAACAGGCCAAGAGAAAAGCAGGAGTACTACAGGATGGGGCAGGGAACGTTTCTGACAACCCCTTCTCCTTGCAGTGAAGTTGGAACCCCCAACACTGTGGGCCCTGGCCCCCAGCCCTGAGGTGGCCCCACCCCAGCCGGGCTGCCTGCTATTACGCTGGGAGCCATGGAAGCCAAGCCTCTACATAGAACAGAAATGTGAGCTGCGCCACCAGCCACAGCTTGGAGAAGCCAGCTGGGTCCTGGTGAGGCAGAGGGCAGCCTGGAGGGCCTGGGGCTGGCTGAGGGGAGGGAGGCTGAGCTGGCCCTGAAGGGCACAGGATCCAGGCTCAGAGCCATGGCCACCCCACCAGGTGGGCCCCCTGCTCTCCCAGACCCTCCAGTATGAGCTCTGCGGGCTCCTCCCATCCACAGCCTACGCCCTGCAGATGCGCTGTACCCGCTGGCCCCTGCCTGGCCAATGGAGCGACTGGAGCCCTAGCCTGACACTGACCACCGCGCAACAGGGTAAGCAGTGGGTGGAGAGGAACCAGGAGCAGGTATCAGGGCCAAGTCCAGCCCCCAGGGCCCTCCCTGACCTTCCGACTCCCTCCACAGCCCCCATCGTCAGACTGGACACATGGTGGCGGCAGAGGCCATTGGACCCCAGGACGGTGGCAGTGCAGCTGTTCTGGAAGGTGACCCATCCTGACATCCCTCCACCCTTGAGACTTCTTCCAACCCAGACAGATCCCTGTGGGCTGGTGCCCTGGACTCCAACCTGTCCAGGAGCCTTGGATGCATTTGTATGTGATTTTTGTGTGCCCAGGAAGCTGGGTAGTGCCCTTCTGGAGAGACTAGAATGCAGGACTCACCTGTGGCAAAGGGCTGGTTCAGGGAATAGTTCAGTGCCAACGTGCTTCTTTCTTTTCTCCCTCCAAGGACCTGGCACAGGGTGAACAGGGGAAGAAGGAAGGGAGGGAAGAAAGCTGGCTCCTGGCCTGTGGGGCTCAGTTCCTATGACCCATCCACCCCATCTAGAAGCCTTCCCCCCACTCAAGATGAGCTGTGCAGCCCCTTATCTTCTTCCTGTGCCCACTGCAGCCAATGCCCTTGGACAAATACAGCGGGCAGATCCAAGGCTACCTGGTCAGAGCTCCGGACCAGACTGAGGCAGTCCCCCCACTCTGCAACACCACGGAACTAAGCTGCACCTTCCACTTGCCCTCGGAAGTCCGGGCAGTGATCCTTGTGGCCTATAACACAGCCGGGACCTCTCATCCCAGCCCAGTGGTCTTCCTGGAGAGCACAGGTAAGGGGGCTGGCGGCTGGTAGAGCATGATGGTTAAGCATGTCAATTCGGAAGCCAGACTGCCTGGGTTCACATCTAGTCCCGTCACTTGCTAACAGCGTGACCAGGGCAAGGGACCCCAGCTCCCTGGCCTCTGTTTACTCACCTAGCAAAGGGGGATGATACAGTGTTGACCTTAAAGGGTTGTTACAAGGCTACAGGTGTTCAGACATGTGCCTGACACCAAGTTACTGCTCAGTGTATGTTCCCTGCTCTTATCATCATGAGCCAGAACCAAGCGGGGCTGCTGGTGGTAACACACACACACACACACACACCACACACACATTCACTCCACACTCACACATGCGGATGCTTACAGACTCACACTCCCATGTGCACACACACTGAGCCCATGCCACCAAGGAAGATGGGAAGAAAGCCCTACGCTTTTCCAGCTGGAACACGGTCCCTGAGTTAATTGCTCATTCTCAGGGGTCAGCCAACACCACCACCCCCAGGGTCCCCCACACATGGGTCCTCACCGGGTGAGACTGATCATAATAAGAGGGAATGTTCCATCTTATTAGCCGTGTGACCTTAGACAAGTTCCTGAACCTGTCTCAGCTGTCTCCTTGATCAAATGGGGCCAGGGCGGCAGCTCCCTCACAGGACTCTCAGGGGGCTCAGGAAATTAACACGCACCAAAGACCCCAGCGACACATACCGTGAACTACACAGTGTTAGCCTTGATCACGGTCAGGCCCTCCTCTGCACGGGACACTGTGCTAGGCTCGTCCTATGCAGCAGCTCACGGATCTGCACAGAGCCCTTGCAGATGAGCTAAGTGAGGTCCTGAGCTTGAGAGACCCGCGGTCACCCAGTCTGTAAGTAACAAAGCCAGGACCAGAACCCAAGCTTCTAGCTCTGGGACCTGCATTTTTTGCGCTTTGTTCTCTCACCTCCTACTCTGTCTCCAGGCCCGCCTCTGGCCAGACTCCACACTGAGGCTCGAGATCCCCACAGCCTCTGGGTGGGCTGGGAGCCGTCCAGCCCTCAGCCTTGGGGTTATGTGATTGAGTGGGGCCTGGGTCCCCCCAGCCCCAGCGGCAGCAATAAGAGCTGGAAGATGGAGCATAACGGAAGCATTTCTGGGACGCTGCTGCAGGGTGAGGTGCAGGGGGAGGTGGGGCGGGGCGGGCCTGGGAAGCAGGGAGGCAGTGCTAGTCTGACAGTTAGCAAGGGGCGGCCTGAACCACCTGAGAAGCAGACTCCCCAGTCTTTCTAGACTCTTTCCTGTCATCTCTTATCCCCAGAATCAGGACGTTCTCCCAGTCTAACTGGACCCTCTCTTTTCACAGTCCTGACCCCACCACCTTTCTAGCTTTCCCACTTTTCTGCCCTCACCCCATCAAATGATCTGAAGAAGAGCTAGAAGAGGATAGCTCTGCAGCATGAGGCCTGGGTTGTCCCCAGCTGAAGCTCTGAGGTTAGCTCCCCTCAACAGGGGGCCTGCCCCATCTTCTCTCTACAGAGAACATCAGGCCCTTTCAGCTCTACGAGATCACTGTGACCCCCCTTTACCAGGACACCGTGGGACCCTCCCAGCACATCTATGCCTACTCCCAAGAGATGGGTACGTTGGCCACCTGTTCCCTCCCAGAATCCTCTCCTCTCAGTACCTGCCTGGGCCCCAGCGATCAGCACAACAAGGGAACATTTCCTTCCTCCCCCACCTCTGGTCCAGAAGAGGCTGTTTTCCAACCCCAAGATGACCCCTGCCTTACACTGGACACCTGCAGTGGGACAGAAGTCAGGTGGTGGAGCGACAGAAATTAAGGAGTGCGTTTGGCAGAATTTGGGAAGCAAGTCTGGCAAAAATCGACCCATTGCCCTGACAAATCAAGCGTCATGTGTGGCAGAAGTTAGAGGGCCTGGCATAAAGTCAGAGAGCGAGCGGTAGAAATCAGATAGGGAGCCCAACAAAATCAAGCCTGACAGAAAGCAGTTGGCGAAGCTTTGGAGTCAAAGAGAAGCAAGTTCAAATCCGGACTCAGCCACTTATTAGCAGTCGATGGAATTCAGTCAAAGGTCCTGGCAACATGAGGCTTAAGGCACAAGTCCCCTTGGACTCTCCCTTCCTACTCCCCACCACAGTGTGTCTCAGTTCTGGGGTCTGGGAAGCCACAAGATGTCCCGCTGGGCTCTCCACTCTGCCCTGCTCCCCATCAGCCCCTGCACCTCTCTCTTCTGGCAGCCCCCTCCCACGCCCCAGAGCTACATCTAAAGCACATTGGCAAGACCTGGGCCCAGCTGGAGTGGGTGCCCCAGGCCCCCGAGCTGGGGAAGAGCCCCCTTACCCACTACACCATCTTCTGGACCAACGCTCAAGACCAGTCCTTCTGTGAGTCTATCCTTAGCACCCCACAGCCCCAGGAGGCCTGGGGGGTGGGGAGGTGCACTCCACAGCCTTGGAGGGAGTCTCAGCATCTGGGCCCAGGCTGACCATTCTCTTCTACTCCCAGCCACTGTCCTGAATGCCTCCTCCCATGGCTTGGTCCTTCACGGCTTGGAGCCTGCCAGCTTGTACCATGTCCACCTCATGGCTACCAGCAAGGCCGGGGCCGCCAACAGTACAAGCCTTACCCTGATGACCTTGGCCCTAGGTAAGGGGAGAAGGGGGGCGGCTAGACAAGGCTATCTGGAAGGTTCCTCATCCAATAGAGCTTTCATTTTGAGAACTTGCCTGGATCCACTCGTCTGAGGGAAGAGACCCCAGCCCTACCCATGAAGCTCAGCCTGAGGGAGGAGGCCCAACCCTGCCTTCAGAGCTCAGTCAGAGGGAAGAGGCCCAGCCTTACTCACGTGCACTCTAACCACCTCTGGCTTTCCCCTCACCCCAGAGGAGTCTGAGCTGCATGTCCTCCTGGGCCTGTTTGGCTTCTTCCTCTTGTTCACCTGCCTCTGTGGGGCCTCCCGGTTCTGCTGCAGACCCAGGTGAGTCCTTTCAAGAGACCTGACACCAAGCTACCCCTGCCCACAGGGAACTTCAGGCAGGAACGGGCCAGTCCAAGCCCCTCTTCAAAGGCCTTCACAGGCCTCAGGGCCCACGTCTGGATCAGGCCCTGCACCAACTCTTCTCTGCCCAAGGGGCCTTCAGCTGCTGGGAAGGGGTTGGAAAAAGCAGGGAAAGATGGGAGGGCATGACTGACCCAGCCTTCACCTGCCCTCTTCTGCAGCAGGAAGAATCCCCTCTGGCCAAGTGTCCCAGACCCGGCCCACAGCAGCTTGGGCTCCTGGGTGCCAACCATCATGGTGGAGGTGAGAACCCCAGAAGGAGAGGGAAATGGGGTTTGGGGGGTGCTGGTGTTGGTCCAGGCTCAAAGTGAAAAGATACTCCTCCGAGGGTGAGGACTCAGGCCTTCCCATCCCTTCCCGGCAAGGTCCCCTCCCTCTGGAGGAAACGGATCTGAGTTCGAATCCCAGCTCTACCCATTTCAAAGCCTGGGCCATGTCACTGTGAGATGGGATGTATGTCACCCAGAATCGCTGGGGACATTCACCAAGCTAAGTCTGAAGCACACAGCGTGTGTCAGGAAAGTATGAGCAGTTCTACAAGTGTCATCTTTGGGCTCCAGCAGAAGGAATAGTTCCACGGATGTCCCAACACAGGAAGGGGAGGCGGTTGGGAAGAACATCTGAGACGATTCATGCCCTCACCCCACGTCCTTGTGTCCAGGAGACCTTCCAGCTGCCCAGCCTTCGGGACCCCGGAATGCTACCCATCACCAAGATCACGGTGCTGGAGGAAGAAGAGAAGAAGCCAGGGCCTTGGGAGTCCAATGACAGCTCAGGGACCTGTGGCCTCCCCACCCTGGTCCAGGCCTATGTGCTCCAAGGGGACCCAAGAGCACCTTCCAACCAGCCCCGGCCCCCGTCTATCACCAGTGACCAGGTCCTTTACGGGAAGGTGCTGGGCAGCCCCACAGGCCCAGGTCCAGGGCATTACCTCCGCTGTGACTCTACTCAGCCCCTCTTAGGGAGCCTTAGTCCCAGCCCCAAGTTTTATGAGAACCTCTGGTTCCAGACCACCCCCCTTGGAACCCCAGAGGCCCCCGTCCCCAACCAGGAAGATGATTGTGTCTTCAGGCCACTGCTTGACTTCCCCCTCCTGCAAGGGCTCCAGGTCCATGGGGTAGAGGGGCTGGGGGGCGTCTAGCACTCCCTGGGGCCCCCGCCTGGGCCTGCCTCTTGAATGGCTTGGGCCGTCCAGAGCGGAGGAGACTGTCAGTAAGTCCATCCTGAAAAAATCACTTGGCTCCAGAAGGGCAGAAAGGCTACCAGGATCTCTCTATCTCTGGTCCTCAGCACCCTTCCTCTATCTCCCCAGACCCCACTGGGCCTCTCATTTTAGTGGCCAGAGAATGTTTTGTCCAACCCTGCCCACTGACCTCTTGTGCCTATTTCCTATAATTTCAGTCTCTTAAAGTGGTTCATGGTTTGGTTTGGTTTGATTCTGAGAAACTCTTGAGTGTGCCTGCGCCTCTGTTCCCTTTTTTTTCAGGGCCTAGCAGTGATGGGGGTACTTATCAGAAGTATTCATTTGTGTACTCCTTCCTTCGCTCATTCATTCCACCAGCTCTCACCTAGCATGGAGGCCCTGTGCTGGAAGCACATTAGGGCACAGTGGCCAGGGTTGAACGGAGTCACAAAGGGCTGTGGGACATGGGGAATAGATCTCAGAAAAGACTAAGCCCTGTTGGGAAATATAATTAAAGATAAAATCTGCGGTGGTGCCTGGCTGGCTCAGTGGATGGAGCATGCTACTCTCAATCTCGGGGTTGTGAGTTCATGTCCCATGTTGGGTGTAGAGATTGCTTAAAAAATTAAATAATAATAATAATAAATAAATAAAATAATAAAAACCACAAAAATCTCCTGCCAACCTAGAAAACCACTCCATGAGGGTAGAAGAGGACAAAATCAGTTTTATTATTGAATGAACGTTAAACCAGAACGTGATCTGCATCACCAGCAATCGCTTAAGAGCTTGAAAAGACAGAAAGAAATCTTACCCTTGTATATAGCCAAGTGGATACAGGTGCATGGCGCCATCTGTCACACAGAATTCATCCTAAATTCACCTGGGGTAGCCACCGGTGTTTGCTAATTGCCTTTATCCCAGAGAAAACGAAATTTCTCGTATCTTTATAAGAAGAGGCAGATTGTCAACTTAGAGCTCAGTAGAAACCGGGAGACAGAGGCACTGTCTTCCTTAACGATTGCATTTCAAGAGATGATGCCTAGATCCTCGAGAAGAACCTTCCTGTGCTGTAAAACTGGCAAGAGGCTTATTCAGTTTTTGCAAAGATTTACATAGGTCTCAAAAGGATAGAGAAAGAATTCACCATTACAACTCTTCAAAAGTCAGTGCTTACAAAAAGTGAGGGGGAGGAGAGCTTTTTCCTTTTCTGCACCAAGGGAAAATTAAAATGTTATTTTTATTTTATTAAAAATTTATTTTTCCTGCTTTTAATTTGTAGTTGTCTTTACACCCCTCATTTCACAAATATTATCACATCAAATACTTATTTAATGCCTCCTATATTGCAAGCAGATCCCTTGCACACAACTGCATCAGTTAATACTCCAACAACCTAAAGAGTAGATACCATTCCACTTTGGTGAATGAGTACACCATGGCCCAGAAAGGTGGGGTGGTTGGCCCACAGAATCACAGTGAGTAAACTGCTGCGCTTCAATCAGCCCAGGGCTGTTCCATTCCAAAATCAGCGACCTTCATCACGAGGCTTACAAGGCTGCCCCACAGGAGGCTGAATGAAATCCAGTACCTCTTGCAGGGCCTCATCCTGGAATGTGGTGGGAGAGGAGGCAGAAATACTAGGTTGGGGGAGAAGATAGGCAAGCCCTAAGAAAACCTCCAAAAGGAACATGGAGTGGGATTAAGGGCGGGATGCATGTCCAAGAAAAAAAAAAGGCATCTTAGAATTTATACATCACCGCACACCACTAACCAGGCCCGCAACCCCAGCCTCCAGCCTTGCGCAGCTGCCAACCAGACCCCTCCCCTGGACCCAACCCCGCCGCACCCCAAGTCTTGCCTTTCTAATCCATTCTCTCGGTCCTCATCTGCTCCGGTCTCGCAACTGCGCTCCATTGGTCGAGCCTGAGGCAGCATGGCGGCGCCCATGTAACCCCGTCCGTGCCGCGAAAGGGACAGTGGCCGTGGCGCCGGCCCCGCGGGGTCACAAGTCACGATGCTGAGGACGGCGTGGAGGGCGCTGAGGTCGCTTCGGACCCAGGCAGTGGGCCAGGCCCCAGTCCTTGAGCTGCCAGACGGAGCGTGTGCCAGGCCGCCCTCCCGCCAGTGGGCCCTTCCCTGTACTCGAGGTGAGGCGCTGAAAAGAGGGGCAATGCGATGAGGGAAGTGGGATTAGACGGAGATAGAGGATACAGGGGACGAGGACAGGGGAGAAGAGCAGCGACAGGATGAGGGAGAAAGGCCGGTGGGCGGGGAAGAAGTGAGACGAGGTGTGAGGCGTGGGGCAGCGGGGTGCGGAAGAAATGGGGCGGCGGTAAGGCGCCAGGATGCAAAGACCATGCAGGAGGGGTAACGCGGAGGCCACAGAAAGGAATGGAGGCTGGACTAGTTAAGGAGCTGGGCCTCAGCCGTCTCTCTTCTGCGTAGGTGTCATCCTCCAGGCCGTTCGCGGATTTGCCGCCCGGAAACCAGGTAGGAGCTCTTGGGTGGGACTTCGACGGAGAGGCACTGCCTGGAGGGGCGCCGGGTGGCCAAAGGGACGGAGGTGGCTAGTTAGAACCACTTGATGGAGTGGGCAGACGCTCAGGCCAGAGGTCCTGAACAGAAGACCCCCACGTCCGCCTTGCCACCATGCTGTAGCCTGAAGCCTTTCTGGGTTGGGGAGAGAGGGGGGCGAGGGGCGGGAGCATGAGCTTGCGGACCGGCTTTGAGTGAGAATGAGCTAAGCCCGAGGGGAAGGCGTGCTGGCACCACCCAGGCTTACCTAGACTATAGGTAAGCGCTTTGTGTCTTCCCTTCTGAGGTGGACGCCTTGGTTTCCCGTTACAAGGTCGTCTGCACAGAGGGAAGATCTCTCTTCCTGGGTAAATGATATTGGGGAAGCTACTACCTCTTTCTCTGAGTCTCATTCTAAAACGATTGTAAAAGTATCTATTTGAAAGGATCGTGGTTAGAATTCAGTGCTAACACACGGAGAGAGTGTTCTTCACACTGGGTGCAAAACATGTATATATTAGCACTTATTGCTGTGGTTTGCATAGCGGCAGAGCGGGGTTGGACTGGAGAGGACCCGTTGATCTCCCTCGTGCCTCTCCCTCACCTCCCAGGGAATATGATACACACCAAGGCTGAGGGTTTCCTATGTGTGGTCTTTGTTTGGTGCTTACTATGTCCTAAAGCTTGGGTTCCCTCCTCAATGCCCTTATTTCTTTCATGCTGTCAGCCAGCAAGTGCTGGTTGAGTGTCTGTTTTCCATGAGCCCATGGACCAGACCAGGGGATTCGAAGAGAGTCAAACTCAGGCTGTCCACAAAACGACCCATTCTAGTGGCGAATCTAAAGTGGTGTGAGAGGGAAAGACACAATATGGGACCTTAGGAAAGGTGATCCACTCCCAGCGTGCAATATCAAGACAGTTGACTGTAGGGTTTGCAAAGGAGAACTGAGCCCAGAGATCTCTAGTGCCTTGCTTGAGGCCCTGGGTATCTGTGACAGAGTTGGTGAGAAAAGCCAGGGCAGGGAGGATGGGCAGTGAGAGTTGACTCTGGGTGTTTTCTGTCCCTACACTTGACAGTCCAGCCGCGCCAAGAAGATGACCCGCCCCCTTCCGCGCTGCTTAAAGACTACCAGAACATTCCTGGAATTGAGAAGTAAGCAAAAAGAAATCTCTTTTATGAGGCAGGGGCCTGTAAGAGGATTGGGGAGGAAAGAGGGAAGACCGTGGCTTTGAGGCCTGGCCCGCTGTGTCTGAAGCTTGATGGTAGAATCTGGCAGAGAACTACTGAAGCCCAGGCTTGCTGAGGGGCAGCAGGGTCAGAATGGAATTCATGGAGCTTAACTGCTTGCCTTTTTTCAAACTACTGTGGTTCAGATAGAAGGAGGCAACATGCCTCATGGGTCTTTGTGAGATCTCTCATCTCTTGATCCTCACAAAAGCCCTGTGAGGAAAGAATTAGTGTCCCCATTTTATGTATTAGTAATGTCTGCCCATATCATAGAGCTCCTGGGGAGCAGGGCTGAAAGACACCAAAGCTGGGATCCTCCTGCCCAGCCCCTGCCCTATACAGCCAGAGCTGGCCAGTCCCTTCTGCTCTACCGTGTGACAAGAGGAAAAAAACAATGATCATAGAATAGAAATGTCTCAAGACAGACTGACCCATATTCTAGCTGAAATGAAAATCCTCCCTTTGCCCTCCCTGTGAGGACCTTGGAACACTCCAGCTAACAGCCCCAATTTTGTGCCGTTATGACATCATTCCATGTTCTCAGCACAGCAGATCAGATTCCTGCTGACTCTGAATCCCTGAGAAAGGGCTCTCCACTTCCACAGAGACACTTTTGTTATAAAAGAAATTTTCAATCATTCTTGCTTTTCAAACGGAAACATCATTGATTCCCTTTTCCCCTCTCCCCCACACCTGTCTCTCATTGCTGTGCTTTTCCCCACAGGTTTGACGACATCGTGAGAAGACTCTTGTCTTTAGAAATGGCAAACCAGGTGAGTGACGTGTGCCAGACCTCTGCCTCTCCCAGTCCTCTTCTCTGGGACTCCCTCCTACCGTGGTAACACCTCCATCCCGTGCCTCTCAACTTAAAACAGCATTTATCCCACTGTCATTCCAGGTCCACTTGTCCACCCCCTGGACAAGGGGGGTGTCTCCTCTCCACCGTGGAGAGGAGAACAGGCCTCTCCAGGGCAGGGATGCTCTTGTTCTCTCACTGTATCCCTAGCCCCCAGCACCCAACAAACCACTTATCCCTAGCCCCCAACACCCAACTGAGTAGGTACTCAGGAACGATCTAATGCCTGAATGAATGAGCACAGTTTGAGCACTCTCCTCTAACAAGCTGTGTCACCTGCCATTGGCCTTGGGCTTATCCAGATGTGGATAGCCACGTGCTGACAAAGACCGAGGCCTGGTGAACAGAGTGAAGCCAGGTGCTAAGCTTTATGGCCTCGTTTCCATGACTGCACCCAGGGCCTTTGAGGTATTTGGCTAGTTCTTAGGGAACAGCAGACCTCACAGATTCTCTGTCTCTATCTTCAACAGAAGGAGAAGCTAAAAATCAAGCAACAGCAGCTGATGAACAAGGTCGTGGCAAACCCTGAGGACACCAGCTCCCTGGAGGCTCGAAGTTGGTCAGGGGGCCCTTGAGGAGAGGGAGTGCAGGGGAGTCTGCTAGCTAGCACTCGATCCAGGGCCCTTATCTACAAGAGCACCAGGTATTAGACGTGGCCTGATGAAGCGAGAGAAAAGAAGGACCCAGGGCAATGAAAGCTGCCCACCGGGACGCTGGAGTCAGCTCCCAGGTCCCTCCTCACACCTCTCTTGTGAGCTCAGGCAAGTCTCGGGAACCAGAGCTTGTCTGGATCTCTCTCTACCCTGCTGCTAAGGTGGTACAAAGAGCCAGGTGGTCAGGGTTCACCTCACTCTACAATGCTCCCAAAACTCATCGTGTTTACGGAAGGGCCTGCTGTAGTGAGAGCGTCTGTCTGGGGCCACCTTCTGCTTCTGCCTTTGCCCCCATCTTTGTAGTACAGGCAGGAAACAAGAGGCTGCCCAAGGAAAGATATTGTGGGGCTTTAGGAGAGGAGTGGGAACTGATAATTCTGAAAACTCATCAGTGAAAACAGAGCTAAGGGCGGCAGCTGGAAGAGGAGAGACAAGGAGTGGACCCTTGTCAGTTCTGGAACCTGATCTTCCTGCATTGGCCAGGACAGCCAGCGCAGTGGTGAATCATTAAGAATGAGAGCATGTATCATAGACTAATTCCTGAACTTGGCAGGAGTGCTCTGAAGTTTTACCATTAGGAATGCTATTTGCTATGGTCTGGGGAGGATACCTTTAAAAGATTAAGAAATGTTCCTTAGGCTTTGCTTTCTGAAAGAAAGATAATCCAAAGTCTTCTGAGAGCTTGACATTTAGAGTGCTTTGGGAATTGTGGAGAGCTGCACCAGAGCATTGGTGATTGTTACTCCAAGAGGTCTTAAAACATAACCCAGGCCCGGGCCCTTCCTTCCTCTGTGCCAGCTCTCAGCCTCTGTGGTTTGTGGTTTCAGTTGTTGCCCTGACTGTCAAGATCCGCAATTATGAAGAGCACATGCAGAAACACCGAAAGGTAAGCCTTGGGCATCGCTCATGGCTAAGCACCAGCGGAGTCTGAGAGGTCAAGGGCTCTGGGTGCAGGGAAGCAGCTGGAGAAGCCGAGTGGCTACGGCACTGGAGTGCCCGTCCTTCAGCTACAGTGGGCCAGACATGTCCCTCCTGCCTCCAGCGGGAAGTGGGAGCCTTACAGGGCTTCGCTGAGTGTCACCCATGGTCCAGAAAACCAACTTCAGGACACGGTCGCAGTGTCTGGCACATGGTGGGTGCTCAGTAAATATTTTTGAATATTCTTGGACTCGGTTCAAATTCTCCACTTTGCTATTTCCAATGACCAGACGTGTGACTTTGGGGAAGTTACTTTATGTGCCCAAGCCTGTTTTCCTGTCTATAAAGTGGGGATCATAGTAGTACCTGCTGACAGGATTGCAAGAACTATATAAACAATAAAGCACCAGCATGGTCATGTGAAGTACTAGGCCTTGTGCTGAGTACTTCACATTGCCTCGGCTCATTTAACACTTACAACTATCCTCCTCTTCCATTTTACAGAGGAATGATGCAGGCATTCCTTATCCTCAAGGCACAGCACTGGGAAATGATGTGCTAGGACTTGAAACTAGGTGGTCTTGCTCCAGGGCCCATACTTTTTTTTATTCTTAATTAATATATAAGGTATTATTTGCTTCAGGGGTACAAGTCTGAATCATCAGGCGTATACAATTCACAGCACTCACCATAGCACATACCCTCCCCAGTGTCCATCACCCAGCTACCCTCTCCCTACCCCCCACCCCCCAGCAACCCTCAGTTTGTTTCCTGAGATTAAGAGTCTCTTATGGTTTGTCTCCCTCCCGATCCCATCTTGTTTCATTTTTTTCCTTCCCCACCCCCCACAACCCTCTCGAATTCCTCATATCAGGCAGATCATATGATAATTGTCTTTCTCTGATTGACTTATTTCACTCAGCATAATACTGTCTAGTTCCATCCGCGTCATGGCAAATGGCAAGATTTCGGGGTTTTGACGGCTGCCTAGTATTCCGTTGTTTGATAAATACTACATCTTCTTTATCTATTCATCTGTTGATGAATATCAACACATATTCAACAGATGATGAATATTCATCTAGGCTCTTTCCATAGTTTGGCTTTTGTGGACATTGCTGCTATAAACATTCGGGTTCACATGCCCCTTCGGATCACTACATTTGCATCTTTAGGGTAAATTCCCAGTAGTGCGATTGCTGGGTCGTAAGGTAGCTCTATTTTCAACTTTTTGAGGAACCTCCATACTGTTTTCCAGAGTGGTTGCCCCAGCTTGCATTCCCACCAGCAGTGTAGGAGGGCTTCCCTTTCTCCGCATCCTTGAAGGGCCCGTACTCTTAACCTCGATGCCATATCCCAGCACAGCACTGCTGTAATTAGGCAACTGCAGGTTTTTTTAACAAACGCACCTTTGTAAATCCAGGAGTCCCAGCACCATGCAGGGGTGGTACTCAGTGTTCCTTGAAGCCGCCTGAGCCTGCTCTTTGGAGATGAGATTTTTGCTCATTTGGAGTGTGGAACAGCAGCCCCACTACAGAGGTCCCTCACCGAGGAACCCAAGAAGGCCTTCCCTTCTCTCCACCCCAGCTGCCAGTTGGCCAGAGTGTGGGGAGGCTAAGCAGGGAGTGTAGGGGAAAGAGCATGAGATCTGGAGTGAAACCTATAGATGCAGATTCAAGACCTGACCTCACACAAGGTCTCTGCCCTGCACAGTTCTAGGACCTCCTATGAATCAGGCGACATCTTTGAGCCTTTTTTCCCCCCATCTATAAAATGGGAATAAAAATGACAATACCTCCCACAGAATTACACTAATATTCGCATCAGATTGTCAGGATTCAGTGAGATGATCAGATGACTGTCCTTTGTTGCCGTAAAGTGGCACCTCTTACTTATAGAATACTAAAGGTAATGTGCCACCTCTCTCACAGGACAAAGCCCACAAGCGCTATCTGCTGATGAGCATCGACCAGAGGAAAAAGATGCTCAAAACCCTCCGTAAGACCAACCACAGTGTCTTCGAGAAGACGTGCAAGGAACTGGGAATAGAGTACACCCTCCCCCCTCTTTACAACCGGAAACCCCACCGACGCTGGGCGGCCAAGAAGGCCCTGTGCATTCGGGTACGAGTCAGAATTGCTGCTTTGGTTGGCCCCACTGTGGGATGGTGGTGGAGAGAGCAGCAGGGAGGGTTGACTGTTCCTGCCTGAGGCATGGAACTGGCCCCAAGTCCCCGAGGAGGCTCACATGCCATCATTCCCATGGAGAAAGTCTGGCGTGCCCACCCAGGGAGGTCTGTGCCCTTCCCACCTGCTCTATGCCTGAGGTTTTACATGGGATTACAGTTTCTTCTGCTCCCTTTCATCCCCAGGTCTTCCAAGAGGCCCAAAAGCTCAAGAAGCAGAAAAGGGCCTTAAAAGCTAAAGCAGCAGCAGCCCAGAAACAAGGCCAGAAGAACCCAGAGAGTCCTTCCAAAGCTGAACCAGAGCCAATCAAAGAAAACCAATAAACTTTATTAGAGTTATGTCTTTCTGCCTTAAAGGATAATATACGAGAAGGTGGTGGGGCTCTGTGTGGCCTGAGGAGGAGGAGGAATTCGTTCTTTCATTCAGCTCTGAGATTCCGGTCTTGTCGGAGGCAGGGCATCCGCCCTCACAGAGCAGAGGACACATTCTCACAACACATCTCACACACTCACATAAGCAGCTCCCTGCGGTCCAGGTGACGTTCCTAAGGAGGTGAGACTGAGCGCCCAGCCGCACCAAGGAAGTGTGGCCGGCTGGCTGCTGGGTGAGGCCAGCTGTAGGAGCTGCCTTCCGGTGTGGGCCCCAAAGGATGAGTTCAAGTTCATTGGGTAAAAATGGGGTGGGAAAGCATCCGGACAGAAGGCACCGCAAGTGCAAAGGCAAGGAAGTCAGCAGGTGTGTGCCGTGTTCAAGGAGCACTGGGAATGGGAAATGAAGCTTGACTGGTAAGCTGAACCTGGGTGGTGAGAGGCTTGATGTACTGGCTACCCTCTAGGGAGTGGGGAGACAGTTATGGTTTAAAACTGAAGGAGTGATGACAGCTCCGAGTCTGTTTTAGATGGTTAAGCAACAGCAGGGTGGAGGGTACATGGGAGGGGGAGACATTCAGAGCAATTTATTGTTTTGGGGTCAGGGTACTAGTGCTCAAATTGAGAATCTGCTAGAAGCTACAAGTCCTATCCCTAAGAAAGGGCAAATGCAAAACATTCTTTTTTTTTTTTTTTTTAAAGATTTTATTTATTTATTTGACAGAGAGAGAGATCACAAGTAGGCAGAGAGGCAGGCAGAGAGAGAGGAGGAAGCAGGCTCCCTGCGGAGCAGAGAGCCCGATGCGGGGCTCGATCCCAGGACCCTGAGATCATGACCTGAGCCGAAGGCAGCGGCTTAATCCACTGAGCCACCCAGGCGCTCCAATGCAGAACATTCTTTATAAATTCTGGGAGTTATGGATACCCCTTTTCCTGCAAAACTCACCGATTCACACCAAGTGAAATGTCAAGGCCTTGATGTCTGAGTATGCTTGGCCTGTTTGAAGAACTCAAGGAAGATAGTGTGTCTAAAACTGAGTGAACGAAGAGAGGAGTAGGGAGAGAGAAGGTCAGAGGCAAGAGCAGACACCAGATAATAGAGAGTTTTCTGGGTTTATTAGTCTGCTCAGGCTGCCAGTAAAAACCGTAAACTGGCTTAAACAACAAACTTCCTCAAAGTTCCGGAGGATAGGAGGTCCAAGACCTAGGTGCTAGTCAATTTGGTTTCTGGTGAGGAATCTTCCTGGCTTGCAGAAGGTCGCTTTCTATGTCCTCACATGCAAAGGGAGGGGGAAAAAAAGATATTTTCCTCTTTTTACAAGGGTACTAATCCCATTGTGAGGACCCAACCTTCATGACCTCATCTAATTCATTACCTCCTAAACGCCCCACCACCAAATACCATGATGTTGGGGCTTACAGCTTTGATATATGAATTTGGGGAGGTATACAAACATTCAGTCCACAACAGTGGGGAGAAAATTTTGGGCTTCATTCTGAGAAGGAAAGCCAAAATGGGGGAAGGTGTGTTAAAGTAACGTCCAAAGGATGGTAGGAAACTTAGATCCAGGACTGCAGCGAGGCCTGAGGTATAGACAGGCTTAGGGGTTAGGTTTAGATGGTGATTGAAGCCATGGGTGTGAGTAAAATTGCCCAGGGAGAGAGTGTAAGCAAAAAAAGGGCCATGGCAGGATGGGAAGGATGCTCTCGGGACATAGCAGGACTCAGGAGCAGCTGAGGGTCCCCAGGAGGACTGGTGAGTGAAGTGAGGATAGAATAGAGCCTGGTTTCCTACAGAATCAGAAGTGAGATGAGAGGCTCGGAACTGTAAACATGGTGTTCAGATGTCACCTCCAGGAACAGTGGGGAAGGCCCTTTAAGGGGCAGGACTTGTAGTAGACACAGCTGCATGGAGATCCTATGGGGGGGGCAGGTGCCATCATTTAGGGGGGCCAGTGGAGAAGGTGAGAAGAGGGACACCCTGGAGCGGGCCCTACAGGAAAGCCATCGTTGTTAAGTGCTGCCTTGGGCACAATACCTCATCTCCCGAGAGCTGCCTTCCTCACCCATCCACCCCATATTGGCATGATTATCTTCATTCTACCATGTGAGCACTCAGGCTCAGAGGTTAGGTAACTTGTCCAAGTTCACACAGCTGGCTAGAGATAGGCCTAGGAATCAAGGCTGCATCTGTCTTCAAGCCTGTGTTCTGCTCATTATACCACACTGCCTAGGGGCAAAAATATGACTTGAATCACTATGGGAGGATTTGGTACTATAGCATACTAAAATGCCTTTAGCAATCAGGCAGGTTAATGTATGAAGGCCAGGTTTAAGATAGCGGTGCTAAGTTGCTTGATACATTCCTACCCTAGTTACTGTCCCTGTTGAAACTGGTGAGACCAGGGAAAATCAAAGCCTTGGACCACCAGCTTTCAACTACTGTATAGCAGCTAATGCTGAGATGTTAGCTAAGGAGGAAAAATGTCTCCATGGTAAAGCATTTTGCGTGTGATGGAGAGAGCTGAATCCTAGCTGTGGTGAGTTAGGGAGTGAAGATGTTAAGGAAATACAGGCTGTAACTGTAGACTACTCAAAAACTTGGCTGGGAAGGAAAGGGGGCCAGAGGTGGTGTGGGAACCATGAGCTTGGCAAATGTCAGAGCAAAACTGCGGAGGTAGGTGTGGTTAGGAGGAGGGGGTAATGTTTCATTTAGGGGGCAAAGCTGATGAGGTAGATGAGTTCAGCTGGATTAGGGAGCAATGAGGGAGTGCAGAAGTCTCTAGAAAGTTAGTTGGAGGAGCACCTGGGTGGCTCAGTCTGCTAAGCATTCAACTCTTGATCTCAGCTCAGGCCTTGACCTCAGGAGTGTGAGTTCACATTCCACACTGGACATGGAATGTCCAGTTAAATTAAAAATAATAATTAAAATGAATAATAATTTTATTTAAATTTAAAAATAATAATAAATTGAAAGATAGTTGGGAGTCTGAGTGGAGAGTCTTGAATGCCGTGTTGAGGCATTTAAACTGCAATCTGGCAAACAGTTGGGAGCCCCCGAAGGAAAGCCTCATATTGACAATGGCAAATGCTGAAATTTAGCCTAGCAGCCAGTGCTGGGGGTGGAGAGAAACGAGCAGTAACATGGGGGAACATACTAACGCAGGCAGAAAAAGAAATAAAGAGATAAATGTGAGAACGATCTTGAAGGAAAACGCAGAAGTAGTGACTGATAACTAACAGTACCCAGGGAAACAAAGTTGGAAGCCAATGCCCAGATTTCGCGGCTGGAGGGAAAGATGTTTCCTGGGTTTTAGAAATACTGAAAATTACAGCAATGGTTGCTCATCAAAGTAAAAATGTACAGCAGATAATAGGAGTGATACTGGAGCTGAAGGGGCGGTTAAGCAAAGGGTCGACGCCCTCAAAGTAGAGAAGCAGGTGGGAGGCGTGCTCAACAACGTGAAAGAGAGCTTCGGAGAAGCCTCAGCACGCGTCCTCCGGGAGCAGGACAGACAAGACCAGGCCAGGCTTGCTTCACTCCAAGTAGCTGTTAGGAAGGAAACGCAACTCAAGGACGTCCGGCCCTTCCCGCGTTCAAAAGAAAAGTCCATTATCATTTCACTGAGTGCCTTCATGGCATTTTGCGTATCTCATGGATTCCTCTCTTCCCCCACGAGAGGTGGCTCACGCCTCCACGTTCCGTGCGGGGGAAGGCCGCCCTCAAACACCTGCCCAGAGTCGCAGGGCTAGGGAAGGGCTCAGCCACCATCCCACTCCAGGTCCGGCCACCCCGAGACCGCTCGGAAGTTCTGCTCCGGCCTTCCTCGTTCTCCGGCGGAGGAACGCGGCTCGGGCGAACCAACTGCGCCAGGGCCACTACCCACCTCCAGTGCTGGTGGGAAAATCACCGCTAGAGCCCGGGACGCAACCGACCGCGGAGGCCGCTGCCGCCGGCCCAATCAGTGTCCGCCCCCGGGCGCCTTCCAACAAACGGCGCTCTGATTGGCGTCTTCTGCCAGCCGCCGCGTTGCCCTGGCAACCAGGCTACCGGACGCAAAGGCCGGGCATTCAGGCCGCCGACTACCCAGCCCCGTGGCCCTTCGCCTCCTCCGCCCGAATCCGGCACCATGTCTCTGCGGACTCTACCGCTGCTCTTCTTGAACTTGGGCGGGGAGATGCTTTACATCCTGGACCAGCGGCTGCGGGCTCAGAACATCCCGGCAGACAAGGCCCGCAAAGGTGAGGCGCCCGGCCCGCACAGCCAGCCCCATGCCCCGTAGCCCGTTCCCCTCGCCTCCGCCGCCGGTGCGCGCAGAGCCAGGCCCCCCTGCAGACTGACCAACACCCCTGCACCTCGCGCTCCTGTAGCCACAGATCATCCGCTCAGGGCTCCACAGGAGTCAAATTCCCCAAAAGATATTTTCACAGCAGAAGGATTTAACGGGTCTCTTATTAAGGGACCTGACACCCACACACACACCCCATTTCCTCATCCCCTCAAACTGGAGAGGTGATTTCCCTGTCTCTCTTGACAACCAGTGCCTCCCAAATGTAAGAGACCCAGCACCCATCACCTGGGAAACACCGTGCTAGTCCAAGCATCCTCTTCCCCCGCCACCCCACACCCCAACAGGTGCTGATTCTCCTATCCTCTGTATGCTATCCTCCTTGAGCTGAGGCCAGTCTTGCTAATTTCAGAAGCTATTTCTAGAAAGGTGGGATTCTGAAATAATGGATGTATAAGAAAACATAAAAGTTGCGTTACTCCCTTCACAATTATTGGAAGGGAAGGCCGTTCTGGAAATAATTATATGAGACTTTCTAAAATGCAAAATCTGTCATCCATATACACCACATCTAATCTCCAGAGAAATGCCACCCAGAACTCTCTGCCACCATTTTCTTCTTCTTTTCCTCCCTTCTCAACCAACAACTGCTTTCACCAAGTTTCCTGGGATTAAGTGCAGAAGAAATATATAATTCAAGGTAGAGAAAGATAAGTTGGTGTAAAGGTAACTGACTTGACCCTAGATTAAAAATTTATTCTCTCCAGCAATCCATATGCTCAACTGATGTTAAACGTACATATTCAGATGTTAAGCATACATATTCAGACACTCACTACTGTGTCTGTGTGATTGAGTCCAAGTCCATGCACAAAGAGATAAAAAGAACTCCCTATCACATACCCTCTCCATTCATTCTGCACACTGCTGCCCATGAGCTTTCTCAAATGCAAATCTGTCCATACTCCCTGCTACTTAAAACCCTTTGTCAGCTTTCACTGATGTTTGGATGGAGACCAAGTCTATGGCAGGACATTTCTGGGTCCCTGCTGACCTGATCTCTCTCCACCTCTGCAGTCCCACCTTCCACCACTGCCTGCCTCCTACTTTGTATCTTAATACTGAACTGCTTGGAGGCCTACATTTAAAACATGTTCATTCACATTTCTGTGCTAATAATTCCCCCATTCTACCCCAAAGCTCCCATGTCTATGCTAATGGTTCCTCTTCCACACTGCATTATTCGGCTCAAGAATCAGTTCCTTTAGGAAGCCTCCCCACACCAGGCAAGGGTCTGAGAATACTCCCATAGCACCCCATGCATGCCTCTCCCTATCTTATCACTCACTGGCCAACTCATACTGAAATGGTCTGTGGGTGTCTCCCCTGCACGTGATTATCTTCTTCATCTTTGTACTCCAGCACCTAGCATAGCTCCTAGACCAGAATAAATTGGTATTCAGTCAATGTTTGTTGAACTGATGATCTAAATTGGCTGTTTTATATGATGCCATTTCGTCCTCAAGAGGGTTCTGTTTTCCTTGGCACATATGTTCTGTGATTACATTCGGGCTAATGGCACCAGTGAGCTGACAGGTCGTCCTTGCACTAGCGGTCTGCATCTTGAAAAATGGTATAAATTAGCAATTAAGAGCATACTCTCTGCAGCCATACAGTTGGGTTCCAATTCTAGCTTTGCCCTTTAACTAGACATATGACCATGGAGAGTTACCTCTATAAGCCTGTTTCTTTTTCCATAAAACAAGCATCACACATACTCACAGCAAAGTTGTCAGAATTGAATGAGAGCATGTATTCAACATGTTTAACACAATGAGTAGCAGATGTTGGCTTTCAAGAGGCGGTTGGGCCAGACCCTGTGAATATGAAGGGACTGGTTTCCTTTGTCTTCAGGAGCTATCGTTCTTCTGAGTTTGCTAAATACAGCTTTAAGGAGTTTCAGCTGTTTTTAGTAATTCACATTCACACACCCCGTCCTTCTTTCCACAGTTTAGGTGACTTCTCTGAAGACCTTAATCCCCACAACTGTACCATCATGTAGGTTATACTATGCCCATTTTACAGATGGGGAAAGTAAAGTTAATTTGCCTGGGGTTACATAGTAAGAGGAAGAATAAAGAATTTGAACCCAGGTCATCAGGCTCCAGAACTCATACTCTTAGCCTGTATGTCCTTAACTGCTACGCTATAGTTCCATATGGGGGGGGGGGGGGACTGTATCAGAATCCTTGGGGATGGGAGGATGGGAGATCAGGAAGAAAGGGGAAGCTCTGAAAAAATTGTCCAACGGACCCACTGATTTTATGAAAGAAATGACAGAAAGTAACTGCTCATGGGGACTCATAGAAGACAGCCAGAAAACAGGGTGGAGGGTGCAGGATTCCGAAAGCTGAGAATCACCCCCTCAATCCCCCAGTGAGAGCTGGTGTAGCCACAGGAGCCGCCTGACAGTTGCTGGTGCACAGAGGCCCATGAAACACCAGCCACGGTCAATGAGTCCCCGCTGATGCTGTGAATGGAAATCATATTTCTTCTAGGTGTTTTCATTCTCTTACACAACTAATTGGTCTCCTGGAGGCCCTGTGGCTCCCACAAGGCCAATGCAGATGCTGCAGTTTTTCACCACGGCGGAGCCTCTAGTTTAGCATTCAACAGAAAGGAAGTGCTCTCGCCAAGGGGCAACTTCGGAGTGTTGCATTTGAATGTTGTCCCTGTTTTAAGCAATAGCAAGAATAATAAGAGCCGCCTTGGCCTCACGCCCGTCCTCTCACAAATGCTCATAAATAAGACCCTATTACATTTCGTTTACATCCCTCATTTTACAGAGGGGCTGCTGAGACACACAGCCAGTAAGTGATTTTTCCAGTGTGAGCAGATCACAGTGAAGGACTGAGCAACCAAATGGTGGCGAAGTTCTGTTTTTCTTTTTCTAGCTCCAATTCAGCAGGCAGGTCTGGATAGCCTTGGGTCTTCCTCCCACTCAAAATACAACTAAAGTGAAATTGGCATAAGCAAGTCACCTGGAAAAATAACAGAAAGAGCGCGACATGCTTTATCAAATTCCCTTGGATCCTCAGGAGGACCGGGGCGGGGAGCGCGCGGCACTCCAGCGACCTCTGCTGGAGCTGAGCGTCATTGCCCGCAAGAGTGCGGGAACCATGGGCATGCTTTCGCCAGCGGGCTCCACTTTGTCAACAGCGGGGAGCCAAGGTCCCTTAGAGTTCGTGAGCCCCTTGAGGCCCCACCGCCCCGGTCCTCCTGCGTCAGATGCTTCACTGACTGTGCCACCCAGGCGCCTTTGTAAAGCCTTGTTTTGAATGATATATATTCTCATAGCATTAGAGAAAATGACTTCTCCCCTTTCAAGATAAACCCCAGGGGAGCTTGTGCTGGGTTTCCTCTCCCACGAGGCCGCACTCCGGGGCTTTTTTGGAACTTGTTAACTTACCCATCAGCCTTTTCAAAGTTTCAACTGGAAGGCAGAGAGTATTTACATTAGACATTAATGCAAACATGCAAAAATGAAGTTTCATTGACCAGATCATTGGAATTGGTATTTTTAAAGCCTCCTTGAAAAGAATGTTCTTGCTTCATGAACTGGTGTTTTCTTTTTGTATGCTTCATGTAGATGAATGGACAGAGGTGGACAGAAAACGAGGTATGCTATTTCTGGGCTGCATGCGTTCAGTCTGCATCCACAGGCTCACTGGGTCCTTCATCACTGGGCTGACTGGGCGACCACTCTAAATATGTCTAAGGAAAAACACAGGCGTGAGTTTCTCATTAGCCAAGAGACACGATCACAACCAATCACCTAGTGCAACATTTGGCAAGAGAAAGGGGCATTTGTATCCTTCAGTTGTAATCTCTCACTTAAATAAATACAGCATACCATGTAGGATGAAAACCAAGCACAACTTGGCCAAAGGACCATATGGCACCGGATGTATTTGTCTCATCGGTTCCAAGTTCTGCAGGCCATCAGCTACACTTCTGGGTCGGCTGTCCTACTTGGTAGTCTTTAAGACAATTCTGTGACAGTATCGCACAGCTAAAGAATTATACTTTGACGCCAGTGCTCCTCCCTGAGCTGTTCTCCTCCGCACACTGGTCTCTATTGAGCGACGGAGGAAAATGGAAGCAGGTGGCTGCACGGCTGCCGGATGCGCATGCGCTGTGGCCTTGTGCCAAATCTTCAGTTTCCCCTTGCGCCACGACTAGCAACTAGCGGCAAACCAGAAAAACTTGCCGGTTCCTCAGAATAAAACCTTAGCCTTTCTCCGCCTTAAATGTTGCAGGGACCTTCCATCACTTGACATCTGGGTGCAGCTGATGCATGTCATCAGCCATCGTCCTATTGAGTCTCAGTGCTCTCAGCATACCAAGTATGCTGAGGAGGTGTAGTATCTAAGAGAATGAGCATTAAAACCAAACACCCCATCCCAGTTTCACTTCCACCACCAGCTGTGTGACCTTCGACTTTAACCTCTCGAAGACTCAATGTTCCTCCTTGATAGAGTAAGGAGAATAATTCAGAGTTGTCTTGGGGCTTAAAAGAGAGAATGCATGGAAAGTTCAAAGCCGTGTACCTGGAACATAGTAAGGATTCAAAAATGGTAACCATCCAGAAGTAGTAGCTTCTCCCTTTTACTCTCGGTTCCAAATTGCATGTTCCTAATAAACAAATGTATAGCACAGGTGATTGGTAAAAACCCGGTTGCTTTCATCGAGAGAATAATTTCATCAGGCCAGGGTCAAAGAAAAACCTAAGTGAAGTGTTTGATATACTTTTATTGTCTTACCATTTACTATGAGTAATTTTTGGCCCACCTTTTGATGCAGGGTGGAATTTCAAGTAAGAGGTGTGGATTAGGAAGGCTGTTAGTGTACATGACTGAATCATTGGAATTTATTTTAACTTAGGCATTGCAAAATAATGAGCAGAAACTGACTTCCTAATCAGAACCTGGGAAAGCAACCTGATCTGTTAAGAACTCAGTTGCTAACACTTTTGATGCACCTGTGAAAAATTACTTCCTTCCCTGCCCTTAGTCTCTGGCCCTCTGAAACCTAGCTCCTAGTGCATTCCTGCCTCATGAAATTATGCAAAGCTCATGCAAGTGCCAAAAACTAACACCAAGACTGACTGACAGGTCTGCTTAAACCCATTTTTCAGGTTTAACTTAAATACAACGTGGGCTGTTTCTTTAGGGCAGGGATAGCGGCCAGTTCCACTTTGGGTGCTGGTGTTTATCTTGTGTCTGGTACAGATTTAGGCCTACCTCAACCAAGTGCTAGGGAAAGCACAGGGTGAGGTGTGAACTTGTCGATTTGTGCCCCCATATTCTTTCCAAAGACTTAAATTCTGGAGGTGGGAGTTCTGGGTACCAGGGCCCAATCATCAAACTGCCATGTCCTCTGTGGGGTCATTTGTATCCACTGCTCGGCCCCCAGGGACAGCATGTACTAGACTCTGAACAACAGGAAGATTTTCTGGTTGTTAGTGTGCAAGGAGCCATAATGATGTATAGCCTATTCTCTGCCCAGGGGAAAAGCCTTCTTTTTGCTTTTTACTTTGCCAGAGTGACTAACAATCTCCCTGCAACTTTCTTTCTTTTAGAACTGATATATTTGGGTCTTAGCTATTTTCACAGATACTGCTAGGGACTCAAAGACCCTAGAGAAATGGCTCAGCACCCAGGAAAATGGCAGCATCTGAAAGCATTGACAGAATCAGCTGATGTGATCCTTCACTGGAATTCTTCCTCTTGGGCACACCTGTTTGCCCTACATAAATCCGTGGAAAGTTCTTCAAATTCTTTCTCTCAAGGCCTCACGTGTGGCTTTTCATTTGTACCTATTTGCTTGTAAATTCTGCTCTTGATACAGGCTATGGTGAGAGAAAGGTAGAAAACCCAGTTTCTTGCAGGTCCTTGCTTGCTTAGTCAAAGCCAAAAGACCATTCATGAAGAAACCCAGAAAAGTTCCTAAGTCTCCAAGCTGTCCACACTGGGGAAATGTTAGTGCACATTAACGGCAAGGTGCGACGGATTCACATTGTCAGGTGTGAGAGATACCCTGTGTTGGTAGTGGATTTGGTTCTAACTCTCAAAGAGGGTGGAGCCTCAGGTAAAGTCCAAGGTCAAGTGTGAGTTCAACACATCTGAAAGGAGTCAGTCATTTAGTTCTTTTTTGTCAAAATATGGGGGATCCCTTCCCTCCTCTCTCTGTAGCCCTTCCATGTAAGAGTTAAATGCAACCAGCCCTCAAGTCCCCCTTCCCCCCAAAATTGCTCTTTGAGATCCCTTTTTAAAGCTTGATTATTTATTTATTTATTTTATTTGTAAGTAGACTCCATACCCAGCGAGGAGCCCAACATGGAAATTGAACTCATGACCCTGAGATCAAAACCTGAGCTGAGATCAAGAGTCAGACGTTTAACCAACTGAGCCACCCAGGCACCCCACGATTTTTTTTTAAGTAATCTCTATACCCAAAATGGGGCTCAAACACAACCCCATGATCAAGAGTCGCATGCTCTACAAACTGGGCCAGCCAGGCCCCCCGATGCTGGCGTGGCCCCCAGGGTATTTCTATCAATTACTTAAAGCTGGAGAGGGTGCTTGAAACCATGACCTGAATGAGCTACCTTGCCTCCTGTCTCTAACATACATGGTCACAACCAATCACCTGGTGCAACATTTGGCAAGAGAAAGGGGCATTTGTATCCTTCAGTGATAATCACTCATGTTTAATAATTGATTTTGCAAAATTATTGTAAGTCATCGGTTTTCTTTCAAGTTTTAATTACTATGAATGTATATTCATAGTATTCAGCATCCATATACTGTCATCCTGAGGCCAGGATATATCTTGCTTAACTAAGAATAATCTGTGTTCCAGGGCACCTGGTGGCTCAGTGGGTTAAAGCCTCTGCCTCCGGCTCAGGTCGTGATCCCAGGGTCCTGGGATCGAGCCGGCTTCGGGCTCTCTGCTCAACAGGGAGCCTGCTTCCCCTCCTCTCTCTCTGCCTGTCTCTAACAGACAGAGATCACAAGTAGGCACCATAACCTACTTGTGATCTCTGTCTGTCAAATAAATAAAATCTTTAAAAAAAAAAGAAGAAGAAGAAGAAGAATCTGTGTTTCAGGGGCACCTGGGTGGCTCAGTCGTTAAGCACCTGCCTTCGGCTCAGGTCATGATCCCAGAGTCCTGGGATCCAGCCACTCATCAGGCTCCCAGCTCAGCTGGGAAGCCTGCTTCTCCCTCTCCCACTCCCTCTACTTGTGTTCCCTCCCTTGCTGTGTCTCTCTCTGTCAAATAAATAAAATCTTTAAAAAAAAAAATGATCTGTGTTCATACATGCCTGTTCCTATTTCTTATACCAGAGAGTTTTCCTAGCCTTCAGCTAATTATTTGAGTAGCACAAAATATTGAAATGAATGAGTGAATGAAAAACTAGAATTATAGACACTTTGGTTTGCACATGCCTTAGGATTTTTATTCTCACCAGATGGAAATTTTCCATTTGAACAACAATATAAGACACATCACCACAGTGTAATATCAATATTATAGACTAAATGTAGAAATTAAGGCATTCTAAAATGGTGCTAATCTGAAGTATATGTTTTGTAGAAGCATTAGAAATGTTTTCATCTCTAACCAGTGGGTAGACTCATCCATTTTTGTAAAATTCTTGTTTTTTAAAAAGAGTCAATTACAGGGGTGCCTGGGTTGCTCCGTCATTAAGCGCCTGCCTTCAGCTCAGGTCATGATCCTGGGGTCCTGGGATCGAGCCCCACATCGGGCTCCCTGCTCAGTGGGAAGCCAGCTTCTCCCTTTCCCACTCCTCTGCCGTGTTCCCTTTCTCGCTGTCTCTCTGTCAAATAAATAAATAAAATCTTTAAAAATATATTAAAAAAAAAAAGAAACACACACACACACAAAAGAGTCAATTACCATTATTGGTCCCATTTTAATGAAATTTAATTTTAAGTAAAAACATTATAAATTAGTGGGGTGCCTGGGTGGCTCAGTCATTAAATGTCTGCCTTGGGCTCAGGTCATGAACCCAGAGTCCTGGGATCAAGCCCCGCATTAGTCTTCCTGCTCAACTGGAAGCCTGCTTCTCCCTCTCCCATTCCCCCTGCTTGTATTCCTTCTCTCACTGTCTCTGTCAAATAAATAAATAAAATCTTTTTTTTTAAGTTATAGATTAGCTAAACAAACTTTAAAAAAAGAGCACAGCTGTTTCTCATTTTAAGGAGGAGGTCTAATCTAAAATATTCATAGGAATCCTTTTTAAAAAAAATCTCCGTTGTCATCAAGTGAGAAAACATACGTATAACAGTGGTTTGTAACCACTGAAGCACAACACATTCGTACATTGTCACATTTCTATTTGCTCGGAGACAGTCTCATAAAGCACTCTGGACCCTGCTTTCTCCTGGGTTGCCTGTGTGGTTTCTCCCAAGGGAGCTGATCGCACCAGCGCATCAGCATCCGCACTCTGCATAGACCCAGCTCCTGCATTCCATTCATACAGACAGCATTTCCTGAATAAATCTGCCTCTGGTACCTTGCTCAGCTGTTTTCTCTCTTGTCTCTACAGTTCTGAATGACATCATCTCAACCATGTTCAATAGAAAGTTTATGGAAGAGTTGTTCAAACCCCAAGAGCTATACTCCAAGAAGGCCCTGAGGACTGTCTATGACCGCCTGGCTCATGCCTCCATTATGAGACTGAACCAGGCCAGCATGGATAAGGTGAGCAGACCGCTGCCTCTGTCCCGTTGGTTGCATTTCTTGCATCTTTGGTGCATGAGCACAGACTGGGTCTAATGAGAGGAGATAAGCTGTGGTGCCTTGCCAAGAAAAGGTATGTGTATATATCAGTTGTTGCTATTGAGTTCCAGAGTTAGAAACGACCTCAAGTCATCCGTCCCAACCCCTCCGATGATCGTGTCATTCCACCCGCCCAAAGAGAGAGCTGGCGTTCAGACCCATATTTAAGAAAACACTCCTCAACCCAATGCAAGTGCCTATCCCCAAAAACTTTAATTCTGCTTCATTCTTAATAAACATCAGCTCTGTGATGAGGAAACGAGGCATTTGTAAAGCCAAATCAAAACTGCTTAGTCTTTACTTAGCACGTGAGCATATTGGGGCCCATGGGTGGCTCAGTTGGTTGGGTGTCCAGCCTTTGGCTTGGGTCATGATCCTGGGGTCCTGGGATCAAACCCCATGTTGGGCTTCCTGCTCAGCAGGAAGTATGCTTCTCCCTCCCACGAAGGGCTCATGCTCTCTCGCAGTCACTCTCTCTCTCAAATGAATGGATAAAAATCTTAAAAAAAAAAAAAGAACATGAACATATCTGTTTCTTTTTTTCTTTTATTAAGATTTCAGTCATTTTAAAAAAAGAGATTTCAGTCATTTATTTGACAGAGAGAGAGTGAGCACTAGCAGGGGGAGTGGCAGGCAGAGGGAGAGGGAGAAGCAGGCTCCCCACTGAGCAAGGAGCCCAATGCAGGGCTCAGTCCCAGGACCCTGGGATCATGACCCAAGCCAAAGGCAGACGCTCAACCAACTGAGCCACCCAGGCGCCCCTGAACATATTTGTTTCTTTGGGAAACAAATTATTGGGGTACTCTGATTTTTTTAAAATAATAATTCCAAATAAATAATGGCAGAGAATAGACAAATCTTCTATTCAAAAATATTCAAAAATTCAGAATAAAGATATCCCCCCTCCCTATATGGGGGCTATACTTGTGACTTCCGTCCAAAAGGGCAGTATGGGAAGGGAAGAGAATAGCTGACTTACAGTGGGAAAATGACAAACACTACAAGGTCAGTGGTGATAAGTCACATTGGTCGTGTGTACCCTGATACAGCGTGATGAGGATAGCACTCTACCTCTTTGGTCTTCCTCCCAAAAACCTACACTCCCTTCTGATTGTGAGAAAAACATCAGACAGATGGGACACCTGGGTGGCTCAGTCCATTAAGCGACTGCCTTCAGCTCAGGACATAATCCCAGGGTCCTGGGATTAAGCCCTGCATGGGGTACCCTGCTCAGCGGCAAGCCTAGTTCTTCCTCTCCCTCTGCTGCTACCCCTGCTTATGGTCTCTCTCTCTCTCTTCCTCTCTATGTCAAATAAATAAAATCAAACAGAAAACATTTGGAGGTCATGTTACAAGTACCTGGCCAGTACTTAAAACTCTCAAGGCCACCAAAAACAAAAACAGAGAAATTGTCACAACCAAGAGAGGCTTAAGGAGACCTGATGACTAAATGTAACAGGGGTCCTGGAACAGAAATAGGACATTGGGGAAAACTAATGAAATCTGAATCAAATATGAACTTCAGTTACTTTTAGTAATAGCAATAATAATAACAATCTTTTAAAAGATTTTATTTATTTATTTGACAGAGAGATCACAAGTAGGCAGAGAGGCAGGCAGAGAGAGAGAAGGGGAAGCAGGCTCCCCACTGAGCAGAGAGCCCAATGCAGGACTCGATCCCAGGACCCTGAGACCATGACCTGAGCCAAAGGCAGAGGCTTAACCCACTGAGCCACCCAGATGCCCAATAATAACAATTTTTAAAGAATTCATTTTTTAGCTCCTCCATTATGTGAATTTGTGTAAATCCTAAGGACTGAGTGAGTTTCAAGCTTTATACAAAACCTGTGCTTTCTTCCTGCCGGGCTAACCTCAGAGAGCCGTCTCCCTTTAACTGTGCCCTTACCTCCTCTCACTTACTTCTGGAAAGTTACTTTATCTCCTTGGGCCTCCATTTTCTCATCTAAAATGGGGATAATAATGACTTTTTCATCAGTGTCAGGAGGAGTAAGTGAGAAAACATAACACACATAGGCCTGGCACATAATAGATGTTCAGTCAATTTAATCATCTCTGTACTGCTCGCTCTTCTCCTTCTGCCCTTAAGAAGGTTTAGGTTTCCATGGAGAAACGACACAGAATTTGGAATCAAAAACCTGGATTCAAGTCTTAGCCTTACCAGTTGCTAGCTGTAGACTCAACTTACTGAATAACTCTGAATTTTCATTTCTTTATCTTCTACCTGGTTTTATCCTTTATTCCTCTCATGGTGTCCTATCCACCACAGGGGCTTAACGTGTGATAATGACAACAGAGAGTCCCACGTCTGTATCTTCAGTATTCTACATTCCCGTCACACACGCCCCCAGGGTATTCCCAGCTATTTGGCTTTCTAAATTAAGTGTTTAGCTGCATGTTGGAGAAAGGGGATCATGTAGAAAATTCTAGCAAGTGCTAGGATCTGAATGTCCTGAGTTCAAAGCTCACCCTGCCACTTATTACCAGCTATGTGAAATTAAGCAAGTCTCTTCATTTTTAAACTGGGGCTAACATCTTCATCATAGAGTCCATGTGAAGAGTGAATGGGACGAAACAAGGTGATGTATGTATGTGGGTGTGCCCAGCACTACACTCCATGGGTGTAATTAGTCTCTATCCTGCATCGGTCATGCTCGTAGCTTCTCTCCCAGACTGGTTCCTTCCACCCCCAACCCCCAGACTGCCCTGCCACTGTCAGCATTGGCCTTCTCGCAGGCACCAGGTAGAAAACACTGTGATTGTTTCGGACAGCCGTCCTCTTCCCCAAACCTACTTAGCCAGTTCCTTCGAAGACTCACACCCACTTCTTTTCATGGCTTTTTCCATGCCCGCCATCTTTATTCTAGGGCTTATGTCTGGATTATTCCAGCAAAGACTTTTTTCATTCTTATAGTCCCTAGATGTTATTGCACACCTATCAGCAGCCAGCTGCCAGCTAATCTCCCCACCTCCAGTCTCCCTTCCATCCCTTCTCATCATTGCCAGACTCACTAATCCAGCTTAATTACCACTTCCATCGTGACAGCTCGGAAAACTTTAGCTCCCCTAATCCCCACCATGTCTAGTCTAAATTATTTTGCCTGTCTCTCTAAAACCTTTAGTATTCTAACCTTGCCATACTTATCCAACTGTGTTTCCTACTGAACCCAACACGAACTACCCTCTCTAATCAGGCTGTTCTCCTCCTTCTCCCAGGAAAATGGCACACTTGTTGCTGCCTCTAGGCCCCCCTGCGCACTGTTCCCCTCGCCTGGAATGCCTTTCCCCTCCCTCAGTCAGTATGAACCTATGACTCAGCCTTCTGCTTCCACAAAACCTATCTTGACCTGTGGTCCTCACCAGTGTCTCACCTCTGATCATCAGTGTATGGTCAGACCACACATGGGGCTTGTTGTTATCTCATTAAGTGTTGTTCATCACTTAAAATTGCTCTTACACGGTTGTCAGACTTCACACTTGCCACTTGCACACCTATTCTCTCCTTGACTCCTCTCAGCTGTTTAACAACAACAGGAAATTAGAGAGTATTTTTTAAGATTGTGTTTATTTACATATTTATTTAGTTGAGAGAGAGAAAGAGAGTGAGCTCAAAGTAGGGGAGGAGGAAGGAGAGAGAAAAGTCTCCAGCAGACTCCGCACTGAGCATGGAGCCCAATGTGGGTCTCAATTCCACAACCGTGAGATCATGACCTGAGGTGAAATCAAGAGTTGGCTGCTTAACCGACTGAGACACCCAGGCGCCCCGGGGAATATTTTTTACAGATGAGAAGAGTCAGGCTCAGAGAGGCAAAGGGACGAGGCCAGGGCCATCCGCAGCACATCAGCTGTGGCAGCAGAGGCCTGGTTTTTGAACTTGCTCTCTCTGAGGCCAGGACGCAGTCCAGGGCCCCACAGCTGCCGATACTGTTCCTATCGTGTTCCATCAGTGGCATGCATAAGCTGGCCAGAAATCCTGGTTTTCCCGGGGATGCCTTGGTTTATACCCGTCATCCTGGCTTCATTATTCGCCATGCCCTTTCCGCTCTCCGTCTGAGTGATCACCGATGTGGTCGCCTGAGCTCCAGGAGACACCCAGGACAGGTTTTCCGTAAATGCTGCCTGAACGCATGTGTGATGACGCTGATGTCTATTTCTATGTATTTTGTTCAGCTCTATGACCTGATGACTATGGCTTTCAAATACCAAGTACTGCTGTGTCCCCGCCCCAAGGATGTGTTGCTCGTCACTTTCAATCATTTAGACGCCATCAAGGGTTTCATCCAAGACTCCCCGGCCATCCTGCAGCAGGTGGAGGAGACATTCCGGCAGCTGACTGACGTAAGCGGGTCGCCGGTTCCTCACCGCTCAGCCCCATTCTTGTTCTCATTCCCTTGTTAAAAAACAGCCAGATTCTATGACGCACAGAACAGGATGACAGGTGGCAAAGCCTGCCACTTTCCCGAAAAATTCCAAAATTCTGCACGCATCCATTTGGGTCATGTAATAGGCATTCCCATCTGAGGCCCTCTCACTGTCGCCTTCCATGTCAGGAAAGGAACAACACAGAGCATGGACATTTCCTCCTGACTCTTCTAAAAGGCAGTTGGCCGTGGATGTTCTGCTAAATGTTGGGGAAGGGTCCCTCCAGATCTTTGGGGAACAGGAAAGGTGAAATGCCCCCCTGCTCAGGCGAGGCCTGATGGCATCAGCCTCTGGGGCTCTTGGGCCACCCTGCTCACCCCAGCAGCTGAGCCCCCTGCCTGCTTCTCTTCCCCCACCCCCAAGTGCCCGCCTAGCGTCCCCTGTCTGCACTTCTCACCTGACTTCTGGAAGTGAAGTGTCTCTCTGCTTTGCCTCCGGCAGAGATACGGAGGACTCTCGGACGGGGAGTTCCAGCTGATTCGACAGACGCTCCTCATCTTCTTCCAGGACCTGCACATCCGGGTGAGTGACTGGGCGACCCCAGGAGCCCCCTGCCACCGCCACCCGAGGGAGACAGGGTGCCGAGTGATCAGGCGGAAGAGGGCTGAGGTTGCCCATTAGTGATTCCTCTGTGTTTGGCTCCATAATGACAAACTTCCTGATAGGAAATCTCAGCAGTTCTTCAACCCACCAAGGAAGGCAATGATACTGCCATTCCTTCCCAGTTCCTTGACGTGTTCCTTGAAAATATGATTTATTCTCTTCTCCAGAGGAAATGTGCTTTCAGGGCTACCAGTCTGATCTTAATAAGAAAGCCTTTTCTCAAACGATTTGCATCCTTAACCTCTCCAGTATCTGACGCTGTCAGGAGGCTGCTGTCCCACCCCATGAAACCCACCTTTCCAGGACTCTCCTGACACCAGACCGTCCTGGCCTTGCCTTACCCCTCCCGGCTCTATGCCCCTCACCCCTTCTTCCCCCCTTTCCTTCACCTTCACCTAAGACTGTGGAGTCTCACCTACACCTTCCCCTTGCCCCAGCTCTGCCACCTAGACCCACGTCTCCACCCTCTTGCTGAGCTCTCCGTGAGGAGGCACCCAGTGCCTACAGCGTAAAGTCTGCAGCAAAACTCAGCTCCAAAATTCCAGTCCTGCCCCACTTCCGACTTCCCAGTTTCTGTTGAGGGCCCTGCCACTTCTTCACTCACTCAGCTCTAAAGCAGAGCATCACCTTCGATTCCCCTTTTCTGACCTTCATCTAAAGGCCTCCCGAGGCTGCCTTCTCAGGTTATACATCCTCCTTTCCCTTCCTGCTGCCCCAGCCTGGCTCAGGCCCCCTCTGCTTGTTGACTGTTGCTCCCAACTGACGCTGCCTCCTGACCCTGTCAGGCCTACTCAGGAGAGCTCTATACCTTTTAAGAACACACTGTGGAGCTTCTGAATGTGGGGCCTGTCTCTCTTGGATAGGACTTTGATCCTCTCCATAACTTAACACACTGCTGAGGGAAGGATGGGTGATAAGGCAAAAGGAGCCAAGGCTCTGGAGTCAGGCATCCTTGCATCTGAATCCCAGCTCCAACACAGCTCCGTGACCTTGGGCAGATCACCTCTCTTGAGTGTTACCTTCTTCATAGGATGATGCCTTACTGCGAGCGCACAGCTGAAGCAGTGTGTGTAATACATGTGTGTTTGCTCATATGTGTACAGTACAGAGTGCTTCCTTCCAGAAACTGGTCCCAGTGGTTACCTCCTGGTTGTGGAGAACTTCATGGAGGGTGGGAATAGGACAGAGACTTAATGTTCCACTGTATACCCTTTGAATCTTTGGAATCTTGTACTTGTGTAGGCGTAACGTATTCACACAATAAAATTCAAAAAAAAGAAGCAATAGGATGTCCTTAGTGCCTTATCGTTATTTCCCTCCCGTGGACCAGGGAAGACAAATAGATTCCAACTCGGAGGCCAATTTTATGTTTAACCCTCATGAATAATTTTATTTGCTATGGCTCGAGAATAATAACACCAATATAGGTTAAGATCTCTAATAGTCATTGATTAAAATAAAAAATATGAAAGTACAAATAACATTACATTTTGTATTACTTTAAAATATTGAAAGCTTTGCATCAGATTCTTATCTAAACGGGGCCTATTTGGACATTGTTTTATGGATTATGGTGGTGTGAGCAGCCGTATTGATTTCACAGTTCTGACAAGAAAAAAACTCATTATAATAAAAAGACACTCCTAATAATAAGCTTATAACAAAATCATTAAAGTATATTAAACTACAAAATACATTAAGCTTTATTTGCTAAATAGGCATGCAATGAAACATCAGAATGTTCATGAAGAAAAATAGGAATCACGTCTCCTGACAATATTCAGCCGCTGCTCCGTGACACTCGGCTGGTCTTCCGAGTCTGGTCTTGAACGGTATTTCTGTTCAGCCACAATTTGTGATTGCCGGAGAGGATTTTGTTTTCAAAACAGGTTTGATAGTCTTTAGATTTGTTTGTAAAACTTACCGACTAAATCAAGAAAATGCAAGTCTGATCTCATACTCCCTTGCTCACTGTTTAACCAAAGCAAATACAAAACGCCTCATCCTGATATCCAGAGCTTTCTGTGGTATCGAGAAACAACTAGACGTAGTCCGAGTGCGCTCAAGGGCCTGACCTGCGCTTGAGGCTGGCCGGTTCTACTTCCTGTGGAACTGCAGACCACTTCCACATGGAATCCTGAGCCGTTCTTTACAACCCTCCCAATCCCCGACCCCCTCAGCCCTCCAGAGTTCTTCCGGAGTTGCCTCCGCAAGGGCAGCCTCCTCAACTCAGCCACCCTCTCCTGTCCCCTCATTCCCACTCATGCTTCCTTCCCTCGGGTGCTTCCCGTGGTTTCAGTCATTAGAAAACATCGTTCCGTCTTCGCCTCTTCATAGAATGTTCTCTATCCCTCCCCTCCGTGATCCACTCCCCTTGGAAATAGTTCATCCCTATAAAACTCGCCGGTCTAACGCATGTTTATAGAGTGCACTGTATTCAGTGCTAGAGAAACGCAAGTGAACAGGACAGAGGCCCTGCCTAAGGGGGTTCTGCGCTAGTAGGAAGAGGCAGGGAGGGTAAGGAAGTCAGGTTCTTGTTCTGATAACCTTAGGAAGACGGCAAGATAAGGGAAAGTTATAAAGGGCAACAGGGTGGGATGTCGCGTGAGACCAGCACTGTCCAATAGCACTTTCTGTGTCACGATGGAGGTTCTAGATCTGTGCTGTCCAGTATGATAGCCACCAGCCACGTGTGGCTATCGAGCACTTGCGATATGACTAGTGTGACTGAGAAAATGAATGTTTAATTTAGCTTAATTTTTTAAAAGATTTTATTTATTTATTTGTCAGAGACAGAGGGCCCACACAAGCAGGGAGAGGGGCAGAGGGAAAAGCAGACTCCCTGCTGAGCAGGGAGCCTACTTCAGGACTCAATTCTAGGACGCTGGGATCATGACCTGAGCCGAAGGCAGACGCTCAACCATCTGAGCCATCCAGGCGCCCCTCATTTAGCTTAATTTTAATAGCCACACTTGACTAGTAGCTCCTGTAGGGGACCGTGCATCCTTAGATGAGAGAGTCAAAGTCAAGCCAAGGGCAGCCTTTCTGAGGACAGACATTTTAGTTGAGAATGTAACTAACAAAAATCTCAGGGAAGCATATCTAAATGGAAGGGACAGCATGTTCAGAGGCCCTGAGATGGAAAAAGCACGATGTGTTCCTTAAAGAGGAAGCCAGCGTGAGTGAAACCCGTCTAGGCAAGGAGGGGTGTGCCGTCACAGGTGTAGTGTGCAGGGGGGCACTACCTAATCAGACCAGACATCAGCCATAACCAGACTGGCTTGGCTTTATGCCCTAGGGAGGCATAACTGTTCTCTTACTGTTCTAAGAGTAAAGAAAACATTTCAGGAACCCTAAGGTGAGTGGTAACATCTGACCTATGTTCTGGAAGATGAACTGCACAGGACAGGGGCAGAGGTGGGACAGCAGTGAGGACACTATTGTAGAAATCACAAAAATGAAAGTTCTTGGCGTAGGTGCTGCCAGTGGAGACAGTGAGAGGTCGTCACCTCTGGGGTGTCCCTTCCGGGCGAGAGCAGTGAGACTTACTGAGAAATTGCGCGTGGGGAGGAAGGAAAAGAAGAATGAAGGATAACTGCCATGTTTCTGGCTGGAGCAGCTGCTGCTGCCTCATGCCACTGAGAGAGGGAAGGCCTGAGGAAAGTATATTTGAGTAGACAAATTAATTAATTCTATCTAAGTTTGATTTGCCGACTAGGCATCCCAGTAACAATGTCAAGTGAGCAACTGAATATGCAGATCGAGAGCCCAGAAGAGAGATTATCAGCCTACAGCATAGAGGTGGCCTTCGAAGTCTTCTGGCCCCTTGTGGGGGCTGCTCCTTCTCCCTCATCCACAGGTAGGGTGTGAGAAGCAGGGTCGCATTCTGCCACCTCCCCCCACACCCCCACCCCCACTTTCCCATCATGGTTCTCCTGCCCTCAGCAGTGCGGCCCTCCTCTAGTGAGGCCAGACCAGTAACCATAACACCGTGCAAAGCCCTGCACTCTTCACTCACTGCTGAAGGTGCCAAGCCGCTCACCTGCGTTCCCAGAGCATGCACATCCCTGTCTCACTGCCCTCCTGGCCACCAGAGCCCTGCCGCCACCCTGGGGAATGTGAGCACTTAGGGACACGGCTCAGCCACCACTCAGGCCCCACAGTTCTGCAACTTGCATTTCCTCTTTCCATAGGAAATATGCTTCCTACCCTCAGGAACTCATTAGAGAAGGAAAAGGCACAAGTACCTTACAGACATTTTATTTTATTTATTTTTTAATATAATTTAATTTTTTTATTTGACAGAGAGAGAGAGCACAAGTAGGCAGAGTGACAGGCAGAGAGAGAGGGGGGAGCCTAGTCTCCACGCTGAGCAGGGAGCCCGACGCAGGGCTCGATCCCAGGACCCCGGGATCATGACCTGAGCTGAAGGCAGCCGCTTAACTGACTGAGCCAGCCAGGCACCCCCCCAGACGCTTGATTTTAAAACAGAAGAGTATAAAGAGAGAGGACACAAAGGAGAGGGTGGTCAGTTCTACTAAAGAGAATCAAAAGTCAGGGCGCCTGACTGGCTCAGTCGGTGGGGTGTGCGACTCTTGATCTCTGGGTTGTGAGGTTAAGCCCCACATTCGGTACAGAGATTACTTAAATAAATTTTTTTAAAAAGAAAATGAAAAGTCTTCATAGAGGATCTGATATCTTTTTTTTAAAAAATGGGTTTTCACAGGCCCATGGGAAATATGGGGAGCGGTTAACTGGACACCCTTGGTGGAGGGCACCATCTCAGTACAGGCATGAGGCTCGGATCAGCCTGGCGTATTTGGTGGTGCAGGGGGTAGGGTGGTGGGGGGGGGGAGCAGAAGGCTGCAGGTGTTTGGGTGTAGCTGGAACATAGGATTCAAGGAAGAACGTGGCTACAGAAAAGAACAAGGGCCAACCAACATTATCTGGCAGGCAGTAGAGGGCCACTGAAGCAGGAGAGGGACAAGGTCAGATAGAAGTTTAGAAGAGTCTCTTCAGCAGCAGATTGGAGAGGATCCCAGCCAGGTGAGGGGGAGGCAGGGAGCCCAGCTAGGAGGCACCTGCAGCAGCCAAGCCAGAGGTGACAAAGGTCTGCCCTAGGGACAGGGTGGAAGAGAGGGACCAGATACGAGGTGTGATCACTGGGCCCTGGTGGTGTCATCCACGACAACTGGGAACACCAGAGGAGGATTGGGTTTGGGAAAACAATTGATGACCCTGTTCTGAGCAGGGTGAATTTGAGGTGCATCCCATGGAAGCTGTAGGTGGACACATGTAACAGACAATGGGATAGAAGCACCCAGTGCCCAGAGAAGAAGGCCAAGTGGCAGCTCAAGATCTGGGAGCCATCAACACAGAGGTGAATGAACACTGGGAATAGATGGGATCAGCTGGGGTACAAAAGGGTGGAGTGAGAGGAGAAGGACAGGGGACAGTTACACTTACAGCTGAGGGCCAGCAGAGGGGCTGGGCAAGCGGACAGACCCAACAGTCCCATCCAGCCAAGGGCAGGTTGTTGGGTTGAACACAGCCACACACTGGATGGAAGCGTGTACATTTCAGACCTGCTGTGACATAGTCAACCTTGCTGCAATCAGACTCACAGAAAGTCCAGCACATATTTATACATTCCCACTCCTCCAAATTTTCTTTCTCCATGCTTGTATTCACATCCCTTGGTCACAGAATCTCAAGGTTTTAAAAATTCCTTAACAGTCATCCAGCCAAACCCTCCAGTCAAACCAGTTTACACATCCCCCCCCACAAAAAAACATGCCTGTGCCCTCCCATCTCTGCTTCTAAAATGTCTTCCCACCCACCTTCCTCTAGGCCCAGCTCCAAACCCACAGCCAGCCTACCCACCCCCATGCCTGTGGTCATTCTCCTTAGTGGGCTACTTAAGTAAGCTTATGCTACCCAGCATCTCCTGCTTTATACTCTCCCTTTTCCCCATTTTATGCTCGAGGCCTGTGTCCAATTAGATTATAATACTGAGCGTATTAGCTATCATGCACTGAGCCCTTACTATGCATCAGACTCTGTGATAACTGCCTTTTCGTTATCTGATTTAGCTGGTAGCACTTGCCCATTGAATAGAATTGAATAATATTTGAATTATAATAATTGAATAATAGTAGAATATAATTAATGAAAAATAATAGAATTTTTTTTTAAGAATTTATTTATTTATTTGACAGAGATCACAAGTAGGCAGAGAGGCAGGCAGAGAGAGAGGAGGAAGCAGGCTCCCCACCAGGCAGAGAGCCCGATGTGGGGCTCGATCCCAGAACCCTGGGATCATGACCTGAGCCAAAGGCAGAGGCTTTAACCCACTGAGCCACCCAGGCGCCCTGAAAAAGAATAGAATTATTACCCCTCGTTTAGCAAAGAGAAAACCAATGCACAGAGAGGTTGTGTAACCTACCCAAAACCCAGAGCCAGCCGCTTCGCATTACTTGTTCGCATGCAACAGATGCTTGCTTTTGAGGATATTACGAATATAACCTTGTAGCATTGTAGACTTTGAAGGGGTCTTCAAATTTATCTCCTTTTATAAATGAGGAAGCTAAGATCCAATAAACTGATTAACTGCCACATACAGCCTTTGTGGGATTTAATCTGACCCTGACCTCAACACCAAGTGTGCGAACCAGGGAGCACCCAGCTGGCTCATTCAGTAGAGCATGAGACTCTTGATCTCTGGGTTTTGAGCTTGAAGACCCATGTTGGGTATAGATGTAGCGATTACTTTAAAACAAACACACACACACAAACACAAACTAGGAAATAGAAATTAGTATAATGTGTTTTCAGTCACACAGAAAACCTTCAGGCTTTAATGCCAACCAGACCCACGTGCTCTGGCCCCTTCCCACCAGTCCAGCACATGGCCTAAAGATGGGGTTCCAGAGTCAGAAACACCAGGGTTGAATCCTCGGCTCTGCGCCTTATGAGCTGGGGGATCCTCGAGAAAGTGTGCCAACCTCTGTCTGAGCTGCCAATTCCACATCCGTAAAATGGAGGTTCTGATGGCTCCCACCTCAGGCTGTATGGGAAGTTCAGGAGGGAACCGAGGAATGGGTGTGGACTTTGTTTTGAATTGTAGCCCTCTTACTGTTCTCTTTGGGCAAGTCCCCTCACTAGGGGAGCCTCAGCTTCCTCATCTCTAAAATAGGGTAATACAGGACACCTGGAAGCCTTGCTACACACTTCAAAAGATCTGTTTGTGGGGCGCCTGGGTGGCTCAGTGGGTTAAAGCCTCTGCCTTCGGCTCGGGTCATGGTCCCAGGGTCCTGGGATCGAGCCCCACATCGGGCTCTCTGCTCAGTGGGGAGCCTGCTTCCCCCTCTCTGCCTGCCTCTCTGCCTGCCTGTGATCTCTGTCTGTCAAATAAATAAACAAAATCTTTAAAAAAAAAAAAATCTGTTTGTAAGAACACCGTAACTCTGCAGGGCTGATTATGCTGAGTCTTTCCCTCTCGTTGTTGTTTTAAGATTTTATTCATTCACCTGACAGAGAGATCACAAGTAGGCAGAGAGGCAGACAGAGAGAGAGGGGGAAGCAGCTTCCCTGTCGAGCAGAGAGCCTGATGCAGGGCTCGATCCCAGGACCCTGAGACCATGACCTGAGCCGAAGGCAGAGGCTCAACCCACTGAGCCACCCAGGCGCCCCACTTTCCCTCTCATTGTTGTAAACCCCCTAGGTAACATCCCCAAGCCATTATATACTTCCCATCCTCAGAGTGCTTGTGTCTAGGAAAACAGACCAAGAAAAATGACAAGTGTATTTGTTTCCCCAGGTATCCATATTTCTAAAGGACAAAGTGCAGAATTCTAATGGCCGCTTTGTGTTGCCGGTGTCCGGGCCTGTTCCCTGGGGAACTGAAGTTCCTGGACTCATCAGGTGAGTTCTCAGCTGTAATTGTCAGACCAACGTCTGGGGTGCCAGGAAACCAACATGTGGGCCGCCACAGAGAGTGCTTCCCTGCTCCGTCCCCCGCTTCCTTCGGTAAAGCGTGGCAGTTAGGTCAGTTTCTCATGCCCCGCTGTGCCGCCCAGCGGACACTTGAGGCCAACCACCCAGTTCTTCAGGATTCACTTCCTCATCTGTTAAATGGTTGCTGTGAGTGTGGATAAGATAATAATGCTCTGAAGTGCTCATACGGCACCAGCATATAACGTGCGCTTGGTAAATATTATTATTACTGTATTATCACTATTATTGCTTCAGCCAACATCTTTATCTTGAAGGAGTGCATGAATTCCTTTTTGTCCCATAGTACCAAGAATAAAGAAGCCTCCAGGACTCCCCAAGCTTGGAGAACATTCCATGATGTCATATTTGTATTGTAGAATATTCAGCGACAAAGGCAAAGAAGTGAAGAAGGTAGAATTCAAGCATGGTGGGCACTATGTCACCGCACCAAAAGAAGGTTCTTTTGAACTTTATGGAGACCGCGTCCTGAAACTGGGAACCAATATGTAAGCAAATTCCCCCTCCCTGAATGAGTTCAAGTCCAAGGGAGGTCACTTCACTTAAAAAAGCAGCTTGACTTCCGCTATGAAAATCCCTACTGACATGTGAAATCGTTTCCCCTCAGATAAAATGCATGCAGAGCGCTGACATGTTCAAAGGGCGCCTAACATTTCCAAACATAAGGCAGCTCACCAGGCTGAAGTGATAAATGATAGTAAATGGCCATGGAAGAGAACTAGCCCAAACCCGTGTCCCAGGGGAGGTCAGAAAGGCGAGACCGTCACATAGTGTTCCTGTGCTCTGCGGTAGTATACATCCCTTCCCCAGAAGAGCCATTTCCACACAGTTTCGCGGGTATTTTTCTTTGGGAACGCGTGAAATCTGAGTGGCTGACACCCACTTCGTTATATTCTGTACTCCCAGCACATTTCTGGATACTTTTTTTTTTTTTTTAAGATTTTTATCCATTTATTTGACAGAGAGACACAGGGAGAGAGGGAACATAAGCAGGGGGAGTATGAGAGGAAGAAGCAGGCTTCCCGCTGAGCAGGGAGACTGATGCGGGGCTCGATCCCAGGACCCTGGGATCATGACCTGAGCCGAAGGCAGACACCTAACAACCAAGCCACCCAGGCGCTCCTCTGGATGCCTTTTAATGTCTCAAAATGAAAGTTACGCACTACATTTATGAGTTAGTGGGTGTGAAAGGGCTGGACGATGTTTTCACAGTTTTCTGTTGATACCAGGTACAGTATGAACCGGCCCGTGGAAACCCACATGTCTGGAGCATCCAAAAACTTAGCTTCCCGGACACAGGTGAGCTGCTGCCTTCCTTCTTCAACTTCAGAGCGTATTTCTCGACATAAAAATCTGGACCGGGAGAAGAGTGGAAACGCTAGACTTCAAAGCTAGCCAGCGTTTCCCTCACTCTCATTGTTTGCAATCTTCTCAGTTTGGCCTTACAAGTACAAAGGTTTTTAATTGTAGTTTCTCATGAAGACTTCCAGTGATCTGACTAATTAGGTAATTTTAGGCTCGGCTCAGCCACCATAATTAAGCAGGAACCACACACCAGGCCGGGTGAAATAGCATTGTACCCAGGGCCCTGGGTCTGCAGATGCTGAGTCCGTGCTCCCATGTCTCCCGATCATCAGAGCAATCCCCCATAATGCAGGGCTACCCTATATGATGCCATGGTAGCGAAGTTCAAGTGGGATTTCGGATTCTCTGAATTCCATCTTTATAAAATCTCGCAGAAGTAGCTACTAGCTAGCTCTAGGACAGGTCAGGAAATACCCAGCTCTTTGGGTATTTATTACTTATTTATTGAACAACTTCTACGGGCTGGGAACCCAGGGACGCAAAGTTGACTTAGAAGGAGAAATGGGCAGGCAGACCAAGGTGTCAGTATAAGCAAGGGCACCCAGGGACAAAAGAGCAGAGCGGTATTTGGGGGAAGCGGGGAGGCAGCATCTCTCCCGCTTGGCTAGATCATAATGCAACTGAGGGAGGTGGCCAGAGACTCGCCTAGACCAGGACCCTGGGGTCTGATTCGAAAGAGGCTTAAGCAATTTGGACTTTGCCATTTAGGCAAGATGCAGAGGGGTTTATCTCCAGTGAGGAAGAAGGGAGAGGAGAACTCTACTTTGGATAACTGGCGGCAGAGTGACAAAAAAAAAGGACAGCAGAAGAGGCAGAGCAGGGGGCAGCTGGGTTAGAGGAGCGGGCTTGGAAGGAGGGGTGAGTGTTGAGCGGGGCCAGACAGCAGGAGGGAATGGGTCTGGGGTGTGTTCACCACAGTGACCACCTGAGGGCAGTGTGGTAGCTCCTATGAAAGGAGTGCCCTTGGCCCTGGGGCATTGGCTGAGGCTCCTTGTAAATGCCCAGGGAACTAGATTGACGGAAGAGGAAGCAATGTTCTTCTCCTTCAAGGAGGAAGGTCGTCTGAGGAGAAGGGGGATGCCTGGGGCCCTCCACTCATCTTGAAAGTGTGAGAATCTCTGGTTTGCTGCCTTGCTAAAAGTCCTTCTGCTTCTGATGTAGATTGTTTGTTTAGGTTAAGCCTGTTCTCTACAATTTATTTGGACACAGTTCTTCCCAGGACAATTGAAACAGTTACTGTTTTGCCTGGTTCTGTAATACTGCCGTGGGTATCTGGGGTCTCAGCAGGAAACGTGATCACCTTCATGTGGCTAAAAATCATGAAATTGTTTCTGCAGGAAATCATTGCTCCAAACCCTCTTGCTAAAGAAGAGCTGAATTTCTTAGCCAGACTGATGGGAGGGATGGAGATTAAGAAACCCAGTGGCCCTGAGCCAGGATTCCGGTTGAATCTCTTCACCACGGATGAAGAGGAGGAGTATGTTTTAAACCTGTTTCTTCCAAGGCATATCTAAAAATCCTAAGTGTGATAAGAACCAAAAAATGGCCATTATAAACCAGTATCACTTATAAACATAGATGTAAAGGTCACAGAGGAAAACCTAGCAAATTCAATCACCTACTTAAAGAAGAATCCACCAGTATTAAATAGTCTGAACCTTCTGGATTCTTTCAAGAAATAGTTCTAAGGTTTTACTTAGCAAAGTGTAGCTGAACAAGAAATATTGGAAGTCAAGATAATCATAGTAAGAAAAATCTGTTAAGAAACCAGAGGGGAGTCAGAGCATGATATCTTTAGGATAAGGTAGTCTCCCCCCAAACCAATAAGGATAGTAACCCACCCAGATTTACATAGAGCTTTACAGTTTATAGAACACTTTGCACCATTATCTCACGTGATCCTCCTCACAACCCAATATAGAACTGGGAGATTCTAGTTCCGTACCCATTGACTAGCTTTTGTGCACTTCTGTGTGACAGGTACTATGGTAAGTGCCAGACACACGAAGATGGGAGTGTAAGACCTAGAGCCTGTCCTCAGAAGCTCGCAGGGTAGGAAGAGAATGTACCAGACATGAGTTAGTTCAGTGTCGTGTTATAATGTGCTAATAGAGGACACAGTGATTGACTTTGCACCGACAGATGGAGGGAGCTGGCATCTGGGCTTGGTCTTGGAGTTTGCCAAGCAGAGGAAGGGGGAAAAATATTCTCAGCCCAGTTCAGTACATGTAAAGGCGCAGAGACAGATAAGGACCTGACTTTCTGGAGCATAGGCTGCGCTGCTTGGGGAAAGGGCAGAAAGCTGAAGGGAAGCGGCAGAAGGTGAGGCAAAAAAAAAAAAAAAACCCGCTGCCAAATGATCAGATGCCAGTGTGCCACGCTGGCAAGGAGAAAACTCTAACCTTTGACCTGCTTCTCTACTGCCTCCTGCAGACAAGCAGCGCTCACCAGGCCAGAAGAGTTATCCTCCGAGGTTATCAACATACAAGCTACTCAGGTGGGTGCCAGTGATTACACAAGCCAGGGGGTCAGTCCCATCCTCATCTCGGGCTAACCTTGAATATCCCAGGCCCTCCCTCCCTCCCTCAGCAGCATGTACCCGGAGTCCCTATCCTGACACGCATCACAATGGCGGGGCAAATTTTAACACCATCTGCTCAGAGAGGCAGCTGTGCTGACACACCCCCTTCTCGGCCTTGCCCTCTCACTTCTCCAACAGGACCGGCAAAGGAACGAGGAGCTGGCTCGCATCATGGGGGAGTTTGAGGTCACAGAGCAGCCGAAGCAGAGTGCCAGCAAGGGGGACGATCTGCTGGCCATGATGGACGGGTTCTAGCTGCGCTGGCCTGGCACCCCCCACCCCGACCCCCGTGGTACCCCGCGGAGGCCCTCAGGGAGCAGAATGATGCTGCTGGTTTTCAAGCGAGTGAGCAGTTACTTCCCATCCCTGTCTGTGTTGTAACAAACTACACAAGCCTCCCTCAAGGAGTACCGTGTCTGCAAGGCACACACATACACATTTTCAACAAAATAGATTCTGCCTTTTAAACTGGACGTTTTCCATTTTCTTCTGCCTTATGGCAACTGTCCAAAGCATCCTGGGCCATAGGTTCAAGCGCCAGAGTCACTGAGGGGGCTCGCCTACTGCTGCTTTCCATCGTAGCTTTGCTGTGGACACCCGCAGCCCACAGAAGCCCATCTGCGAGCCATCACGAGACTTCAGAGCTTCCCGGGATGCACTCGGCCTTGGGAGTTGGCAATAGGTGGGAAAGGCAATTGAGGCCCAATTTAACCAGTCCTCCTCTGCCCGGCACCCTGGAAATTGTAACCTCAGAGGCCCAGTAAGCCCAGCCACGACAGGGAACACGCAGCTGGGCCCCATGTGGAGCAGGTGGGTGTCTGTTGTTCTCTTGCTACCTTTGTGTGGTGTGGGCTTATCCCATGTGGCAATGCATCCCAAGGAAACGGTTTGCTGGATGTGTACCCTCTCCCCCACAGAGTCTTACTCTGCCACTCAAGTGTTCTTGTCTGCTAAAGAACCGGCCTCCCCCCAGCATGGCGCACCATGACAGCCATCTCCACTTCGCCCTCAGTGGCCAGGCAGAGCCTTCAGTGAATAGGATACGTGGGAGGCACACATGCTGTGCCACTTTCCCTTCCCCAGACCAGATGGGTTACTTCCCCTGGCAGGAGGCCAAGTCTAATTAAGATCCATGTAAAATCTCTCAGGCCAGGGCTGCCCTAATTGCTTCAGGAAGAAGCATTAGCCCTCCACCGCATGTTCATCCTGGACTGAGTAACTGGCAGGCTCAGGGCCAGCCAACATCTAGAGGTCAAGGTCCATTGAGTCCCAGAGAGGGAATATCCAGAATGGCGGAAGGCAAGAGAGAAACAGAGCTGAGCTGGTCATTGCCTGAGATGGAGCCAACCACCAGGACCACTCAGGCTCCTGACACTGTGGCAAGAGTGGAGGCAGACATAGTTCTGGAACGTGAGGGCCAGGGAAGCTGTCCTTAGTGTGCCTAAGGCAAAGCGATTAGATACAGAAAGATAAATCACCAAATGAACTTATGTTCCTTCCTCCGGATGACAGCTTCACTTCTTACCTGCAGAAACCCACAGAAGGTGGTCTGGAGAGGAGAAGCAGATCGCACTGTAAACTGCTTGTTACAGTTTACAAAGTACCCTCTGTCTTAGTCTCTTTTAGGCAATCTGGCCACCAGTTGGCGTGGCCTGAAAGGGTGACAGAGGAAGGGAAAGGGTCTATCCTGTTCTGAGCTACAAACCCAGACTTCACCACTTGCTCTGAGCCTTGGAGGTGGGCCACCAGCTGCGGAGAAGCAGCCTCCTCCCTTTCCCTCTCCCAGAGCCATGCGGATGATGATTTCAAACGTGTCTGTTCCCTCAGAAAGTAAACAAGATACAGATCTCCGGGAGGACAGCCTTGTGATGAGGCAACCTCTGACTTTCAGGTCTCTCGACTTGCATAGATATTGAGAAAAACAAGTTTACCTGCATGGTGGTTGAGGGCAATCAAAAAAAGGAGGCAGGAGGAGGCAAAGAAAATGGAAGCCAGGGATTGCTCTGGCACGAATGTGAACTGGGTACTGGCCAGGTACTAACACCGCATCAGTGCTCGTTTGAAACGAGGCCCCCAGGTACGAGGGTGTCCCACCACAGCGCCCAGTGCACTTCTAGGGAAGGTGTCCCATCGTCAGAGTCAGGACACTGGCCTCTGGCCCCAGCCCTGCCCCAAATTCACCATGGCCTCTCGGGCAGTCATTCTCACTGAGCCTCGGTTCCCTTAGCTGGAAGAAAGAGAAAGAACTCGTCCGCTGGCATAAAGCCGGCTCGCCCACATACAGTGTTGAGTGCACAGATTGCTAGGCCCTGCCCCAGGTGGGAGCTGAGAACTGGGACTTATACCCACGCCATCCCTCAACCCCACTGGGGGCAAGTCTGCTCTCTCTCAGCATTCCTGGGACTACCCTCTTCTCAACTGAGTTTCGTACTCTTCCATTCCTGTTCATATACTGTTGGCATGCCCTAGATTATGGAAGGCAACGTTCTAGAAAAGTCTTCTGAATGAAAGTTCTTTGATGGTTCCCAGAAGAAAGGTGTAAAAAGTGAGAGTGAAGGGGGGAAAGAAAAGGGGGAAGGGTGTATTTAGCTCTCAGTTCGAAGACGAAAGCCCCCCTCCATCTAGTCCACATATGTATCTAGCAATTCCTTTTTTTTTTTTTTTTTTAAGATTTTATTTATTTACTTGACAGAGAGAGAGAGCAGAAGCAGGGAGAGCGGGAGAAGGAGAAATAGGCTCCCCACTGAGCAGGAAGTCCAATATGGGCTCAAACCCAGGACTCCGGGATCATGACCTGAGCGGAAGGCAGACGCCCAACTGACTGAGCCACCCAGGCGCCCCATGTATCCAGCCATTCTTAAAGGTGAACTCACTTCTTCCACCCCAGCATGGTAACCAGATCCCAGAGACCCTCAGGTGTAAAAAGGGTCGCAGTCCTTCGGCCGCTTGCACCTGGTTTATCACAGGTTTATATCCAGGACAGAAGCCAACTTAAGCTATGGGAAACCACAGAAAGAGAAATGCAAACTTTAAAAAATATATCTATTTACCACAGTATCTAATCATAAAGACCCAAATTAAAATCTGAAAACTAACACAACCTTTGCTTAACCTTCACTCCCTTTGTATTATGCCCTGGGTAACTCCTCTGCAGCTGCCAAATTCTGGACAGCTGGCAGGAGAGGGAGTTAAGGGAAGTGTTTACCAGGGGTTGGATTAAGGAAACCCCATCACAGATGGATCTTCCCCTCAGAGCTTTGTGACTTAGTGTGAAGTAAATTCTCAGCCTTTTCAACTCACCCTTTTCAAATGAGAATGTCAAAATGCACTCCAAGGGCCAATGGAAATTCCTCTGAATTATTTAACACTTCTCCCCACTATACACACACACACACACACACACACACACACACACACTACTTGTTTTTGGCCAATGGTGATTCTGCTGACAAAAATAACATTACCTTCTCTGTCGGTTCCCCAAACTACATGAAACCCCAGTTGCACTGGTCATGATGAAGCCAGTCCACTGAGCTGGGGGCAGGCCCGGGACACCTAAACCCCAGATGCACACATCTGCCCATCTGCTCAGATCACTCTGCCCTCCTTTGTCGTTATAAAAATCTCTAACTCCCTTTTGAAATGTTGGGGCCTTATTTGGCATTTTCAAGGGGAAGTCCTGGTGTCAGCCAAGGACCTTTGACATGGGTTTTCTGGAGGTCCTGAAGATCTCTCAGCTTCAGTTACAACTTCTCCCTGTGCTTTCCTTCATCTCTCCTCCCCACTTCAGCATATCTTTTATCTGCACCCTTCCTTCCCTCAGTCATACACCCAGCCTTCTTTCTGCACGTCGGACCGTATCTGAAGGGCTGCTGAGGTCGAACTCCCAGCCAAACTGCTCCCACCCACCCCTTGGGCCTCGGCTTCTCCCTGGCGGTCCTTGCTCCGCGGTTCACTTAGCAGCACTCCGGCTTCCCAGCTGCCTCCCCTCCCGTGCCGCCCCCTCCTCCAGCTCCTGTCACCAAAGATCCTTCTCCCTTCTCCTCCAGCCCTGACTTCCCCGACTCTGCCTGATGCAATGACCTGCTCTCCTCCCCATTCCCCTGGACCTCTGGAAGTTTCTTCTTGGCCCTGCTAAACTCCATTTTCTTCCTAAAACTCTCTTCCCTTTGGCCAGTGGCTCACATCCTACTTTCTGACCACACTTCCCCTTTCTCCCTCAGTGCCTCCTGATTGAGGATTGCTCTGCACGGTACAGATGTTGCTTTAGCCATTTATAAAAGTCTGTCAAAATAGCCAGGTCAGGAGCACCTCGGTGGCTCGGTTGGTTCAGCATCTGCCTTCAGCTCAAGTCCTGATTCAGAGGTCCTGGGATTGAGCCCTGGGCTGAGCTCCGCTCTCATCAGGGAGTTGTTGTTCCCTCTCCCTCCATTCCTGCCCCGCTGACTTTCTCTCTCTCTCTCAAATAAATAAAATCTTAAAAAAAAAAACAAAAACAAAAAAGGACTCTGTCAATTGCCAGATGGCCCCTATTTCACCCCCTGCTTCTCTTCCCAGTCCTCACTCTCCTCTCCCCCCTCACCCTGCCCCCCAGACCACAGGCTCTCCTGTGCCCTGCAGCACCCAAAAGTGTTGACATCACTTTCTTTCCGAGAGGCTGTTGTTTTCAACTATTAACTCGGACATCTCTGTGACCCCCTCCTCGCGTGCACTGCAGGCTCACCTTCCCTGAGACCTTCTGCATCACTCCATAACTCAGTGTCCGAACACTGATGTCATTTTTACTTATTTGGTACATTTACCTTGCTTTCAAAAGGCTGAAGAAACTTCTAAAATTAAATATAATACAGGGGTGCCTGGGTGGCTTAGTCGGTTGAGCACCTGACTCTTGCTTTTGGCTCAGGTCAGGATCTCACGGTCATGACACTGAGAGCCCTGAGTGGGGCTCCATGCTCAGCAGGGAGTCTGCTTCCTCTCTCCCTCTGTCCCTACCCCAGTTCCAGCGTGTGCTCTCGCTCTCTCTCTCTAAAATAAATCTCTTTTTTTAAATAAATAAATCTCTTTTTTTGAAGATTTTATTTATTTGACAGAGATCACAAGTAGGCAGAGAGGCAGGCAGAGGGGGGGAGGGGTGGGGAGTGGAGCAGGCTCCCCGCCAAGCAGAGAGCCTATGTGGGGCTTGATCCCAGGACCCCGAGGTCATGACCTGAGCAGAAGGCAGAGGCTTTAACCCACTGAGCCACCCAGACACCACTATAAATAAATCTTTAAATGTAATACAGAATAGGACAGTTTTCCATAGAAAGGAACTAGAAACAATGGGTAGAAGTTACCAAAAACATCCTAACACTGGACTCAGACGCCTGGGAGCAAGGGACTGTTGAGGGGTTTGGGCACCGGGTGCTGACTTGGAGCAGGGGACCTGGGTATTGCCCTCTCGGGATTCTGTGATCCTCTGACAATTAGAAACTAAACCATAGGGGCGCCTGGGCGGCTCAGTGGGTTAAAACCTCTGCCTTCGGCTCGGGTCATGATCCCAGGGTCCTGGGACGAGCCCCGCATCGGGCTCTCTGCTCAGCTGGGAGCCTGCTTCCCTCCCTCTCTCTGCCCAGCTGGGAGCCTGCTTCCCTCTCTCTCTCTGCCTGCCTCTCTGCCTACTTGTGATCTCTGTCTGTCAAATAAATAAATAAATAATCTTTTAAAAAAAGAAGAAGAAAGAAACTAAACCGTAACAGCTCATCTAACGGGAACAGAGACATTCGACACTCCTGAAATGAAGGCGATTGAAGTGGACCCAGCCCTAGGCTAGGTGTTTGGCTGCAAAAAACTGAAACCAATTCTGGCTACTTGACAAGGAATCTACTTAAAGGGCTTTGGGCAACTCAGAGTTGTCAGGAAGACCGGAGAAGCGTGAGAGAATGGCCAGGAGCCGAGGAAGGGCAGGCGACTCCAGGGCCAGCCGCAGCTTTAGCAACGGGCCTGGGATGGTACAGACACAGACACAGAACCTGAACAGTCCCTGCTGACTTGGGTCCCAAGCCCATGCCATAGCCGACAAGGATCAGAGACAATTTCTGGCCCTTAAATTATCTGTAGTAGGAAGCAGAACCCCACTTCCCACAGAAATGCATAGAATGTCAGATTCCTCCAAATGTGAGGAAAGGAATTTAATTGGCTAAGTAGCCAAAAAATTAGATAGCCCCCACAGGGTCATCCCACCATCTCTCAAGATACCCAGAGTTACAATTTAAATCACCGAGGGACTCCTGGCTGGCTCAGTCAGAAAAGCATGCAACCTTTGACCTCGGGGTTGTGAGTTCAAGCCCCAAACTGGGTATAGAGATTACCAAAAAAATAAATAAACTTAAAAAAAATTTTTTAGGGGCGCCTGGGTGGCTCAGTCAGTTAAGCATCCAGCTCTTGATTTTGGCTCAGGTCATGATCTCAAGGTCCTGAGATCAAGCCCTGTCTTGGGCTGCATACTCAACAGGGAGTCTGCTTGAGATTCTTTCTCTCCCTCTCCCTCTCTGCTCCTCCCCCAGAGCACATCCACTCTCTCTCTGTCCCTCAAATAAATAAATCTTGTATCCATTTCTTTGAGAGAAAGAGAAAGCACAAGCAGAGGGAAGAGGCAGAAGGAGAAGCAGACTCCCTGCTGAGCGGGGAGCCTGACATGGGGCTTGATCCCAGAACCCCCGAGATCATGACCCGAGCTGAAGGCAAGACACTTAACCAAATCACCCAGGTGCCCCAATAAATAAATCTTAAAAAAAAGACTCTGTTAGTCATTGGTTCCTCCTCTCCCCACCCACACTCCAGATCTAATCAGCCTTCAAAGAGTCTGATTAACTTGTTTCAGTCTCCAACATTCAGCCCTGCTTTCCATTCCCACTGCCACCAACTTTACTCAGATCCCTGTCACCTCAACACATTCATAACCAGTGTTCCTCCTATAACTGGTTTGTAGTGTGAAACATTTGGGCCTCCTAGGGTTTTCTCTATCTCAGCACCTAGGAGACTAGTTGGGGAGGAAATAAGATTCACATAAATAAGTATGGTGAATGTGCTTATGAGAACAACATACATACAGCAAGCAACATGTTACAGGGGTTAGGGGAGAGACATCACTCCCAAAGGGGGTAATCACTATAGACTTGAGAAAGGTACAGCAACTGAACCAGGCTTCGAAGGAGAGATTGGACTTAACAGCCAAGGATAAACAAAAGAGGATCCAAGGCAGATGCAGCAGGATAACAAAGGCAGAGGCAGGAGTGGAGGGCTTGTCTGAGTTGCTGAATGGCTAGGTCTACCTAGAGAGGAGGACACCGGATCTCAAATTTTAGTGTGCATTATTGGATGTGAAGATTTCCGAGCTCCGCTTCTGATTCTGTGAGACAAAGCCTTCCATGAAAGCAACTTGTTCCCATACCACACTTTAAGAAACACTGCTTGGAGGGCTTGAGTAGAGAACCTAAGAGAGATCCAGCTGGAACATGAGTTGGAATCAGATCAGTGTCAGCCCTGGAACCTTTTCTGCTTGTGAATCAAAAATTTTCTTAGCAGGTGAATTATGAGATCATAACTGTATTTTGAATCCATTCATGAGTGGACCAGTAAGATGGTTTTTATCATGAATCAAATGAGAGAAAGAAGGCCTCAACTGGGTTGGCAGCAGTCAAAATGAAAAGGCAAGTAAAAGGTGGGAGACCCTTCTTCCAAGACTTTGCAGGGCTCAGTGACTGATAGGTGCAGCGAATCAGGAAATGATCAAGCTTATCCTGCTTATTCCAGGTGCCCAATTTGAGTAGCTGAAAAATGGTGGTAGCAACCACAGAAATAGAAAAATTCAGGGCAACAACCAATTTGGGAAGGACATAAATCTGTCTTGTAGACATGCTGACTTTCAAGTACTACTAAGACATGTGGGAATAACCGTCAGACAGTTGGAAAATGGAGTTCTGCAGAGCAGTCTGGGATGGTGTGCTAGACAAGAGACTCAGGACATAGTAGTAGGCAGCATGGATAGATGTGACCAATTAGAGAGGGAGGCTGGAAATACAGCCCCAGAGAAAGCACACACATTAGGGAGCAGGAGAATGAGGCTTAAAAAAACGAGAGAGACGGAGAAGAAACAGTCAGAAACCTGTGAAACCAAATGATACAATGCCCCCTGGGGCTGGGGGGTGGGGGAAGGGGAGGGAGGGAAAAAAAAAACCCGAGGAGGAGAATCCTCGCGAAGTTGGGAAAAGGACTACACTTGGAGAACCACAGGTATAGAGGCCTCCTCAAGAAGTTCAAGTGTGAAAGGTAGGAGAACAAGAGTAGCTTGCATGGAGGACAAAGGCAGATTCTATTTTTAGAATGAGAAGAGACCAACTGTGATCTTTCCGAAAAGGGAAAGCCTCCTGGGGGAGCCGGAAATCAATGAGAGAGTGAAGGAATGAAACAAGCCTACCTCTTATGGAGCCAGGTGCTTTCACATATGAATGAAGGTCCATTCTCAGAGATGGACACTACCTTGTTTTTTTCTGACAGGGAAATTGAAGCTTTTACCATGGCTATAGAGGGACCTTTGAAAAATGTAAATCAGATCACGTCACACACACACACCCCCATAGCCTATCATTGCATTTCTAGTAACACCTGAGGAAACCTGAGCACAAAGAGGATGATTCACTTGTGGAAAGTCATTTAGCAGGGAGCAGATTTGAAGCTAGGCACTGCCTCCAGAGCCTGCACTCCTAACCAGAAATCCAAATCCCTTACTTTGGCTTACAAAGCCATAAGTGCTCGGGTTCTTGCTTCCTCTCCCACCTCTTGGCATACCACTGTCCTGTCTTACTGGCTTCTCAGTTTTTCCAAACTGGAGAGCACATTTCCATCAGGTCCTTTGCACAAACACTTCCTTCTAATCGCGGTGCTCCTCTCCTAGGTTTCACAAATTGGCTTTATGTCATTGATCTCAGCTCAGATGTCACCGTCTCAGGACATCCCTGATCATCGAATAAAAAGCCATTCGGTCACTATCACATCTGAAGGACTTTTATCATTTTCTTGTTTGCTTTCGTACGGACGCCCGCCAGATATATGGATCGCCAGATCAGGGAGCTGATCATCTCCTTGGTCACCGCTGTGTGTTCCAGAGCCTGGGAGGCGGCCTGACGCAAGGAGCAGGCTCAATGAGTAATTTGTTTAAAGAATGAATGGCTCCAGTGACGAAGACACCCCAAGACGCAGGCCCGGAGTCGCCCGAGCGCGAGCGCGCCGCCCGCGAGGCATTCTGGGGGTTGTAGTTCCGGCCGCATCCGCGGTGGCGCAAGCATAAGTCGGCCGCGCTCTCTATGTACCGGGAGGACAGAGCGGCCCGGCTGTTGCCATGGCTTCTCGGTCCCGCCGGGGGAGGGAGGCGGCCACACTAGGCGCCAGCTAGTTTGGGCGAGGAGGCGGGCCGGGAAGCGGAAGAAGTCGGGTGCTGTGGGTCCCGGAGCCTGGGGCGGAGCTCGGGGGCGCCCGGAACCCCGGAGAGCTGCGGGAAGCCGGGGAAGCGCTTCCTTCCCGATTTGCCGAGTAGAGCCCATCTCCCCACGCCCACCCCCACTGCTCCGTGAGTAAAGGGTCGTCACCATCCCCATTTTCCTGCTGGGCTGACAGGCTTGAAGAAGCTCAGCGGCTTGCCCGAGGTCGCTCACTTGGGAAGTGGCAGAACCCGCCCCAGAGCCCGGGACTGCCCCTTTAGCGTCCCCCCAACCCCACCGGGCGACCCCCACCCCCACCCTGGGCAGCCCTTACTCTCGCCGGGGGGGGGGGGCGCATTCTGGTGAAGCCTGGGTGGGGTCTTTTACACTCCTCCGGCTCGACGCCCCCGTCGGTGGTGTGGTCTGGCTTGCCACACTTAACGCCACCTCTGCACAGCCTGGGGTCGGGGTTGAGTGAGGTCTCGGACGAAAGTTCCACCACCGTCCACTGAGAGTCCGAAAGGAGGGACTAGATAAGACAGAGTTGCATTCATACAGCATCAGGACGTGATGAAAGCGAAGCATATTCCCTGTGGAGGGATTCGGTTAGCCTCGTTTGGCCTCTGGTTTAATAGATGTGGAAACAGGTTCAGAGACATGAAATAACTAACTGTCCTAGGTTTACAGGGTTTATGGGTGGAGTCCTCACTCCAGCCTACTATTCTCTGCCTTCAAAACGCACGTGCTTTATATGCGGCCATGTTGGGGGGGTTTGTAGTTGTTGTTTTCCAATTTACCAAAATTTCTACTTCCATGGTGGTTGCAGGTGTAGACCAGTCATTCTGGGAGCATGGGCCCCGGCCCAGCAACATCAGTGTTAACTGAGAACATGTTAGAAATTACCATTATTTGGCACCACCTCACACCTACTAAGTTTGAAACCTAGAGGGGAACCCAGCATTCTGCAATTTAACAAGTCCTCAGGTGATTCGGATACACAGTATCATGTGAGAACTACAGGTGATTGATGTAGGGATCATGGTGAAGTTCAGATTCTTTCAGTTGGTCTGGGGAGAGACCAGAGATTCTGCATTTTTTTTTAAAAGATTTTATTTATTTTTTATTTGAGCGAAAGAGAGCAAGAGAGTACAAGCAAGAGGAGGGGCAGAGGGGCGCCTGGGTGGCTCAGTGGGTTAAAGCCTCTGCCTTCGGCTCAGGTCATGATCCCAGGGTCCTGGGATCAAGCCCCGCGTTGGGCTCTCTGCTCAGTGGGGAGCCTGCTTTCTTCTCTCTCTCTGCCTGCCTCTCTACCTAGTTGTGATTTCTCTCTGTCAAATAAATAAAATATTTAAAAAAAAAAAAAGGAGGGGCAGAGGGAGAGGAGGAAGCAGACTCCGCTCTGAGCAAGGAGCCCAGTGTGGGACTTGATCCCAAGACCCTGGGTCCTGACCTGAGCCAAAGCCAGCTGCTTAAGCAGCTGAGCTGCCCAGGCCGCCCAGGATTCTGCATTCGTAGCAAGGTCCTGGGTTATGCTGCTAGTGCTGGTCCACAGATCACACTTTGGGTAGCAAGGTTGTAAACTACACCTGAGAGCAGCTCTTCTCAAACTTGGACGCTCATCAGAATTACTTGTGGAACTTTTAAAAACAGGATACCCACTGAGCCAGCATCGGGCTCCCAGCTCCACAGGGAGTCTGCTTCTCTCTCTGACCTTCTCCTCGCTCATGCTCTCTCTCACTGTCTCTCTCTCAAGTAAATAAATAAAATCTTTAAAAAATAAAAATAAAAAAAAATAAAAACAGGATACCCTGGGGCGCCTGGGTGGCTCAGTGGGTTAAAGCCTCTGCCTTCAGCTCGGGTCATGATCCCAGGGTCCTGGGAATCGAACCCCACATTGGGCTCTCTGCTCCGCGGGGAGCCTGCTTCCTCCTCTCTCTCTGCCTGCCTCTCTGCCTAGTTGTGATTTCTCTCTGTCAAATAAACAAAATATTTAAAAAACACACACAAAAAAACCAGGATACCCAGGCCCCACCCCTGACCGAATGAATCAGACCTTTTGGGCGGTGGCAGCCGGGAAAAATCCACCAGGTGATAGAACATGCAGCAGTGTGGGGTCAGGCGTCAGGAAGTGATAGATTTGAATCCCAGCACCTCCAGGCATCAGCTGTGTGACCTTGGGCAAGTCATGTCCCATCTCTTGCTCATATTTTCTTTATTTACAAGATGAGTAGAAGTACTTGTTGGCTTGCCTGGTAGTGGAAGGGTTCTGTGAGACATGTGCAAGTGTGAGACGTGTGCAATCACCTGGCCCAAAGGGTGTTCCGCAGACACAGAGATTGGGGAGCCTGGCCAGGCCAACTTGGAGAGATCTGTGCTAGAGCCTGGTGGAGGGGAGCTGGCAGTTGTAGCCCCCAAGCCTGCCACAGCGCCCGTCTATGTGCTCCTGCTCCCACAGCCAGCAGCTCTGGGCGTGGAAGCATGGCGGTGAGCCACTCGGTGAAGGAGCGGACCATCTCCGAGAACAGCCTCATCATCCTGCTGCAGGGCCTCCAGGGCCAGGTGACCACCGTGGACCTGAGGGATGAGAGCGTGGCTCGCGGCCGCATAGACAATGTCGATGCTTTCATGAACATCCGCCTAGCCAACGTCACGTATACAGACCGCTGGGGACATCAGGTCGAGCTGGATGACCTCTTCGTGACTGGCCGCAACGTCCGCTACGTCCACATCCCCGACGACGTGAACATCACGGCCACCATCGAGCAGCAGCTGCAGGTCATCCACCGGGTGCGCAACTTCGGCAGCAAGGGCCAAGGCCGCCGGGAGTTCCCCTCTAAAAAATACAAATGAGCCTTCTCCTCGGCCAGCCCCTGTCCCCACTCAGGTTCCTCAGGAGTTCTACTGAGCCAACCCCCGCCTGCTCCCCTCCCTGCCCAGAGCCCAGGAAGAGAGCAGGGCCGGCCCAGAGACCGGGTCTCGGACAGACACCCCCGTCACAGCTGCCTTTCAGACTCATGCTGGGATCCCACTTATCTGTCTGTGGCCTTGATCATTTACATCAGGATCTGAGGTACGGATTGCGGGCATCTGTCAAGTAGTCGTCGGCCCTCTCCCGGTGCAGGTTTTGGAGCGTACTCAAACTCAGCCACCCCTGAGTGTTCGGGTTTCTCACTGTTGTGTTTACTTTCTCATAAAACTTGGATATAAACAAAGCCATGCCTCATACTTTCCTTGATGTATGCTGGGCTCCGTGTGGGTCCAGCATGGTAGACAGTGGGCTTAAACTTGGGAGCACATTGGAATCCCTCGACCCACATTAGCTATTCAGATTTAATTGGTGTGGGGTGTAGCCTGGATACTGGGATTCTTTTTAAGTTTCTCAGGTGAGAGGCACCTGAGTGGTTCAGTCATTAAGCCTCTGTCTTCGGCTCAGGTCATGATCCCAGGGTCCTAGGATCAAGTCCCTCATCAGGCTCCCTGTTCTGAGGGGAATCTGCTTCTCCCTCTCCCTCTGCTGCTCCCTCCTGCTCCTCCCTCTTTCTCTCTCTGTCTCAAATAAAAATCTTAAAAAAAAAAAAAAAATTCTAAAATTTTCAGGCAATACTACTAAGCAGCAAAGTTTGAGAATTGTAGGTGAGTGCTTCAGTTTGGCCTGATGGAAAGTGGCTTTTCTGGTCAGATTCCCTGTTAAAGAGGCTGTTCGTCTTCTTGCTCTTTCCTGAGGTAGAGAGGTTGAGGTAATCCTGGGCCTTCCCCTCAAGTGTGGGAGTTTATCCAACAGGAAGAAATCAGGGTCTGATTCTGAGAAGTTTTTGGGGTCCTCGGGAAGAAGGGGCTCTCATGGGCAGAAGCCAAGTCTTTGCCATAGCTGCTATGCAGCGTACCAGCCCTGCCACGGGCAAGCAATGGTCCCAGCAAAAGCAGCTGTGTCCTCATCAAATATTCAGAGAGCCGCTGCCACAAGGCAGGCCTGCTGCTGAACACACACTGTCAAATTAGATATGGTCCCTTCCGGAGCGGGGCTTCCCGTCCAGTGGAGGAGGGGGTCAAGAACCAAGAACTCAGGCTGAAATCCAGCCTGAGGACTGCAGCATCGAGTCTCGAGTAAGGCAGGGGCGTTTGACCTTCAGATGCTTTCATTTCTCTAGGGGGACTTGAAAGGAATGTGTTCACTTGGGCAATAGCAGCCTGAGGCATCCGGTCGCCTCCCCTCCCAGTCTTCATCAAAGTGTGGTCCTTGAGCAACCTCATCAGAACCAACTGGGACGTGTCTAGAAAAGCCGCTTTGCTGGCTCCCCCTTCCCCAGATGTGAACCAGAATCCAGAACCCAGGAATCTGCATCATTAACACACACACACACACACACACACACACACACACACACACCCACCATGACTCTTTTTTTTTTTTAATCTTTTTTTTAAGATTTTATTTATTTATTTGACAGATAGAGATCACAAGTATGCAGAGAGGCAGGCAGAGACAGAGAGGAGAAAGCAGGCTCCCTGCTGAGCAGAGAGCCCGATGTGGGGCTCGATCCCAGGACCCCGAGATCATGACCTGAGCCGAAGGCAGAGGCCCAACCCACTGAGCCACCCAGGTGCCCCCACCATGACTCTTTTGAATACTGTTTATTTCATCACCTACAGGTCGCAGAAGTCCCTGAGACTTGACCTTTGCCTTCAGGAGAGAACAGAAGGTTCTAGCAGGGAGAAGACAACTCTGAGTTTCCAGGCCCCTCTGACAGCCCCAGTTAAGGGGAGCGACACCACTGCTCCGAGAAACCACAAGGCAAGCACAGAAGGGAGGTTCTCACTGTGGAGATGTCTCTGCGCTTGAAGTAAGCAAGGAGGGCCACCCTGTCTGGAGTGACGAATGCTGGGGGAGTCCCACAGCAGCCTTCATTGCAGACGTTTCCAAACGTGAAGAAGGCTTATGCTGGGAGTTTGGCCTGGAGATGAACAAGAGGTCCAGTTCTATTAAACGGTGTGCCTGCAACTTCCATAGCCTCCGCAGAGCAAGGGAGAGCCCCCAGGCCGGGGAGGGAAGCTGGCAGGCTAGCTCAGACTGCTGAGACGGGCACGTGTCCTCCTTCCAGAAGCATGGTGTGCCAGACCCCGCAGGCCCACTGTTGTCCCCATGTGAGGCACTGGAAGGATAGAGCAGAAGGAGGGGAGACAGACCTGCCGAGATACACTTCTGCTGAACCCTTGGGGTAGAGCACAGCTAAGTCTTCAAACCCCAGGGATAGGGGTATTTTGGCATCTGGTCCTGGATTACTGGGAAAAGCTGTCAGGGGCCCAGGAAGTATTGGGGGGCGGGAGAGCTTAGTGCCCATCAGGCCATAATGAGCCAGATTTCCCCAATGGCTACATACCATTCATTCCACTAAGCTGTATCTGGTTACAATACCAGCTACTGAAGGAACGTCAGGATGGACAAGGGTCCTTCCCCTGGAAAGCTGACATGTCAGAGGGGAAGACTGACAATTAAAAAAGTAAAAATTCTTACAGATGTCATGAAGGAAATAAACAAGGTACTTGAGAGAGAACGCAGAGGTGGTTTTATTTTGGGAAGTATGGTCTGAAGAAGTGAAATGTAAACCAAGGAGTCTGCTGTTTAAAGACCAAGGGAAGGCAGAAAAAACTGCCAGTGCAAAGATCCTGCGGTGGGAACCCGGGAGGTGGGGGGCAGTAACAGGACCACTGTGACCATCAGAGGGGAGAGAGAAAAGTGAGGCTAGAGAAGGACAGAACTGGGGCAAATGATACCAGGCCTTGTGCGTGAGGAGTGTAGCTGGTTCCAGTTTCCAGTGAACTTGAATTTTTCCTAACTCAGCAGAGTTCCTACTTCACCCCATTCAGCCAGAGTAGCAGAAACTCAATGCCGCTGATTCAAAGTTCTCCCTTTCCTTGGAACTGATTGAATTCCAGCGCATTTCCCTTGAAGATGGCCATCGTGGGAAAGGTGGTCTGGTCTGGTGCTCATCCCATCACACTAGCATCGCTGAGATGTCCTCATTTCCTTCTGGCCTTTTGTGATCAGCCCACTCAGGCTGCCACCCAGTCACTCCTCCGTGACACACAGACCCTTTCAGGAGTAACCCATACACCTCTCTTGGCATTTAGATTTTTATTCTACTTTTCCCAGGCCATATTAGGCCCAGGAAATTCTTAGGCTCTTGGCTTATTTAGGCCCTGTTTGCCCAAATGTAGCACACAGCTCTTTCTTTGGAGGGTTTTGTTACTGCCTGGCACTCCCCCAGGAAAAGAGCTCAGATCTTGGTGCGTCCCAGGCCTGGACACCGGTTGACCCTCCAGCTCCCAGGCTAAGGAGAAGCTGGTCTAGTCTCAGGGACCACCCCACTCCCCCCACCGAGTCTCAGTCTCCCAGATCCCCCTTGCTACACAGTTTTCTAAATTTGTACGTGCACAGAAATTCTTTCCATTCCTCCCCGAAGGCTAAGCTTTTGGAATTCAGAAGCTAAAAATGAGCTCTGCATTCTGTTGTATCATTTGTTTCCCGAAGTCATGAAGGCAGAGTAACCTAACTCTCTGCAGGGGGGAAGGAAGGGACACCAAGGAAAAGATGAAAAACATCTTTCCAAGTGTTATCGCCCCATTGGATTTGGTGTTTTGCTGCTCACTGCTGTGGCCTTTGTTCAAGCCTGAGTATACACCAACATGGGGAGGCCCAGTTGATGACTGAGCCCCCAGAAATTCTGATTGCCCAGGTGGCCTGGTGGGTCCCCATCTTGCCCTGCCCTCCTGGAGAGAAGAGTGCAGGGGGTCTCTGTCATTTGGAGGAGGGGACTGAGAGGCTGGGCATACAGCTGGAAGTTCACATCTCCCTGGGGGCCACCCAAGTGATGGAGCTCCTTGCCCCCCCCAACCCCTTGGATCTCAGCTGGATGGGATGTGAAGGAGAGCATCCAGCGCCCTGAGTTCCAATCTGGCATCCCCAGCTGAAGGGCCCCCCGCTCCAGGGCAAAGGGAGTCCCTTGATCTCCTGTCAATGTTCCAGAAAGGACCCAGAGAAACAGCACATGGTATGTGAAGGGTGACCAAGCTGGTGTGCTCTCTGTTTCGGGCTGAAATTAAACAGAGCGGCGATCATTCTGGCTTGCTCCCCCAATCACATGCCCCAGCGTCTGTAAAGTGAGGCTTATAATCAATAAAAGGGAAGAAATGACTTGATGTAGGTTGTATGAGAGACAAAATCTTACTGAATATGAGGCTTGCGTGGAGGGAAGATTCTAACAGAAGCTTTGACGGCAAGAGGATCAGGAACCACTGATCCAATCCAACTCTGTCATTTTATAGTTGAGGAAACTGAGGCCCAGTTTCTTCAGAGTGAAAGGGAAGGAGGAGGGCTCTTCCCAGGCCCCATGGTGAAGTTAATGGCTGAATGCCAAGATAGTTGTCACAAATAGCTACAATTTGCTGACTCCAACTGCTGGCCCAGACCTGTATCAGGGGCGGCGGGAGGGCAGAGCCATAGTCTTTTTAGTCCCCCGGGGCCCCCAACATCTCAGTGCTCTGTACATAGCAGGCACACCATAAATCTTCACATGATGGAAGAATCCTCTCCTTTGATCACAGCAACAACCGGGAGGTATATCTTAATAGCCTTATGTTACAGATGTGCCACCAGGCCCAGAGAAGTTAAGTGACTTGCTCAGGATCTCACGATCAAAGAGCCAGGGAATAACACAGTGGGGATTTGAACTCAAGTCTGTAGGACTCCAGCTCCGTGATCTTAACTACTGCACTGCACCGTTCTGCTTCCCAGCACTCCTGACATCACACCGATGGCAAAAAGAAGCCGTGCGCCTTCTTACCTCCGTGGTGGCCCCCACCGGCGTGTGGGGCTGGCACTTGAAACTCTGCCATACCCAGGCCTTGGGGCTTGGCCACAAGGAGAAGTCAAAAGCCAGCAGCACGCAGGGTGTGCTGGGTCACAGAAGCCTGAGGAAGCTCCTCAGGGGTGAAGGTTTCTTCCTCTCCTTCTGTGACAGGCAGATCTGCCTATACCTCATCGAGCAAGCATCTTTGCTGTTGTGACAGGCGTCACTTTGTTATGGCAGTACCGTCTGCTGGCGTGCCCAAAGTTGGAGAGCCAGCAGGCAGCAGGAGTGCGTAAGTGTGTGTGAGTGTATGTGTATGTGTGTGTGTGTGTGTGTGTGTGAGTGGTGCAGCCAGTCATCTCATGTTGGTGTCCTGACGACAATTTCTCATTTCCTCTGGCTGGCACCTTTTGTTTTTATTCATTACCTCTTCTCCCTTCTTTTTTCTTCCTCCTTCTCTTCTTTGTTAAAATGCTATATTGTGAGGCAACTGGAAGTCTCTGTCTGGGGGTTGGGGATGGTGGTGTCAGCTCCAAGTGACTCATCTAGCTGATAATTAGAGCTCTGAAAAACCCAAAACTCATTCCTGGCAGAGTCAGGGCTTCCGGAATTCCTAGGCTTTTCCCTTTTTGTCAGAGACAGAAGCTGGGGGCCGTGGCCTGGCTCCTTTGTGCCTGACTTTCAGTTCCCAACCTTACCGAGGTGAGCGCGAGCACTTTTACTGGCCAGGTCCTGTGAGAAGCTGTTTCCATCCTCACCCAGTCCTCTCAGTGATCCCATGAAGTGTGATCCCTACTCTCACAGAATGGTAGTAAGGTCAGGGAACCCACACAAAGTCACTCAGCTTGTGAGAGACGCAGCAAGGACTCAAATCTAGCCTTTCTGGAATCTGCCAGACTTGGTTCAAATGACAACCCTGTCGTTATTAGCTGTATGTCTTGGGAGAGGTTACTTCCCCTCTCAGAACTCTAGCTGCTGCTGCTTCTGTAAACAGACTCCCAACACTGATGCCTCTGAAGTGCTTAACACAGCGTGTGACACAACAGCAGGGAGCCGTTTTGATTACAGTTGTCACTTAGTCCTGTCGGCCCAGTGGGCGCCAGGTGTTCCGAGAGACAAAGAGACGGACACAGAGGAGACGGCCAGATTCACACCGACTCTCGTGTCCTGGTACGGCTTGTGTGGAGATGACACAAATGCACATACAGGGAAGCACCTGGCCACACGCCCCTAGGAAAACCCAGCAGCACACATAGGCTTGGAGATGTATGCCCACACATGGATACAGAGTGACGCAGGAGACCGCCGGAAAGACACCCGGGAGTTAGACAGTCACATGTGGCCAGCACACTGGCTCACACCTCTGAGACAAAGGATTGGGGCCACGGCCGTTGGTGCCACTGCTACTGAGCCCTTCTAGCTGCTTCTGGATGCCAGAGGAGGGAAGCCAGGCTCTCAGAGGGCCTCCGTGAGTCACCCGCCTGATGCAATCCCTTTAAAGGGCTCATCTGCTGGTGCAAGAAGCTGATTCATGGAGGGCGTGGTTGCTGGAGGAGGAGGAGAAAGGGACCGAAACTGCAGCAGGAGGGACTGAGAGGTTAGATGGTTGGAATTGTGAAAAGGACCTCTTCACTGTAAACGTCCCTGGTCAAGGCTCCAGGGATCTTCAGGTTGGAGCGGGGTTTCTACAAAGGCGAGGGGCGCTGGGTGAAATAAATTGTGAGGGCTGAGACGGGAATTCCTGTGATTTCATTGAGTCCAACTGCAGCCGCTCCCCGCACAGAGCTACAGAAACCGAGAAATGGGGATCAAGGAAGAGCCATTTGTCTGACAAATACACTGCAACTGGCCGATCTTGCAACTGCCGGAGACTTCTCCCAACCCGGCAGGGCGAGTGTAGGGCACGCGAGGTCCTGCCGGGTCGGGACGCGGGCGGTGTGCGCGTCCCAGCCTCACCGCAGACGTAGATAAGCGGTAAGTACCGCCCCTTTAGTGAGGCAGCCTCCAATCCTGTTACAGGTTTCGGCCCAGTCCCCATCCTGAGCCAATCCTCAATCGGATTTCAGCCTCCCGCCTGAAGGCTTCCGCCCATCCTCAAGATGGCGCCCCAATCCCGAGGCCGCGGGGCTGCAGACACAGGAGAGGGGCGGGGTTCGGGGAGAGGGGTGGGTCTGCGGCTCTGGCCCGAGAGGAGGGGGCGGTGCGTCACTTCCGTTGTCAGGTGGCGGCGCCGCAGCCATGGAGGGAGGCGGCGTCGGCGGTGGCGGCTCGGGTGGCTGCGCTGGGAGGCGGCGGTGAGCGGCTCCCACGCTCCCGGCCCGGCCCCGGCCCCCCGGGACGGAGCGCCGAGCAGTCCCGGCTCCGGGCTACGGACTATGGGCGAGCAGCGCTGAGCACCGGGGGAAGGTGAGGGCGGGGGTCCCGGAGCCCGGAGCCAGGCGGGGGCGGTGCGGATTGGCGGGGCGGGCCTCAGCGGCCGTGGCGGTGGGACCCGGGTGACACCCCGAGGCCGTCCGGGTGCGACAGAAACGGCAACAGCGAACGCCCCCTCCTCTGCTGGGGTCTGCCCTTCCGGAGCGGCGGGGCCGGGGGCTGCTGTGCGCGGGGTACCGGCCGGCCGCGGGGAGACTCCGTCCGGCCGGAGCTCCGGGAGGTGGGCACTGCCAGCCTTTCTCGGAGTCATTCGGCCAGTAGTGAGGGCACGGCCGTTTGAACTCAGCTAGCCCCAAGAGACACCCTCTGGCTCTCCATGCTTTCCTCCCGATCCCGAGAGGGACTTGAAAGTTAGAAGGAGTCCCCAGGGCGGGCCAGCCACGGCTTCCTCCAGGAGTTCTCATCCGTCAAAGTTAAGGAAATTTGGGCATCGCGGGAGGCGTTCAGGTGCGGGTCAGAGCTACCTGGATGCCAGTGCTGCGTTTGGCTGGCCTTTTCCTGGGAGATAGCACGCCGCTGTGGTCAGTGTCACCTGCAGTGCCAGGTCAGGCCCGCCCATTCCCACACCACTCGGCCACACCTTCCGGGCTGTGGGTAAGGGCTTTGGGATTTCCGACGCTGCGTTCTCTGCCAACCCCCACTCCCTAGGTTTGATACCCGTTTGTTGGCGGAAGGAAGAGATGACAGCTGCCTTTGGTGGCAGGATAGACTTTGCTCTGTTTTAAGTCACGGGAGAAACCGGTTGGCTTTGCGTGGTTTTGAGAGCAGTGGGGAAGAAGGTAGTCACCCTGGGCTGGGCACATTTTCCTCTTGGCTTAGCTTTGCATGAGATAAGGAAGAGCAGAATACGCAATTGTGTGGCCAGAGAATCCTTGTTTGTAAACAGTGCTTGTGAGCTGCTTCAGGACTCCTTGTGCGCCTGCTGTGACAGTGGTTTGCAGAGGTAGCCCTCATTTGTTAATTCATTCCCCACATGATAACAGTGTCTTTGCCTGGAGAAGCATGGACCCTCTGGTATAGTGGTGAAGAGTGGGGTTTGGAGTCAGACTCCCTGAGTTCAGATTCTGGCTCTGCAGTTTTCTAGCTGTGTGACAGTAGACGAGTGGTATAACCTCTCTGTGCCTCAGTGTCCTCATCTGTAAAACAGGGGTAATAACATAGAGTTGTTGTAAAGATTAAAAAAGTCAACACATGTAGGGGCACCTGGCTGATTCAGTCAGTGGAGCTTTCAACTCTTTGTTTGTTTGTTTGTTTAAGATTGTATTTATTTATTTGAGAAAGAGAGAGAGAGAACTGGCATGCGCCCAAGAGAGGGAGATGGAGAAGCAGATTCCCTGTTGAGCCAGGAGCCCCATTGGGGGGCTTGATCCCAGAACCCTGAGGTCATGACCTGAGCCAAAAGCAGATGCTTAGTCGACTGAGCCATCCAGGTGCCCTGAGCTTGTGGCTCTTGATCTCAAGAGATGTAAGTTCGAGCCCTACATTGGGGGTAGAGATCACTTAAAAATAAAATCTTTAAAGAAAAAAAGTTAACTCATGTAAAACACACAGAACCATGCCGGTCACATGATACTTGATAACTTATTTCAAGAAGCTGGTGGTCTGGTTAAGGGCGCCTGACCTGTAAACAAGTAGTTGAAATAAGGTGTAAAAAGGCTAGTAGCAGCAGGCACAGAGGGTTGTGGGAGCCCAGCCTGGGTGGGGGAGCGGGTCCTGGGAAGCCTTGGCTGAAGTGATGACAGTGGGGCTGTGTCCAGAAGGATGGGAAGGCTTGACCAGTGAGTATGAAAGGATAAGGTGTTCTCCCTAGAGATAAGTACATGCATAGTTTGTGTTTTAAATTGAAAGGTGTTCTGTTTTTTGTTTGTTGTTTTTTTTTTTTTTAAAGATTTTATTTATTTGACAGAGAGAGACACAGCAAGAGAGGGAACACAAGCAGGGGGAGCGGGAGAGGGAGAAGCAGGCTTCCGGCTGAGCAGGGAGCCCAACCCTGGGACCATGACCTTAGCCGAAGGCAGACGCTTAACAACTGACCCACCCAGGCGCCCCTAAATTGAAAGCTTTAATTAATTTCTTCATTTAAATAATCTCTACACCCAGTATGGGGCTGGAACTCAGAACCCCTAGATGAAGGGCCACACATTCCGTTGACGGAGCCAGCCAGGTGTCCCTGAGTATGTGCATAGTTTATTCCAGAAACCTCAGATTGTGCCATGTGGTGGTATGAAAGTCAGCATGGTACAGGTAAGGCAGTGTAGGTGACAAGGAAATGCCACGTTAACAGGTTAGGACTTTATGCCAAGGGCAGTGACAAGGTTTTCAAGTGGAGGAGTGACATGATTGGATCTGTGTTTTAGGATGATCTGCCTGGAGTCAGTCCCAGCAGAGGAGAGGAGAGCCTAAAGGACTAGATTCCTCTCAAGAGGCCACTGCAGGCCCCTGACCAGGGAGAGTTGGTGCCAGGATGGAGACTCTGTGCCAAGAAAGCACTGTAGGCACAGGGTGGCAGGTGTCAAGCTACCTGCTTTGGTCTGAGCTTCGCCCAGCAAAGAAATGCCTGGTACATGTGCCCCTCTCTTCCTGGGGTCGCAGGTCACTTGAATAGCTGGGAAGGTAAGGCTGCCCTCTCAGAAGGCCTGTCGCAGGGGGTGCTGCCCTTGCTCCCCTGTGTCTTTTTCATTAGACCTGGGAAGGCAGCACACTGTTGTTACTGAGAGCCTGTTTAGGGGGCGCCTGGGTGGCTCGGTCGTGAAGCATCTGCCTTCGGCTCAGGTCATGAGCCCGGGGTCCTGGGATCGAGCCCCACATCGGGCTCTCTGCTCCGCGGGAGGCCTGCTTCTCCCTCTTCCTCTCTCCCTGCTTGTGTTCCCTCTCTCGCTGTGTCTCTCTCTGTCAAATAAAGAAATAAAATCTTTAAAAAAAAAAAAAAAGAGCCTGTTTGGCTCTGCAGTAAGACACATCTGAGTTCCAGTCCCAGCCCTGCTGGTCACTAGAGGTCACTTTTTTTCTCCATGCCCAGCTTTGTCATCCTTAAAGTGGGGACAGCAAGGCCCCTCCCTAGGAGGGCAGTTGTGAGGATTAAGATGTTGTGGGTTGAGCATTTAGCACACATGGAGTGAGAAACACTTGGTAAGTGTTATTACAGACCGGAGGAAAGAACTTCCAAGAAAGAGCTGAACTGCGCCCCATGGCGCTGTCAGAAAGTGTCCTGTGGGATCACAAGATCACAGGATTTTATTGTATTCTTCTGAAAAGGAAATCTGTGGGGAGTTTACCCAGTCTGTATGGGAGCCCTGTGGATGATTCAGCTCAGCTCTTTGAAAGAACCAATTTTTTTTTTTTTAAATAGAAGGAGTGCTGAGGGAAAAAAAATACCATGTTTTAAAGTATTCACGAGAAAAAAGGTATTTAGAGTTTCTTCTGGGTGTGTCCCTCTTAGTGACCCTGGTCGTATCTGAGGTAGGTGCTGCAAGAAGCATCACACACACTGATGTGTAGAGGGGCTCAAAATCGAGAGCCCCCGTTGCCCACGCCTGAGCCCCCGTATGTGGTGGAAGGCGGATGGAGAGGCAGCCCCTGGCCTGGAGGAACTTGCAGTCCAGCAGGGATGAGGCAGGCTCCTAACCAATTAACACTTGCATGGTTTGGCAAGTCTCACAGCAGTCTGTGCGGCGTGTGGTGGAAACCAAGAGGAAGGAGCAGTTCCACGGGGGGAGAAGGAGGAGATTGGGGAGAATGTCAGAGAGCCCTTAGAGGTTAACTGGCTCCCAAATGGTGAGGAGAGTTTTCCGAGGGCTCACAGGGCACCCTGGGCAAGGGAGCCGCGTGGCACGGGCTGGGATGCATGCTGGTGTGGGTGCGACTTTAGAAACCACAGAGGCTCTGGCACAGGGCGTAAAGGGACCTGGCTGTGGGATGTGTTGGGAGAGGTCAGCGCCAGTCCAAGATGCTTGAACTTCTTATTCTCTTGCAGTGGGATGCTTTGTTTTAAGTGGGGGAAGCACCGTTAGACCCACATCTTCCCCAGCCAGAGCCATCTAGCTGCAGGGAGAGAGTGGACTGGGGAGAGAGCTAGTCTGCAGTCCAGTGGGAGGCTGCTCCAATGCTCAGAGCAAGGGCTATTGAGGGCCTGGATCAGGCTGAGGCAGTTGGGATGGAGAGGGCGGGTGCTCTTTGGGGAGAAATTGGTCAGACCCTGGAAATGTTTGGAAGTGATGGTTGAGGGAGGAGCAGCAGTGGGAGGTGATGAGAAGGTACCTGGTTTGGGTGACAGAGTGAATGATAGCGTAGAGAGAGGGAGACTTGAAAGACAGTGGCTGGTGAAACCCACCAGCTCCATTCAGTAAGACCTGAGAGCATCTCACCAGAGAGGATCAGTTACAAAGTCTGTGGCACCCTTTCCAGCTTCAGGCCAGGCTTCCTTCTGGTTGTTCCTGAGTCAGCGCCTGGGAGAAAGGCAGCTTCCCTCCCTTCACCTTTCCTCTGTCCAGATTTGCCCAGGGAGGTGACCTTGTACAGCATTTCAGAAACTCAGCTGGCTGAGTTTGCAGAACTCCTATAATTTCTCCAGCCTTTGGATGGCTGCAGAGCAGCCCTTCTCCACGCTGCTTGAGCTGATGGGGTCCTGGACAGCACCCTCAGGGGAGAGATGGCTTTCCCAGTACTCCCTGGAGATCTTATCTGGAAAGAGAATTTGAGATTGGATTTACTCCCTAGGCTGGATTAGCAGACTTCCTCCCTCTTCTCTAGAAGGAGAGGTCTGCCAGAGGCCACTGGGACTCAGAGCCACCAGAGAGGTGAGAAGGAGTTGCCCCTATGCCCTTGTACCCCTGAGCTCAACGGGAGTGTAGAGCTAGACCAGAATCTGATTGTGCTATGGAGAGGGTACAGAGTTTCAGACAAGCCCTTTGGTCCTAGGGAGATTTTCACAGGATTTGTCCTTGGGGTTGTGGGGTCAAGAAGGTAGAAGAGAAAGTGGCCTGAAATCAGAGCAAGTCTTCCTCCTCCACCTGCTCAGATGAGACTGGGGCCTTGCAGGTGACCCAGGGCCCACAGCCACGCTGCACATCCTCTCAGGCTCTGTCATCAAGATCTGGGATGGTGATGCGTGCTTACTTACTGCCTTAGCAATGGTTCCATTCTGGCTCGTGGATGCTCGGGTCAGTTTTCATTATGAGTGTGTCTAACTTATTCAGCAGGCTCTGCGCTGATGACCTTAGGCGATTCTCTGTCTTTTGCTCTCTAGACAGAGCTGTAGTGACTGCCAGATGATTTTGCCCACCTTAGGGATCTGCCGGAATCTGCAGGATTCTAGAAGAGAGGTTGCTGCTTCAAAGAGTACCTTTTATTATTACTTTTTTAAAGAATTTCTAAGCTCCCTTTTCATAAACTGGAGCAGCCTGATTTGGGTCCAGCAAGCAAAGGCATTCTTTGGGGTTGAGGTGCCCCTTCTTGTGGGGGCACTGACTCCTCCTCCCCCTGAAGAAACTACAGCCGCATGGTGGTCATCTTCTGATTCATGGTGGTCTACCTGGGGAGTGAGTTCAAGCTCCCCAGAGCTTACACAGCGCAGTAATACACAGGCCTGACGATTTAAAAGAAACTCTAGTTGTTGGAAAGCCCCAGAGAAAACTGAGAAGGGTTCTTGTTATTCATAACAAAGCTGTCCCCTCTGAATACGTTTACAGACTGTCACCTAGTTGGCAAAAGAGACAGAAAATGTTTAACTTTTAAAGAGTCTGTGACCCAAGCATCAGGGAGGAAGACAAAGGGGCACAGACACTGTAGTGGGAATTGGCCAGAATAGGGCTGGTGTGCCTGTCGTTTGTCTTTAGGTTTGGGCCAGAGCTAGTCTGAGGTGTGATGAGGGGACAACAGGTACTTCTAGAGAGAAGCTTGGTTCCTTGGGAGACCTTAGGACTGGCTAGCCCCAAATTCCGTGGAGCTTTTGGAACCCTGTTTCTGGCTTCTGCCAGCTCTAGAGAACAAGGATCCTGCTCCTTTCTGCAGTCGCTGTGGGCGCCTGGAGGTGCTGCGTTTGGCGGGAGTTCCCCAGGATGCATTCTCTTCGGACTGCTCTCCCAGCGCAGTTCCTCCTGAAGGAAAAGGAAGGAAACTAGCCAGAAAAGAGAGATTGCCACCACTTTCCAGGTCCTTTGCTAAGTACTCCTCAGTACATAGTAAATTATTTCTCAAAATCTAAGGAAGGAGGGGTGCCTCTGTTTTATAGAGGAGAACCCCAGGCCCAGAAGGGCTAAGTAACTGGTCTACTGTTTCACAGTCGGTAGGAGCAGAGCCAGACTTCCGGCCTACACTTGGGTGACTCTAGGTCCCACGCCAGGCCATTCAGCTTGGGCCAGCTCTGGCCCCAGGGCGTCCAGCCCACGCGGAATCTTGGAATCAGGGAGTTATAGGAAGGGTCTTTGACAAAGCTGAAGCAGTCCCTTCTTTGCCAGAAGATTGGAACTGCCCCTTCCTGCAGGCAGGTCCCTCCCTCTCCTGGCCTGTGGGGAGTGGGTAAGGAGACTTGCAGCCGTATCACCTAGAAGTTAAGGGCCTAGGCTCAGATCAGACCTGGCTTCAAAACCCAGTTCTGCCACTCACCAGTTGAGTGACCTTGAGCAAGTCACTGCCTGTCTTCAGCCTCATCTCCTCCTCTGTAAAATGGACACTTTGCTCCTTGCTCCTAAGGTAGTAATGAGGATTACGCACGAGCTGCTACTGTCTATCACAGGTTCAGCCTAGTGCCTGGCCTGCAGCCAGGATCCAGGGCCAGCTCTGGTGAGGTCCGAGTCAGCTCTTTGCTAGCGGGTCTGGGAGTGGTCCGAAAGAGGTGTCCTGAGCCAGCTCCCAGGTCTCCAGTCTGAATGTCTTGGTGGTCCTCCCAGCCTGGATGGATACCAGCTGGCAAGCGGGAAGTTCCTTATGGGCATGTGTGCAAGCTGCCTGAGGGAGCTTCAGTGTACCGGCAGTGCTTTTGTCCCTTCCGCCCGACCCTCCTGATGTGGCCTCGCAGTGGCACCCAGGCTGGTGCGTTCTGGACACTCCTGCTTCCACCCGCGGCCCATGCTGTCCTCCCTCAAGTATGCCTTCCCTGAGTTCCGGCCTGCCTTGAGCCCGTTACTCCTCTTAACAATTCTAATGGGTTAAAAAATTTTTAGATTAAAAAAATGTATTGTTATAATAGTGTGTGGTAAAATAGTTAAGCACTATGGAAGAATATAAAATAAAACTCTCTCTCCCTTCCTTGGATCCCTCGTCCTGCCTGGAGGTACCCACTTGTTGTGTTTCTTCTAGAAATTTCCTGTGCATATTCAAGTGTGTGTATAATCTTTTTTTCTTTACACAAATGGGATCATATCATATACAAATAGTACTGGTTTGTTGTTTGGGTTTTTTTTTAAAAAAACACAATATACCATAGGCATCTTTATCAGCAGGTGTGGACCTAGTCTTATAGGCTGCATGTAGGTTCCATAGAATGGAACGTGATGTAGTGAACCATTCCTTTCTTGGTGGACTTGTAAAGTGCTTCCTGTGTGGATATCCGTGTGCATGCATATTTTGGTTTTTGTGGTTTTATCTTTTGTGGTTTTGCAGCTGCACATGGTTCTACAGGAACCTTCATTGGGCACATATATCTTTGTGAACTTGCATGGATATATGTGTAGGGTAAATCCCTAGAACTGAAAGGCTGGGCCTGAGGTGTGCTTTTTTTTTTTTTTTTAACTTTGTTGGCTGTGGTTTCAACACATACTTTCTGCACACCTCCCAAGCCTGGGCAGGGGATTCTGAGGTGGCCAAGGCGTGGGCCTCACTCATAGGAGCTCCCCCTCCCAAGAGACAAGCAAGTAGACGTGTGATGAGCGTGTTCTCACCATTGTGAGAACACAATGAGTGAGAACACATTGTGAGAACCACTGAGTGTCAGTGGTAGTTCTTGGACCTCAGCACTGGCCCTGGCTGGCTTCTCGGTGGCTCAGAACAGGTGAGAGTCTCACAGAGGCCCACCGTCTGAATGGCTCACTGAGGGGCACTCTGATGGCCCCTCCTGCCGGAGCCTGTGCTGTCCTGCCCCTCTGAGCTGCCACAGCCAGCAGCATTCGTGAACTGTATTATTCATTGTGAAAGTTGTGAAATTTAATTGAATTTAATTTTTGATGGAGGCAGTTAACTCAGTTTGCTGACCCCAGTCCAAATTGCCTTTCTTACAGGATGATGGCATAGTGATTTTTGCTGTTAAAAACAGTATAAAGAGAGGGGCGCCCAGGTGGCTCAGTCGGTTGAACATCCAGCTCTTGAGTTTGGCTCAGGGTGTGATCTCAGGGTCATGAGATGGAGCCCTGTGTTGGCTCTGTGCTGGGCATGGAGCCTGCTTAAGATTCTGCCCCCTCCCCCCACCCACACCCCCCACCAAAAGCAGCAACAACAATAACAGTATAAAGACTGAAAATCACATGTACCTGGGCCTGGCCCAGGCTTTCCCCGTCTGTTGCTCTGGAAATCTGGGGTGGAAGGAAAGAAACGGAACATTTGTCTAGCGCCTCCCCCACACAGTCCTCAGGGAACCCTGTGCAGGGGCGGCGCCATCCCTCTCCTCTAGGTGAGCCAGGGGCGGGCTGAGAAGCAGATTGAGCTTGCACCACGGACACGAAGGTGGCTCTCAGACTCAGCCAGCCTTTCTTCAGTCACTTGCTCTTTTCTCCTTGCGTGATCTGGGCCATTGTGGGCGGCAAGAACCCAAACTCCACGTGGGACTCCGTGGCAGGCCTGGTTCCCTGGCTGAGTCACCGCACAAGGCAGTCACTGATGGCTTGAGCTGCAAATGGGTCCCCTTAGTAGCAGGGCAAGCTGGCAGGAAAGGGGAGGGCTGTCAGTGACCTGGTCTGGCCTCACTGCCCAAGGCAGAAGACCCCCTTGCAGAGCCAGGGGGCCCCCAGGAACATCTCCCAGGCCTGGCTGCTCTGGATGGGAGATACCAGAGCAGCACAGCCCCAGAAAGAGCTACTAAGTCTATCCCTTCCTCCTCTGACACCCACACACAGTGACGGATTATTTGTTGTCACATCAGCTGCTTCCGGAGGCCCTTGGGAGGGGCGAGCTGGTGGCAGGACTGGCGCAGCTGCTCTCAGAGTGGCTGCCGGTGAGGCCCTCTGCCCCGTCTGCAGGGACTGGTCTCCTCTCCATATGTCTTTTCCCTCAAGGGGCCCACGAGTCGACCTTCATGTGCACAGCCTTGGAGCCCGTTCTCCCAGAGTCACTTGGGAACATATCCTTCTGCCCACGAGCCTTTTGCCTCCAGACTCTCTGCCCCCTGCCCCCATGGAGGGGCCCAGTGGGGACTTCCTTGGGGCAGTGGGACCAAGAGGGACATCCCTGATTACGTAATCTCCTTGTATGTGACTCTGGCCTCCTTAAGGAGACGGGAGCTGAACCTCCGAACTGCGGACACTGGGTCTGCTGTGAGCAGGGGGTCTTTGGGCCCTTGGCTGTGCCGGCCACACTGGAGTCCCGTGGGGAAAGGCGGCCACAGAGGATGGGTCTGGTGCGGATGTGCTGAGGGGGAGCAGGCTGGGCACAGGGCCCTGGCTCCAGCCGCCCCTCCCACTTCCCACTGGGCTGAGTCACTTCCTCTCTGGCCGCTGCAGGTACTCTCCCACATGCCGGAGAGCAGGGGGGTGGGGTTCACCCTGGGCCACGAGAGGGAGCCCGGCTTGCCTTAGAAGCAGCCAGTTCACTGGGTACCCCCAAGGCATTAAAGCACGACGTTTAGGGAATGATGTGATGTTACGGATTCTTGACAAATTGGAGCTATACATAGCCTGCATTTTAAAAATGAGCAAAATCATCACACTGTTTTGGAACAGTGAAGATGACAGCGCATGCATGAATCTTTGTCATCAGGGAGTCCTGGCTGAAGCCAAGGGATTACTAATCCGCCTCCCCATCCCCCCAGCTCCATCCTGAGCTCGGAAGCAAATGGCTTCCAATGGGTTCCTGGAGAGGTTCCTTATAGCCTTCAGGCTCCCAGGGAGAGGGTTTGTGCCTACTTCGGGGGTGGCTGTCATTAAAACTCAAAGGAAAAGCTGACAAACAGAGCCCCCCCTTCCTTCCACCTAGCAGGAGGCGAAGAGATCAGGCCTCAGGCAGCCTCCTGTGGGCCTGGTGAGCTGGCCAGGGTCTCTAGGCTTCGCTCTCACAGAGGGGTAGGTGACTAGTTCAGGAAAGCAAAGCAAGTGAGTGACAAAAGCTGGAATTTGAATCTGGATTTACCTGACCTCAAGATCCATCTTGCTCTCCCAGCTAGCATTTGGGTCACTGGTCTACTATTTGAAACACTTGGTTCCATGGGCAACGAATTCCTCTTGGTTCCCTGAGTTGACTTTGTGGTTGGAGAGCAGGTTGGAAGTTGGGAGCCTTGGTAGAAATATCTACATGTGAGTTTTGGGGTGCGGTGAGGGTGGCTCCCAGAGTGGTTGGGTCTTGGAGGGGTGGGGGACACATACTTGTTGGCTGGTAGAAGGATATCTCAGTAACCCTCAGCTTGGCCCCTCTCTCCAGAGAGACCTGATTGGGGGCCCAAAACACCTTCTCCAGGGACAAGCTCGGCCCCTCTCTCCCTGCTTGCCTACAGCTTTCTGGCTGGCAGCTCCCTAATTCCAGGAGAACATTTGCTAATAAGGAAGCCCAGAGGGCACTGTCCTCTCTGTGGCTGCCACTCCTAGGCCCGCAGCCATCAGGTGGGAAAGGACCAGTGGAGGAAGAAAGAATATGGAATTCAGAGCTGGAAAACCTGTGTCTACATCTCTCCTCTTTGAGCAAGCAGTCCGGTAACTTTAGGCAGGTCTCAGGATCTCTGAGTCTCCATTTCTTTTTCTAGAGAATGCTGTACTCCGTGGTAGTGGTGGGGGGCAGGAGCATGGGTCAGTTACAGTCATGTATTGGAAAGTGCTTTGTAAACTACAGAGCCGTGTGCAAAAGTTAGTTGTTGTGAGAGTTCACTGAGGCTGTGGGCCTCCCATGTGGGTTCTGAGTCCGAAATTCACCATCCAGGAAGGAGCCTGGGGAAGTTTCCAGGGAATTGTCAGACCTCAAGTGTGGAGGGGGTCTGGTCTACTAAGCAGAGCCACAGGCCTTAGTCGGGTCATCTCTTAGATTTCACACTGCTCACCTCAAGCCTTGGTGTTTCTTTCCAGGTGTAGTCAGATAAAATGCAGACTTGAGCCCCAGGTTCTCTTCTCTGGGGGTAGCAAGAGTGCTAGGAATTTTTCTGACCCATAGAAGGACCTTCGCACTACGAGCCTAGAGTGACCCAGAGGACCGATCACTGGTGTGAGGGGCAGCCCACGCCGTCATTCACGTGCGCCCACATCTTGCTGCGGGAGAGCAGATCTTTTTGCTGGCTTCAGCTGAAAGGGGGCTAGTGTGTCCCTTTGCCAGTAAGAGGTTGGGCCCAAGCCTCAGGCATGCTATGAATGAATTCACTCCTCGGTGGGGGCCGCTCTCTGGCAACAGACACTGGCTAAGCACACCACCTGGCCAGCAGCCAGCCTGGCACCCTCCCTGCCCCAGGCATCCAAGCATTTCTGACATAGGACTTTGCCTGGACAAATGGTTCCCAGCACCCTTGCAGCCCAGTTCCGTATAGCTGTGATCCGATCCTGGATTCTGTCTCCTGCCATGAGCTGGTGGACCAACCGTCCTCACTGCTGGGCCCCACTCCAGCCCTAGCCTCCAGCTGGGTGATCTCTGTCCCCTGCCCCAGTGTGGCTTCTTATGCATTCCAGGTGCATAACAAACAGATCTACACTCTGTTTTCTCATTCAGCAGTGTGCCAGGCCCTGGGCAATGTGCAGGGAAGCAGCAATGAACGGGAGTTGCTCCCTCACTGGTGGGGGGAGTCAGATTAAACCAGTGGTTACAGGACAGTGGGAGGGGACAGAGGTATGCTCAGATGCTCTGGCAGCTGGAGGAGGAAAGGACTTGCTGCAGTGAGGACCGAGGGAGAAGGATGAGCCAACCCGGGAGAGGAGGGCAGGGCAAGGGTGTGCACAGCACACTCAGGGAATTGTGAGTCATTTGGTGTGGCTGGATTTAGGTGGCCTCCCAAGGCAGTGAGGCTGGACAGGTAGCCTGGGTCTGGCCAGGCTCACTGAGGAGCTGGGGTTTCCTTCTGAAGACCAGAAGGGTATCAGAGGAGCCCCATGGCGGAGATGGACAGAAACACTGCAGGCCCAGGTCCCAGAGCAGAGGAGAAAGTGCAAGGTGCTAGAATCTGTTACTCAAGGCCACCGTTACAGAGGTAGCTGAGGTGGGTCTTCTATGGAGTCTTTCTGTGCCCTTCCTGATGGGCCCCCTAGAGCAGTGTCCCTCTTGCCTTGCACCTGAGGCGGGGTGGAACCCTTTGAAGATGTGCTGCAGAAAGATGCCACCAGGTGGCAGACCTGGAGATGGCACAAAGGCCTCTTTCTTCCCTTTAGCACCATGTTTGCAGGGGCTGAAGGTGGGAGGCATTCAAGACGTGGTTCCTGCCAGCCCGCCTCTGCCCAACAAGGATGAGATCCCCCATTGTGCCACTGTGGACTGTGTCCCCACAGGGAGTCCCTTTGAATCTGTGAATCTGGACAGCACATTCCTGCAGGGCTTTGGGAGCTGCTCTGTCCAGCAGCTCCAGCAGCTCGCTCTTTCTCCTGTCTCTGACCTCAGAGTCAGTTGCAGGCATCGTGACCTTCACCCCCAAACTCTTCAGCGACTCACACCTAAGAAGGACGTTCTCCCATGTGACCACAGTGCACTTTTCAAATTCAGGAAATTTAACATCCACACAGTCCGTATTTAGATTTTGTCAGTTGCCCAGCCATATCCTTTATGCCTGCCCCCCACCCCCCAGGATCACACACTGCATTGACTTGTCTTATGTCTTTAGGCTCCGTTAAGCTAGACTGGCTCCACAGTCAGTGTTTTATTTATTTATTTATTTTTAAGATTTTATTTATTAGAGGGCAACTCCCTCGGGTCCCCTCCCTCCTTGGGAGCTTTGTACTATCACTTTGCTATACCTCAATAAACCTTGCTTTACTGCCCACCCAAAAAGGGAAAAAAAGGATTTTATTTATTTGAGAGAGAGAGAGTGTGTGTGTGTGAGCACAAGCGGGGGGAGGGGTAGAGGGAGAAGCAGACCCCCCTCTGAGCAGGGAGCCCAACAAGGAGCTCTCAACAAGGAGCTCTCAATCCCAGGACCCTGGGATCATGACCTGAGCCGAAGGCAGAGGCTCAACCCACTGAGCTACCCAGGTGCCCCCGTCACTGTGTTTTTGAAGCCTACAGGCATGTTTTTGCTGCATGTCTCTCAGTTTGGGTTCATCTCATGATCACATTCAGGCTATACATTTGGGGCAAATTAAACAACCATAAGTTGACGTTCTATCAGGAGTAATATGATGTCAGTTCTGTTATTAGTGATATTAACTTTGATCACTCGGTTAAGAGTCACAGCTTGCTTTGTTTAAAAAATTGAGGTATAATATACACACAGTTTCACAGATCCTTTAATTATCTAGTTCAGTCGTTTTGCCAAATGCACATCCTGGACTAGAGGCACTAGGTCTTAATTCCGGACTTCTGGACAGTCCCTTACTGTGCCCTGGGTTGATGACTGCCAGCTGGTGCTCCAGCCACTGCTTCCCCCCAGACCCATGAACAGAGCAAGAGCACGAGCTGCTGTGGGCCTCTGCACTCCAACTGCTGCCCGGCACCTCTCCCCTCCTCAGTAGTTCGGCTAGTGCCCCCTCCCCCCCACTATTTCCCCAGGCCAGCAGCCCAGTGACAGGTTCAGGGTCTCTTAAGCCTTCCCCCTGGGTACCCTCTTTCTTCGCCTCTACCTATCCCCTCCCCCTATTCAGTGCCTATTAAGTAACAACCCCTTTCTCTTCTGAGCAGGAAAAATACAGAGCTAGGTGTTTAAGCTCATAAGAGCACATGCTACCAAATGCTGCAGTATAGAGGCAGGCACTCTGCTGAACCTCTTTTTTTTTTTTTAAGATTTTATTTATTTATTTGATAGAGATCACAAGTAGGCAGAGAGGCAGACAGAGGGGGTGGGGAAGCAGGCTCGCAGCTAAGCAGAGAGCCCGATGCAGGGCTCGATCCCAGGACCCTGAGATCATGACCTGAGCCAAAGGCAGAGGCTTAACCAACTGAGCCAGTCAGGCGCCCCTCTGCTGAACTTTTTCCATGGGTTGTCTTACTGAATCCTTAGCCCAATCTCCTAAGGTAGGTGTTGTGCTCTGGTTTTGTAGATGCTGACTAAGTAACTTGTCCAAGATCTTACCACTGCTAAGTGATGGTGCTGGGGTTTGAACCAGAATTGACTCACCCCAGAACGCTAGCTCTGACTCAGAGGTTCCCAGCCGGTGTGGGTTGTGTGGATCAAGATGTGATCCCTTCAGCCTGCGGGTGACTGGGGCAGGCACAAGATGGCGGGGGTCCTGTGTTCTTTTACTCCCAAGTGTCATAGACGTGGTTCTCTCTGTGTTGTGCTGTGAGGAAGCCCAAGACCCATTGCTCTAACCGTGTTATTGTGCTCCCTTAGTGTCCTCTCTGCTCCCTCCCTCCTGGGGTGGGGTGTGGGTCTAGACACCCAGACCTTTAACGCATGTGCGGCCAATAGGATTGAGGCCAGGGATGGGTGGGAGCTCTGTGCTCCCTTTTATGCACTGGGTGAGCCAAACAGAGCTGCAGGGTCCCTGCCTTCAGTTGACAGTGCCAGAGGTGAAGTCCAAAAGACAGAGGTCTGCACAGCTCAAGGACTTTTTGTTTGGTTTGGTTTGGTTCTGGCAGAGCCAGAAAATATGGGGGTGGGGGGAGGGGCTGCTGGCAGAGACTGCTTGGATCTTGACACCGTCCGCTCAGCCTGACCCTGCAGTGTAGACAGAGTCCTTTGGCCCCTGGCAGGCATGGGAGGCTGCTGACACGTTGTGGCTACCAGCCGCCATTGTCATCATACATCCAGACCCATGGCAAACAACGCACTGGGCCAGGGTCTGCTGTCCGCTCCTTGTGGAGACTGACCTTGCCCTCTGCCTTCACTGGTTTGGTGTGCAGGGTCACCCATCTCTCCAGGAACCCAGAGGTTGCAGCAGCAAGCTCAGGCAGAGTTGAGTGCAGAACTTTCTGTGCAGTGGGCGGACTCCATCTCTGCCCCTCATGCTTGTGGGGGGACGGGGGGCTCACTCCGTATCTGTGCACATGTGTGTGCCGCTGCCTGGGGCGTCTGTGAACCTTCGTTGGGGGGATGCTTCTGGGTGTGAATGATTGTCCCCTCCTTGGTTTGGCCGGGCTTCAGCGATTTTATAGTGGGTAGAAGTGAAGGAAGGCTGAGCTGGGGGGCCCTCAGCACCATCTCTTTGCAACCTACCTCCTTTTGTGGTTGATGGGATGTCTACCCTGCCATAGAGGGTCCAGCCTGGCCCTACCCTGCCCGGCTGTCCTGGACACTGTCACACTGCTCCCCTGGATTTGGCATCACGGACTTAGAACCTTATGTATTACTAATGGCCCAGCCTTCATTGCCTTGTGGGAGAGTTGGGCTCCCATCACCCAGCCCCTTTGGGGTAAAGTGAACTTAACCCCAAATTGACAGGGTAGGGCAGGCATCCTCCTCTTCTGGACATGGCATGGTGGCTGTCATAGAGCTTCGGCCCTCCAGCACTGAGGCCCTTGACTCACTCCCCAGGCTGGGCCAAACAAGTGAACCCCCATCTTTTAGGATTGAGGCACACAGCTGGCAGATGGGGGAAGCCAGGCTGATTCTCTTTCAGTGCCTGTCTCCTGGCTTCCTCTCTCCCCGCCACTGTTGCCTCACTTTGCTTCCCAGTGAGGGCAGGTTCTAAGGGAACTGGTACTAACTTAGGAGGGTAGCACTTTTAAAGTTGACAGATTTAAAGCTCTAGAGACTTCGAAGCCAGGATGGCTGAGTTCCTGGAGAGCTGAGCAGCAGGCCCAGGAAACACCCAGGCAAATGGCTGTCCCTTAGCCAGACTGGGCCCGGGCCCTTCACTCCAGCCTAAGGACGAGTGTCTCTGGAGGGGCCCCAAGTCCTTGTAGACCAAGGTAGCCACATGTTCCCCCTCAGAGATCTCACCGTGAAGCCGGGATCCCTCAAAGCAGCATCTCCCATGGGAGCATCAGTGGCCATTTGCAGGTGTGTCTCTGGAAGGGGACCCATCAGGATGATTGGGGGGGCACATCCTCCCTGTGCCTCCGCAGGGGGGTGGGAGACAGGAGGAGGGTCCGTCCTCGGATGTTTGTCTTTGCTGACCCCTCTAGCGAGCCTGAGGCAGCTTCCTATTTTCTGGGCCTCCTCTTCACACGGCTTCCTTTGCTCCGCCAGCCCTGGGTGGCAGGAATGGATGTTCAGGAAGGGAAACAGCCTTGCTCCCACTTCCCCTGCCAGCATCTTTTCCCTCTCCCTGCCCGTCTGCTCCCATCCTTCTGTCAGCCTGCATTTTGGAGCAGTTCCCAAGCCATGTGCTTGAGCTGAATCCCGAGTGGGGTGGGTGGGGTCAGGCTGAGCCCCCTCATTGTCTGTGCGGCAGCTGCTCCCGACAAACTGTTGTCTAGACCGTGCCTGCGTGGAGGCGTCCCGGCAGCGTCTACGCAGATGCAGATACGGTGGTGCCTCCGTGGTGCTCTCCAGGGAACCAGCCAGAGAGGGGGGCTTAGTGCTGCAGGGAAGATGGCGACTGAGGGTAGCATGGAAGGGAGGCCAGCTTACCTCCTAGGGCGGGAGCGGCTCCTGCACAGGGCTGCTGACCCCATGACAACCATCACCACCAGCTGGAGGGGAGGCGTCCAGCCATTCCTAGAGAATCTGTGGGACCAGGAGTTGGGGGTGCAGTGGTTTCATACACACATAGTTTTTTTTTTCCTTGTGGAATTTTTAGTCTAGTGGTGGGGAAAGACAGTAAGCATATAAACACACACATAAGGATGCCTGGCAGTGGTTAAGCATCTGCCTTCGGCTCAGGTCGTGATCCCAGGGTCCTGGGATCGAACCCTACAGCAGGCTCCTTGCCCAGTAGGGATCCTGCTTCTGCCTCTTGTTCTCCCTGCTTGTGCTCGCTGTCCTGCACACACGCTCTCTCTCTCTCTCTCTCTGACAAATAAATAAAATCTTTAAAAAAATAAACACACAAATACATGCATAATCACAAGATATGGAAAGTGCTATGAATGGAAATTCCATGATAGAGTAACTGAGACCCAGTGATGGGGGAAATATCAGGGAAGGCTTCTCTGAGGAGGTGGTATTTTATTTATTTATTTATTTGTTTATAGATTTTATCTATTTATTTGACAGAGAGAGGCACAGGGAGAGAGAAAACACAAGCAGAGGGAGAGGGAGAAGCAGGCTTCCTGCTGAGCAGGGAGCCCATATGAGGCTTGATCCCAGGATGCTGGGATCATGACCTGAGCTGAAGGCAGAAGCCTAATGACTGAGCCACCCACGCACCCCTCTGAGGAAGTGATACTTAAATTGAGAAGGATGCATAGAAGTTAGGCGAAAAGTGGGAACGCTGCTTCAGACACATTATTGCCCAGCTTTTTAAGACTTTTCTAGAAGCAATTTCATTCTTCCCTGCTTTTGTATGAATGACTTTGAATCTGTTTCCACCATAAGCCTCTTTGGCAGAAGTCATGGCCGAGCCTGACTGTGGCTTCTGCTCCATCTGGGGCCTGTCAAGGCCTACTGAGTTACATGATCCTGCCTACTCTCAGTGTGAAATCATGGGTCTGCGCCTCAGTGGCACAGCTCTGCAAACAAATTGGGGCTTGATGAGAGGCAGGCCGGTAGATTGGACTAGAGGTATGCCAGGCTGTCTCCCTTGCTTTCTACTTCCTTGCTGGAGTCCGTCTCCTGGGGTCTAGAATAAGGGCGGGAAAGGCAGCGCACGAAGGCTTAAGCTAACTAGCGACTATGCACCTGTCTCAGAATAGAAAGGGGCGGCTTTCTGGGAATAACAGCCTACATAAGCATTTAAACTTTCTTTTTTAAGATTTTATGTATTTATTTATTTATTTGTTAGAGAGAGAGAGTGTGCGCGTGTGCAGGCACAAGCAGGGGGAGCAGCAAGCAGAGGGAAAAGCAGACTCCCAGGACCCCAGGATCATGACCTGAGCTGAAGGCAGATGCTTAACTGACTGAGCCTACCAGGCGCCCCTATTCTTACCAGGGAGACTGTGTAGATATTTCAAGTGATGCTGCAGGATACTGTCATGTAGGGATGTTAATGATTTGTTTTTTTACAGCTTTCCTGAGATATATTTCACCTACTGTAAAATTCACCTTCATCATGTATTTTCGGTGGGAGAAAAGGAAGCTTACAAAGTGGTACCACAGTGTGGTCCAAATGTTGGTAATAATGAAACTAGAAGCGTGCTCACGTGAGCAGATAGGAAAGTCCACTCGAGTGTTAGTAGTGACAACATCTGGATGCTGAGATTATGGGTACCTTGTGTTCTTATTTTTGCATATCTGTGTTTTCTAATGTTTCTGCAGGGAATGCTAATTCTGTATGAAGAAAAAATTATGGAAGTTTAGGGTTCAGTGTCCCCAAGCCTGTCACAGAAGGATAAAGGCTGCACTCCTAACTTGGCCATTAGGTCCCCCAGATCTGGCCCTTGTCCCTCCCTCTGGGTCACCTCTCACCCCTTGCTTCATGCTCTATACTGTGGCAACACAAAGTCCTTGGAGCTTGTTGTTTCTCTGCCATTTCTTACCCATGTGGGTTTGCTCACTTGGGTCCCTCTGCCTAGAATGACCTTGCCCCTTGCCCGGCTCGTCCGGTATCACCTCCGCAGGGAAGTTTTCCCTGAGCTGCCTGAGGGCCAAGGGCCCCTCCTCAGGGCTGGGCAGCTGGCCTTCCTGGGCATCCCTGTGGCCTCTGCCCTCTCTACCCTCTCTCTTGCCCCATGTCCAGGACAGTGCCTCCCCGAACTGTTAACTGTCAGTAGCTGAAGGGAGCAACTAACTCTCTTGTCTTATTTAATCCACATCCAGGGGTCATATTCTAGAATTTGGCTCCTGGGTCCATCTTTCATCTTAATCCTGGAGGAGACAGGGATTTCCAGGTAGATCCAGGCGCTCCATGACCTCCACCAGCATCCTTTCACTGGCCCTTAAATGCACAATATATGTTTTCCTTAAAAGTAATTTAAAAAAAAAAAAATTGAAAATAGGACAAAGAAGAGAAAGTAGATCCCTGCCATTGACAACTTTGGGTGTTTTTCCATCGGAGAGGACCTGAGAGTCAGGGGAGTTTGAGAGAGGAGATCCCCAGGGCAACCATCCTCACACGTGGTGGGCATTGAGAGTCCCCCAGGCCCCCTCCCCACCATGCCCCAGAGGTCAGACCAGAAGGGGTGCAGGGGGGACCCAGGATTCAGCACCTCAGGCCACTTGGCTGCAGGTATTTGGGGGGAAGGCCTCACTTTGGGAACAGCCGCTTCTGGGCCATCTCTCCTCTTTGTCTCTGGGGTGGTCTCTCGGGGACCCCAGTTGGCATCTGCACAAAGCCAGTGCCCTCCTCTCTGCATTTGACCGGCCCCCTGAGGCAGGCTAGCTGCCTGCCTCCGTAGCCAGTTTTTGCTGCCTGGAAGGACATCCACCTTGAGCCCCTGATCAATGCCAAGGGAAGGAGCTGTGGTTCTTTGTCACCGGGAACCTTCGATGCTCCTCCGGGAGGGGGAGGAGGGGGCAGCGGCAGCGGCAGCAGCGGGAACAGCAGCAGCAGCTGTGTGACGCAGCCTCAACTCGGAGACTCGCAGGCTGGGTTCGCGTGAGGAAACTCGCTGACTTGCTCAGTGAGAAGGGCTCTTCTCTGTCTTGTCTAGAGCTGAGAATGAAGCGGAGAGCATCGGACAGAGGAGCTGGGGAAACGTCGGCCAGGGCAAAGGCTCTTGGAGGTGGCATTTCCGGAAATAATGCAAAGAGAGCTGGACCGTTCATCCTGGGTAAGCCTCTGACCATGGGGTGGGCCAGGGGTGCAGGTGCGGGGGCAGGGGTGTGGAGGGTGGGGGCAGGCGCAGGTGCGATCCCAGCAGCGGCTGTGCAGAGCGCAGTGCCACACCCACCACAGTGCACGTGCAGGGCCCTAGCCTTTCGGCTCTAAGCGCAGCCCCTTTGTGCAGTGGAAGATCGGATAGAGCCTCAGGTCATGCTGTACCCAGGTTGTCATTTTTGTCGTAGCCTCACTGGCCTTCCATCAGCTCCAGCTGAGAGCTAGACTGTCTCTTCCCCCAGAGCACCCCATTCACCCCCCTCCCCCATGCCGCACATGGGAGCCACACAAGCTGCATCAGAACCCAAGGCCCATCATCCAAGGCACTTCCTCGTTCCATTCTTGGAGGGCACGGTTCATTCCGCAAGGTGTCTGGTATAGCCCTCCAGGTTTCTGGTAAAATTTTTACAGTCCTGCAGATTTGGGTGTGCCCAGTGGTCCAGAAGAGTACCAGGGCCTTTCTGCGTGACGTTGGAGGCCCAACAAATTGGAGTTGCAGTGCTCAGGGTTGCAGGTGTGAAGTGGGCTCTTGAGGACACCGTAGACTGGGTTTTACTTTGGGGTGGCATCTCAGGCTGTGGGCACAGGACAGTTCTAGCCCCAGTCACTGGGCACTAGTTTCCGGAGCCTGCCATGGGCTGGGCCTGGGCTGGGTGCTGGGGTGTAGGAGTGAACAGGTGGGTCCCTGCCCTCACGGAGCTTAACATTCTAGTGAAAAAAAAAAGAAAAAAAAGCAGAGTCAACAACACACAAGATTACAAGCAGGGCATAAGTGCCTTGAAGTAAGTAACAAGATCATGCGAGAGTGGGACGGGTTACAGGGAGTGTATACAGGGAAGGTTCCATAGGAGGAAGTGATGTTTGGGCTCACTCCCGAGGAGAAGTTTCGACTGTATGTTAGAGCAGTGACACTGTGGGTCGCCTAGGTGGCTCAGTCCTTAAGTGTCTGCCTTTGGCTCAGGTCATGATCCCAGGGTCCTCAGATCAAGCCCTACATCGGGCTCTCTAATCAGGGGGAAGCCTGCTTCTCCTTTCCCACTCCCCCTGCTTGTGTTCCCTTCCTTCTGTCAAATAAATAAAATCTTAAAAATAAAAAAAAGCAGCGACATTATGATCTTATCTGACTTCTGCTTTGAATGCTCAGTCAGGATGCCGGCAAGGGACAGCGAGCAGTGTCTGCAGGAATACAGAAGTGCCCAAACCTGGGCTCCAACAGGGGCCAGGCAGCCACCCCAGATGACCTGGGGAACTCCCAAGAGTTTGCACCTGCGCCTGTAGTCCTCAGCCTGGAGATGCTGATTCAGAGGCTCCAGGTGGCTGCTGGGGTCTCTGCTTTTAACACCCACTCCTCGGAGGTTCCTGCACACCCCCACAGTTGAGAACCCTTCCTTTTGCCAGCTGGGCCTGTAAAAGCCAGGTGTACCTCAGGCGCATGCGCACGTGCTCCATTGTTGGGGGAATCTGAGAACTCTCCACCAGGAGACTGGTGGGGGCGGGGGGGTTGGTGGCAGTCGCTCAGTGGCTGTGAACTGTGGAAAGGCCACATGGTGCCACAAGAGACAGGGCTTTGGAAGAATAAGCCCGAGGCTCTCTGTGCCGTAGGTCCCCGTCTGGGCAACTCCCCGGTGCCAAGCATTGTGCAGTGTTTGGCGAGGAAAGACGGCACAGATGACTTCTATCAGCTGAAGGTGAGTGAGGCGCCCGGGGCGGGGGAAGCTGGGGCCCCAGGGGCTGCCCTGCCAGCCTGCTCTCCCCTCTTCCCCACCTTCACACCCACACCACTTGTGAACAAGAGTAGCACTGTTTCTTCCCGGGGAGCGGTCCGGCTCACACCATCTCACTCCGAGCAGGCCTGATGGCAGGAGCGCGCTCAGAGCAGGACTCACGCTGCCATCCCACTGAGAAAACTCTCGCACGTCATGCGAGCCTGTGGGAGCGCGCGTGCAGGTGCTGCGGGCCCAACTGTGAGCTCCCTGCGCCGCCTGCTCCCGTCACTCTGCTTTGTAAAGTAAGGTTTGTTTTTGGGTTTTTGGTCTTTTTGTGTGTGTGCCTTCCTAAAGATCCTTACCCTTGAGGAGAGGGGGGACCAAGGAATAGAAAGCCAAGAGGAAAGGCAAGGCAAGATGCTGTTGCACACCGAGTACTCTCTGCTTTCCCTCCTCCACACGCAGGACGGCGTGGTTCACCACCACGGGCTCTTCCAGGTGAGTGGCAGAGGGGCTGCCTGTCCCCCCTCCCCGCCCCCCACCCCTGGCTGCCTCCTGGGGCTGGTCCCTGCTGGGGCCACATCTGTACTTGGAGCAGCTCGCCCACGTGACCGCCTGGGACCCCTGCGTGCTGGCAGCACCAGAACTTCCCGGGTGGGGTGGGCTGGAGGTCAGGCTCTGGCCTGCACCCCTGCTGTGAGGCCCATGCCCAGCGGGAATGCCCCTTTCTTTGGAGCGCCACTTCTCCGGGAAGGGAGGAAAGCATGAAGTCATTTAAAGACACCCGGGCTCTTTTCTATTGTGTCGTGCCCGGAATTTTCCAGGCTGGGGTGGAAGGGAGGCAACGAGGAGGGCCGAGCCTTGTGGGCCACCTGTGGACCCCGCAGCTGGTTGTGGTACTGACAGTCCTTTGGCCTGCCCAGGCATCGCAGCTTAGTTGAGCGAGTATCCCTGAGCCCCTGTGCTCAGATGTTCCGGGTCCCTTAGGGAAGGTACTCGTGAGTAGCTTGTACCCTGGAAAGAGCTCTTCTCAGAGCCAAACCAAAATTGTGTCTCCAGAAATGAGAAGGCCAGTTTCAGAATGCCTGGGAGGTCTCCTGCTCAGGCCCCTAGCAGAGCTTCTGCAGGGCCCTCGGCTGGATGCGCTGGCCAGGCCACTCTGGCCAGACGGACCTGGCACTCGAGAAGTGATGTGAGGCAGGGAGGCATGGAGGGTTTGGAGACTGCGGCCCTGGAATCTGGTTGTGTGACCTTTGGGCAGCTCACTTCCAGTCCCTACACCTACACCTCGGGTTCCTCATCTGTAAAATGGAGATGGTGATGGACACTTGCTTTGTGAGGCGGTCAGGAGGGTGAGCGGACGTGTGTGCAGCCCGAGGTGTCCCTGTACACACTCACCGCGGTTACTTCCTCGTCTCCTTGAGTTCTTGGATAAAATAAAGGGAAGGGGCCGCTCTGCCCCGTGCACCCTACCAAAGTCTTCATTCTCACATGTGCAGTTAGAGGCAACTCCGAAAATCCCTGTTTCCCGTCCACGTGAAACCAAACTGAGGGTGATCGTGAGTCTTCAGGGCTTCATCTCTGACAGCTGCCAGAGCTTGGCCCTGCTTTGTGTCCTCTGGGATGATAACACCTGGTGGTGAGAAGCATGTCCAGAGTCACCTGTGTGCCAGCCACCGCGGGCCCCTGAGGAAGAGGGAACGAGAGGCGTGGTCACGCTCGGAAGGAGGGGCAGGGCTACTCAGTCCCCAGGGGGTCCCCAGAGGCCAGCTTTGGTCTGCTATAGCCGACACCGAGTGTCTCCCCAAGCTGGCTCATCAGTAGAGCGTGCAGCTCTCGATTTCGGGGTTCTAAGTTCAAGCCCCACGCTGGGTGTAGAGAATGCTTGAAAAGAAAAAAGAGGAGAAACCATCTTTTTGGCAAGGAAAATGGGCCTGGCACGTACCACCACGCGCCGGTGCAGACCCACCTCCTGAGCACTGGCGCGGGCTGCCGGATTCCCTGAGCAGCCTGTGAGGGAGGGTGCCAACTCCCTTTGACCAGAGACTTGGAGAAGTGAGGTAAACTGCCCATGGCCCAAGCCGGAGGGAGCGGGAGCTGGGGCCTGAACCCCACCTGACCCACTGTTCCTTGGCTGCCAGGAGTCCGGCTTCCACGTGAAATCAGTTGTGTCAGGCACACAGAACACCTCGCTTCCACTGTCTCTGACCTTAGTCATAGCTGGAGCCTCTGGGAGTGCCCCGGAGTTGGGGATGTCCTGGGGCCCCAGGTCCGCTGCCTGTACCCTGGACCCAGAGGTCCCTTTGGCACTACAGGCTAAGCCCTGATCTGAATCCCTTACACTGGGATCAGAGCACGAAGCCTTTAATGGCAGCCCCGGTCCTGGCCACCCAGGCCTCAGGGTGCTGCTTATGCAGGCTCCCACGTTCGTGTGTGTCTCTGGCTCCCCAGCCCTTGACCTGCAGGCCCACAGCCAAGCCCTGGTCTGCCCCCTTGCCTCCCAGGACCGCACCTGTGAAATCGTTGAGGACACGGAATCCAGCCGAATGGTGAAGAAGATGAGGAAGCGCATCTGCCTTGTCCTCGACTGCCTCTGTGCACACGACTTCAGCGACAAGACCGCCGACCTGATCAACCTGCAGCACTATGTCATCAAGGAGAAGAGGCTCAGCGAGCGGGAGACCGTGGTCATCTTTTACGACGTGGTGCGTGTCGTGGAAGCCCTGCACCAGGTGAGGCTCTGCCCCCGCCCCCCACCACCCCCAAATCCCACACCCCCGCCCCACCGCTGGTGCCTCCTCCTCTAGCCGGCATGGCCTATATTCCCGGTGGCTGAGAAGCCTCCAGGCCCCACTGCCACAGAAGGCTACCCTTCTTGCTTCTGCTCCATGGAAGCAGCTCTGGGTCGTCCCCCCTCCCTGACCCCCAGCCCCCAGGTGTGCTCTGCAGCTGGAATGTCCAGAGGAAAGGTACCTAGAGGACCTGTGTGGCCAGTGAGGCACATGGCTGCAGGCCTCAGCCCGTGTACCTGGGGAGGAGTTGCCCAGCAGTGCAGCAGAGCCCAGTGTCTGTTGAGAGGCTAGCCTGTAGTCTCCCGGCAGAGGAGACGACGGTGAGATCTCCTGGGGCAGCCTCAGTCTGTCTCTGAGCTTTCCCTAAAGATGGGGTGTCAGGCATCCCAAGGTACAGTGAGGAGAGCCTGGGCCTCTTCCAGGCACACACCTTCTGCCTGTGCTACTCGGTCCCCAGAGCTGTGAGAGATCTCCCCCTGACCGTAGGTGCAGGCACATGTTAGTGTTTTTCTCAGCAGGATGTTTACTGGAGGTGGTGAGGAGTGGTTTTCCCCTTGGCTGCTTCCCTGGGGGGAGAAAGCCCGGGAAACCACCCCCAGCAGGAGAGAGACTGCCTGGGTTCACGTATTATCCCATCCCTGCCCAGGGTTGATGAGGCCTTAGAACGGTGCTGATCTGTCCTTGGCTGACAAATCAAGGCATGAGCCTAAAGAAATGTGTCCTAGGGCTTTTTCCTGCCCCCCTCAAACTCCTGGAGAGCCCACATCTTACAGGCCAGGCCCAACCCTGCCTCCGTCCTTCATGGTCCAAGCCACATGCCTGTTGCTTTTCCAGAAAAACATCGTGCACAGAGACCTGAAGCTTGGGAACATGGTGCTCAATAAGAGGTAAGATCCTTCTCCTTCAGGATGTGACCTTGCGGCTGGCATGGGCTACATGCTGCAGCTACCCAGTGCCCTCCAGTGCCCTCCAGTCTCTGACTCACAGCAGCCCACTTCCCCCGGGAATCCCAGGGGCTGCAGGATGGGATGCCCACTTCTGCCTCTTGCCACATGGAGATATGGTGCTTGCTTCGAAGGAAGGAGCCTTAGGGGCACCTGGGTGGCTCTGTCGGTTGAGCGTCCAACTCGATCTCGGCTCCTCAGGTTTTGATCTCAGGGTCATGAGTTCAAGTTCCATGTTCGGCTCCTCACTGGGCATGGAGCCTACTTAGAAAAAAAGGAAGAAAAAGAAGGGGAGTCTTTTTTTTTTCCTCCTAAATTTTGTTTTTTTAAGATTTTATTTATTTATTTGATAGAGATCACAAGTAGACAGAGAAGGAGGCAGAGAGGGAAGGGGAAGCAGGATTCCCTCCTGAGCAGAGAGCCCCATGCGGGACTTGATCCCAGGACCCCAGGATCATGACCTGAGCTGAAGTCAGAGGCTTTAACCCTCTGAGCCACCCAGGCGCCCCAAGAAGGGGAGTCTTAAAGGCCACCGGCCTCAGAAAAGGAGTTCGGGGAAGGATTCCAGGAATCCTCCTTGGGCCATTCATTTGGTGGGTCTAGTGGGTGCTCAGTAAATGACTGTAAACAATGGAGAAACGAGTGAAGGAATGACAGATGAGCAAAAATAGGCCTCGTCATAGGTCGGATTCCCAGGAAATAGACTCTGAGGTGTGTGTGCAGAAGGTTTCCTAGGAAGAGCTCTCGGGGCAAAGGGCAGGATTGGACAGAGGGAGAAGCCGAGCTGTGGTGCAATCACCGCAGGGCCTCAGCCTGGACAACTCGAGAGCCAGGGGGCCCTTCAGGTGTCCCAACCGAGGCAGGGGGGAGCATGGCCCTGGATGCCCACTGCAGCCAGCCTCAGAATGCAGCCTGTGCCCAGGGCAAGGGGGGCTCGCCATAGCTGGGGCAGCTTCCTTTGGCTCAGGGGCTTTCTGGAAAAGGATGCAGCTACGAGCAGTCAGAAGCCATCACTCTCTGCAGCAGGGAGAAGATGCCTCGATTTTAGAGGGGGTCTGGGTGGCTCACACTAGCACCCTTGGTCCGTCAGTGGCAGAGAGAGATCACTCAAGGCCCAGGCCACAAGCTGTCACCCTCCCATCCAGGTAGAGAGGCCCCAGCCTCACAGGGGTCCAGGACTGCCGGCAGGCACCACCACGACTGTGGAAGTACAGGGCTGGGACAGGTCTGCTGCCTCTCCTGCCCTCCCTCGGCCTCTCACTCTTGCCACCCCCTCACCTCCAGGTGTTGAAGTGGATCAGGGGCCTCACAAATGGCAGGCACCTGGTCCCCCACTCCGGAGAGGGCCTGCTGTCCCTGGGAAGTGGCCGGAGCCACAGCAGTCACAGGAGGAAAAGCTGCAGGGAGATAGGCCCCTGGGGAAGGGCATGGGGGGACCAGATCCCCCCCCTCAATGCCATGGGGAGGTCACCGCCCTTCTGCCGCCACCACTCAGCCCTGATGCCACGGACGGGCAGTCTCCCGGCGTCACCGTGCAATGGGCCACCGACCCGAGAGCACTGGCTGGGGGCCCCGGGAGGAGGGCAGAGACTCTGGCCGTCTGAGTCAGTTCCCTAAAGGATGAGTAAAGATTGGCCAGCTGGAGAAAGTGAAGCCATGAAAACCTGACCCTGTCATGGTCATTCCTATATGGGAGGAGGGAAGGGAGCCGAAGTTCCAGGGCTGCTGGAACCTCTGACAGGCCGAGTGAGAGGGCTGGAGAAGCTTGGGGGTCACCTGGGTCACAGCCCAGCAGTGCCTCTGCATTCCCCGCGAGACAGTGGGAGTTGGTTTGATCATGTGTTGGTTGACCGATCCGTGTAGTGAGAGGCTGCTGTGGTAGCAGGCACTTCTCCGAGCTTCTGTTTCCCCATCTGTGGAAGTGCAGGTGGTTAAGCCTCCCTGCAGAGACAGGCCTGAGACGTGGAACTGTGTCCCGGGACTGAGCCCAGCATAAGTGCACCCCATGCCCAATGGGCTGTGGCTCACTTCCCCCGGAGATGAGGCCTGCTGGGGTTGAGTGGCTGGTGAGGGCGCCCGCGGTGAGCGCAGGGGGGCCCTGCCCCCAGCCCGGAGAGCGTGTGATCTTCCATGGCCTCGCTGTCTTCTGTGGGACGCTGGCCCGGTACCGTCCTGCTCTGGACGGCAGGCTCGCTGCGCATACAGAGGGGCATATCTTTGGACCACCTCCGTGCATCTGGCTGCAGAGCCCGTGTCCTCTGCGGCCTTCCCTGCAGCTCTGTGCTGGCTCTCTGCGGCCCAAGGGCGCCCGTGGGAGCGCACGTGTGGGCTCCTGCGCCGCCGGCCACAGAAGTGCTCTAGGCCTCTGCGTGTCCGTGGCAAGTCTGCTCCCAGCTTCTGCTCCCCCCAACTTGTCCGAGCCACTTCTGTCACAGGAATGTAGTTGGGAAACCCAGCCTCTCTTGAGTACTGGCCGTGGGGCTATACCAGCTCCTCCGTGTGTGTGTGTGTCTGTCTGTGCGTGCATGTGTGCCCCTATATGTTTCCCTTCAGACTGAGGAGCCCCAGGACCTCCCTCGGACCCTGTGTCTTGGCTGCATTGCTTCTCATCTGATGATGCCCTTTTTGGGGTTTTGGGACCGATGGCGGTTCTGGCCACCTCTCGCTTGACTCATGGTGCTCCGGGAGGGGGCAGTGTGCCGTAGTGCCCAGCACCAAGGGACCAGGTACGAACACTACACCTGCATCGTGGTGTCTGCAGGCACACCCCTCCCTTCTCACTCGCACCTGGGCAGAGTTGGAAGGCTGACCTGGAGGAGATCCAGCCCCCGCCTGGCTGCCGGGCTGGGCCCTAACTCCAGCTGCAGAGTCCGCGGGAGGCTGCCTCTGTCCCTCGCAGAACAGAGTGGGCCCAGGGGAGGAAACAGGGAGAAGTGTTTGTTTGCGGGGCGGCTGTCATGAGTTCAGCCTGCTTGGAAGAAAAGGCAAGGGTTGAAAACTGAAATACCCTTTTGAGGTTATATGAGGTCTGCCGTGGGTTCTTTCTCCTTCCTCCTTTCTTTTTGGGTAAGCAAGTTGCACATCAAGTTCCTAGAAAAGGAGAAAAATGCAGGCAGTCCAAAGGGCCATAACTGAAGAGTGACTCAGGCCCAGCAGATCCTGCTGACGCAGAGCTGCCTCCCTTCACCCCCACTGCCCCTGCTGCCGGAATGAGCCTGGGGGAACCTGGGGCTCCCAGGGAGCTGGGTACCACCCACCAACTTGGGCGGTAGTGGCAGGGCAGGGGCGCACAGCCAAGCTTCGGGAGGTCTCGGGGCTGACCGTGTGGTTTCCTATGGGATAGCCTCCAGGATCCTCGGCAGTGTGGGCCAGCTCGTCCCTGCCGCCCGCCGCCCAGCCACACACAGTGTCCTAGAGCCCCTCAGCCCAGCTCAGTCCAGCTGGCCTGCTCGCTCCGGGGCCTGTGGCCACAGCATGGCTCCCCTCGCATGCTTCCTCAAATGGGGTCTTTCCTGGGCTCTCCCATTACCAGCCCCAGCCAGCTGTGCCCCACCGTCTGAGGAGGAGAGGATAACCCAAGCCAGCTGTTAGCAGTCAGTTCCTAGTCGCCAGGCCCCTGGCTCTGCACCTTCACCGGGGTTGTCTTCCTGTCACATCCCTACATAGTCCTGGGAATTGGGTGCTAATATCCTCCGTTTGACAGATGAGGAAACAGGTTTAATAAGAGATTAAATGAGGCACCCACGGTCACACAGCCAGGGAATAGCGGGGCTGGGCCTGGAACCTGGAAATCCAACTCCCAAGCCCCCCGGACCCTGCCCTGAGCGGTCCTCTCCCAGTGTCTCGTGCCTCAGGGCACCCGTGCAAGACACACCACCAGCCATGGCAGCCATCTGAGCTGGGGGACGGACCGTGGGCCTTGGGGATGCACAGTCCCATATTCAGGGCTGTGATGTGGGCGGCTCAGAGCTGGAGCCATCCACTTCTGACATGGTATCCTTGGCCAGACCCTTTGCCTGCACTGTCAGACCCTAGGGCCCCGGGAGCCACCAGGCAGATTTCTGTGGCATCTGACAGGGCAGGCCTGTATGCAGAGAGAGAGCCGAGGTTTCCATTTGGAATGCAGAGGACAAACTAACCTTTGTTTTGTACCAAGCCCTTTGCCAGCAGAATTCCCCGAGATAGCTAAGGGCTCGCGGAGCCTGTCGGTCTCAGCTCCTGGGGAATTCCACGCTCAGCCCCATACACCCTGTACCTCAGAGAGCTGACCCCCTCTTCACCCTGGAGGCTCAGCCAGTGAGAGGCAGCGGGAGGCCCCTCACTGGACTGCCCTTCCTGCCATCCCCTTGCTTCTCTGCCCAGCCAACTGACAAGGAGCAGGGCGGGTGACCCCTGCCCTCTGTGGATAGAGAGGCACCCTGCCTCACTGGCTCTCCCCAGTGGGGCCTCTTGGAGGGGCCTGTCCACCCCCACCGCCCAGGTGTGGAGTAACGTGTCCTCCATGGGCCTCCTTTTGTGCACACTGTGAGCTTCCTTAAAGGATCCAAACCCTAAGCCGCTCTCACCCATGACTCTCAGATGAGGGAGGCTGTGGTTTTCCAGGTCAGAGGAGAGTCTGAAGCACAGGACAAGGGCTGAGTTAGCTTTGCTGGAACTGGAGAGAAATTCGGGGGCTGGGCACTGCCAGTGACCCCGACAGTCCCAGCCGGTGTCCGTCCAGAGCGCAGGCTCTGGGCTCAGGTGGACCCTGGCTTTGTACTATTTGGGACGCTGATCGACAGTGACCATGGTGATGACCATATGGATCGGCCGAGGGGGACAAAAGTGGCCCCCCATAGATGGACTCCAGAGCCTTGCTGAACTTCCTTTTCACTTTGTGTAAATGAGGGAGCCAAACCAGACCTCCTCATTTCAAATGTTGATGTTCTATGAGGTGGTTTGTCATCCTGAGTCCTAAGCCTTGGCCCCGAGGCTCAGCCCGGATGGCAGTTTCCGGGAAGCCCCTCTGGAGCACTCCCTGGGTCAGACTGACTCAGTTCTCTGAGCCCAGGTGCTGAGGGGACGGCGTAGCAGGTGGCAAGCAAGGGGACGTGGCCAGCATCCGCGCCCTTGATGGCTGATGGCACCGTTCATGCAGCCACGGGGGGAAGGCAGCGGGGCCCGGGGAGCAGAAAAGGATGTGGGTGTGATTCCTTTGCTCCCTGGGCCCGAGCGGGAGCAGCTGGGTGCCCATGGGTACAGACACAATGTTTGTTCATTCTCTGCCTCCTGCTCCCAGGACGCATCGGATAACCATCACCAACTTCTGCCTCGGGAAGCATCTTGTGAGCGAGGGGGACCTGCTGAAGGACCAGAGGGGGAGCCCTGCCTACATCAGCCCAGACGTGCTCAGCGGTACGTGCGTGGTGCCAGGCAGCGGGCCCCAAGGGCAACGCCCCACCGGGCTTTACGGAGGCTCCTTCCTTCAGCAAAGCGTGTCCTGGGGTGGGGGGAGCCCTGGCCTAGGTGCTGGGGCTGTGGCGGTGGTCCGGACCAGGACTGTCCGTCTGCGTACAGAATGTGGGGTCATGTGGAGAGGAAGATGGGGATCCTCACCCCGGTGCAGAGTTAATGACTCTGAGATTATTTCTGAGTGTGAACAATGGGCACTTGAAGGACTTGCCTGAGGAAGTGACCTTTGAGCTGTGATTGCCAGGACAGATAAGGACTGGAGGGGGAGTGACTGGGCCAAGGCCGCACAGCCAGCTGTGGCAGCGGCCAGACCAGCAAGGCCTGAGGGAAGCCCCGGGGAGAACGGGGAATGTCATCACTTGTTTCAAGTGCAAGTGGAAGCCCTGAGCGGGTTTTCACCGGCTCTGCCACTTTGACCGGGACACCTCTCCCCTCCTGCTGTTCCTTCATTAGCTCCTGCCTTCCCCCTTCCTTCCTTTGCCCAGCGCTCCCTCCCTCCCTCCGACCTGAATTTACCAAGGGCCGACCATGTAGAAGGCCCTGTTCTAGACACTTCGGATATGTCAGCAAACGGGCACACAGACATCCCCGCTTCCGTGAACACTGAGCTGACTTTCTAGTGGGGCCGAAACAGCTGGCACACAAAATAAAAAAGCCAGTTACACCCTGATTACCCACTGATCCTGTGGCTCAGTGCCAGGCCCTGTGCAGAGTGCGTGACCACGTCATCTGCTCCAGACTGCACAGCTACCCTGCAAGGTAAAGTTTTGAAGTCCCTCTGTCGTACAATCAGTAGATGGGAGAACGAGGCTCGTGCCCCGGCCAGCCTCCTGCCTAAGCCCATGTTCCCTGGGATGCTTTCTCTCCTTTCCCGATGTCCTTTGCCAAATTGGGTCTTTCTGTCCTGATCCTTCAGGAACCGAGGGCTTCACGTCTGCTCCCATCCCTTCCACATGGAGGTTTCAGGGTGCCTCCGGGGCCACCATCCCCAGCACACACTCCTGCACCCCCCCCACCCCCCCTGCACAGCGATAGACCCGCCTCTCCGCAGGCCAGCACGTGCATGCAGGGACCAGGCTGCTGTAACTGGCCGTGACTGACTGATCACATCTGGGAGGTCTCCCCGGCTGACGCTTCTGCGCCAGTGCCTGGCCTCTCCCCGGCCATGTTGCCACCTCCCAGGACCTTGAAGTTTGGGTTGGGGTCCCCGTGGCCTCTACTAGAGGGAACCAGGAACCAGGGCTGCACCCCCCACTTCCGGGGACTGGCCCAGCTCTGACAGCCTCCATGAGATTCCCCAAAGCATCCTTCTGTGTGACAAAGCCAGGACATTGCACCAGGCTCCTGCCTCAGTGCAGGCCCATGAGGTGGGACCTGTGGCTGTGCGCGCCCCCAGGTGGGCCCCACTCTGGCTCTTCCAGCTTCAGGCCGGCCTTAGAGGATGAAACAGGCGAACCCACTGCTTCCGAGAGAGTCCTAGACCCAGAGAGTAGAAATGCAAGTCTCATTCTGACCTTCAGCCCCCTTCTCTGGGCCCTAGTTGCCCCCCAGGTTACAAGTGGGATGCACTGCTGCCCCCCCCACCCCCCACGGTGAAGAGGTTGATGCAGGATGATAATGACAGGTCCCGCCGTGCAGGCTCTGAGGCGATGTCTGCCACTTGGTTCACTCTGTGCTCCAAGCACAGCCTCGGGCATCCGGCCTGGAGCTGTGGAAAGGCAAACCTGACCTTGCCTGCATAGAGTTTATAGTCTGGTCAATAACTGTGTCACCCTGAAAAAGTTACTGACTTCTCTGGGCCCCAAGTTTCACATCTATAAGACAGAGGTGATAACAGTCCCTGCTTCCGGAGGTCCTGTGGGATTAAAGAAGGCCTTGAACCTGCTGGCTGGCTAGTAAATGTTAGCTGGGTTATCATTATGGAAAAGAAGTCTTGAAGTTCTGTCCCCTCAGAAGCCAAAGCTCAGGGAAAGGCCTCCTACCCGGGCAGAGCTCCTGGGGCGGCTTGTCTGCTGGAGGAGCCTCTCCAGCTCCCATCCGGGTCAGGGCAGAAGTCCTAGAGCTCAGGCTGAGGGAGCCCAGGCCGCCTTGGCCCCTGGTTCTGTCCTGGGCATCTCGGCAGGAACTGCCTACAGCCACCGCCAGTAAGAGTCGTGGCCCAGCAGATGCTGGTGATGACCCCACATGGCAGAGCAGGGTCTGGGGCAACGGAGTCGCCCTGGGGTCAGCTGCACAAAGCCACCCACGCTGCTTTTTGGCACTGGGGGTTGGAAAAGGGCCAGGGTGACGCAGCCTTGGAGAGAGCTTAGCAGAGGCTCATCTCCACAAAATCGCCTACTGCACCAGCCAGGGCAGAAAGCAGCTCACTCCCCAAGCAGCCATGTGAGGTCAGCGTCCTGGCCCCATTTCACAGATGAAGTAATAGGCTAGGTCACGGAGGCCCATGGTACCTCCTGGAGGCACAGGCCAAGGCCTGTAAGGATACTTCCATTGCATGTGTTTATGCTGCTTGACCTTCAGTGGGCCTGGAGAGCCCTCCAGAACCAGGATCCCTTACCCCAAAGGCATCTGTCGCCACCCACGTGGCTTCAGGACCCATAGGAGGGATCCCAGTTGTCCAGGCGCTGCCTGGTGCCCAGCAGCAGCTCTCCCACGCGCATGGGGCGCCGAGTCCCATTCTGGGATCTGGGCTGCTGCTGAGCCTGCTGTCCCAGGGACAGGGCGGGCGGGGGATTTCGAAAGGCTTGACATGCTGTCCTGTGTTTTCGGGAATAGGCCAGGCAGTGGCCAGTGCGCCAGAGGAGCTCTAGCATGGATGGTGGGTGACGGCCTGCCCTGAGAGTGGGAGGAGCAGGGCTTCCCCATCAACCATGTGGTGTGGGACAAGTGACATCCCTGTGCCTCATTTTGGAAAAAGAGAAAATATCGAATTCCCGGAGTTTGGTGGAGATGCAATGAAATGAGAGCATCTCTTCCAGGGCTGTCATAGCATGGCACTTGGCGCTCGCTTAAATGCTCACTCCCTTTTGTTCTGCAGGGAGGGAAACAGCAGAGAGAGTTCACATACACATATCCACTCCTCTAGCAAATACTGGAGTCCGTGCTGGGCACCGGGGCTCAGCCGTGCGCCAAGCAGGGAGGTGCCTGCATTGGAGCTTACCTCCCCGTGGGGGAGATAGGAAGTAAACAGGGGATGGGATCCTTGCAGATGGGGCAAAATGCTCTGGGGTGAGGGGCTAGGGATTGGGGCAGAAGTGCCAACCGGCCCAGAGCCGGTTAGCTTATTGTTCCACGCACGCATTCTTGGCCCCTGCTCCGTGAGCTGCTTGCCGGGGCTGTAGACCCAGGCCCAGCCCCCAAGAACTTGCAGTCTGGCAGAGCAGGGCTGGTAATCGGGGGGGTGGCCTGCACAAGGCCAAGTATAGTCCCTCCATCTTGGTGCCAGTACGAGGTGGGGCGTCGTCCTGAAAGTGTGGGGTTGGGGGGTGGGCCCTGTGGGTAGGGTCAGGCACGTGGCTGGAAAGCCAAGGGAAGCCCAGGGCCCAGCCCTTCCCCGGGCCTGGACTGAGTGTGCATGTGTCTGTGTGCCCCGCAGGCCGGCCATACCGGGGCAAGCCGAGTGACATGTGGGCCCTGGGCGTGGTGCTCTTCACCATGCTGTACGGCCAGTTCCCCTTCTACGACAGCATCCCCCAGGAGCTCTTCCGCAAGATCAAGGCCGCAGAGTACACCATCCCTGAGTGAGTGGCACTCCCTGGGGTGGGCGGTGGGTTGGAGCGAGCCCGCCCAGCCTGTGCCACCTGAGCCCTCTCCTTGTCTTGCATCAGGGACGGGCGCGTGTCCGAGAACACCGTGTGTCTCATCCGGAAACTGCTGGTCCTCGACCCCCAGCAGCGCCTTGCTGCCGCGGACGTCCTGGAGGCCCTCAGTGCCATCATCGCGTCGTGGTAAGTGGGCAGGAGCCCGGCTGAGGCCCTGCCCCTCCCACCCAGACAAGCAGCCTCAGGGCGGGCCTGTTTCTTTGCCAGCCAGAGTCTGATTTCCAGATTGTCCCATGGGCGAGATGGGCAGGGTGCTTCCAGAGCTCGGGGTCGAGCATCCCTTGAGTGCTGGTTGATGCCAACTCTGGGACTGACATTAACTACCTCACTGATTTTCCACCACAGCCTGTGAGGTAGAAATGTCCCCCATGATCAGATAAGAAAGCCGAGGCTTGGGAGACAGAGTCATTCATGTCAAGAGGGGGTTGAGCTGGGACCCAGCCCCATCTGTTGAGTCCAGCCAAGCTGGACCCAAGGGCTCCCGCGGGCCAGACCTGGGGAGGCAGCCCGACTCGTCTGCCTTCCCGCAGGCAGTCCCTGTCGTCACTGAGCGGGCCTTTGCAAGTGGTTCCTGACATCGATGACCAGATGAGCAACGCAGACAGCTCCCAGGAGGTGAGTTGAGGTGGTCAGACCCGTCGTCACCCGGTCCCAAGGGACCAGTGTCCAGGGACGGCAGGCAGGACCAGGGGACAGCAGTGACAGCTCCCAGCAGGCTGCAGGGCCCCCTAGGTCGGACCTGCCTGCGGTGTGCCTTGCCTCCTGGGCTGTGGGGCCGTGGAAGCGGGGACCTGGCCTGGCCCTCTCTCAGCTTCCTCTTTCTGCCTGAGCCCTGGCCCTGCCCTGGCCTGGCCCTTTACACAGCCATACTGCTCTACCTCTGACTCACTGGGTCTCTCTCAGCCTCTCTGCTCTTCCTTTTCCAGATGATTCATTTTCTCCCAGTTTTCTCTCATTTCCCGCTCCCTGCACTGGAGAAAGTGCTGGGCCTGGGGTGGGGGCTGACTTAGGCCCAGGCAGTAGCTGGCAGGTGATCTTAGGGTGCCCCCTGGAGGGCAAAGGTAGGTGAACAGAACAGAGCCATGGGTTGGATGCCAGGAGGACCTTCCCTCCCTGCCCCTGCCCCTCATCCCCTGGCCCCAGAGTTCCACAGCCAGTACTGGGCAGGTGGGAGCAGGAGGAGGTGCCTCGGGACCTGGGCAGAGCCTGCGCGCCCTTGAGACCTCCCTTTCATAGGTGCCACCCACTGCATCTGTTCCTCTGCCCCACAGGCCTGTATGGCCGTGTTCTCCTCTGTTCACAAAAGGAGACTAAGGTTCAGAGAGGTATGGTGATTTTCCCGGCCACACAGCTCAGACCCTAAGTCTGAGTGCAGATCCCTGATCCACCCTGTGATGATGAGTGCGGGGGACCTGCCACTCCAGGGCGCTGCTCTCCGCCTGGGCTGCACCACCCCCAGGGCTCTCGAGAGCAGCTCTGAGGGGAGATTACTGCCCCTCTTCACATTTCAGGAAGCCAAGGCTTCAAGGTCATGCAACCTCCCCCAAGGTCAGTGGTTAGGAAAGGAGCATGGGGTGGGATCCACTCAGACCCCAGGCCTGTGCTTCAGCTAGAGCAACCCCAGGCCAGGCAGCAGGCAAGGTCCAGGCTGGAAGGAGGGCTGCCCCACACTCAGGGCAGCCTCTGGAGCCAGGTCACCTGACACAGGTTCCCTGCTCTCTTCTCCAACCCCACCCCTCTCTTGCTCTCTCCCCACCTCTCTTCCGGCCCCTGCCCCCTCTTGCCTGTCTCTCCCAAGGCCAAGGTGACAGAAGAGTGCTCCCAGTACGAGTTTGAGAACTACATGCGGCAGCAGCTGCTGCTGGCCGAGGAGAAGAGCTCCATACACGAGGCCCGGAGCTGGGGGCCCAAGCGGCAGTTCGGCAGCGTGCCCCCCGTGCGGCGGCTGGGCCACGACGCGCAGCCCATGAACCCCCTGGACGCGGCCATCCTGGCACAGCGCTACCTGCGCAAGTAGCCCCCTGGCCAGGGCGCCGCCCCCCAACCCTCTCTTCCCAGCCCCCAGCCCGCGGCCCGGACTCTCCCCGCACCAGCTGCGACGGGGATGGGGCAGGGACAGCGCAGGTCACACATGGGCTCAGCAGACGTACCACGAAGCTACCTTGGGAATGATCGCTTGATTGTTTGGTTTTTTTAATCTGAGAAGCCTAGATAACTAATCTGCTTTTAATCATGATGTTTTAATCTACCTCTGGCTCTTTAACCATGCTGTCTCCGGACTGAGTGAGAGGGAGGAGGAGGGAGCCCGGCCAACTGGCCCAGGGCAGCTGCCCCCCACCCCCCAAGGACAGATAAGCTGAACTCCAGCTCCGCTGCTGGCTCCCAGAATGAACGCCCACGCTCCCCATGGCCCTCCCCGGCCCCCCTCCCAGTCTGTGTCTGTCCCTCCCCTTCTGACCCCAGGCCCCTCAGTCCAAGCTTTGGAAAATTTCACCTCATCTTAAGCAGAATTCAGATATATTTATTTTTGTACTGAAACCAACCTCTCTCCCATCTCTAGGTGGCTCGGCGGGTGGCCACTCCCCACCCCTGCCCCCACCGGCCTGGCTGGACGGCAGGGAGTCCACTGCCCACACATGGGCCCCCTCCTGGCCCCCAGGCTCAGAAGCCCCTTCTTGCCAGCCCCTCCACCTCCAGCCCACCAGTCCCTCTGTTTCTGGTGATGGGGAGGCCTCTCTAGACTTGGTTCTCCTTCTCCCACTCTGTAGCTTCTCTGAGGTGCTGTGTACCCTCGCATTAAGCCTGGTTTCTTTCCGCGCCCCACACCGTGGTACCGAGGTGATGCTGACACAGATGCAGAAGGGGTGCCTGGTGGTCGGCGGGGAGGGGCCGCTGGGCCAACCGTGCACAGGTGAGCCCTGCTCACATGCTCTGTTGCTCCCCACAGCCCTCCGTGTTCACAGAGTGGTGGGGGCATCTCCCCTGCTGTTCTTGCCTCCTACTGGACGTGGGGTCTCTCCAGCAGACCCTGGCCAGAGCCCTTCATCGGGGCTGTGGGGCTTGTGGGGAGAGCTGTAGGGACTGGGGGGGCCTGTCTGGCTTGAGAACAGCCCTGCTGCCCTTTTTGAGCCGAGATTTTGAAGTGGATGCCCGTCTTGCCAGAAACACTGTTCTCACCAGAATGCCCTTCCCTCCCAACTCTCCCTCACTGGACTTGGCCTTGCCCAGTGCCAAGCAAAGACCCTTCCTCTGGCCTATCCCCTCTGGCCCCCCCTGGAAAGGCTGAGTGTTCCCCTCCAGGCAGTCCTGGGCCCTCGGGCCCTTCCTGTTTTTGCTCCCCAGTGGGGAGGTGACCGAGGCCTGTGTGACCTTGTTTCCCAGCGTGTGAGCTGCCCCCTCCCCAAAAGCTGACTCACTGTGAGTGACTTGGGCAAGTTCCCAAACCTCCTTGTGCCTCAGTTTCCCCATCTGGAAAAAATGGGGCCACCTCTTGCCAGCAGTAGCAGGGCTGCCCATGCCCCCTCCACCCCATGCCCCCATCCCAGCACTTGGGCGCCTCATGCCTCTGCCTCAGTGGGTCTGTGGGAGCCCACCTGAGCCCAGCACTTAGTCCCCTTGAGCACCAGACTCTGTCTCTATTGGTGGCCAGCCACCGAGAGCCAGGGTGCCGTGCTGTGGAGGCGGGGGATGTCGTCTTTTCTATATTTATTTCAAAAAGAAGTCTCCCAAGGGAGTAGAAATGCAGTCTGGCCTAGGGCTCCCAGCCCCTGTGACTGTCCTCCCGTGAGGGTCTCGGCTGCGCACCTGTCCAGGGCCTGCCAGGACCCTCTGGGCCTGCTTGCCACGGGTGGGCTTTCTCCTCCTTTTCAAAGCAATACCCTCGGCGGTCTGCAGAGCCTTATCAGACAGGCTGGGCCCTCCAAGGTCAGCCCCTGAGTCTGATTACGTTCATGGCAAAGCAAATGAGAGGAGGTTGGGCCTGCCTCACTGGGTGTCACACACTGAGAGGTCCTGTTGTAAAGAAACAAAACAGAAAAAGTCACAAAAAAGTTTGTATAAAGACATATTTTTGTACTACATGGGGACTCTTCCTGCATGTCAGCAATAAAACTTCCTGACCTGGAGCCAGTGTGGCCTGCTGTTCTCTGTGTCTCCGTGTCTCCATCTCTCCTGCCCCCGCCAGCCAGGGCAGGTTTCCCACAGCTCTCGGCTCTGCCCGCTCTGACAGCCCCCCACCCCACAGCCCAGCCATCGCCACTGCCTTGGGGGGTCGGGGGCGGACAGTGCTACCTGGCATTCTCCTGAAGACCCATTAGTGCACCCCGCACCCCTGAGTGCCCCAGGGGCAGGCAGGAGGTGTCCGAGAGCAACTGCAGCTGGCCAGCCGAGTATCAGTCTTCTCTCCCTGCCAAAGCCGCGTTTGGGGGTCAAGGATCCTGGCCAGACAGAGACTGTCCCTCTGTCCCCACGCCCAGTCAGGGCAGCTGGGGTAAGAAGGGTCAGGCAGGCCTTTTCCTACACTGGTCACCCCCCTCACTCCCCTCCATAGGAAGCCAAAGGGCTTCCTTCCTTCCTTTCTTCTTTCCTTCCTTCCTTTGTCTAAATTTAGACATTTCGGCTGGAGCACTGGAGCAGTGAAGCTGAAGGTAGGTTGGCCCCTCCCTCAGCACCCCACGGTACCCTGACAGACCCACTCACGGGAGTGGGAGCCCACACACAGCCCCAGGTCACAGAAGGAGCAGAGAGCTCCATGCACGGGAGCCCCTTCGCAGGCAAGTGTGCCCACGGCAAGAGTGAGGCAGCCCTGGGGCTCTGCGGCTTTAAGTGCTGCCCGGACCCCTCACCCCGACCTTCACACCACCCCGACCTAGTGGCCGAGTGGCCCCCACCTCCCTGGTCACTCCCATGTCTACACATGCTTTACGCGTGTCATCTGACCCATCTGTCATCTGCGGAGCTCTCCTGGGTGCGTGGCCAGAAGGCGCCCTGCTCCCAGCGCTCCGGCTCTGCCCGCTCCCCTGCCTGGGCCTCATCACCACGCCCGCCTCCTCCCAGTCCCCCCACCCGATCGGCCTCCCTTCTGTGCCCAGGTGACTCCCGGGCACATGCATGGGTCAGCCTTACCAGTCACCCCCACGAAAGCAGCCATCCGAGGGCAGGGGCCTGCACACGTGTCTATGCCTAGGACGGGCTGTGCACGCGGCTCACACACCAGAACGCTTGGTCTCTTGACCTCAACGGGTCAGATCGCTCTTCAGTTTTTATCCCGAGCCCCAGAAGCTACAGAAGGGGAAAGTAGAAAGGTGAGGGGTGGAGGGGTTTGGGGATCAACAGCCTCCTGTGCTCCTGAGAAGTCAAACAGGAACTGAGAAGTTTCTACCCGTTTTTGCTGCCTCTGGGCCTCTGGCGGCCTCAGGTAGAGCCGTTTCAGAGAAGCCACACTGGAGCTGCCCAGCTCTCTGAAGTGGGGAAGCGAGGAAATGGAGTCTCAGCCCAGTCATTCAGGCTTCAGAGCCAAGCTTGTCCTGACTTCTTGCCCACCCCCGGCTCCCTCCCGCCCCATGTCCAACCCACTGCTGATCCTATCCGAGCCAGACAGCATCTGACCATTCCCACAGCTCCCTGCGACCACCCTGAGTGCCCCACTCTTGCTTCCTGGCCTCCCTACTCCCACCTTCCCCTACAAATGCCCAGGGGCCACATGGCAGCCAGAATGAGCCTGTTACAAGCCGGGTTTTGTCCTCTCCTGCTTACACACCTCTGATGGCTTCTGTCCCATGCTGGATAACATCCAGAGGTCAGTCTGTGGCTTGAAAAAGTCCACAAACGAGGCTCTGCACCTGGCCTCCTCTCTAGGTTGTGGGCCCCTCACCCCTCCTCACTCCCTATGCCAGGCACACTGGGCTCCTTGCTGATCCTGAGGGAGCTGAGCAGGCTTCCACCTCAAGGCCATTGCCTGGGCTATTATTTCTGGAAGGCTCTTCCCCCAGATATTTGCATGGCTGCCACACTGATTTCCTTCTGCTCAAAATGTCACCTCAGAGAGGCTGTCCCTGAACACCTGGCTTTCTCTAACCCCTGAAGGTTTCCACTTTATGTTTCTTCATTGTGCTTACCACAGCCTCGTAGGATATCATATGTCCGATTATTGATTCTATCTGCCTTCCCTACTCAGATGTGCATGTCCATGTGGGAGGGTTTGTCAGAATGATGGGGGTGCCCATGGCAGAGGGTGGGGGCCAGAGACAGCCCCACAAGGAAGGCAGATTCTACATCCTGCACGACGTGAGTGAAAACATGTTTACAGTGACCGGAGCCAAGAATCTAACTCCCTTTTATACATAAACACAAAGGACTGGTGGACACATAATGTACACGGAACCTTCGGGAAATGCAACGACCATGTGAAGTGGAGGGAATCTGTACTCCATGTCGTTCAGAACTTTACCAAGAGCTCCTCACCATTTCCAAAACAGTCATGACCGCAATGTCCCAACACCAGCTGTCACGTTCCAAGCGAGTGACCACTTCGACTATATCTATTACCTTTTCTTTCTTTATATTTTTAATTAGACATGGAGGTGGGCATATTAGCATTAATTTCACTTCAGGAGCATAAAAGGATCCATACAGAGTATCATGAAAAGGCAACGTTGGGTCTGACAGGGTGGGGAACCGTGACCTAGAACCGCCCAGTGGAAGATTGGTTGGGAGCAGAGGCTCTAAAGTTCAAATCTAGGCCCCGCCCCTTAAAGCCACGTGACCACACACTCGGGCTTCACCTGAGCCTTGCTGCCCTCCGCCTTAGATGGAGTCCCGTTACAAACTGCGCAGGGCCACTGGGAGGATCTGAAGGTGAAGTGCACGTAGCACTTAGCCAACCAAGTACCAGGTGCCAGGAGGGCACTCAATATCCACTTATTGTTCGTTCTATAAATTTCACTGTGGCTTCTTCCCAGCAGCTGTCCCTGGGGCTGAGGAGTATTCAGAGGACTGGGTAGGTCCAAGGAGGTCATGAGTGGGTTGCCTTCTTCCCTCCATCTAAGACCTCGTCAGCCCCTGAACCCCTCAGTGGGGAGGACCTAGTGTCAGGAACAGACCCCCAGCTTGACCACTGAGGAAGGGAGCAGAGTAGGGTTTTGCATTGGGCCCTGAATATGCCAACCCCGCTGAGAGCCCTCCCAGAGGCCCTGGATCCCTCAGCCCCCTGAACTCCCATCAAAGACCTGTCTTAACTTGTTTCATTAAAAAAGACCTGTCTTGGGACCCCTGGGTGTCTCAATGGGTTAAGCATCTGCCTTCGACTCAGGTCGTGATTCCAGGGTCCTAGGATTAAGCCCTGCATTGGGCTCCCTGCTCCTTGGAGAGCCTCCTTCTCCTTCTCCCTCTGCTGCCTCCCCTGCTTGTGTGCTCTCTCTCTCTGTGTCAAATAAATAAATATATTTTTAAAAAATTAAAAAATAGGGCGCCTGGGTGGCTCAGTGGGTTAAAGCCTCTGCCTTCAGCTCAGGTCATGATCCCAGGATCCTGGGATCGAGCCGTGCATCGGGCTCTCTGCTCTCTGCTCGGCAGGGAGCCTGCTTCCCCCTCTCTCTCTGCCTGCCTCTCTGCCTGCTTGTGATCTCTGTCTGTCAAATAAATAAATAAAATCTTTAAAAAAATTAAAAAATAAAAAAGATCTGTCTTTCCTGAGTTTCATCCTAGGATCACTCTCTGTGCCTGCCAAGGTGACAAATCTCTAGTCTCACAGGCTGACAGGAGAGCAGAGAGGCAGCCAGCCAGTGGGCAGGTGGACGGGCAGCAGGTCAGTCATAGGCTGGCAGACAGGGAGGAAATCAGCAGGTAGAGAGATGGGATGCAAGCCAGGCAAGCGAGTGACAGATATGCAGAGATGCCAGCCAGCACAACCGGAAAGCAGGTGGCTGGGAACACCTACAGACTGGCTGGCGGGCAGGGCGGGCAGAGCGAGGCAGGCAGAAAAGCAGACAGGCAAGTGGTCAGGAGGGCATGAGGGCTGTGGCGACGGCCCACCTGGGCCAAAGGCACATTCCCCAGGGCCTCCAGGAGTAGCCCTCAGCTTCTTCAGAACCCTCCAGGGCAAGGCTGCTACTCCTTCCACCCAGCCTAGCTTGGCCCCATGCATCCCCCTAGAGGAAGGCAACACTCTGGGTACCCTGTACACCCCAGTCCCTGAAGGGACCAAGAAGCATCTCAACCCCCACTCTGCTCAGCATGGCCACTGGCTTCACCAGGGCTGAGTCACACACCAAGGCATAGACACCTGCGTCAGCAGCTCAGCCATACCCAGAGGTCTACATAGCACCGCAACAGCTAAACACGAACAGATCCAAAACCTCTATGCTCTCATGAATGCAGAGAGGCGTGCACGTGGCCCCTCGGGAAGACTTAGGTGGGCGCCCTACACACTCAGACCAACATCCTCAAGACACAAGGTCAGTCCGAGGACAGCTGCAGCACACACCAACGTTCCCATGTGATGGAAGGCCTCCAGTGAACCCATGCGCCCTTGGAAACCCACTAATACCACGGCCAGTGGTTAGATTCTGGCCGCGTCCACCTGTCTGCTCATGTGATGCCCAGCCGGCTCTTTCTCCCACCTCAAGGGTGTCTCCCTACCCCTTCTCCACCCTGACCCCGCCCCTGCGATCTCCTGACCCCGCTTCCGCGATCTCCTGACTCCTCCCCCCACGAGAACCCTCAAGGTTGCGCAAGCAGAGCTCGGGCTTTTTTTTTTTTTTTTTTTTTTTAATATTTTATTTATTTATTTGACAGAGAGAAATCACAAGAGAGGCAGGCAGAGAGAGAGGAAGGGAAGCAGGCTCTCCGCTGAGCGGAGAGCCCGATGTGGGACTCGATCCCAGGACCCTGAGATCATGACCTGAGCTGAAGGCAGCGGCTTAACCCACTGAGCCACCCAGGGGCGCAGAGCTCGGGCTTTAGCGGCTTCTCCTCCCTCCCTGCCCCACAGATGATCTCACCCACTCCCGGGGAGTTCCATCCATCTTCTGTGCCGAGGGCTCCCAAACTCATGTCCAGCCCAGACTCCTCCCAGGGTCCCCTGCCTGACACCTCCCCCGCGTATCTAACGCACATCTCAAATCTATCTCAAAGGCAACTCTGACCACCCCCCAAAACCTGCACCCCACATACGCTTCCCTCAGGTGCTCCGGCCCAGCGTCAAGCGGTGGTCGAACGTCCTCTTTTCCTCACAGCCACAGGCAGGGCGGGAATTGCTGACACAATCTCGGAAGGTGTCCCCGCCTCACCTGGACAGCGGCACTTCTGCGATCCAGCCCTGGGCGCCGCCTGCCCGCAAGGCTGCGGCCCTCGCCGCACTCCGGGCTCCCATGCCCGCCCGTGCTGCCCCGGGTCCCCACCGGGGTCTCTCCAAAGTCCGTCAGGAACCGTGACGCTACCCCCAACCCCCAGACTCTCAGGTTCCCCGCCACATGGACTGTAACGGCCGAGGTCCCCCGCGGGGGTGGCCCCACGCCCCCTCTGCTGCACCCGGGAGAGAGGCACCCCAAGGCCCTCTGGCTCCGAGGCCTGGTGACTCTTGCCGCCGCTCTCGCCCTGAGCCCCACGCGGCGGGATTCGGGTGTCCCCTCCCACGCGCCCGGGAGAGCGGCCTGCAGGTGTGCTCCATCACCCGGAGCCTCAGCAGCACCGAGGCTACTTTCTTCATGGAATAGTTGTCTCTCAACCGCGAGCCGGCTCCATGAGGGCAGGGGTTTGTGTCCCTGAGCCCCCATTCTCAGGAGGCCCTTCCCATTCCCAGGTCGTCCTCCCCAATCCCGGGAGGGAGCATTTGACGACCAGAAGCTGCAGGGGTTTGCACGCAGCGGTACCCGCCCCCGCCCCCGACAAATGCGCAAGCAGATAAACAGGAAAGACACACACAAATATACAAATAAAGGCAGAAATGCCTGCACACACGCTCACAAAACAGACTCAACAGTCACAAAGACACCCAGGAGTCCTTTCCCATCTCCGTGGGAGCGGGTCTGTCCTTTCTCCATCTAGATCTGCCCCCTGCTTGAACCCAGTCTCAGGACTGGGGATGGGGGGTCTCCAGCCTGGACAGACAGGGGGGTCACCGGCCCACAGGCCTCAGGCCGCGCCTTCAGCTATGTCTGCAATTTCCTCTCCCCCTTCCTTCCCTCCTCCTCTCTGAGGCTCCCGCCAAGAAGGCCTCCCCCTCACCCAAGCCCCAGCGCAGGAAGGGGGGCCCACAAGGGGGGGTGCTGAGAGTCTGAGCGGGAAGAAGACCCAGGCCGCACACATGGATCATACAACACATGGCGCGCACAAGCGGAGCCCAGGTGGAAAGGCAGGCGAGCGCAGCGGCAGGTTGAGCCAGGAGAAAATGCATCTCCCCGGGCAGGCTCTGGTGCAGAAGAGCACAGAGCCAGCAGAACCTCCAGGCGGGTTGGGCAAGGCTGACCTGCTCCCCGCTCCAAGCTCCAGCCCAACACTCATTAACCCCGTGTGACAGAAGCTCTGCCAGCTGGACGTGCTCTCCCAGCCCGAGCCCCCTCTGCTGTAAACTCACTATCTGGGGGAGGACTGCAGAAGAGGGGCAGTCTTCCCTGGGCGAGAGGGCCTTCTGGGAGGAAGAGCAAGGTGTAGAGAAGAGGTTAAGAGCCCGGGCTCTAGGGGCCAAGAGCACTGAGTTCAAATACTGACCCTTTAGTCAAGTTATTCAATCTCCGTGACTCAGTTTACTTATCTGCCAAGTGGCGACAATGGCACTCACTTTATAGGATTGTTAGAATTAAATGAAAGAATATTACAAAGGGGGGCACACACACACACACAGACTTGGGCAGAACTTCATTATTTTTGTTATTAGTAGCTTGGGGCGGGACCCTGCCTCCAGCCTCCCCAGCGGTTTCCTGTGGGAGAGCAGACGGCCCCGCCGGCCTCGCTCCCCCTCCTCCCAGTCGCTCGCTCCTCTCCCCTTCCTCTCCCGGCCCTTTTCCTCCCCGCCTCCCCCCGCCCCGCCCCGCCCCGCCCCGCCCCTCCTCTTTCCTCGGAGGAAACTTTCGGCCGGCTGATCCCTCGGCCCGTGTCCCGCCCGCGCTGCAGCGGCCTGGGAGCCGAGCCGGGCAGGAGGGGAAGCTGGGACCGGACGGGGCGGGAGCGGCCGGGTCCGGGTGTATGCGGCCGCCGAACGCGCCGGGACCGGCAGCGGGGAAGCGGGGCGCTGACGGTGAGTGAGCCCCGGCCTCTGGGCCGGTGGGTCCCAGCGGGGTGGGCAGGAGGGGAGAGGGAGGCGGCTTCGCCCCCGGAGCCCGCCCTGGGAGTGGAGAAGGCACTCGCGTCTCGCTCCTCCATCCCACTACCGGGACGGCGAAACCGGGCGTCATTTGGGGACCCCACAAGGGGGCGGAGCCTCCTGCGGCCCACTTCCCTGACCCCTCAAGTTGGAGGGGCGTCTGTGTCCAGGGAAAGGATCCCCCAGGCAGGGCGCAGGTCTGTAACAAAGTTAGAGAGCTGCTGTCTCCGGTTTGGACCCCGGGGCTGCTCTTCCAGCTAGGGGAGCTACCCGGAGGAGGCGGGGTCAGGATCAGCTCCTGGCTGGGGATTGGGATCTGACCTTGCTGACCCCGCAGGCTGACGGGGGCTTGCCCCTCCGCCCCCAGAGCAGCATGGATGCCCCGCGGAGGGACATGGAGTTGCTGAGCAACAGCCTGGCGGCCTACGCGCACATCCGCGGTGAGGGCGGGCCCCGGGGGGCATGGGCCCCTCCCTGCCCCTCTGAGGCCCCACTCCACCCCTTTCCTCCCCACCTCCCAGCCCCATCCTCCCCGTCCCTCACTGACCGATGGAGGCTACCTAATGTCTTTCAAATAAGGAGGACTGTCCTTCCCCCCCAAACTTCGAACCTGGAGTCCTTCCGCAGTGGAATAACTCCCACCCGCCAGGTAGGCAGGGCTCCTCCATGACTTCTGCCCTCTGACCCCCAGCTAACCCCGAGAGCTTTGGCCTCTACTTCGTGCTGGGAGTCTGCTTTGGCCTGCTGCTAACGCTGTGCCTACTAGTCATCAGTATCTCCTGCGCTCCCCGCCCGCGGCCTCGGGCCCCTGCTCCGCGCCGGGACGCCCGCAGCAGCACCCTCGAACCCGAGGACGACGAGGACGAGGAAGAGGACACGGTGACGCGGCTGGGCCCGGATGACACGCTGCCGGGCCCAGAGCTGACGGCTGAGCCAGACGGGCCGCTGAGCGTCAACGTCTTCACGTCGGCAGAGGAGCTGGAGCGGGCGCAGCGCTTGGAGGAGCGGGAACGGATCCTAAGGGAGATTTGGCGCACTGGGCAGCCAGACCTGCTGGGCACTGGCACGCTGGGGCCCAGTCCCACGGCCACAGGCACCCTGGGTCGCATGCACTATTACTGACCGGCCCCTTCCCGCTGCAAGGGGCTCTGCGTACTGGACATGCGCAGGAACTCATAGCTGCCCCAGGACATTGGGACTGCCCCTGCCCACGGTGCTATGGAGGCCCCGCCCCCACGGCTCCCCCAGTGCCATTGGACCTGGATCCCCACCTTCTGAGATCCCCAGTCCTGCCAGAAAGCCCGCGGGGGAGGACAGGGCACAGGGTCCCCAGCCCTTCTCCTGCGATCGGTTAAGCGATAAGTGACCAATGAAAACTGCATTCTCAGTGACTCAGTCTCCCTCTCTTACTTCTGTCCCCAACATCCTCCAGGCTCCTGCCATGCAGGGGGACCCAGATTGAGACCCTGCTGACTCTTTTAACCAGACTGACCACCTCCATCAACCCACCCAACACCTGAGCATACATGCTTGCATTTAGTTCACAGACTGAAAAAACACTCCCTCCACCACCTCACAGCCTTACGCACAGAACAAGTTATCACTCGCATTCCTTCCTCACAAATGCATTCCTTCCCGGCGAAGGCCTGGGCGCACTTTGCCCCTGGGATCCTGCATCACTAAACACACACACACACACACACACAGGACCCGGGACCCTGCCCTTGACGCTGAGGTACTATTAGCCCGAGTTAACCGTGTGTGCCTGAGCGGGGCTCCTAGCAGAGATGTGTTGCAGCAGCGAACTATGGGGCCAGCTGGGAGGGGTCCCGGCTCGAGAGCAGGCCCGCCCACCTCCTCTGGCGCACAGCTGGATTCCGGAATCCGGGCCCGCGGGCAGAGCCCGACCCCGCCTGGGCCCCTCCTGCCGGCCATTTCTCCAGCACCCGGCAGACGTCCGAAGGAGACACCCCCCACCCACCCCCGCCATCCGGTGGATAAAAATAGCCGCGCGGAGGCCTTGGGATCGGTAATGGGAGCCACATGTTGGCCAGATGTGCCCGGGAGAGCCCGTCAGGAATGCGGAGGGCCGGGAGCGCCCGGCCGGCCCCGCCCCCGCCACGCAGGCCCCGCCCCCGCACGGACCAGGCAGGCGCGGCGAGCGCGTACACGGCGGTTTACTTTCTTGCGTTTCTCAAAGTCGTGTGCAAGGTCGTGGGTGGCCGGAGCCTGACTTGCTCCCAAGTCCCGCCGTGGTCCCTACCGGGCCCACCCTCAGTGCGTCTGCGTCTGCGCGTGGACGGAGCCCTGGATCCGGGACTCCCGAGTCCCCTGCTTCATCTGCACCTAGTCGGGAGAGGGCGTCAGGACAGGCCGAAGGGAGGGCCAGCCTCCAGCCCCCTAGGACCCGCACCCCACCCACCTCCAGCAACAGGCGCTTCTCCTTCTCGCTCTTCAGCTCTTCCCAGATGTCCGTCAGCTTCCTCCTGCGGACGGGAGGTCGAGGGGGAGGCGTGGGCTGGGCAGGCTTAGAGCCACCGGCCCCCTCCCTGACCCCGCTCCTCCCTCCTCCCCACTTACTCCAGCTGCACCCCCATCCGCTCCAGCGACCTCCTTAAAGATTCCATCTCGTCCTGTAGCCTCATTATATCGCCTCTGTCACTTGTGCTGTCCGTGAGATTTTGCGGAAGCCGGGAAAGTGGGGTGGGAGTCTCTTGGGGGTCTGGAGTCGACTTGATAGAATGAGGATGCTTTTGAGTAGGGTCTACCTCTTTGGGGGCCACCTCCTCTTTGGGGAGTGCTGCCTCTTCTGGGGTACCCTCATGCTTCCCAGGTGCCTCCTGGAGGAGGGTTGTAGCCTTCTCAAGGGCAGGCATGGACCCTGGCTTGGACTTAGACTGGAATGGGGAGACGTCGCTCTGATCAAGAGGGTGTGTCATCATGCAGAGATCGGCCTTCTCTGGCATGTGGACCTCTAGGGATCGAGCCTCATTGGCCGCAGGAGACGTGAACTTCGGCAGGGCTTGCTCCGGAGAGAAGTGATGGAATTGAGTGTTGTCTCTAGTAGAGGCCTCATCAGAGAGCACCTGCTCAGGGGTCAAGATCTTTTCCAGGGTGGGCACCTCATCCACAGGAGGGACCATCTTTGGGCCAAGGAGTTCATCCTCTGGTGGGACTTCTGGGGCAGGGGCCATATCCACAGAAATTAGGCTGTCTGGGCTGGGGGCCTTGTCTAGAGTCAGGCCCTCCTGTGGGGTGGGGTTTGCTAGGGCTGGGGCCTTGAACTCTAGAGTCAGGGCCCACTCTGAGACGGGGACCTTATCTGGAGTCAGGGTTTCCTCTGGAGTGGTGGCCTTATCCAGAGACAGAGTCTTCTCTGGGCTGGGGGTCTTGTCCAGAGTGGGGGTTTTATTCACAGGAGAGGCCTTCGCTAGGCTGCTCTGCTCTTCCTCCTGTGGTGATGGGGGTGAGGGCTCAGCTGAGGGATGGGTACCTTGACAGTTTGAGTCAGGTTCCCCTTGGCCTGGGATCCTTCCCCCCTCACATATCCCAGGGATATGGGAACCGGACTCTGTCCAGTGGTCCCGGTGTCTCAGGACCTCTTACCTGACTAGTTGCAGAGCGCTGGCGGGAAGCCTGGGTTTTTGGTCCCTTTCTACCAGTGTGGCCTGAACCCCCGCTGAGGAAGCTGCCACCAGAGCCTATGAGAGCAGAACCTCAGGGGTCCAGGCTCCTCTGACCCCAAGTCTCTCCCCGTCTCTGTCCTTCAGCACAGCCACCCTATCCCGGTCCCCCATTCCTTCCCAACAGAGGGAGGCAAGGAGACCTACCCAAGTCTCGGGAGGGGCGCTTCTGACTGTCTCCGCTGGGTGTCCAAGAAGGCCTGGAACATATCCCCATCAGACCAGGAGGTGGGCAACAGGGAGCAGCATTTCCTTTGTACTCTCCTCCTTCCCCCACCCCACCCTGCTCCTTACTTGGCTTTGCTGGGCCCAGTGGGGGCTGTCATCAGCTTCCTGACTGGAGGGAGGGCTGATTTGGGCGTCACCTTTTTTGGTTCCTTTATAGGAGCTGGGAGAGGAGAAGGGAGTGCGGCACTCATTCACTCCCTTATCCATTCGTCTAACAGTTGCTGGCCCTGTCCTCTGCATAGGGGACGAGGGACAAGAGATGAACATTTGATTCTGCCTCTTCAGAACTCGAGGGAAGCCGACCATCCTCATGCCACGGGACATAAGGAACCATGGGAGCAACCTGAAGGGACGCCTAGCAGGAGACAGGTGTCAGGGAAGGCTGTGGAGAGGACATGGCTTCATATCCTGCCAAGTTTTATCCATACTTTTTTTTTTTTTTTAAGTAATCTCTGTGCCCAACACGTGTCTCAAACTCACAACCCTGAGATCAAGAGTCGCACGCTCTACAGACTGAGCCAGCCAGGCGCTCCTATCCATACTTTTCGACAACCTGCTCCCTGCTCGGTGCCCATGGCTGCCTCCCTGGTACAGACTTTATCTTTTTCTTAGCCCACAGCAATAACTTTTCCCAATCCAACCCCCCCACCCTAGAACTTCTTGGTCTTCTCTATCTCATTCACTCCCTAAGAGATCTCACCTAGTTTTATGGAGTTAATTAGCATCGGTAAGCCAATGACTCCCACATTTTCATCCGCAGCCTCTCCAGATTTCTATCCCAGTGTCCTCTCCCTTTCCACTCAGGGAGCTAACTGGCATCACACACTCAACACCCCCAAAACTGAGCTCTCACTTCCCGTCCCCCAAATCTGACTCTTGTCCAGTGTTCCCCACCTCCCACACTCACCCACTTGCCCAGATGACAAAATGAGTCATCCTTGACCTCTCTCACTCCCTTATGCTGGACTGTCCAAACCACTAGTAAATCCTGATCGCTCCACCTTCAAAACAGGTCCTGAATTCAACCCTTAGAGTGCCACTAAGCACTCTAACCCAAGGCACCACCCCCTTCACCTGGACTAGGGCAGCAGCCTCCGACCTGGGCCCCGGCCGCACTCCCCCCGCCTACAGCGTGTTCCCACAGCAGTCAGGGTGGGCTCGGCTTCCACGGGGGGAGCAGACATAAGCAAAAGTAGACTGTATTATGTGTGAGAGAGTTACTGGCTGTTACTGAGGAAGAACAATCAGGGGAATGTCAGTTCTAAATGGGGTGGTCAGAGATGGCCACGCTGAGAAGGTAAGGTCCGAGTGAACAGTCACACGCAGTGACCTTCATATCTGTGGGCACCGAGCAGCCGCTCCGGCCGAGGCACGCACATCTGCTGGCATTTAGTCACACACACGGTCTCACACGCAGACACGCACACGAATCCTGACGGGATGCACAGTGTGCTGGTGTAGACCCCGGAGCCGGACGCCAGGCTCTGACGTCCCGCTCCACTCCGCGCCAGCTGTGCAAGGACCAGCCGTGTCACTCAGCCGCCCTGTGCCCTGGTATCTGCGCCCTGGTATCCTCGTCTGTACAACGTGCGTAATGACAGTATCCACCTGGTGTGGGGGGGCGGCTACTGTGAGGTTGGAGGGACCCCACTCGTGTGAGCTGCTTAGAAGAGTATGAGGCATGGAGTGAAAGCTCAGTGAATGTTCACTCTGACTTCAGTTTCTCGTACATTGGCCGATGAGCAGCTTGGGAAGTAGAAGCAAGACCTCTCTGGAAGAAGGCTTCCCCTCCGAGGCGGGTGCGTGAACTCCCTCAGGTTGGGATCAAGTCCTGAGCTCACACACCAAGATCACAAAACACACGAGAAGGCAGGCCACTGACAATGGGAGTCGGCAGACACGACGCACGGCAGGTGCTGGAATTGTCAGAGAGCACAGCTGTGCTACGGGGCAGGCAACAAAGGGACCATCGGGAATAAACAGGCAAGTCTGGGGGCGGGGAAGGAAAACTGAGCGACTAGAGATGAAAAACAGCATTCTTTTTTTTTTTTAATCTTTTTTTAAAAGATTTTATTTATTTTTTGACAGACAGAGATCACAAGTAGGCAGAGGCAGGCAGAGAGAGAGGGGGAAGCAGGCTCCTGGCTGCTCCCAATGTGGGGCTCCATCCCAGGACCTCAAGATCATGATCTGAGCCGAAGGCAGAGGTTTAACCCACTGAGCCACCCAGGCACCCCGAAAAACAGCATTCTTGAAATAAATAAAATATAGGTTAAAGAGCAGGTAAAACAGTCAAAAAGCCAGGGAGAGAATTAGTAAGCTGGAAGCATAGTGATACAAGGAACAGAATATTTGAAAGCAGTGGTGGAAAGAATGCATAATGAAAGGGGGTTTGGCTACCGCTGAATGACGTGGTAGACAAATCCTCACCTCGAAAGGCAACTAGAAAGCTGGACAAAACCACCACTGCAGGGCTTTGGAAATGGACCAAAGGCATACGATAGCCTGAGAAGCGTTTTACGCTTGATGGCGCCCTTGCCGGCGCCTGCCCCCATCCCTGCCCCGCCCTCGCCAGCCTGGTCTGTGCAGACACTGCTCCGCAGCTCGGGGCTGGTTGCAAGGATTGGCAGCTTTGCTGCCACGGTGGAGGGAAGACACTGGATTTAGGGTGCAGCCTTGGACTTGGCACTGGTTTCATAGATAGGACACCAAAACCACAAGCAACCAAAGAGAAAATACAGACATGAGACTTCCTTCAGATGTAAAACGTTTGTGCATTAAAGGACACCAGTAAGAAAGTGAAAAGACAAGGATGGGGGAAAATATTTGCAAAGTCAATGCCCGATAAGGGACTTTTCTCAAGACATTTAAAAAACTCTAGAAGTCAACAGTCAAAAGTCAAAGAACCTGATGAAAAAAGAGGCAAAGGACCCAAATAGACATTTCTCTGAAAGATATACAAATTGGGAATCAACCTATGAAAAGACGTTCAACATGTAAGCGGGCAGAGAAAGGTAGAGCAGATCCATAATGAGATACCACCCCACACTGACTAGGATGATTAGAACAAAAAAGAGAGTAACAAATGTTGGTGAAGATGTGGAAAAAGCAGAACCGTCATGCATTGCTGGTGGGAATATAAAACGGGACAAGCACTTTGGAAGGCAGTTCTTCTCAAAGCTAAACACAGAGCTATCCTAGCGGCCAGAGCTCCCTTTCCTCGGCTTATACCCAAGGGAAAAGGAAACAGCCAACACAGAAACTCGTACACAAATGTTCCTACCCCTAAAAGTAAAAACGACACAATGTCCATCGGCAAACAGATGGATAAAATCTCAGACATTCACATAATGGAATATTATTGGGCAACGAAAGGCAATGAAGTACAACACATACTAGAACAACATGAAGCTTGAAAACAAAAGGTGCAATAGAAAAGGGTTTTCTCGCGGTACCTGGGGGGCTCATCAGTGGAGCGTGAGGCTCTAGATCTGGGGGTGGTGAGTCTGAGGCCTACGTTGGGTGTAGAGATTACTTTAAAAACAAATAATTAGGGGCACCTGGGTGGCTCAGTGGGTTAAGCCTCTGCCTTCAGCTCAGGTCAGGATCTCAGGGTCCTGGGATTGAGCCCCGCATCGGGCTCTCTGCTCAGCAGGGAGCCTGCTTCCCCCCCCTCCCCCGCCTGCCTCTCTGCCTACTTGTGATCTCTCTCTGTCAAATAAATAAATAAAGTCTTTAAAAATAAATTAAAAAAAAAACAAAACAAATTAAAAAAAATGAAAATAAAACTGATTCGAGAATTTTAGCTAGATTTCTGGCCAGCCATGGTTACCCAGGGACCAGGAAACAGAAAGAACACTGCAAGCCTCCTAAAATGCAAGATCCCTCCCATCTGAGTTCCAAGGTAAAGCCATTTGAACAGCAATTGTAAAGGGGTCTTTGCAAATTTAATCAAGTTAAGAGGAGTGCCTGGGTGGCTCAGTCATCAAGCATCTGCCTTTGGCTCAGGTCATAATCCCAGGATCCTGGGATCAAACACCTCATCAGGCTCCCCACTCCGCAGGAAGCCTGCTTTCCCCTCTCCCACTCCCCCTGTTTGTGTTCTCTTGCTGTCTCTCTGTCAAATAAATAAACAATTAAAAAATAAAAAGAGGAGGTCACACTCTATCATGGCCTTAAACCAGTGACTGGTGATCTTATTGGAAGAGGAAAATTTGGATAAACACACAGTAAAGACAACAACATGAAGACAGGCAGAGAAGAGTGGTAGATATACCTATACGGCAAGGATAGCCAGCGACTCCCAGGAGCTGAGAGACAAGGAGAGATGCTTCCCCTAGACTCTTCACAGAAAGCATGGCTATGCCAACATCTTGATTTTGGATTTCTAGCCCCCAGAACCATGAGAGATTAAATTTCTGTTGATTTAAGTCAAACAAAACAAAGAACAAAACAAAGAAGAAAAAGAAAGAATTTCAGCCAAACTTTCCAGTAACTATTAAAGAAACTAAAAAAAAAAAAAAAAAAAAAAGAAAAGAAAGAAAGAAAGAAAAAGGAAATGGAAGTAGTTTAAAATCTTCCCATAATGGAAAAAACAAAACAAAACGAAAAGAAAGGATCAGAGATGGATTTATAGGCAAGTTTTATCAACTCTCTAGGAATGAGATCCCATCTTTTTTTTTGTTTTCCCCCAAGTAAACTGTGTCCTTAGTGTGGGGCTCAAGCTCACAACTCTGAGATCAAGAGTCGTACACTCTTCAGACTGAACAAGCCACCTGCCCCCATAATGATTCCCATCTTTTTAAGATCTACCAGATAATTAAAAAACAAAATGTGTACCTCTTAACTCATTTATGGGGCCAGTATATTATTCATAACCAGAGAAGGACAATAAAAATAAATGCTAAAACCTTAGGAAAAAGGTTTATGAAAAGATAACAGTATATGATAATAGTATATGAAAAGATAATAAAACCATAACTAATTTAATTGATCCTAAGAATACAAGGGTGGCATAACATTAGAAAATTCTACAAATGTCTTTTATCACATTGACAGATTAAAGGAGAAAACTCAGAGAAATCATTTCAAAAGATTCACATAAACAATTTGGAAAAAATTCAGCACACACTCACAAAAAATATAAATAAACTAGAAATAGAAAGGCCCTTTCTTAATCTGACAAAAAAGGATCTAGGGACACCCGGGTGGCTCAGTCAGTTAAGGGTCTGCCTTCAGCTCAGGTCATAATCCTGGGGTCCTGGGACTGAGTTCCACATCGGGCTCCCTGCTCTGCGTCTCCCTCTCCCTCTGCCTGCCGCTCCCTCCTGCTTGTGTGTGCTTGTGTGCTCTCTGTCAAATAAATAAATAAAATCTTTTAATAAATAAATAAAAAGAAAAAAAAAGGTTCTAAGTAAGTCTCACTGTTAAAGGAGAAAAGCTGGAAACATTCCACTTAAAATCAGGAACGTGGTAATGATGTTTAACACAACAACTTCTATCCTTGTGTTGAGTCCCTAGCCACTATAGTAGAATGAGAAAATAAAATGAAAAGACATAAGGAGTGGAAAAGATAGAGCAAAATTGTCATTAGTCACAGATGACATGACTATCTTCATAGGAAACTTACTAAGAAGCTAAAGATAGGGGGGCCTGGGTAGCTCAGTTGTTACGCTTACGCATCTGCCTTTGGCTCAGGTCATTTATTTGACAGAGAGAGACAGAGTGAGAGAGGGAACACAAGCAGGGAGAGTGAGAGAGGGAGAAGCAGGCTTCCCGCTGAGCAGAGAGCCGGATGCGGGGCTGGGCTCTATTCCAGGACGTGGGGATCATGACCTGAGCCAAAGGCAGATGCTTAACAACTGAGCCACCCAGGCACACCAAGATTTTATTTTTAAGTAATATTTACACCCAACAGGGGGCTCAAACTCAAAACCCTAAGATCAAGAGTGGCACGCTCCACCAATGGAGCCAGCTAGGGGCCTCTATCTAATTTTTTAACAGACATAACAAAAAAATCTGAGGCATCTAGAAGTAAATCTTATGAAAGCTGTGCAAAACTTGTAAGCAGAGAGTAATACAGGGTGCTGGAACAATTTATTGCCCATATGGAAAAAAGTAGAATTGGGTTACTCATTAAAAATCAATGCCACAAAGATAAAGGCACTTAAAAACAAAAGGCAACACTTTAAAAGTTTTAAAGAAAATGTAAATAACTTTTCTGAACTTGGAGCAGGAAGAATTTCTTAGACAAGAAAAAACCTGCTAACCATGAAAGACTGCTATGTCTACATTAAAATTAAGAACGCCCCTTCATCACAGAACACCATTATACAAAAAGAGATGACAAGCCACAATGAAAAAAAATATCTGTAAGGCATGTAACCTGCAAAGGATTGGTATTCAGTATATTTAAAGAACCCCAACCAGTTATAAACAGGGAAATGCAAATGGAGTCACAATGAGATGCTATTCTGTACCAACTAGATTCACACACAAAAGAAGTAAAATCTGGTAATACCAAGTGTTGAAGAGGACTTGGAATAACAGGCTCTCATATACTGATGGTGTAAAATTAAAGTATACAATGACTCTGAAAGCCAAACTGACTTTATCTCATAAAAGTTGAATATTCACAAATCCTACGATCTCGAATGGCATCCCTAGTATTATATCCTAGAGAAATGATTGTACCTGCACACCAGAACACAGGCACAGAATTGTTCATGGCAGCAGTATTTGTTGAGACTAAAACTAGAAACAATGAAAATGGCTAACATCAGGAGGAGACCAGAAACATACATAAACTGTGGTAAATTCCCTGCAAGGAATATTATACAGCAGAGAAAAATTAATGAACTTACATCTAGATATGACATGGATTAATCTTAGAAATATAATGTTGAGGGGCGCCTGGGTGGCTCAGTGGATTAAGCCGCTGCCTTCGGCTCAGGTCATGATCTCAGGGTCCTGGGATCGAGCCCCGCATCCGGCTCTCTGGGATCGAGCCCCGCATCCGGCTCTCTGCTCCGCAGGGAGCCTGCTTCCTCCTCTCTCTCTGCCTGCCTCTCTGCCTACTTGTGATCTCTCTCTCTGTCAAATAAATAAATAAAATCTTTAAAAAAAAAAAAAAAAGAAATATAATGTTGATCGGAAAGAGCAAGTCCCAGAAAACTATAAACATGGGGCGCCTGGGTGGCTCAGTGGGTTAAAGCCTCTGCCTTTCGCTCAGGTCATGATCCCGGGGTCCTGGGATCGAGCCCCGCATCGGGCTCTCTGCTTGGCAGGGAGCCTGCTTCCTCCTCTCTCTCTGCCTGCCTCTCTCCCTACTTGTGATCTCTATCTGTCAAATAAATAAATAAAATCTAAAAAAAAAAAAAAAAAAGAAAACTATAAACATGACACCATTCTTATCAAGCTCAAAAATAAGCAAAAATTAATTGATGCATTATTTAGGCACATACCTAGCTAAGTAAATTTAAAAATTCAAGGGAATTATTAAAACAAAATTTAGAATTGTGGTTATCTTTTGAAGGGAGGGTAGGGAGTAGAATGGGAAGGAAAAGGAGCGCACAAACCACGAGCAATAATTAAGTTCTTGGGTTTGGTGACCGCTCATGAATGCTCACGGGTGTTCATTATTTTTTTTTCCATTATTGTTTCAAAGCAAATTATGTGCAGTTTGGGCATGTGTGAACTAGTCCATTAAAAGAGAAGTAAAACATTCTCACAGAACTATTCACTGACACATTCATGTGACGTGCAAACACACAACACAGTCTCAAAAACACAGACTCATTGATCACTGTATTTCCTTACAAAATGAAACGAATCTAAACATGTTGATAGCCACATTCTCAAAACACACAAAGAAATATGCACACACACAAACTGACACATTCCTACACAATGACCCACACAAATACCTACCAGATCTTTAACTGACAGAGGTAGCTCCTAAGGGACTATAATACAGCACCACTGGGAAGCCGTGGGTGTTTATGGGCAACTAAACTGGTGGGGTCCCAGAGAGCAAAATCCCACCGCCCCCCCCCCTCAAATCCCAGGCTTCCGGGGCACCCACCTGATTCCCGAGACACCATTTTCCGTGGGGTCAGCTTCTTGACCTGTGAAGAACAAAGTTATCAGAATCTGATGAGTCTCCACATTTCTCGATTCACTGCCATTTAGGGGTAGCCTGAATGCCCATTGATCACCACCACCCCCAACTTTGTCCAGGGCAGCCTGCCCGCCCTCCTGACCCCCAACTTGAATGCCTGCCCCCATACTCACTGGGGGTGGGGGGAGCACAAAGTTGTCAGGGAAAACTCCTCTTCGGCCTTGAGACTCTCCTTCCCACCAGCCCTTATCCTCTGTGGTCTGGGAGAACAAGATACCATGGGGAGGTGAGCCAGATCCCCAAGTTCCTGCCTTCCCGGGTCCCACGCCTTCTCAACGTGCCCTTCCTGGCCACCTCCCCTGCCCTGTGCTTTCCTACCTTCCTCAGTACTTTCACCTCGTCCCCTCTCCGCAGCGCCAACTCATCTGGGGCCTCAGGCTGGTAATCGAACAGGACCCTGTAGATCTCAGGGCGGGAGACTGTAGGGGGGTGGTCAGTCCACTAAAGCCAACTGCTCTCTCCAGATCATTCAGGCACTCCCTCCCCCATAGCTCGGTTGGGTTCCCCCTTCCCCAAGTCAGCTAGGCTCGGAGGGGGTTCCGAGGAACCCTTGGGCTGGGTGCTCACCTGTCCGCAGGTAGTCTGGAGGGCTGTCATAGGTCAGACTGCTCAGCTAGTGGGGGCAAGGGGAGAGAGGAACAAGCTGAGCCTCCACCCCTCTAAGAAGAACTCACCATGTCTGCGCCCACCGCACCCAGTTTACCTTGGGAGGCCGCTGGGTACCAGGGCTGACTGAAGGCATGTCTGGGTTCCCGAGGCCTGGTGGGGACAGTGAGGTCAGGGGGTGTGCTAATTCAGTTTAGATCATGGGAGAGGTCAAAGGGGTCACAGGGTCAGGATGCATGGATCACAGGCTCGGGCCACTGGAAGGGTCAATAGAGTCTGGTCACAGGGGTTCACGGGGTCACAGGGTGCAGGTCTCACTTGGGGGCCCACTGTCCAGCAACTCCACAAAGTTGGATGGGAAGGCTCCCAGCTGCCCGTTCTTCTTTCCCAGCCACCAGCCGTCCTCAATCTGGGGAGGAGGAGGACGCAGGGCCATCTGGTTCTGCCCCAAGGGTCTCTCGAGAATTCTTCTACCCTTGTTTCTGCCCTGATTCTGCCCAATGCCCCCTCCTCCCTTGCTCCCTCACTTTCCCATTTCTGTGTCCCTCAGCAACCCCAACGCCCACACCCTCTCTTCACGCATCCCTCACATGCGGACGGACGTGCGCCAGCATCTCTGCCCAAAGCCTCTCATCACTTCGTCCCCTCACCTCCTTTATCACTTCCACAGTCTCCCCAGCTTGCAGCTTCAGCTCGTCTGCCTGCTCCGGGCTGTAGTTGAAGTTCACCTTGCACCATCTTTGGGGGCCCCGAGATTTGGCGGGGCGACCTGGGGTCAGACAAGAGAGAAACAGGCCGCTGGAGCCCCGCTCCCCAAGTCCCCTGGGCTGCGAGAGGGGCGGGCCGGGGGCTCCCGAGCAGGAGCCCTAGGCCCCGCCCCAAGGTGGAGCATTGTACCCAAGAACCAATCACAGGCCGCGGAGTGCCCCAGCGGCCCCGCCCAGAGCCGCACCCAGAGCCGCCTGCTGGGGATGCGGGAGCTGCGCAGGTTCCGCCCGCCCGCCCAGCGGGCCTGGCGCTCACCTCGGCGGCGTGCACAGCGCGGGCTCGGCGCCTCCCCGGCGGCGCGCAGATACTCCGGGATCGCCTGGAAACCAACGCAAGGAGACCGGGGTGGGGCGGTGGCTCTCAGCTCCGGGGGTGGGCACGCATTGAGACCCTCATCCACCCGACCTGCGGCCTGGCCTCACCTGCACCAAGCGCTCGGGAAAGAGACCACAACGACCCCCCAGCTCTCCGCGCAGCCAGCCCCGTGAGGGCCCCTCGGACACCTGCCGGACCACGTCCCCGGGCGCCAGACTCAGCTCGTCCTCTTTCTGCGCACGGTATCCGGTCAGGACCAGCACCTCTGGGGGCAAAGGACGGGGTGGGGGCGCAGCTCAGAAGGGACGGGTCTGGGCACACCGGCTTAGGCGCGAGTCTCGGACTCCGCATAAAGGACAGCGGGAGAGCGGGGTGGTGGTGTAGGCTTCTCTTGCCTTTTCTGCCCCTCCAAACCCTCTGCACATACCCATAGCTTCCGGGTCTCGCTCCAGAGCCGGGCTGGGAGCACAGTGCTGTCCCGCGGGCTGCCGAGTACTGGGCCAGGGTAGGGTGGGACGAGCTGCAAGGCTGTGAGGTGAAGGAGGCGGAGACGCTAGCGGATAGGTCGGCCCCAGGTGCTGGGAGTGGGCGTGGGAGAGGGGGTGGCCTGGCTCAGCAGGTTCGGGCCCCCAACCCTGGAATGGAGACTCCAGGGTCTCTGGCCAGTGCTGGGGCCGCAGCTCCCCCACCTACTCTTCCTGGCCCAGTCACTTAAATTCCAGTCTAGCCGCCTCTCCTCCCTCTCGCAGCCGTAGGCCCTGAGGCTCCCACCCACCATTGGCACAAAGCCTTTTCTGGCCTACCTTCTCCCCACAGGCAGGCTGTGAGCTGCACGGGAAGACGTGGGAGAGGCACATACCAGGGTGGGGCCCCCAGCAGGCCGCAGCGGCTCCGAGGCAGGCCCTGGGCGGGCTGGGTAGCTGCTCTGGTGTGCAGAGCTACCACCGAATTCTATTCCAAATCTCTGCTTTCCCTGGAAAGCACGTTCTCCCCATAACCCCACCCCAGAGTGCCACCAGGCTGTTCGCCTTCATAAAACACACCCAGACTCTCCTTGGGAAAAGACAAGAAAAAAGGAAGTTTAGGAGCTGTCAAGGCTCCTGCTCCTAGCCAAGGCCAGAGCCAGCAAGGCCTGAAGTTGAGGGCCCATCTGGTGCCAGTCCCATCCTGGCTGGGCTTTCTGGTCATCTTCCTGCTCAGAAGGCTGAGGCTGTTAACCACGACCCTTGATCCCTGCCCCACCACTCTGGATGCCAAAGTCCTTGCCCGTTACACCACAGTGCAAGAATCTGGTTCTCTTAGGTTGTACAAGGTACGGATGAAAAACCACCAGGGTGGCAATGAGTTATTAGCCAGCAAAGGGTGGCAGTCTCCTCCCTGAACTGACCATGGCACTGATGAGGAAGGAACTGAGCAACAGCCTCAGAGACAGCCCTGAGAGTAGCTCTTTCAAGTTCCCTGAAGCTGCTACAGCAGATATCACCCCCCGCCCAAACACACACACACACACACACACACACTCTCTCTCTCTCTCTCTCTCTCTCTCTCTCTCTCAGGGTGACAATGACCAGAGTCCATTTACATCTGCCTTCTTCATTTATTTTTTTATTTGCAGGAGGAGTTGAAACAAATTTTAAGGGTGTTTTCATTTTTTTCCCCTAAACATGAATCATTCAAGAAAAACCAACTTAACTATAGAAATGTAGCAAAGTAAGGGGAAAGAAGCACAACAACCCAAGAGGCAAAGGTTGGGGCGGGGGGAGAAGAGGTGGGTGCAGTCCGCATATAACATATGCATAAATGCCGTTTGATTCACCTGCTCAGGACCGCCTCCCCAGAAGGCAAGCACAAGGACCCATTTAAAGAGGATGTTTCCCCCCCCAAACATCCAAGAATGTTTCAACTTAAAGCTTGTTAAAAAAAAAAAAGTAAAAGAAAAAAACCCCCACAAACCACCCAGCCATAACCACCTTCCTTAATCGACCATAGGAGTTTCTTTTCATTTTATAAAAAGATTAATAAAAAATATTGAAAAAATTATTTTCTCATCTTATATCTGTAAAGATAATAGAATTCAGAAGTTTCTTAGAAAACAGACCAGAAACTGCCGACCAGTTTCCACCCCTGTTGCTGAGAGGATCAGCAGGACTACAAAGTTTGGGATACTGGAGCTGCTGGTGGAGAATGGGATGCCCAGCCCAGAAAAAAATCAGAAAATATTGGGGTGGGGGGACACGTGGGGTGTGGTTAACAGCCATGGCCATGGAATACATGGCTGTGCAGAAAAGGGGAACACAAGGTGGTCAGAAAGGCCTTGAACTCCTCCTCGACATACAAAACCGATTTTTACAAAGATCCAAGCAGTTTGGTCCCAAACTGAGGTGAACACTTCAATGTTTATTCACATGCTTTTTCTCTTTGAAGAATCAAAGTTGCCCAAATTAAATCTTTCTGCTATTATTACTACATATGCCTAAAAAAGGAAAGAAAAAGAAAAAAGGGAAGAAGAAGGGTTTTTAAAATCAGGATAAGAAAGAAGAGATTGAAAATCATCAAATTAGTCCTCTTAGCTCCAAATGAAAGAACAAAACTGTCGGTTTCTAATAGGGAACAAACCAAAATCCAAGTATCGCTCTCCCCTCCCTACCCCAGCCCCCACCCCACACACCAACAACAAATGAGAAACACAGCTAAAGCCCAACGTGTTGTATTCTGCTCTGCTCAAGAGTCGGGCCTGACCCCAGGCTCCTTGGCCGGCCGCCTCTGTCCAGTGGGACGCAGCACCAGGGATGCTTTCGGCTGTAGTAGGATTCTGCACGGCTGGCTGGTGGGGGGTAGGGGTGGGATTTTTGCAATCTTCAGGCTCCTCTGTTTTGCTCCTCACCAGCCATCTTCCCAGCGCCCTCTCTCCCCTGGGCAGGGGCTCCCATCAGAGTGGCCCCTACTCAGTTGTGGGCTGTAAATTGTCCTTCTCTTCTCGGTTCTCTGTCCCACTCTCGTCGTCTTCAATCTCCCCTTCCTCCCCACTAAACTTGTCGTGGGCCCATTTGGGGCTGGTGCTGGACTTCCGGAACATGAACCGGCCTCGACCCCGAGGGAAGGCTCCTCGGCCCCGGCCCCGGCTCACCCACTTCTCACTGCCTTCACCTTCACGGTCATCATGCTGAGAGAAAAGAAAACTGCCATCAATCCCGGAGCGAACAAGAATAGCCAGAACCCTCTTCTCCCCAAATATGACTTTCTCATACCAATCTTTTACTTCACCCCACCTTTTGTTGCTTTTCTGTCCTCCTCCCCGCTTCCCCTACAGCAAAAATGCTACTGATTCAGATCCAAGAGAATATTTTACTGGGGCCTGAGGCATTCTGAGGCAGTAAGTGGGCATTACAATGATGATGATAAAATCTTCACTGAGCCCCAACAGACCTTCACCTGCATTATCTCCTTTAACCCTCACATCTACCCTACCATCACCCTCCACTCTGCCAGGTGACTTTATGTTATTTAATATTTCAGGTCTCAAAGGACAGGACTGAGAAAGCCAAGCAAACACCAAAACATGAAACTCTGTCTGGTCTGAGAGGTCAGGGAGCTCGCCGGCATGCAAGTTCTTGTCCACCCCAGCCAAGAACAGGCAGGGAGACCAAGGGCAAAATGACCCGGTCATGGTCTCAGACCTGTGAGTGGCAAAGGTAGGACCTAGAACCCAGCCTCTCCCATCTTCTCTCTCGCCTCTGTAATTTCACGCAAAGAGGCAGTGTGGCAGAGCAGGAAAACCCCAGCCTGCGTCTCGATCCTCCCGATAGTTGCCTGAGAGAGAAGGGCTCCAATGACAAAATGAGGGAGAAAGCACTCTGAAAACTACAAGTTGTTGGTTTCATCAGCCCCATGGCTTCAAAACCTCTAAACCATCTCTTAGGCTCCAGGGATCAACACAGCGAGAGGGCCAGCTACTTCCTGCCAGGGCTGCTGGTTCAACAGCCTAAACATAGGAGGCCAACAGGGCTCCTTCAGGAGGCAAATGGGGACAGGGAGAAGGACTCGGATGGCTTTCACCTTCCCCCTGGAGCAGTGCCACTCCAGCACCTGTGGAGTTGGCCCAGTCAACTTTCCCCCAGATGTAGGCCCAAGGGTCCCTGAGGAGTCTCCAGGCAGCTCCCAGCCTCCCCAGAACAGGGAAGGCGGCTGTACAGCCCTGTACCGGTTCTGCTTGTGGCGAGGCAGATTTCGGCTGCAGGCTTACCTTTGTTACCACACTCCAAGTCCCATCTGCTTGGACTTGAGCCTGCTGTTCGTACAGTAGGGCTGACAGAACTTAAGCCCCAACGTGAGAGAGGGATGGAGGGAGACCCACAAAGTGCCTGCTGCCTAGGAATGACCAAGAGCTCAGATGAGAGACACCCCAGTGACATCTCATTCTGGAGACAGATCCTCTCCTCGAAGAGATCCTGAGCTGTCTTTTCTATCTTGCACTCGGGAAGGACAGTGTGAACTGCAGACTTGGGGGGAGAAAGTGCAGACTCCGTCCCTGGATAAAGGCTGGAGGGCAGCCGAGGGTGGGCTAGCAATCAGACCAGCTCACAACTCAAAAGCCCAGAGCCACTCTTCTTGCTTATCCTGAAACCCACATGCCTCCCAGATGAGGCCAGGATCCCACCTCGTGGGAGAGAGAACACGCCTCTGGCCAGCAGTGCACTATCCCCCAAGTACACAGAACTCCTGCACATGCCTTTCATCATGGCTCTGGACAGACCGATGAAGCCTTGGGGTCAGCCACACTGTGCACCAGAGGCCCCCAGCCCTTCCTGGTCATCCCAGACACATACCAGGTAATACTTCTTGCTTTTGGGCGTGTACTCGGGGTCCCACTCCTCCTCCCGGTTTCTCTTTTGAAAATCGTTGCTGCTGCTGCTGTTGTTGCTACCGGAGTAGGTGCCTCTCCCCCAGCCTCTCCCTCTGGCTCGAAACTGCTGTGGCATAAACGGGGAAAAGGAACAAAGGACTCCATCAGGAGTGGAGAAAAACCATTCCCTGCCTTCTGCTCAAATACCTCTCTGGCACACGACAGATAGGGGTCCTCTAGTCAATCAGCCAATCAACTGGTTTCCAGCCACTCCCTTTCTGCTCAGGTCTGTAGCCCAGGCAGAGGACTGGATAGCACAAGGCCCTCCTCCCTACAGATGCCGCAGCAGTCAAGGTAAATGCAGAAATCTGGAGGCCAGAAGCCCTGAGAGGCTTTCTAGGTAAGCACGATTATGAACAGAAAAATAACTACAAGCAGAAAGCCTGGGGGAGGGGGCACCACAGATTCTGGGACGTAGAGCTTGGATTTCTGTAGCAAGGGTAACAAAACTAGTAACCTGATAATCACGTAACCAGAACCTGCGGGAGGAGGGGGAAGGATCTTACGAAGGTCCCTCGAGCTCTGCCGCCTCTTTCACTTGGACCCACGAAGTCTTTGGTCCCTAGTCTTGACTTGTCAAAGCCTGTGGTGCTCTCTTCCCTCTCCTCCGTCTCTTCAGTGTACTCCTCCGCTTTGTAGGAATGGGATGACTGGGATGAAGAGGAGGAGGACCTGGACCGGTCTCGTGCTCTCCGGTGCTTCCTATGAGAACAGAGTAGCCAGGGATTTAAATCAGTCGGCGCTAAGGGACAGCCCTCAGCTGGGGCCTCACCGGACAATCACGAGCATGTCTGTGATGAAGACACCGAAGATGCATAACCTCAAGACTCGCCCCCAGCTACCCATCCAGGCACCGAGTTTCCTCTCAGTTCTGAGTCATGTGTCTGTGTCTTTGCTAGTGAAGAGCATGGGACATGCACAGCAAGAGGAAGAGAACACGGCCTGCTGTGATACATATGCGTGAAGGAAGAAGGCAGAAGGCAGCCAACACTGTACTGGGGGCCCTGATGTACTGTGCACCTAACATTATCTTCACTTCTCACAGGAAGCCTATGAGCTGCCTCACAGGCCTGTTCTTAAGACTGAACAAACCACATGCTTCAACACTCTACAGGGACAGAACAGGCAGGCCACCAACGGCAACCGTGACCCTTCAGGAGCATTTCCCCATTTTACAGACAGCCGAGATTCAGGGTGACCAAGCTGAGCAGAAGCTGGGCACAGAGCTAGCTCTAATTATACGATGACTCCACATGCCACCTCTCATTGAGCTCAAAGAGGGTGAGTTAGTAAGCACAGGATCTGGCAAAACTCTTCCCAGAGTGACTTCCCACCCTTCCCTTCATCTGAGAGCAATTATAGACTAGGGCAAATGAGCTTACTACAATGAGTCACTGTCTATGTACCAGAGGTCGGGGCCAGCCCTGCCATGTGCTGATGGAGCCCACTGGCTGCCTGTAAGGTGGCAGAAAGGCCAGCCTACCAGGACTACAGGATGACTTAGGGGAGAAGCCAGCCAAATGCCAGGAACCTCTCGTTGTCCTCCATTATGCAAAGTATCCTTCTGCCTCTCCCACCACACTCCCTGACATTTAAGAAGCTCAAGAACTTAAATATTTAAACCCTAGTGGCTCTTTCTAGCATTTACTCATAAGAAGCCTAAGTTATTGTCATAGGATTTTTATAACTAAGATGTATCAGTCTTGACTCCTGTAAGTCAGGGCTATTTTAAGAGGTTTTAAAAAATAAGACTCCAGGGGCGCCCGGGTGGCTCAGTGGGTTAAGCCGCTGCCTTCGGCTCAGGTCATGATCTCAGGGTCCTGGGATCTAGTCCCGCATCGGTCTCTCTGCTCAGCAGCAAGCCTGCTTCCCTCTTTCTCTCTCTCTGCCTGTCTACTTGTGATCTCTGTCAAATAAATAAAATCTTAAAAAAAAAAAAAAAAAAAAAAAGACTCCAAAAGGCCCCAGATTTGAGTCCCAGCACTGCCTTTCATACTCGTGTAACCATGAGTGAGCTGTCCTTCACTCCTAGACAGTTTTGTCAACTGAGGCGTGACTTAGAGTGAGAGTGTCTTCCTTCTTGCCCCAATCACAGAATACTAGGGTTTCAAAGGCTGCAAGGCAAGTCAGAGGAAGAGACACATGTTCCAGGGAAAGCAATCAGGATCAATAATCCAAACCCAACCCAGAAAGGCTGGAGGGGTCCTGCTGCTTCTCCACCAGCAGCAACGCTGAGGACTGCTGTACAGTCACCTCCACTTTCTGCGAGGATGATTGAGTCCCTCATCAATGGGCAGCCCCAAAGGCTGCCAGGGCTCCCCGGGCAGAAATAACACAGCGGAGAGGGAGACAAAGTGGAACGGAACACCTGGATTTTGATGCCAGCTGATCATCTTAGACAAATCATCTGTCCTCTTAGACCAATCATTATAAGCCTGGCTTATCTTTCAAAATGGGCAAAACGGGTACCACACCAAGTGTCTAACTTATTTCAAAGGATTGTTATCAGCAAGTGGATATGAAAATGCTTGCCGGCCGAAGTTCACAGACAGCAAAAGTGGTGTTGCTTCATATGGGAAAGTGCAAGGCTTCAACTCCTCCATGTTTAATGAGACATGATTGAAAAGGCATGGAACTTTCACAGATGTAAACAGAAACGAAAGGACCTTGGCACGCATGGATGCTGCCCTATGACGTTCGACAATGCTACCTTTGTTTAAAGAGTACTTGGAACACCTCACTTGGAGGTGTCTGCGAAACTAGTTCTGAAAAGGCATTTAAGATCAACAATCTTGTCCTATCTAGTTTCACTCTATTTCTTTGACAAAACAATGTTATTAACCAGCCAACAACTTTGAGCTGTTTCGAAAACGTAACGTCTCCACGAAGATTTGTGATGGAAAAGAACGTATCAAAGAAAATGCCTAACACAACCCAGAAGGAATACCCAAATCATTTTCTACTCGGTCCATATAGCCAAATTTAATGCCCATCTCCCAGGAGGCCTTCTTTGGACAAGGATCACACCTACTTTAATGCAGAAATTCTGTTTTCAGCCAGGGACCTTACTTGACAGTTCCATGGTATACAAGAACTGCTATCATTCCTAACCCTGAACTTCTCTGGCCTAGAAGGTCTGGTATACAGCCCAAAAGGAGCAGACAAGAGACCCCACACTCAAGAGTCTGAAGGAAGGAACAGGGGCTTACGTACTTCTGCTTCTTTGATCCTTTATGAGTTTTCTCTGTTTTCTCAGCTGATCTTTCCCTCGAGTGGCTTGAGTCTCTGGAATCTACTGATTCTCTTGATTTACCTCGTTTAAGATCTCTCTCCTTATGTTTTTTACGACGTTCAATATCAAGGCGGAGATCAACAGGATCATCTTTGTATTTTCCCTCAGCCTGCCATAAGAGAAATCAAAATTAAGGTTTTTGGGATTCAGGGCTGACAACTCAACCACCCCACAAACTGTGGTTTCTACTCCAATGGAGTTGTGCAGAGGAAGCACTGGGAGTGTAAGGCTCCTCACCCAAGCTTGGAGGCATATAGGATATCCCACAGAAGTCCCTTCCTGAGGGTCCCTCACAGAACCCAAACCGTTCTCTAAAATGATGACGATTGCCTTCTGAAAATGCCAGACATTGATCTTGCCTTGTTTGTTTTCTCTGTGGCCCAGTAATGGCTCTGGCTAGCCTACACGCTGAGTAGGCCAAAATCAGTTTCACAAGGTGGCCGGTTAGGCTGGCTCAGCCTACTCACCGCCAAGAGTGTAAATGCTGGTGTCGTGTCATCCTTCCCTACCTACACTGTGGCAGCTACCATGGGTTTACCCTCTCCGTGGAATTAGCTCTCAGTGCAGAGCCCAACAAGAGACTGTGGGACACTTCAGCAGCCTTCCAAAATGCCCAGTTACAGTGAGAAATTGCTTTAGAGAGGGAACAGCAAAACCACAATGGAGAATCCACAAAGTGGCAATACCAGGCCAAATTTTATTTTAAAAAGGTAAAAGGCAGCAGCAAAAAAGGAAGGTACTTTTTTTTTGCTGACTTCCTTTTATTAAGTTGAATTCCCCAGGCATGTGTGCTGTGGATTCAGCACGCAGTGCTGCGTGCCCCAAACCAGGACAAGGGCTTTCGACAGTTTTCTTCGACAGTTTGGAACACTCAGAGCACAGAGGGCCAGGCGGATTCAGGGACATTAAGCACTAGGACTTAGCTCATGGGAAGTAAAACCTCCCTAAAAGAGGAAGGAATGGGCAGTTCACTCCACATTAATATCTCATACAAAGTACTAAGTTTTTTGTTGAAATGAAGTTCAAGAAGGTTTATTTTTATCCTGTTCATTTTTTAGAGGGAATGGGGCCTCTGTGCCCTCCAAAGACCCAAAAAAGGGCAGATGCTGCTCCCTGAGGCTGTATACCCACAGCACCTCCATGGCGCGGGCCCAAGAGGCCCAGAGGGCAAGCGCTCTTCTGCTGTCTCAAAGCCTTGCATTTCACAGGGTCAGTGCCAAGCTGGTGAGAACATGAAGAAAAAGAAAGGAGGGGGAGCGGGGAGAGAAGAGAGACTGTGCAGAGGGCCTCTCGTCACATTTGACTACCGAGACAAATTCATTTGGAAGACCTGAAGATGAGCATCTTTAGAAAAAGGTTTCAGCAGCACTGGAAGAGCCATCTTTAATTTTAAATTTCAACTGTATATGTGAATGAAGGTCAATAAATACTAAGAGACTTTTAAAAAAACCAAATCTATTATTTCATAGTAAAAGATCACATACAAGCCTTAACCTCTTCATTAACTCTGCGTGCACATCATTGCAAATGTAGCTGGGCTATCAAAATAATGTTTAGCTTTAAAGTAATAGTAACCGACAGATGATAAATATGGTACAATGTTAGGAAAAAAAAAAAAACTGGACTAGCTGTTTAAAACAGTCTACCATGTTAAGATATGAATATTTCACTCTCCTCTGACATGCATGTCTTTTTGAAATCATGGTTGGAAATAGTGCATGTAATATAGTTGATTTGATAATACTTACAAGCAGAAAAATATCACAAAAAGTTTCTTCTCTCATCATGGGCACTTGTTCCAAAACTCCTCTCTTTTTTTTCTCAAGCTCACCTCAATAGACTTTGGGGTCATTTACCATATTCTAACCACTTCACAAAGGTTGTTGATACATTTAATAAAAATTAACCCTTTGTAGTTCATTTTTAGAATTATGCCCATCCTTAAAAGAAAAACACAAACTTAAGTAGAGAGTAATTTAAACAAACACATTTCTGTCAAGTTCATGCCCAACGCACTCATTTTGTTGGAATTACGATCAAAGCAACAGTTCACCTTATAGCCAGGTTCCCGTGGACTTTTCATTTCATCATGAGCCAAACCATGTTTTCTGAATGTACTGGGAGAAATGTCTATCCTCCTAAAAATTGAAAATAGGAAAACTGTTTAATAATCCCCATAATGTGAATATATTATTGGTAGTATTTTAGTTCCTCAGTTGGGTAACAGATTCCTAGGCATTCCTTTTAATTATGTCTCATAACTTACAAATATATATTACTAATATACTTTCCTTATATATTTATCCTGTCCCATAGGTGTGTCTGTGTATAGGCACATGGGCGCACACGGGCACACACACACACAGAGACCAACTTCTCAAACTCAAACTGAAGAAACTTCTTATTCCTTCCTAGTACTGTTACAGCCAGGAAGAAAGACTCACCTACACCCACGCCTATAAACTCAAGTTCACATCAAGACTATCCATGCCCTGCTAACCTCAAAGAGCAGTTTTCATCTTGGGAATAAGAATATAATGGACCACTATTTACCTATGAGATAAGGTCTAGGTGAGAAAACTGCCTGGCACATACACACATCCCAAAGACCCCAGACTGCTGTAGAAACATGGTTCTCCTCCCTACAACCGAGATGATTAGTAAGAAATTAAAGCTACAGCCAAGTCTGTTTCTAGACAAAGCCCCTATGTGCTAAATATGCTCCCACAACCGAATGTAACAGTCTTTACACCTGCTGGGCTTTTAAACCCTTTGACATAATCCTCCAAGCTCTCCCATGCACTGGAAGTTCTTCTAAAAGAAGAACTGCTACATGGAACACATGTGTTCCATATATGTGTTCCATGTATCAGTCTTGGGAAAAAAGTTTAACATTTACTCCACCTGCAGAAGTTCACCGTGGTCTCAGGTTATCATCTGCCAGCTCCCAAGAACATAAGGACTCATCTATATCAAAAGGCCCGTCCTTCCTCAGGCCCAAAGTGAGAAACTGCGGTCATCAAGGCATCCCCTTTCCACTCAAACTACAAACACCCACTGCTATCCTAGCATCTGGAGAATGTTCACCCTAAACTCTACTGCTAAGGCACCCACCTAACACTGACAAGAACAAGATGAGTTTATCATTTTTTTTTTTAATTTATTTGACAGACAGAGATCACAAGTAGGCAGAGAGGCAGACAGAGAGAGAGGAGGAAGCAGGCTCCCCGCTGAACAGAGAGCCCGATTCGGGGCTCGATCCCAGGACCCTGGGATCATGACCTGAGCCGAAGGCACAGGCCTTAACCCACTGAGCACCCAGGCGCCCCGAGTTTATCATTTGATGAGCAAGCTTTTATGGCCACCTCCAGCGTAAGACCTAAGTCCTCACCTGTGTATCTCTGGGCTTTTCTTGTTTTTAGCTGCCTCCTGCTCAGTTCCCCTCTTTAGGTATTTAGTAAAGCGCTCATGCAATGTCATTCCTGAGGACCCAAAGTGATGTTCTGTGGGAATTCAAAGAAAAATACATTACGCTCTCAAAGGTGGACCAAATATTCAACTCTTCTGCGTGAACCCAAAGCCACAGAGATGTGACTCAAGTAGTCAAATCCATGTAACAGACACACTGAAAAGGGGAAGGAAAGATGACTGGGTCAGACACCATACAGTGTTGGCTACCGAATGTCCACTGTCGCTCTCTGTCTTAGGATATGAATATGGGGAAACCCAGAGCTCACTTCTCTGTGAATCATGGTACCAACTCCCCCTGGAGTTAAAAGTTTCAGGTAGAACCTGTAACTGGCCCAACCCAGCTGCTCTATCACTTCTCTTTACCACTCCCCAACCTGCCCACCTCAGTTTGCCCAGGACATGGCAAAATAACGCAGAGAAGAAATTCACACCACAAGGTTTCTGAGAGAGCTCTAGAGGCTTCCATCTGATAGACAGGAAAAAAGAAAGGTGCTGGAAAAGTCACTCTTCATACTTCCTTCATCAAGCCTTTTAAACCTTATGTGAAGGATTTTACCTATTCTCACTATCAGAGGTTACTAGCATTTTGTAATCTTCGACACTGTAATTAAAAAATGGAAACTCCTCCTTGGAAGGAATTTCCTTCGAGCCAGTCCCAAGCTTCAAAGGCGCTTTTGATGAGATAAAGAGGCCTGAAAGGCTCCCTTACGCACCCGGTCATCATTCTGCTTGCAGCAGAGGAAATGAAGCCTGCAGAAAGGGCGCTCGCAGCAAGCTGGGGGTGTGCACTCACCTTTCACATGGTGAACGATGGTCACTATGTGCTGGGCGAATAGTTCAGAGGGGCTCCGCTGAGACTGAGCTGACTGTATGTGCTGGAAAATGGAACGAAATTCCTGTTCCTTTTTGTTGCTATGGACTAGATCCCGACAAAGCTTGCGTTCCTGAGCCAATAAGCCACTGGGTCTGGAAAAGAAACATAGGGAGGACCAGTGTAACAAGATATACAGAAAGTCCAAACATTTAAACCCTAGAAAAGCAATGCTTTTCTCCCTGACAGTTTTAAATTTACCCACAAAGTTGCTTTTTGCTTCCCACCCAAGTTCGAAGTAACCTCGGGGGACCATAACGATGGGAAAGGAAGGTTAAGGGCATCCGAAATCTCTCTCCCCTTTTCTCAGTGGGAGTCCTTAACAGGAACGAATGGGCAGGGCGAAGTATTGAACCTCAGTGAGTCTTGTTTTTGGAGTCATTGAGCTTTTAACACACACAACAAATGGAAGAGTATTTTAAAAGATCAACTAGCTTGGCCAGCCAGGACCCCTCAGTGAAGTGGATGTGGCCAGAATGCTGCTCAGTGTACTTCCCACTGGCGGTACAGTTTTTGCCCCCGGTACAAAACACAGTCAGTCTGGGCCTCCTCACTCTGCTCAAGCTCGGCCAGGCAACCCTCCCCCACACCAACTTTAAAACTGCTACATTATGTGATGGAAGTGTGTAGTAACAGACTTCAGTAACCTAGCTAGGAATGGAAAAATGGGATTCTGGGCAGCTCCACAAGGCAAAATCATCTTAAACACATTTAAGGGAAAAAATGGGATGATGGTAAGTAGGGTAATGGATAGAGGTCAAAAGGAGGGGGGACCCAACACCCAGAAAGCCAGTCACTGGAGACTAAAAGATGCTTTACCACCCCTGTGATACGGTCCCTAACACACAACTGCTCAGTGACACGTAATTCCAAAAACAGATGGACGTTATCAGCACTGAAAGTTGGACAGCAGGAGAAATACAGGAGGGGCCTGTCCTGGTTCCAGAACATCCTCAGGAAGAGGGGTTAGGAGATGCCCATTAGACCACTAAAGCCCTGAGGTTCAAGGACTATATCTCACCTTGCAAGGTCCTCGTCAAAAGAGTCCATCCGGACATTGACCTGGGCCTCTCGAGTAATGGAAAAGGAAGACTTCCCTGTGGAAAAGTCTCCTTTGGCTCCTAGCTTCTCTCGGCTCTCAGAGGTCTTTCTCGGGGGAGGTGATGAGCTTTTCTCCTGGACTGCTTTGTAAGCGGTCACTCGGAAATTCTTTTCAGGCACAAACCCCCTGTGCCCACTTTCGGTTCTCTTGGGCCCTCCCCGATCCTCCTTCTTGGATCTCTCTGAGAAAGATTCCTCCTCCAGCTCCTCTGTTTTCCTCTGCTTTTCCTTCCCTGGAGGTGCATATACCAGGCCCTCCCATTTGCCTGACTTCTCCTCCTCCTGGTTTTTGTTTGCCCCTGCTAGAGCTTTCGACATAAATTTGGGTTCATCATCAAATTCCGATTCCTTCCTTCCCTTAGCTTTGTCCTTATCTTGATCATCCATGTCTTCCTTATGGAAGTCAGCCATCTTCTTCTCAAAGTCATCTCGAAGCTTATACCTTTTGGGAGACTGGCTACCACGAAAAGACTTGTCGGTATCAGTTTTGGGAGCAAATGGATCAGATTTCATTTTCGCATCACCCAATCCCGTGTCAGAGAAGCTCCCTTTCTCTTTCATTTTCTCTTTATCGGTATTTGTTTGTTTCTGTTCCTTATCTTTTCCATTCTCTGTCTTCTGCTCATCTAGGTACCTAGTTATAAAAACACAAGGGAGACACAAAAGAGGCCCTTTAAGCAACCTGATCTAAAACAGCACCATCTGGTCTTGTGTTTTTGATTCTTTGAACAAACATGTCTTGTGGATTCCAGTGTTACCATCATTGGTAACTACTTGATTACTTTCTAATAATTTCTGAAAAGTGGCCTTTCACAGATCTATGAACTTGGATGCCATTTAAGAGAAAAATACACGGTCCATAGAGTTGTGTTACAAGAACAACCCAAAAGAAAACAGCAAAGGTAATTTTTAGGGTACTAAAAAACAAAAACCTACTTACCTGTAAGTGGTCTAGGAAAAAAAAAATTAAGGTCTTATCCAACCTTCACACAGTCACTTAAAATCTGCTTTCAGCAAAGTTAACATAGAATGTTCAACCTTGGACTGTTTTTGCTTTTATACAACTCACATTTGGAAATACAAGTCTCAAAAAGAGACTTCATGTTTGCTTCAAGTCACCTAGAAGATCTAAATATGAAATATACTGTGAACACAAATAAAAACAAAATACAAGTTAATTGGGGGAAGGGGGCAGAAACCATCCTACTTGTTCTTATGGAAAAGCAGAGCTCATGCCCGAGTCTCCTAATGAGACTCCCAGTCCTGGCAGGGAACCACACCTACACTTTAAAGCAGAGTCACTGAAGGTTGGAAAAGTACACAGGCTGAACATCTCATCTGTACTATTAATAACGAAAGTCTAATCAAGTTATAGTGGCACTACTACGCAAGGAAGAATTGAAGGACAGCAGGACATCAAAGGATATGCTAATAAGAAGGAAATGGGGAGGGGGTGGAACCACCTGTCCAGTAAGTCCCTCTTGACAACCTAGTCCCCATACAACTTCCCTGTTACGTCTCTGCCATCCCAATCCATCCAACCACACAAACAAAGATTCAGGTCCAACTCACCATGTCCCCCAGAGCAGAAAGAAGCATGGTCACGTCCTCTCCTAACACGCAGCCTGGTCGGCTTCTACTGGGACACACACCCACCTCGTGATTTTAAAAAACAAGGGCTTCCTGGACTAGGCCTTGGGCTTTCCCATTCTGCCCAGTCTCCTCAACTGGAGAGTGTGAGGGTACGAGGTGTAGCTCTTCACCATGATGGGCTGATGCAGATGGATCACAGTAGATGGTGGGTCCTACAGGGTCTAACAGCTCCAATGGGCATTCATTTTGGCAAAGACCGTGTTTTTTTTTTGATAGCTGACCCACAAATCTCTACCGTTCTCTGGCTTACATTGGTAGGATCCAAGGCAAATTTTATATGTGAAAACATCATTGCAGAGCAGTCTAAAACAACTTTATGCTGCAATACAAATTGAGGAAGGCAGGAAATCTAGAGTTAAGCTAAAGGTTTCCTCCGGTGGTGTTTTCAAGTTTGCTAATGCTCGAGTTTAGGAAACAGGGATTACCTTATTACCATTCATCAGAGCTCTAACTGAGATCACATTACAATTAAGCTGCCAGCTGGGGAGGCAGGACCACCACCAGGGAGGGGAAACAAGACACTTGCCTCTTTGTGTAGGCTGCTCCTCCTGGAGCAGCTGCCTCCTCCTTCTGAGACGAGCTATACGTGGAGCCAGTGGCCGGTGGACTCTTACCCACAGGGCTCTTTTTGGATGGACTCAAGGACCCAGAGCCATGATCGAATGGACCTTGGTGTGTTCCAGCCTGGTACCCAGCACCACTCTGCAGAGTTGAGCCCATCTGGGACGTGTTGGAAAGCGGAGGGCTGGGTTTTGGCACAGGGCTTGGACGGGGTGAGCGCCGCCTCACCACCACCGACTGGAGTGGGCTTTTAAGAGCAGGGCTTCGCTCCCGGGGGCTCAACTCAGAAACAGCAGAGGCCCGTGATGCAGAACCAGCACTGTATGTGGTGGCATCTGGCCATGCTTTGGAACTGTCAGATGCTTTTGTATCTTGAGAGGTGCCTCCAGAGAACGTCTGTTCCTTGGCCTCGTCTCCTTGGTTATCCCCGGCAGCCTGAGATGGCCGGCTATCCTTGGAAGAGGACTTTTTCTCCTTTGCTGACTTGCGCTTGGAAGATTCCACTCGGCTGTGGTTGGAGGAAGAACGAGAGGATGAGGAGCGCCTTGACCTGTCAGAGGAAGACTTATCAGAGTTTCTAGAATGGCTCCTGGATCTTGGTGAAGGGGACCTTCTCTTTGGGGACCGGGATCGGGAACGGCCCCGACGAGGACTATATGCTTGCCGGTAATTCTGCCAATTGGAGCGGTAGTTTCCATAGCCACCTCGGTTATACTGGCCCCACGGATAAAAGCCTCTGTTGCGCCCACGAAAATAATAGGGCCTTCTATAGCCTCTGTTGTGACCTCGGAAATCCCGATTCTGATACACTCTTGGGTGATTTCTCTCTCTGTTATGAGCTGGAGAATATGATCTGGAACGAGACCTAGAACTGGAAAGGGGGATGGGGGAAATATTTGAATTATTGACACAAGCCCTTTTATTTAAGAAATACCTGCCAACAAAGAGGTACAGTTTCAAACCTTGTTCTTAGGTATTTTATTTTCAGTTTTGTTCTCAAAGAAACAAACTTAAATATTTAATTCCACTGCTGACCCACATTAAGTGCAAATACACAGATAAAAATCACTTTCACCAATGATCCACTGAGACCACTTCATTACTACCGCAGCATGTTTTATTTCTTATTTTTTTTACTGTAGCACATTTTAAAGATATCAAATGTTTTTAATGTAGTAAGCTAGGGGTGCCTGGGTGGCTCAGTGGATTAAGCCGCTGCCTTCGGCTCAGGTCATGATCTCAGGGTCCTGGGATCGAGCCCCGCATTGGGCTCTCTGCTCAGTGGGGAGCCTGCTTCCTCCTCTCTCTCTGCCTGTCTCTCTGCTTACTTGTGATCTCTCTCTCTGTCAAATAAATAAAATCTTTAAAAAAAAAAAAGTAGTAAGCTAAACAAAGCCATTTTAATTAAAGTATACAAGTTGCTTTGAGTTTCACAGTGGCTCTAACAGGTCCCCTACAACATCACCAGAAGTCAGGAAGAACACAAGCTTGGGTCTGCAGACTTGGGGGCAGGCTGGGCAGGTCCTTCAGTCTCTCCACTGGTATAACCTTCTACTCCTCATCCCAGTCAGCCCTCTCTGTCTGTGCAGGGTTACTTTCTTAGAGTCCACTAGGACCCGGGATTGTAAATATGTAGTCCCAAGCAAAGAACACTTAAATAGGAACTTGGAGAATGCAACTGCCAAAGTTTAGAAGAATTCACTGAAATCAGATCAGCAAAAAAAAAATAAATAATGGGTGGTGTTTTTTTTTACTGCGAACCTGGATATGGTCTCACTACTCAGGTCTGAGTTTCTGTTGCTGAATACAAGATCCTACCTGGGTGCCACAAGAGGGCACCATCTGATCACAAGACACCCAAGCACACAGGTTAACCTAAGAAAACTATAAAATTAGCCCTCTTCCTCCATCACCACCCACATTTCTTTCAAGCCAACCTAAAGCCTAGTGTTGTGTTCTTCTTCATTCAACAGTAGAGCAAAGGCACATTTCCAGAACCACGGGGATTCAACAGTGACCTAACTTTGTAAAAATTTCATGCTTATGAATGCTAGGCTTGTCAATGCTAGGGAGCGTCAAATGCTAGGGAACTTCGTTTCCACCAAAAAGCCAAAAACTGTTATCTGTTGGGTGTAAAAACCCACTGGGGTCCTTGTATACCCGATGTGCCTTGTCAACTGAGACACAGATCATTCACACTAACCACTACTCCTGAGCAGTTACATAAAAATATGTAAAATTATTAGAGAAGTCTTTCCGAAAATATTTTCTTCATATATAGTAGGATAAAAACCCTTTGGTTAAAAAAAAAAAAAAAAAAACAAAAAAAACCACAAAAAAACAAAAAAAAACCCTTTGGTTAATCAACAGAACTTTCCATATTAGACCTAACGAGGAACATTCTGTTTGCCTGTTTTATAAATAACTCCATTTAGCAAATGTGACAGGTCTTAACTAAACGGTGTTTTTAAAAAGAAACTTACATTTAATTTAATCTAAAGAAGATAAAGTGGAATTGGTCTTCCACTCCTTATTACCCATGGTGTTCAGGTTCTTTACCTACCCCAAGAACAATAGTGACTGGCAAAAATGCATCCTATTACTGGTTGTTAACGGTTGCTATTAAAGTACAATTAAAAAATAAAAGCAAAAACTTACCTTCCATACTTTTCATTCGAAAACAGTAACAATATAAGAAAAGAAGGAAGAGGCAGATGCAGGCTATGAAACTGAACATGACCCGATTAAATGGCTATACTCGAGAGAGGTGATGCACCACCAGCACTAAGGAGGGTTTAATTCATGTTCCCATCCTCAGAGGCTACTGCTGCTTCTGTCACCAACTACTAGAGGGCCCTGTGGCATACTGCATCCAAAACCCGCAGTCACTGCACAGATGCAGGAACATGAGTCTCTGCAGATTGCAAATGAAGTTATTTACGAGAAGTCACTTAAAAGGATACAGTCTGTGAAATACAAGAAACAATCAATTTTCTCCAATTCTGTAGAACTCAGCAGTTAAGTTAATTTAAAGGCATGGTTTCTCAAACTCTCTGGATAGTACACTTTCCTTATAGGAGAGGGAAAATAAAAGAAAAAAAAAATCATGGAACAAATAAGCCAGAAATAAAAATTGAACATCCAGTGGCAAATTTATCTGTTTCTAAAAAACAGAGATGTCAGACTAGAATCGAGTATAAAAACATGTTTTTTAGTGGAGAAATTCCTTCAAGATAACAATCTTCTCAGTATAAAAGACAGCACATAAGTGGCTCTAGACCTACCCCCGCACATAATGCCCAAGATATTTTCCCCTAATTTGCCAAGTCAACGACCATGCCAAATAATCTGCAGAGGAAGAAGAGATCTGTCTACAGATCTGCCCAGAATCCCAGTTATCACAGATACTTCAGAGCTTGTTAGCATTTTTCATGCTGGTCTGTGTCAGTTCAATTTTGTCACTCAGTTTTGGTTGTATTAGCCTCTTATTTTTGAGCCAGTTACTTGATTTCCATTCACTCAATTAAGTTTTAAAGTGTTACCTTTCAGAACCAACTGAGATAAACTGAAATTTAAATGACCCAAATCTAAAGACTCTAGGTGCAAGGCAGGAGTTACAAAAAGCCACTGCTCAATCCCCTATCTTGATAGCAACTTCCTAAGGTAGATATAAATGTATTTACTGGGCTCCCTCTTCTTTTTCTGGAGAGGTGAAAGGTGGGACAGAATTTTATTTATATGGATTCTCACACAAATGGGCAACAACCTCTATTTAGCCTACGCTTGAACTAAGTTGGGTATAAAAATGCATGCCCAAAAACCAAAGAGGAGAGGAAAGGCTAGGACTCATTACCCTCAAGGTGTAATGTTATCTTTAGAAATAAAAAATCTAGCGTTTGTTTGAGGGAGAGACTCATTATATTCTACCTTATTATCAGAATCATTAATATTTATGGCCTCCAACTTTTTATTCACCCTCTGGTCTGAAATTAATTTTCAGGGAGGTCTCTTACAGATTCCATTTAAGAATCAACTTGTTCTCATCAGTTCTTGGCCTTTTGGCTAGGATCAAGTGAAGAATTAACTTGTTCTTATTGGGAGGAAAGGAAAAAAAAAAGAATCCCACCAACCATCTCTTTAAGACATTTTTAGGAATACTACAAGACTATGGGAATAAAGGGGCGCCTGGGTGGCTCAGTGGGTTAAAGCCTCTGCTTTCGGCTCAGGTCATGATCCCAGGATCCTGGGATCGAGCCCCGCATCGGGCTCTCTGCTTGGCAGGGAGCCTGCTTCCTCCTCTCTCTCTGTCTGCCTCTCTGCCTGCTTGTGATCTCTGTCAAATAAATAAATAAAATCTTTAAAAAAAAAAAAAAAAGACTATGGGAATAAAGAATGCAGCTTAATAACTACTTTTCCTATGGTTTATTTTAAATTTCATAATCAGTTCATTTAACAAAAGAACTCCAGATACTCGTGAAATAAAGAATGGCAGGGGAAGGGGGTGTCCCCAAGTGGAGAGACTGAGAAATTATCTCCTTGCCTGGTGCAGTTCTGACAAAAATAACAAAACTGTGCACATTATCCCCCTTTGGTAGTTAAATACAACAACATTCACATGTAGAAACTTGTATATACTAAAAGGTTCTTGTCTACTCATAAAAGAAAATTAAAACAGTTTTAAAGACTAAAAAACCCAATTAATACATCAAAAGAGGAAAGACATTGGAGGGTTAGCATCCTATTCTAAGACATAACTGCAATAGGGAAAGATGTCAATACTGGCTAAATTAAAGAATACTGGCAACAAATTAAAAAGAATTTTTGTACACTTAGGCACAGTGATGTCTGCAAGAGTGACTTTTGGATAGCTTTGCTGTGGTTTACCAGACAGACACCGCTTATTAGTAACTGGCACATTGGGTATATGCAAACAATTCCCATTAAGTTTTTAAGGTGTAATTATGTTAGAGTTAATAAGGCTGCTTTCCTCACAATGTCGGTCATACTATTAATCCTCTTAGCTATCTTTTCTTTGCCGATGATGCATATAAACTTTGGTCCAAAGCCTCCAGAAATACTCCAGGAAAAAACAATCAGGTGTAGAGATTTGAAGCAAGCAGCTCAGATAAAAACAAAATGCTCTTTCTTCCAAAGTAGATGAGAAATAGTACATGTTGGCAGAGGAGAAAAGGAATTAGGGAAACAGCATGGCACTCAACGGTGATTTGGATTCGCAGCATTTCAAGAAACTTGTAATATCTTACAGCCCATTATCCCTCTGTCTGAAGCCAACCCACTCCAACTGAAACTCACAGAAAAGAGTCCAGCAAAAGCTCTTCAGACACCCACAATGATCGATGCAATGGTTATCCTGAGACACAATCACATCCCCTTACCTCAGCCTGCGCTTCCTTGAACGAGAGACAGATCGACTTCGGGACCGAGACTTCGAAAATGAACGAGAACGAGATCTTGATGCAGATCTTGAGCGAGAAGAGCGAGATCCAGACTTGGATTTGTTTGTTTTTGACATCTCTGAAGAAAAGGTCACTTTTCAGTTACACCTAAAATAAGAAAACAGATTCAAACAAAAATGAGGGAATACCTTTGCAAACTTGAACTTCTCTGGACACTTAGAAACAATCAAACACACACACACACACACACACACACAAAACAACTGATTAAAAACACTTTGCCCTTTTACCAAGAGGGATTTCTATGTTAATTGTACTTCAATTAAAAAACAAGCATTTTTTTAGGGGCACCTGGCTGACTCAGTTGGTAGAGCACGCAACACTTGATCTCAAGGTTTGTGAGTTTGAGTACAGTGTTGGGCCTGGAGCTTACATTAAAAAAAATTTTTTTTCTTTTTAAAGGAGGGATTTCTAAGCAGTATAGTCCCGAACAGTTCAAGTCACAGCAGCAAATGGAAAATCTGACCTGCAGCCCTGATTTGGGAACAAAATGAAACACTGACAACAGTGAGGGGAGCTACCAATGATTTGGTAAATATAGTCTTTGGTCAATAAGCAGACAAATTTTTCAGCCTAAGTCAACTGTTAAAAGTACTGACATATGAGGCAGGTTCCCCAATTCTAAGAAAGGAAACCCTATGCAATGGGATCTTGGTTACTAAGTATATGGCAACATCTGACCATTTTCTACTCCCTGGGCCTTAAAGTCATGAGGCAAATCCATAATGTTTAATTCCAAGAAAAAGATGAAGAAAGTGTCACAGAAAACAAATGGGACTGGGGAAAACTGACAGCTACATGCAAAAGAATGAAACTGGATGACTTTCTTCTTATACCACACACAAAAATAAACTCAAAATGGATTAAAAGGACCTAAATGTGAGACCTCAAACCATGAAAATCCTAGAAGAGAGCACAGGTAGTAATTTCTCTGACACTGGCTATAGCAACATTGTTCTAGATGGGCCTCCTGAGATGAGGAGAAACAAAGGCAAAAGTAAGCTATTGGGACTCCATCAAAATAAAGAGCTTCTCCACAGTGAAGCCAACAGTTAATAAAACAAAAAGACAACCTACTGAATAGGAAAAGAGATCTGCAAATAATATATGTGGTAAATAGTATCCAAAATATACAAAGAACTCATACCACACACACACACACACACACACACACACACACACAACCATTTAAAAATGGGCAGAAGAGGGGCTCTTGGGTGGCTCAGTGGGTTAAAGCCTCTGCCTTCCACTCGGGTCATGATCCCAGGGTCCTGGGATTGAGCCCCGCATCGGGCTCTCTGCTCAGCAGGGAGCCTGGAGCAGGGAGCCTGCTTCCCCTCTCTCTCTGCCTGCCTCTCTGCCTACCTGTGATCTCTGTCAAATCAATAAATAAAATCTTAAAAAAAAAAAATGGGCAGAAGACATAACATACTTCTCCAAAGACATACAGATGGCCAAGAGACAAAGGAAAAGATGCCCAACATCACTCATCATCAGGGAAATGCAAATCAAAAACCACAGTGAGGTATCACCTCACACCTGTTAGAATGGGTAAAATCAAAAACACTAGAAACAACAAGGGTTGGTGAGGATATGGAAAAAAAGGAACCCTCGTGTGCTGTGGTGGGAATGCAAGCTAGTGCAGTCACTGTGGAAAACAGTACGGAGGTTGCTCAAAAAAATTAAAAATAGACTTACCATATGATTGAGTAATTCCACTACTGGGTATTTACCGTAAGAATATGAACACACTAATTCAAAAAGACATGGGCACCTCTATGTTTACTGCAGTATAATTTAAAACAGCCAACATACGGAAGTAACCCAAATGTCCATCGACAGATGGCTAAACAAGATGTGGATGAAGCACCCGGGTGGCTCAGTGAGTTAAGCATCCCACTCTTGATTTCAGCTCAAGTCATGATCTCAGGGTCTTGGGCTCAGCATTCAGTGGACAGTCTGCTTGAGACTCCCTCTTCCTCTGCCCCTCCCCCACCCACCTTCTCTCCAAATAAATCAATCTCTAAACAAAATGTATAATCAAATACTCTAATACCACAGTGGCATGGACTACATCCTGTAAAACACAGAGTATCAATCCATAAACACAGTACTAAGGTAATTTATAAAGTGAAGAACTGTCACTTTCCTTTACCTCTTCTTTAGCATCAAGGGTCAACCTTTTTTCAGGTTTCCCATGAAAAAACAAAATTGCCTTTTCCTTTTCTTTCCTCCCCCACACGAATGAATAGAGAGCCTCAGATCTGCCCTGACAAGTTTGCTGGGTTTGGTCTGCGAGGTACGCTACAATAAGACAACTCACATACCCTCCTTTATACCCTACTACAACTCTGGGCATCTTCCAAGGAGCAAGAAGTTGAAGTGCTACAGCACATGTATATCAAAGACCAGGAACAAGGGCTCTGTCAAAACCAGGCCAAAATTCCAGAGCTCATTCTCCCACACATCCCTGCCTCACTGCTTTGCTTAAGAGTCTCTTATGATGCCATCCTGGCTTGGGAAGGGAAAATGATTATCAGCAAACATTTCACCCTCCCTTACCTCTTGGATTTTGTTATTCAGATCTCAGCTCAAAAGCCATCTCCTCAGAGGTTTGCCCAGCCACACAATCAAAAGTAGCCACCCAGTCCTTCTCTAGGGTGCTCCAGGTTATAGGGGAAATAACCATAACCATGAAAAAGAGACCTGATTTAGAAAAGGAGGGAAAAACTGCTAGGAAGCCAGAGACAAAGGGTAGTGAGTAAGACACTGCCAAACGAGGATGCCAAAGACCTAGAGTCTAAACCCTGTCGAAGGGACTGAACTGCTGTGTGCTTCAGCAAGGTCAAAGGGCTTTCCACCTGAAGCTGTTTTTTGGCAGTGGCATCATTATGCAAAGCCAGGGTAGAGGATTAAGTTACTCAGGGATAGGAGGTGGAGGTGTAACCGAGCAATTTATAGAAATTAAGTACAGAAAATGTGTTCTGTTTTTCTGGTCGGCCTTCAGGATGTTTTGGGTTTTTCGGAGTTCAGTCCTGCTGAATGGCTTTTTTCTGTCACAAGTTTAGGGTTATATTTGCCTCGTAACATCTCTGCCCAATCTTTAATTTTAGCTTGAGCAAGAAATGAAAATCCTTTCGGATTATTCACACAACAGGTGGACAATATCAGACTTTAAAAAGAAAAAGTTCAGGGAATGAAAGTGGCAAGTTAGTGTCAAAGGAGATGTTCATTTCAACCCCCAGAAATCAGAAAATTAAGAAGCTAATTTTCAGGGGCACCTGGGTAGCTCAAATGTTTAAGCATCAGCCTTCACCTCAGGTCATGGTCTCCAGGTCCTGGGATCAAGCCCTGCGTTGGGCTCCCTGCTCAGTGGGAAGTCTGTCTGTGCTCTCTCAAATGAATTAAAATCTTTAAGAGTTTATTTATTTATACTTGAGAGAGATCACAAGCAGGGAGCAGGGGAGGGGCTCCATCCCAGAACCCCTGAATCATGACCTGACCCGAATCCAGGTACCCCTCAAATGAATAAAACCTTTAAAAAAAAAAAAAAAAGCTAATTTTCATTAAGAAGAAAATGCTGTTACCTAAATACAGGCAGAGCCAAACTTAACATTTCTACGTGTATTAAACTTATTAGAATTGGTAAGTATGCTGAAGAGTCACAATACTGTGATACCACCCTCACTCCTACTCCTGGAACTTTTTAAATGTGAACTGAAACTTATTTTAAAAACATCATTATACCATGGGAAGTGGAATAACTGGATGATACAAAAACACAGCTGGAAATAAATCAATGAATCATTTAACTCATTCAAGAGGATGCTAGCTAGTGGATAAACACTTAAATTAAAATTAAAGAGGATCTGGGGTGCCTGGGTAGCTGAGTCAGTTAAGTATCAGCCTTGATTTCAGCTCAGGTCATGATCTCAGAACTGTGAGACTGACATGACTGGGTGTGGAGCCTGCTTGAGAGTCTGTCTCTCCCTCTGCCTCACCCCTCCTTAAAAAAAAAAAAAAAAAGTAAACCAGATTTGATCCTTGCCTTCGTGGAGCTTATAGTCTAGAGGTGCTGAGAGACAACAAATATGCAACCAACCAAAAATGTGATTACAAATTCTGGTAGGTACTATAAGATAAAGACGATATAATGTTAAATTTATACAGTATAGTAGTGACTTACTTAGACAAGATGGTCAAGAGGTAGTATTTAAGCTGTCACCTAAAGACTAACAGAGATCAAGTTACATGAAGAGAAAGGGAAAGGAAGTGTTCAAAAGACAGTAAGTTTTTTCCTCTCTCTTTTTAAAGATTTTATTTATTTGATAGAGACAGACACAGCGAGAAAGGAACACAAGCAGGGGGTGTGGAAGAGGGAGAAACAGGCTTCCTGCTGAGCAGAGCGCCTGATGTGGGGCTCAATACCAGGACCCTGGGATCACCACCTGAGCCAAAGGCAGATGCTTAACGACTGAGCCACCCAGGCGCCCCAAGTTTTTTCTCTTGATATACATACATATACTTTTTAGTATAAGGTAGGGACAATCATAAGTAAAGCCATTTGATCAAATAAGTAAAATCCATTCAAAACAACTCTCAATTCTCTTTTGAAGACTTTTAGATGTCACTGTGATTATGCGTACCTTTTCCTCTATCATTTCTTCCATGTCCACGTCCTACAAATATATTGGGAAGTGAGAAAAACACCTCCTTGCAAATCAATTTGGCACCTTTTCACATGTTATGAGTACCCAGCATCTGATTTCTGTTCAAACCAGAATTTCCCCAAGTTTTGCTTCTTCATCAAAGCCCCCCATTCCTGGAGAGGCTGTTTCATTTAGAATATTATAAAACAAGTAAGGTCCCTACAGAAGGACTATGGTGTAACATGGGCTCAGGGGAAAACATGTCCCCTCAAACACAATTTGGGTAAAACCTTCTCACATTTAAGGTAAGGTAGTCATGCTCCTACACCAGATTATAAAAGAATCCATCAACTGAACAAGTAGCAATCAACAGTTACTATTAAGTGCCCAGCATGTTAAGGATGCAGAAATACAGGACCTGATTCCTCACCTCCTATAGTTAGGGGCCTGGTATGATCGAGTCTCAAACTCTCCAACACTCTTCAGACAATGTGGTATCATATCCTCACTATTACCTTGTTAATGTCAATTTGTTGTGTCTTCCTTCACTGGGATACTCAGAGCTTAAGAATAAGTAAGTCTACAAAGGTGGCCTATTACTGCATCTGAAAATTTCCTTCGGGAAAGCCATACCAAGCACACACTGGCCTGAGCCTCAAGTCACTAAACCTGGATATCTTTTCTCATACACCCTTTTCTGCAAGACAGACCCTTCCTATACCCTGTATGTATTTACACCACTGTTTTCGTTCTTTTCTCCTCCAACCTTTCCTTTAAAACCCAAGAGAAGAATTTCAAACACCCTTCTAAAATCACTTGAGATACAATCCTGTCACTTGGAGCTAAGGTTCCCTTCAAACTGTTCCTGCAGAGTCACCTGAGAGCACAGGTCCCAGAGCCATCAGCTCTTTCAAAAGCGCAAGCCTTCTCCACCAGAACCATTTCTCTAATTACCAAGCAGATCAATGGGCCTTGGAAGAACAGATGCATTTAATTTAAAATGAAGATCTTAAGATACATAATTATATGGCTTTTATATCATTAAAATATCTTACTTTTCAACCCCAAAACAAGAAATAATATTGGCAGACAAAGCCAAAGCAAACTTCTCTAAATCAAAAACTCTCAACGAGGGGCGCCTAGGTGGCTCAGTGGGTTAAGGCCTCTGCCTTAGTCTCGGGTCATGATCTCAGGGTCCTGGGATCAAGGACCGCATCCGGCTCTCTGCTTGGCGGGGAGCCTGCTTCCCTTCTTCTCTCTGCCTACCTGTGATCTCTCTCTGTCAAATAAATAAATAAAATCTTAAAAAAAAAAACAAAAACCTCTTAACAATAAGGAAGAATTAAATTATTCCTTTTCCCTTTTCACCTAGATTAAGTTTGTTTTCAGTGTCCCTAGTAATTATGCCAGCATTATCTTGGCAACTGTTAGGTATCTGCTGAATTCACCAGAATAAACATTATGGGAGTATTTATCCCATGGACAGAACCCTGCAGGTAGCCTGAGAGGTCACACTTGTCAGGACTTTGGATTCCTAAAACTAAGTAGTGCCAAATATAACCTCAAAACGCTACTTGCTGGGGTTCCAACCTTAGTAGCACCAAATGACCAAGCTATTATATACACCACACAACTATCCTTCAAACCATAAATACTTGGTTCGTATTTTAAAGGTCTTCTTAGACTTTACCTTTATAGAAAAAGGATTTACTAGTCAAGTAAACAAAAACTTAAAGGCAAACCTACTACCACCTGAAACAAAATGGTAACATCAAGCAGACCCAAAGCCTTCCTAATGAGTCCTTTAAAGCTTTCGAAACCCATGTACAGATACGGAAATGGAGTCGGCCAAGGGACTAACGCATGCCCGTGATGAACAGTATGATCTCTGGCTATCTGCATCTACACTGGCTGAAGGGCTCCCCCGCTGTAATTTCATGTCTAGAGAGGGCTTTGATTGAACAGACACATTTTTTCTCTTCTCATTTCCATATCAATATACTATCTCACAGAATATTCAATTTCTCCAAGGAAGCAGATTCACAACATTTTACACCGTGTTGTGAACTCTCATTTCAATGTACACATTACAACCAATTTGAGACCAAAGTACAAGCTGCTATTCTAATCAACAGCAGCCTCTTTCTAGCGCCAGCAGCTTCCTTGCAGCAATCAAGCATACAGAGGTGCCTGTATGTTATTTTCCTAGGTTATGAGACTGTATTAACATCATGAAGCTTTCATTACTAATTCTTACTCCAAGCACTCATGACAGAAAAGCCAAGTTTTAATTCAAGAAAGTGAGAGTGTTACAAAGGAAGAACACTCATTCTAATGTTTAATTTGGGTTACCGGACCCACGTAAGCTCTAAACCTAGAAAATTTCAGGTCAGGATCAGTAAATATCACCCTCTAAGTGGAAAGTAAGAGAAAACTAATGGTCAAAACAGGTAAGAACAATCACCTATAGAAATCTTCCCCAAAACCAGTCCTCCAAAAGGAAATGCAAGAATCTTATTAGCATAAGGCTATTAGAATTCTTCTAGGTAAGTCCCTAGTTTAAAATGTAAATACCTGGGCATCTGGGTGGCTCAGTCAGTTGGGCGTCTGCCTTTGGTTTAGGTCATAATCCCAAGGTTCTGGGATCAAGCCCCGTACAGGTTTCCCTGTGGGAGCCTGCTTCTCTTCCCCCAACTCCTCCGTCAAATAAAATAAAATCTTTGATAAAATGAAATGTAAATACCATATTATACCCTGAATACTGAAATGCATAAAACATCTATGACATATACTTATAAATATACAAGTTTTAGTCATGAATGAATATTGAAAACAGGAAACTGAAGCATAAGAATTCCCATCTCCTGAAGTTCAAAGAAAAAGAAAGCTATGATTTTATGACCCGTAACAGTCATCTGTAAGAAACCTAAAAGTATGGGACCAGAGTTCAAAGCTGAAAGTTAGCAAATAGCCCAGTGAAAGTTTCTGCCTTGGGCAACTCTCTCGGGGCCCCTCTCTCTTTGGGTGCTTTGCACTAAATCCACCGAAAGAAAGTTTCTGCTTTGCTTCTGGCTAAGACAAGCTAGGATGAAAATGTTTGTCTCTAGGAAGGTGAAGTTTACAGGATATTTAGGTTGACAATGGCGAAAAGGATTTTAAACTGGGACTATCCTCTGAAGGGCTAGGACGAATCATTTCCTCAACTAGGGCCATTCAGCTACACTGATCTGAAGGGCTCACTACTTAAGAACATCCAGCTCCTGGGGCACCTGGCTGGCTCAAAGTCAGTAGACCATGGTGAGTCTTGATTTCCATCAGGGTTCTAAGTTAAAGCCCTACATTGGGTGTAGACCTACTGGGGGGGGGGTGGCATGGGGGGCCGGGGGGGGGGACTAGCTAGCTCCTCCTACTCCATATCTAGAATACATTCATCGAACATCCTTCTAACTCAGCCTAACTTACTCTCTGAATGGACTGGCCCACCAGAAAAGACCACCTTGGGCAAAAAAGGGCTTTCTTGCTAGATGTTATCTATCGAAAACAGATTAAAGCATCTGCCCTCTGCTCAGACCATAATCCTAGGGTACTGGGAAGGAGTCCCCCATCCCGCTCCCTGCTGGGCAGGAAGGATGCTTCTCCCTCTCCCTCTGCCCCTCCCCCATACTTGTGCTCTCCCTCTCAATCTGACAAATAAATCTTTTAAAAAGGAAAAGAAAAATGACTCCCTGGTACTTTGATTACCAGTAACAACTGCTAAGGTTTACCAAGACATGCTAGATAAGGAGCTACAAACCTTCATTACCTCATTTTTATATACCCAAACCCCTTTAACTACTATGTTCTGAACCAGTTTTACAGAAGAGAAAACAAGGACTTGAGTTAGGTAACTTGCCCCAGAAGTTCCAAAGCTAAATAGGTCCAAAATTCAAACACGTACTTTTCCAACATTGTGACTCACCATCACCTTATAGGTTAGCTATTCTATTTTCATATTTCAGCCATCAGTCTCTTGTGAAGCTGATTAGTTTAAAAAAAAAAAAAAAAACCAACTCTGAAGCATAATGATCTCTGAGAATTTAGTTCTTCCACCAGCAAAGCAGAAATGCTTAACTAAAGCAACCAGCTCTCTTCTCCCACCCCTATCTCTAACTTGTAACATTCCAAAAAATGGAAACATATTCTGCTTGAAACCGGCCTCAGAACTTCTAGTACAAAAAGAAATCTTTTACCAAAGACAATACGAATGTTTCTGTTCTAGATCATCTGAGAGAGCCTCAACAGGAAAACTACAGCGGGTGTAGAGAACAAAGGGCTTCATGTAACAAGAGACTACTAACAAGAAACTCAAATATAACCACCTAGAATTTTTTAAATAGTCCTTGCTTGGAAAGGGGCAGCTCAACACCAGCCCTCTTCTGGGAGGATTCTCTGCTGTAGAGCTTCCATCCATCTTTAAAGTATGATGATAAGCTGTAGGTTTTCCACAGAAGTCTGTAAGACTGAGTAAGCCTCTTTCTATTCCTAGTGTGTTGAACATTTTAATTATGAAAGTGTGTTGGGATTTTTTTTCCAAATGTTTTTATTGTGTCATTGAGATCATGTCCTTTATTCTATTTATATGGTTTATTCCATTAACTGGTTTTCAACTGCTACTGGAGAACACCTGCTTTTAAAACAGATCTTAAAATTATTTTCAGCTGCTTATGGGTCTCTACCGTAACTCTGAAAGAATGGTTAAAGTCCATGAGACCTGATTCCATATGGGCCTGCACTGGCTGTCCCTTGCCCAGGACCCCACAACTAAGTCTCTGCTCTGCCAAGAGGACAGCACACTTTTCCAGATCAGATGGCACTACATCCAATGACCATAAGGTAACCTAAGAGTGCTAACCGAATTAGTTGAACAATTCAGGACACCCAAACCAGGAGGCTACAAAATGAAGTGGCCAGAGATCCTGGTATCCACTACATCTTCAGCACTCTGCACGGTGCATAGCCACTGAGCGAACACTTCACATTTGCTAAATAAACTGGCTCTTTCAAACTTGCTCTTCATTCTCCAAGCTCCCCACCCACACCAGCAGGAATAATAAAAGACCAGTTGATCAAATATTAACAATACAATCCAGAATAGAATTCAGTCCGTACCACAGCCCTAATCATGCCTGCTAAACTGGAAGTTGAGATCACTCTTGTCCATTCTACATCTTACACCAACACACAGAAGACCAAACTGACCTCAGTGTTAGGGAGAGACACTCACACTTCATGTATTAGTGACATGTTAGAGTAAAACTCTACTGCTACCAAGTCAGTCAAGGCAGCCATCCTTTCAGTAGTCGCTAGGATAAGAAGCAGAAAATTCTTGGTGAACAAGACACAAAATGACCAAGATAGAGAAAAGACAGAAGCAGAAATACCAAGAGAGAAATTCAGCATTCATAAAAAGATAGTGGGCAAAGCAATGGCCTGATCTGTGCTCTGTGTGCCTCTGGAAAGTTCAAGGTAGGAGAAAAGAGCTCAGGTGAAATATTAAACATGTTTACTATTTTATGCTTTCCTCTGGAGATTATCCCTCTCCTGAGTGAAGAGGGAAACAGAATCAAGAGCAGCTGGGGGTATCTCTAGGGTAACACTTCTTCAGGCTTCACAGCCCACCTGTATCCCTGAAGGAACTGAAATGAGGTGGGGGGGGAGACAATGAAGTGGTCTCTGATTTCAATTCAGAACCGAAATTAGTCTACTTATAGATTTATTTAATAATTCACTCTAATACGTGGCTCTCTTAAATTATTAATTAAATCAGTAAGTACAATACTAATTTCAATTGAGGCCCTAAAATTTATAGAGAATACTCACAATGCGCATGAAACACCTTCCTAAAGGTGGGAAAGGGCCTGTGGGGAGAACGGCAATTACTGCTTGAATAATTTAAAGATACAATAAAAGGCCTGGCCTTGCCTAGGTTATAAAATCAAAATTATTCTGGGGGCACCTGGCTGGTTCAGGCATTAGAGCACGAAACTCTAGATCTTGAGGTCATGAGTTCAAGCTCCACACTGGGCAAAGAGTTTAATGTAAAACAAAACAAAAAAAAAAGAACTATTCTGAAGTTTAGTACTAAAATTCTTTAAAGTTTAAATATTGAATTCTATGGACTCTGGCAGAAGTGCTTCACAAATGTGTAATATGTAGGTACAGATGCACACATAAGACATACCTATAAGCACATGCAGCAAACTGTTAACAGTGGTGACCTCTGCAGAGCAAGAAAGAAAGTATGAAGAGACAAAGGGCAGGAGAAAGACACAAAATGAGGTAGACAGGATGACAGCTTCTTACTTTACATATAATTCTCTCAGCTGGTCATTTTACAGATGACTTCCCCCCATAGTCTAAAAAATCAAAGTTGCTGACATTCCAGAGTTAATGGGTTGACTCTTATCTTTAATGTGGAATCAAACATCTATCCATCTCCTTCTGAGATATCTTTAAAAATCCAAAACGGTTATTTCCATGATCCTAAATAAATAAAGCTGCACAGTAATTACTCAAAGTCCATCTGGGGAAACCTTATTACAGTGGGACTGTTTTATTCTTTTATGTTTTTGTTTTTTTGACAGACAGAGATCACAAGTAGGCAGAGAGGCAGGCAGAGAGAGAGAGAGGAGGAAGCAGGCTCCCTGCTGAGCAGAGAGCCCGATACGGGGCTTGATCTCAGGAACCTGAGATCATGACCTGAGCCGAAGGCAGAGACTTTAACCCACTGAGCCACCCAGGCGCCCCATATTCTTTTATGTCATTAAAGAGGGTTAAGGCCAGCCTTATAGCCAACTGGGCTCTATTACTTTAAAATGTTTTTATTATGGAAGTGTTGATTCATACACAAAACTAGAAAAAAAAACAGTTGCAAGAACCCAAGTGTACCCATCACCCAGCTTCAAAAACTACCCTCTGCAGGCTGGCTCTATTTATAGTCAAAATCCTAACTAGTACGGGTGGATACAGCCAGTCTCTGCAGCTGTTTTCCTGTATCTTTTCCCTTAAAATACAAAACCAACAACAACAATAAAAAAATACAACAACCAGAGATTCCCTGTATTAAGAAAACCCAAAAACACAAATATCAAATCACTGTACTGGACACCTGCATCTAGTATGTCAATTATATCTCAATTAAAAAAAAAAATACACCCAGGGGCACCTGGCTGGCTCAGTCAGTTACAGCATGCCACTCTTGATCTTGGGGAAGGGAGGGGCCTATAAGTTCAAGCCCCATGATGGATATAGAGATCACTTAAAAAAAAAAATCTGTAATGAAGAGACCCAATTTGCTCATCTCCACGTGCTTCTCCATGTGTCCTCTGCAAAGAAGTCCACAAGGAAGATCATTTATCAGCAAATAACAATCACTCTTTTAAAGCACATTTAAAGCAAATTCCAAAGTGCAACCCTAAACTACCTCCTCATTACCAGACATGAGAAGTCCAAAATACCATTCCCATGGTGGGCTGTTTCATTGACTTGTTTTTAGAAGTGTGAATACCTTGTAACAGCTAAGAATATCACTTTGAGAGAGTAGAAAATGCGTATTAACAAATACACATTTGATTAGCAACCCCAAAAAGCTAAAAGGCTTCTAATACAGAGTCTAAAATCCTCTGTAAAAATTTTGAGCTCACTTCAACTGTAGGAAAATATATGACATGATCATCTGTTCCCCAGTGTGGTTTTTTAGGGGTGTTTTTTGTTTTTTTTTTTTAAAGATTTACTTATCTATGGGGCCCGCTGGGTGACTCAGTCCATGTCTGGCTTCAGCTTAGGTCCAGGTCCTGGGATTGAGCCCCACATCTGGCTCTGTGCTCAGTGGGGAGCCTGCTTCTCCCTCTGCCTCCGCCTCTCTGCCCTGCTTGGGCTGCTCTCTGTCTCAAATAAATAAATAAATCTTTTAAAATTGATTACTTATTCATTTGAGCTGGGGTGAGGGGACAGTGGGGACAGAGGAAAAGAGAATCTCAAGGAGACTCCCCGCTGAGTGTGGAGTCAGACCTCACAACCCTGAGATCAGGACCTGAGCCAGAATCAAGAGGGTGACACTCAGCTGAATGAGGCACCCAGGCACCCAGGCATCTCTCCAATGTGCTTTTTGTTAGCCTTACTATCAATTTCCCTTGAAGTAACACTTTTATTAATGAAAGCATATACTTTAGTTCACTTGTGTTAACAACGGACCTGTTTACAAAAAACAAATTCCCAACTGTCCTTCCTAACAGTTGTTGTTGAGCTGGAAAGAGAATTCTGAGGAACCAGCTTGGCAACCTTCACAGAAACGGTGCAGCACAGGGACCCCTCTGTGGCCTGAAACAGTATCTGGCCCCTTGGTCTGTGTGTCTCAGGGTTAAGTGCAGAAACAAAGACCCAAATCCATGTATTGTTTTCACTACATAAAAAAATAACTCATTATTTCTCCATAGACACATGGGTAATTTTTCTTAGTAGTAAGAATTTCCCTGAGGGTGAGCTCTAAAGCAGTTTAATACAAGAGCAACTGAGGAATGGCAAGCCTGGATTATGTGTGGATTATTTGTAATAATACCTTTTCTTCTCCCTAGATCAAGAACATTGTCTATGGAAATAGTAAGCCAGCTTTTAACAAAAGTTAATTTAAAAGTTCAATTCCAAGTCCTCCAAAAAGTCAATCTCTGTCTCTCTTTTCTAGCACTAGTATTTCTTTGGATGGCAAACAGGAACTCCAAGTTCTCTCAGAAAATCCGTACCAAACTGTGTAGCAAAAATAGAAGAAAAGAGGGGGGATTTTCTACTGTCACTTCAAACTTGAGGGAAATTCCAGGGTAAGGGGTAATCCTTTTCTAATTAATAGCATTGTTACTTACTCTGGACACTTTGGGCTCAGTCCGACAAAGCTCATCTCCCAAAGTCGCCTGATAACCTGTTACAGATTCCGCTGGTATATCCAGCAGGGAGCACAGCTGACCTCAGGAAGTCTTCTTGACATCCCTCCTTTCAAGCCCAAGCACCAGCCATCAGCTAATAAACAACGACTGTAGCTCTAGTCTTCTGTTTGACCATTTGCAAACTGTTTTCTTCCCTCCTTGCCCCCAAAATATCAAGATGCTCAGGAGAGGGAGGGAACTCTCTTTTTCTTTTATTTTTTTTTAAAGATGTTATTTATTTATTTGAGAGACAGAGAGAGAGCATGAGAAGGGAGACGGTCAGAGGGAAAAGCAGACTCCCTGTGGAGCTGGGAGCCACCTGATGAGGGACTTGATCCCAGGACTCCAGGACCATAACCCAAGCTGAAGGCAGTTACCTAACCAACTGAGCCACCCAGGGGGCCCTGATTTTTTTTTTTTTTTTTTTTTTTTGGACACTGGGAGCAATGAAAAGCTATAAATAAATAAATAACTGGCACCAAACAAGTATGCAAGCACCTTAAGTGAGAGAAATTTACCAAAACCAAATGCTCTGGATAAACCCAGAAACTCTTATATGAGGCAAGTGTTTTTATCTCTTTGTGGCCATTTTTTAATCAATAAAGTGAGGATCTGAAGAGCTCACCATTGCCAAAAAACTTTAAAAATTTACACAAACTTAGCAGGACTTTCCTCATCCTTACTTCAGACATGTCCTAAAACTGGAATTAAATAGAACGGCTTAGTCTTTTGGTTTAAAAAAAAAAAAATCATCCTGGGGCACCTGGGTGGCTCAGCTGGTTAAGCAGCTGCCTTCTGCTCAGGTCATGATCTCAGGATCCTGGGATTGAGCCCTATGTGGGCCTCCCTGCTCAGCAGGGAGTCTGCTTCTCTCTCCCTCTACCCTTCCCATTCCTCCCCCCCCCCATGCTCCCTCGAGCTCTTGCTCTCTCTCAAATAAAATCCTTTTTTAAAAAGATTTTTTATTTGAGGGGCACCTGGGTGGCTCAGTCACTAAGCATCTGCCTTCCTCTCAGGTCATGATCCCAGTATCCTGTGGGATCGAGCCTGCGTTGGGCTCCCTGCTCAACAGGAAGCCTGCTTCTCTCTCTCCCTCTCCCCGTCAAATAAATAGCTAAATAAAATCTTAAAAAAAAAAAAAACAAAAAAAAAAAACCCCAGAAACAAAAAACCTCCCTTAAAAAAAAAAAATTATTTGAGAGAGCCTGAGCAATGAGAAGGGCAGAGGGAATCAGACTCCCCACTGGGCAGGGAGCCCGATGCTGGACTTAATCCCAGGCCTCTGGGATCATGACCTGAGCTAAAGGCTGATGCTTAACTGAGCCACCCATGCACCCCTCAAATAAAAATCTTATAAGAAAATAATCATCCTTCCATCTACAGCCCATCAGTGCTAAAACTTACTATAGAAGAAATCATTTCACATTCATCCCATTCTATTCCTTTATAAAAAACTAGCCAATCTGCCTGAAAATATATTATTAGCTGACCAGGGACTTGGCCACTTACCTTCTGACTGTAACTAAAAACTTAGCATTTGGGGCACCAGGGTGGCTCCGTCGGTTCAGCATCTGACTCTTGATTTCAGCGCGGGTCATGACTGTAAGATGGAGCTCTGCACTCAGTGGGGGAGTCTGCTTCTGAATCTCTCTCTCCCTCTGACTCTATCCATCCCCCTCACTCTCGTGCTCTCTTCCAACAACAACAAATCTTATCAACTTGCATCTGGGACAAGCCACCTATACCAAATTCAGGCAAGCACCTCACTTGGTAAAGATGAATTCCCAGAACAAGTCAGGGCTCTGCTACAGACCCCTGTCAGGATGTGGGACACTGCTTCTAGCTTCTTCCATCACAGAGTCAGCAAAGTCACATTTCCTTCTTGCTCTTCAGTGACTTAATTAATTTCTTGTCCTAATGATAGGGCAAACTCTATCCCTTCTTTCACTTTTTAAAAGAACAGGACCATATTACAATTCCTTTTTTTTTTTTTAATTAAAAAGAGGGGTGCCTGGGTGGCTCAGGTCATGATCCCAGGGTCCTGGGATCGAGTCCCACATCGGGATCCCTGCTCAGCGGGAAGTCTGCTTCTCCCTCTCCCACACCCCCTGCAGTGTTCCCTCTCTCGCTGGGTCTCTGTCAAATAAATACAAATAAAACATTTGAAAATTTAAAAACAAAATGTTTAGACTCCACACCCAAGGTGGGGCCTGAACTCACCATCCCAAGATTAAGAGTCACGTACTCCACCAACTGAGCCAGCCAGGCACCCCAGGACCATCTTACTTCTGAATACTTGAAAAAGTAGGAAAAATTCAGTGATACGTATTTTCAGTAAACACAGAATACAGCAGGCAGAAAGGCACTAGTTATTTCAATTAGCAATAATCGCGCCTCGGATAAACCTCATTGGCTACGATACTGCCACTGCACAAAGCTAGGGCACTAGTTATTTCAAGGCGGATTTCCACACCGCAATCAGAGATCCATAAAGCTTGCTTACGTGCCTGCTTGACATTAGAGAAAATATTAAGATCCCAACGACAAATCTTTGCTGGGGAACACTTTATTCACTCTTTTAATCAAACTATTTTTCCCTCAATCAGAAATGAAAACATATGGAAGTCTTAACTGGTGGGATATTATGTAACATTCACAGAAAGATAATTTCAAAATCAGTCAGTGCCTGGAAAGTCTGAAAAATCCACACAAATAATGGACTAGGTCTGAGTCACCAGCTTAAAAGAAACCAGTGAAATAAAACGCAGGCAAAGAATTTTACACACCAATTTCTTTTACTGTAAGTATGCCTCTTAGAGTTATTGCAAAGGAGTAACAAGTAAGTGGTAAATAACCTTATTTGCTGCACCCTGTGTAGTAAGTACAGTCTATGGTTTGTCTACTAATGTCATAGCGAAAGGAAGTTACTTGGAGTAAGACAGTCCTGGGGAACTTTAAGAAAGTAATAATTTATTACTTTGTTTGTTTATTCTTTTGTTAAATGTGGGTAAAACTGGACATACAACGTCTAAGGTTTCAGGATAGGCAGGAAGTCAGGCTTTACAAACACGACACTGCACATTAGAGATGCTTAATGGAAAAGTAAATATACAATCATTTGTTTTAAAAAGTTTTGCTCTCTCATTAAAGCAAGTTTCACAATCTCTGCATACACATGCACATTGGAAATACTGCAGGTTTGGTTCCAAACCACAGCAATAAAGTAAGTCAAATGAATTTTTTGGTTTAAAACTTACATTTACACTATACTGTAGTCTATCGGGTGTGCAATACCACTATGTCTAAAAAAAAATACATTATTTTAATGAAAAAATATTTTATTGCTAAAAAATGCTACCCATCATTTAAGCTTTCAGCAGGTTGTAATCCCTAATCATAGATCACCATAACAAATATAATTTCTAAAGTTTTAAATACGGCAAGAATCACCAAACTGACAGAGAGACATGAAGAGACAAAAACGGCTGCGAACATGCACCGTACCGACAGACTTGCGGGACGCAGGGATGCCACAGCATTCCATTTGTAAAAACAAAACAAAACCAAAAAACACAGTACCTACAAAGCTCAACAGAGTGAAGTACAATAAAAGGTAAGTACGCCTACAGTTCCTTTAGGAAGAGTGGTAGGAGTCTATTCTCCAAAAATACCATGGTCCAGCAAGAACCAGGAGTGTACTTCTGTTCATTCCATGCAGATTTACTCAACACTAACTCCCACGCTACACATTATGCTAGATACAGCAAACAAGAAAGACAATGTCCCTGTCCTGTTGTAATTACACACAGAAAAGTATCTTTCATTATCTCTTCAGGTTCATAATGTGACTTTGGGAGTTTTCTTGCGCATGCACTAGAGTAAAATCAGAAAGTAAAGTCACTACTTTGGGATCTATTCCTAGTCTCTCTTTGAAGTTTTCTCCTGTGCTGAAACAGAGATAACGCTTTAGTTAACAACAACGTATCAGTACTGGTTCATTAATTCTGTACACATACTGATGTACGGTGTGGATAACAGGGGAAACTGGGCATGGAGAACAGAGGAACTATTATGGGTTGAACTATTTTCCCCTCACCCCCAAAATGTGTATGTTGAAGCCCTAACCCCAAGTACCGCAGAATGTGACCTCATTTGGAGACAGGATCTCTACAGAGATATAGGTTATCCTTATAAAGAGAGGACATCTGGACATGGGGATATGTGGAGCAAAGACAGTATGAAGAGACCAACCTATATGCCAAGGAACCAACCCTGCCAACACGTGGATTTTCTAACTCCGAGCCTCCAGATGTGTAAGACAAGAAACTGCTCTTGCTGAAGGCACCCAGTGTGTACTCTCAAGCAGCCCTAGCAAATACAGGGATATGGGACCATCCCTGCAGTGGTTTGTCAACCAGGTCTCCAACGAAAAAGTTTATTATAAACAAACAAAAAGCCAGAGGGATTTGGAGTCCATGTCTCACAGTCATGAAGTCCAAAGAAGACAGGCAGCTGGGAAGTCCTGTTCAGTGGCAAGGGGAGCCATAATAATTGTGACACACAGCAACCAAGCTAGGATCAGAATCCAGGTTTCATTCAGTGTTCTCCACAATCTAAGGTTACTTCAAAATGGGCATGAAGGTGGTTGTTAAGTGAAGGGATATGCTGAATTATCAATCTAAAATGCCCCATCTCCAGGCGCCTGGCTGGCTCAGTCAGTGGAGTATGCAACTCTTCACCTCAGGGTGGTGAGTTTCAGCCCCACATTGGTTGTAGAGCTTAAAAATTTAAAAAAAAAAAAAAAAAAAAAAGTCTTTAAAAATAAATAAAATGCCCTGTCTCAAGTGGACAGCACCCAAGAGTCACTTTTTTTTTTTTTTAAAGATTTTACTTATTCGTTCCAGAGAAAGAGAGAGAGAGAGAACACGAGTGGGGTAAGGGCAGAGGGAGAAGCAGACTCCCCACTGTGCAGGGAGCCCCATGCAGAGCTCAATCCTGGGACTCCAGGATCATGACCCAAGCAGAAGGCTGACCGCTGAACTGACTGAGCCACCTGAGAGTCACTTTCTAATACTGGACCAGATTCTACAGTGAGTAGTGGCTTTGGCACTGAAAAAGAACTAGGTTCTTGGCTCTTGCACCCATGAGCTGGGTTAAGTTATTTTCCCAATCCTCCAAGAGTGACTAGTCACAGAACCATGGTGGGAACAAAGAAAGTGCACAAAAACTGCCTGGCATGTAGCAGGTAAGTTCCTGCCACAAGCTATGTTTTAGCTACAAACTCAGAGTGGTGAGAAGGAGATGCTGGGGAACCTCTCTAAGAGCAAACAAGAGTTCACTGAATTCTATTTTCTTGCTATTAATAGTAAGTAATCGCAGAATACAGTGTTTTATACCTTTTATTAGCTAAAGCATGTGTTGCACTGAGAGGTATACAGAAGCAAAAAAAGGTCGTATTCTTTTTTTTAAGATTTTATTTATTTATTTGAAAGAGAGAGAGAGAGCATGAGAGGGGAGAAGGTCAGAGGGAGAAGCAGACTCCCGGTGGAGCTGGGAGCCCTATGCGAGACTCAATCCCGGGACTCCGGGATCATGACCTGAGTTGAAGGCAGTCGCTCAGCCAACTGAGCCACCCAGGCATCCGAAAAGATCATATTCTGCGGTCACGAACTTTGGAGAACAAATCCCTTTGCTTCTAGGTGTTAGCAGGGAACATCAACAGCAAGTTGAGGGGTCATTCATTTAGAACTTGTTCATCACAGTATCTCCAGTGTAGGCAACTTGTGGCATCCTCTCTTTAGAGTTTAGTGAGTGGGGGTCTACTAAGCTAACAGATCATCTATGCAATCAATCTCATCATTAGAGAAACAGAATGAACAGCACAGTCAGCAGCTTTAATAATCTTCACTTCACCCCAGAGGCTATTCTCCTCTATCCCTAGGGTGGGTAACAGCAATTTTAGTGCCAGTTTTAAATGAGTATGTGTTACCGCTGGGGAGTATCTTTTTATTTTTTAGAGGAACTCTCAGCTCTTCTAACTTAAAGACACTATAGCCTATTTTAACTAATGACCAATGGCCTCCTGGGGCACCACGGTGGCTCAGTGGGTTAGTTAGACCTCTGCGTTCAGCTCAGGTCATGGTCTCAGGGTCCAGGGATTGAGGCCCGCATCAGCCTCTCTGCTCAGCAGGGAGCCTGCACTCCTCCCTCTCTCTCTGCCTGCCTCTCTTGTGATCTCTCTAATAAATAAATTAAATAAATAAATAATCTAACACCCCCCACACACAAAACTAATGATCTTTGGCCTCCTTCCGGCTTTCATTATGGTAATAAACCTCTTTAAAAACTAAACAGCCAACTCTGACACTTAACTGTTTCATTTCATTTTTTTTTTTATATTTTATTTATTTGACAGAGAGAAATCACAACTAGGCAGAGAGAGAGGAGGAAGCAGGCTCCCTGCGGAGCAGAGAGCCCGATGCAGGACTGGATCCCAGGACCCTGAGATCATGACCTGAGCCGAAGGCAGAGGCTTTAACCCACTGAGCCACCCAGGCGCCCCAACTGTTTCATTTTTTTTTTTTTTAAGATTTTTTTTTTAATTTATTTGACAGACAGAGACCACAAGCAGGCAGAGAGGCAGGCAGAGAGAGTGAGAGGGAAGCAGGCTCCCCGCTGAGCAGAGAGCCCCACGCGGGACTCGATCCCAGGACCCCGAGATCATGACCCGAGCCGAAGGCAGCGGCCCAAACCACTGAGCCACCCAGGCGTGAAATTACTATTACAAATACCTTGGACTGAACCAGTGGTGTATACTGCAATCACCTTTAGAGCTTTAAAAGAAGTCCATTTATCAAAGATTCTTACTGAGGAAACCTGGAAGGGATTCTCAACCAGAGGCACACGGAACACTGTTTGCAGATTCCAAGGAGTAGGGTGACTGTGGTCTCTCTTCATGAAGTTATCATCCAACCCCTGATACACAGACACCACTGTTTACACAGAATTCTACTTTATAACTCTATTAGGAGAAATAAGTTGTTTGACATCTTTTATAGATATTGATCTTTCTGGAATCAAATCATCTTCTCCAAACAAGTCTATCACACAGAGGTTTAGAAGGAAAAAAGTGTGTGTATAAGTTTATTTCATTATATGTTATTCTTTCAAGGCTTTATATTCAGAAGATGGGAATGTACCATTCAATAACTGAATCATTAATTTTTCTGTTCCTTCAGATGCATGAGCCCTCAGACTGCACTGTCCAATACACATGTGGCTACCAAGCACCTGAAATGTTACTGGTCTGTACCGAGATGAGCCACACATAGAAAATAAAGAATTTCAAAGACTTAGTACAAAAATCAAAATGTAAACTAACTCACTATTTTTTATATTAATTACATGTTGCAATGAGAATGTTTTGGATATATTACATAAAAATATTAAAATTAATTTCATTTGATTTCTTTTGTAATGTGGCTGCTAGAAAATCCAAAATTATGTACAGCTCAGACTGGACTTCTCTTGCACAGTGCTGTCCTAGAGGACAACAATGATCACATCTTTTTGAATGCTCAAGTTTTAAATCTGACCCAGTATTATTATTTGGTCCCTTTTATTTATTTTTTTTAATGATTTTATTTATTTATTTGACAGACAGAGATCACAAGCAGGCAGAGAGAGAGGAAGGGAAGCAGGCTCCCCACTAAGCAGAGAGCCCGATGTGGGGCTCGATCCCAGGACCCTGGGATCATGACCTGAGCCAAAGGCAGAGGTTTAACCCACTGAGCCACCCAGGCAGCCCTGGTCACTTTTATTTATTAACTTTTTTAGGTAATCTCTACACCCAACATGGGACTCAAACTCACAACCCTGAGATCAAGAGTGGCATGCTCGACTGACTTTAGCCAGCCAGGAGCCTCTACTTAGTCACTTTTAAATTCATCTATCCACTAAGATTTTCCTGTTGATATAACCACCTGATGGCTTTCCATTTATACCTGCACTTCACCAGATATACTGAGGGAGAAAAAAAGAGAAATGTCTTAAATAAACACACAACTCTATACAAGAAACCAAAAATGATTTCAAGATCTGCTATCATTTTGGATTTTATCCTGAGTCTACAAAAGAAACCAAGAGCCCAACCCGCTGCTTCCATTTAAAAAGAGTTAAGGGGGCGCCTTGGTGGCTTAGTCACTTAAGTGACTCCCTCCCGCTCAGGTCATGATCCCGGGGTCCTGGAATAGAGTCCCGCACTGGGCTCCCTGCTCTGCAGGGAGTCTGCTTCAACCTCTGCCTCTTCCCCCACTCTCTCTCAAATAAAGTTATTTATTTAAAAAAAATGAATTAAGGCACTATTCAAAGCAACCTACATTTAAAGACAACACAACTACTCCAACTCCAGTTAGATCCAAACACCCAACAAGAACTTAGTTCAGATATATGTGAGCAATGCTGCTCCTCTCTCTGGGCTTTCCTTCAGGAACTGCATATAAACCACCTACAGAAATAGATCTACTGGGATACCTGGGTGACTCAATTGTTAAGCGTTTGCCTTAGGCTTGGGTCATAATTCCAGGATCCTGGGATCGAGTCCCATATTGGGCTCCTTGTTCAGAGCAGAGCCTACTTCTCCCTCTGCCTGCCACTCCCCCTGCTTGGGTGCTTTCTCTCCATCTCTCTGATAAATAAATAAATAAGTCTTTTTAAAAATTTAATAAAATAAAAATAAATAGATCTATTTATCTCCTAGAACATCTTATATGTATTCCTTAATAAAGGAACAAAACTGAATTCATCAGGTTTATACAGGAAAGATCTGGCATGCCACAGCTTCAAAATCTGAAGTGATGTGGCCCTCACCTACTTGTCCAACACCATCTCAAACCACTCTCTTGGAGCCACAATGGTCTTCTTTCTGTTCCTCGAACAAGGCGGGCATTTAGAGTCTCAGCACCTTTCCACTTGGCATTGTCTCCAAATACACTCTTCTGCAGTCTCGAGCATGGCCAGATCCTTTCCCATCCTGCTACTCTCAGCTATTTGAAAAGGCCTTCCTGTAACGTATTATCTAATGAAACCTCACTGCACCCCCAGCCCTCAGTTATCTGGTAGTCCTGTTTCGTTCCTAACACTTAGGAAAATCTGAAATTATCTTATCTGCCTCCCCAAACTAGAAAAGTAAGCTCCCCAAGAACACAAGTCCTGTCTGTCTTGCTCATTGCTGGTAACCCGAGCACACAGAGCAGGCACAGTAACAAGGACTCAAGCATCTACTGACTGAATAAATCAAAAAAATCAAAAGCAGCCTTAAAAGACAAAGGTAAGAATCTTAAGTGGTTAAAATCCAGTATGCTTATTTTTAAAATTACGCAACTGGTATCCTATGTACATATGCTTCTAGTCTTTTATTTTCTAATTACCAATACTTAAGTCTCTTGAAGAACTGAAATCTTTCTCTATGGATGAAAATATAGAGTATGGATGTAATTGTATTTAGTTTACTGAGGGTGGAGAGGAAAAAAGGCTTGCATTACTAAGTAAAAGATGAAATAAGGCTACAATTAAAACCACTGAGTATTAGTACAAGTTTAGAGAAATAAATGGAACAAAATACAAAGTTTAGAAATACACCCCCCGCCACCCCAGGGGATACCTGGATGCCTCAGTCAGTTAAGCATCTGGGATCAAGTCCCAATCACGCTCCTCCCTCTGCTTGTGCTCTCGCACATACTTGCTCTTGCACCCTCTTTGACCTATAAATGAATAAAATCTTAAAAAAAAAAAAAAAAGAAATATTACCTCGCCCCCCCAAAAGAAGCATACCCTGTAAGACACACTTTACCAAGGCAGCTTTTCTTTTCAAGATTTATTTATTTAGGGACATCTGGGTGGCTCAGTCAGTTAAGCGTCTGCCTTCAGCTCAGGTCATGATCCCAGGATCCTAGGATCGAGGTCTACACTGGGCTCCCTACTCAGTGGAGAGCCTGCTTCCCTCTCCCTCTGCTATTCCCCCTGCTTGTGTGCTCTGTTTCTCTCAGTCTATCAAATAAATTAAAAAAAAAAAAAAAATTTCTTTATTAAAGGGGTACCTAGTGGCTCAGTCAGTTAAGCAGCTGCCTTCAGCTCAGGTCATGCTATCAGGGTCCTGGGATCAAGCCCCACATTGGGCTCCCTGATCAGCAGGAACCCTGCTTCTCCCTCTGCCTTTCCCTCTCCCTGGCTGTGCGCTCTCTGTCTTTCTCTCTCTCAAATAAATAAAATCTTTGAGAGAGAATGTTGTGGGGGTGGGGGGGGGCGGTGAGGAGCAGAGGGAGAGAATCTTCAAGCAGGATCCCTGCTGAGCCTTGAGCCTGATACCCAATGAGATCATGACACCCGAGCTGAAACCAAGAGTCAAGACACTTAACCAACTGAGCCACTTAGGCACCCCCAAATATGGTTTTTCAAATCACCAGATAAAAAGATAAATCGGGTTGACTGTGAATATATGGATTTATTTCTGAGCTCTCTATTCTGTTCTATTGGTCTATATATCTGTCTTTATACTGGTACCATATTGTTGTTTTTATTACTGTAGCCTTATAATATATGGAATAAAGAAGTGTGATGCCTCTATTAAAAAAAAAAAAAGATAAATCGGTAGTCTGAACAACCTGGCGCAAAAAGATTCCTTCTTCTTAAACAAAAATAAAATTCCTGATTTATTAAAGAAATATTAAAAAGCCACTGAAAAAGAAAATATTAGTATTTATCTGATAGGCCCAGGTAAGCCTATTTACTAGTTTTCTCAAAGATAAAAGATACTGCATCCACCATAAAAGGACAAGAAAGTAATAATAATAAAGTAATACCAGGCACTTCTCCCAAATGCTTTGCATACATTCATTCGCTTAAGTTACAACACTGCTATGAGGTACACACTATTTATTATTACTCTCATTTTACACATGAGAAAACTATCACAATCTTAAATACTATACTATTTCATCTCTCTGCTTTACAGAACAAAAGGGAGCTCCTGAAAATTAAAAATAGAATGCATATCCAGCAATTCCACTTCTGGGTATTTATCCAAAAGAAGTGAAATCTGGATCTCAAAGAGGTACTAGCACTCCCATGCTCACTGTAGCACTGCTAACAAAAGCCAAGATGTGGAAAGAACATAAATGTCCACCAACAGAATGGATAAAGAAAATGTGGTATACACACACAATAGACTACTATTCAACCTTAAAAGAAAAAGAATTCTTTTTTTTTTAATGAACCTGAGAGACATGATACTAAGTGAAATAAGCCAGTCACAAAACAGCAAATACTGCATGATTCCACTTATATGAGGCATCTCAAATAGACAATCTCATAGAATCAGAGTGAATGGTGGTTGCCATGGGGCTGGGAGTAAGGGGAAATGGGCATTTGCTAATCAAGTGCATCAAGTTTCAGTTAACTAAGACTATTAAGCTTTAGAGATCTGCTGTACAATGCTCTACCTATAGTCAACAACATCCACTAAAAAATTTGTTAAGACAGATCTCAACTTAAAGGTTCTTACCACAGTAACATAAATAAATAAATCTTATCATCCATGTCAATAAACTGAAAAGCCTTCGTGAGAGGTGGGAAGGAAGGAGTTTGTAATTTACTCAACTGGAATCCCTGACTCACATGGGAAAATTTAAGACCAACTGCCAGCCTGTCCTGACAGCCACAGAAGGCCCAAGTTTCCGCATACGTATAAAAAGCATAACTATATTCTTGTAGGGACTGTGACTGTTTAGAGTTGTATAAAGAAGAAGAATGGAGCAAATAAAGATGTGGGTGAAGATGGGGTTGCCTGGCTGGCTCAGTTAATAGAGCATGGGGCTCTTGATCTTGGGAGTCGGGTTCAAGCAGATTACTTAAAAGAAAAAGCTGACGGGGCTTCTGGGTGGCTCAGCTGGTTAAGCATCTGCTTTTGGCTCAGGTCATGATCTCAGGGTCCTGGGATTGAATCCCACATCAGGCTCTCTGTCCATTAGAGAGTCTGCTTCTCCCTCTTACTTTCCCTCTGTATTCTTCTCTCTCAAATAATAAAATCTTTTTTTTTTTTAAAGACTTTACTTATTTATTTGAAAGACAGTGTACATGCGCTGAGAGAGAGCTGGCACAGGGAGAAGCAGGCTCCCGCTGAGCAAGGACTCAATGCAGGACTCCATCCCAGGACCCTGGGATCATGATCTGAGCTGAAGGCAGACACTTAACCAACTTAGCCACCCAGGTGCCCAATAAATAAAATAAAATGAATGAATGAATGAATGGAGAAGGAAAGAAAGAATTGATAAATATGAAATATATATATATATGAATTTATATATATATATGAACCTAAGTGGGAAAAAAACAACAAGGCTATAAAATGCAATCAAGGAAATTTCCCACAAAGTAAATAGCGATGGAAAGAGCAGAAAAAGGATAAATTTATAGGATCAGCTCAAAAGATCCAACATCCAATTAACAATTCTACAAAAAGAGTAGAGACAATAAAGGAGAGAAAAATCAAGGACATAATTCCAGAAAATTTCCCAGGACTGAGGGACATTAAGTTTCAGTTCATCAAGTGACCAGCGCATTAGATAAAAAGAGCCACACAGGGGCGCCTGGGTGGCTCAGTGGGTTAAAGCCTCTGCTTTCAGCTCAGGCGTGATTCCAGGGTCCTGGGATTGAGCCCCGATCAGGTTCTCTGCTCAGCGGGGAGCCTGCTTCCCCCTCTCTCTCTGCCTACTTGTGATCTCTGTCAAATAAATAAATTAAATCTTAAAAAAAAAAAATTAGACTTCTATACCCAACCAAACTATCAATATGGAAGTAAAATAAAGGCATTTTTAGACATATATGTCTAAACAATTCACCTCTTGTGTACCCTTTTCTCAGGAAGCCGAAGGATAAAGGTGCTCTTCCAAAATGAGACTGAATTAAGAAGGAAAGGATGTGGGAAAAAGTTAACGGGATCCAGCATAAAAGATGCAGGAAAAGTCATGAGGATGATGATGTTGACAGAGCAAGCACGACGGAGCAGATCAGAAGGTATCTCCAGGAAGGTTAACATTTGTAATATCGCTAAAATATTTAAAATACTGAGGAATATTTACATTTCTGGGTAGACTTTAAAGATTAATTACTGATGAGAAACAGAAATTAAGCAAAACAGAGCAAAAAAAAAGATATTACAACAGAGAAAATAAAAAGCTATGCAAAACAGGAAAATTAACCATGGCATGTGAAATGATCCAGCTGTAAGTTACACAGCCATACACCTCCAACAGTGAATACTGATCTAAGCAAAAATTATATTATAACCAGAGTGACAATAAATGTGAATGTGTGAAGTGGTCAGGGAATTCTACCAGAAGCCACCACCATCCAAGGTGGGAAATTAACAGATAATACAAAAAAATCAGAAAAATCAGTAAGTAACAAAATAAGCTTATTGTGTAGAAGCAACAGCAAAAATAACAGTAGAAGTAGAAACAACAGCTTCTAGGGACTAGGAAGGATTTTTACACATGTATTAATAAGTAAAATTAAATTCGATAAATATATAAGATGCTTTTTTAAAGAAAATGTACTGTGAGAGAAAATCAAATGTATACATAAATGTATGCATGTCTATCACATAGTTATCAGACAGAGGAAAATGCAGAAGAGCCTAAATGTCTACCAAAAAGGAACTAGTTAGATAATTTGAAATTACATGGCACATCCCTGATTAAATGCCATGAGTCATTTAAAAATGCAAACGGGGAATGTTAACAATAACCAGGTGAGACAGGAAAGTCCAACCTCGATTTTGCTTAAACACATATCCAAGTAACACACATATGAAAAGAAACTATTCACCAAAATATTAACAATGATTATACACATAAAGTTTATGGATGATCTTTTCAATACTTTCTAATGAATAAACATGTATTATTCAGTTAAAACAGAAACTGCTGATTCTACAACTTAGAACAGAATCAGAGAGGAGAGCAGAGCTACTTTATCATCTTGTTTCAGTTTATTAAGCTGAAAAATAAACACAGCTTAACAACGCAGAACTTCCCTTAAGGAATCTTCTGAACAATTCTTTAACACATAAGGCTGGTTTTATACGCCAATGCAGTTATTAGTTCCTTTTGCCGCCATACATTTACCTTATTTGAACAATGATTCAACTTGCACCGGATCCCGAACAGACACTACCACAGAACAACACCGGCAGTGTCACTGGCTTCTCCAGTTTACAAAGTCAGGATACAATTCTGGAACAAGAGGAAACAAGCAGTGATGAGACAACTACCCAAACCTTGCAGACTGTATCATGAAATACAGATGCTTCAAATCTCTAAGCAAAAACTCTACTTTAACACTTAACTTCACTCCAAGTGGACCTTCTCTCTCAAAGCATACTGGTCTGAGGGTCTTCGGTCTCACGCAGGTTTTTATCCATCCAACCCCCTACCTACAGTAAGGCTGCAGAATGGAAAGCTAAAGCCTTCCCCTTATAACCTGATACTCTCACTGGCAGTATTTCAGGTGCTATGGTTTGCATTATGCAAGACTAATTCACAAACTCCGTAATTTAACCTGGACAATTACTTCAGAAGAATTAGATATCTGAAACAAAAAAATGTAACTGAGGTAGGCCGAACTGAATTTAGCACACTGCAAGTTAAAACAACTTCGCATCCTCATCCCTTAAAACACAAATAACCCCTCTGATCCAGTTACTTAAATACTCTCAGATCTAAACATTACTAACATGGCCATACATCAAAGCTATGTAGTATTATTCAAAACAAATAGGAAAACAAAGTTCCAAGATGAGCAAGTGTGAATGTCCTTACTCCTCCTGGGCTTGTTAAAGCTTTATCATTCATTCATATTGCTACAGAGTAGGAAGGCATCCAAGATTCAAATAATCTGAAGATGCAGTCTTAATCATTTTTTTTCCCACTTATTCAGCATTCACTCAATTAAAGATAACCACCCTAGCTTTCTCTAAAATCTGTGGCTTGCACATAGCTGAACTCTGCCTACCTAGCCAGGAAAAGAAAGGAATGTATTTGCTTAAGCTATGGTCTCTTAGTACATGGGAATCCTCAGCCTAAAATGCCTCCTCCCCTCCCACCAACCAAACCCCTACTCATTCTTACAGGAAGGGGTCTCCTTCCCCAGCAAGCTGTCCCTGGTGCACACAGGCTGAGTTCTGCACTGCTTCTACGTGTTACCCTGGACATGTCTCGCCTTACACTCATCTCATTACATCCATTAATGTCAATTTCCCTCAAAGGACTACAACCTATATATACCTAACACTGATATGTGTTTGCTGAGTAAACTGAAAACCCATGCAATAAAATCTTGACCTATATCAAAGGTAATCAGGTAATTAACATTAGGAAGAGGCAATAAAAACCTACTCTTAAAAAACTAACAGGCTAAGACTATTTTATTCAGATGACATCAGTATTCGGTCAGCCCCTTCACCAAATTCATGACAGTGTTTACATTTACTTAGTTCATAGTAACACAGCACTTTCAAAAACTTTCCTGCAAAATACTTTTCCATATATTCATGCCGCTTATTCTTAGAATATATCCTAGGTTACATCAGCCAACGCTTTTCCTTGTTTCTAACTGCAGAGAACAGGGGCTCACAGCAGTCAGCTGGAGGGAAGTCGAAGTGACTGTTGCAGGACTGAGAACCACTTAGTCTACAATGCACTGAATTAAAGAAAATAGGCTATTCTATTAATATACCCATCCTTAAGATTCTAACCAGATAGCTAGCAAACACACACACACCCTTCCGTTTTACTACCCCACCATATTTCTTTCCTATTAATTAACCTCCTCTTGGACACCAGCAAGAATTTTATCACCTCAACAAATCTTCAATCTTCCACAGTTGCAATGGGTGAAGAAGCAAATCTGAGGATCTAGCCCTTATTTACTCTGTAACAGTAAGGAGACACCTAAAGCCTTGGGTCATCCCCGCCACCTGCCTTTATGCACCCTCCCCAGCTTGTCCTGCCTGTGTCATCTGGACATTCACAGGCATACTTTTCCCATGGTCAAATGCCAGATTATTAACAAGGACACCATGGCACTGCCAGCAATAGACCTTTTCCCCTTTTACACAATTTCCCTAATTGTCCACTTATTCAACAAAAAATGTATCAATATCTACCATATTGCCAGGCACTATTCTAGGCAATGGTGGGTCGACAATTTAAGTATCTCTTCATTCCCAGAGCTTATATTCTAGGGGAAAGATGGTGGTACAGATACGGGTGAACATACAGGTCTTGCAAGCCATTTTAGGACTTTGGTTTTCTTCTGGGTAATGTGGACAGCCAATGGAGAGTTTTCAGAAGAGTAATATGACCAGAATTATGTTTTAAAAGGATCATTTTGGCAGTTGAGTATAGAACAGGTTTCAATGGAACAAGGTCAGAAGAATTAATAGATATTGCCTCTAATAATCAGGTGAAGGACAGGAGTGGCTTAGACCAGAGTGCACCTCAGAATACTCCCACGTTCCAAACACTACCAGACCTTAAGTAACAACATAGTTCTTAAATCCAAACAGAGGGTAAATACTAATATTCTAGGGCCATAATATTTGTACCCCTAAAGTTAAAGACTTGAATTTTATTTTTCCTCATCTCACCTCAGGCGCCCACAGTAATCTTAGTTACTGAGATAAAGAACATGAAGAAAACAGGGGCGCCTGGGTGGCTCAGTGGGTTAAAGCCTCTGCCTTCAGCTCAGGTCATGATCTCAGGGTCCTGGGATCAAGTCCCGCATCAGGCTCTCTGCTTGGCAGCGAGCCTGCTTCCCTCTCTCTCTCTCTGCCTGCCTCTCTGTCTGCTTGTGATCTCTCTGTCAAATAAATAAATAAAATCTTAAAAAAAAAAAAAAAGAACATGAAGAAAACACAAGGATGACCCTGCCTGCTCCTATGAACCTAAGTTTAAAGCTAGTCCTCTAAAACCACCAAGCATAACTTGCTTGTGTAAGACTAATTTCCTCTAGCATTAACAGCAAGATACCAATAAAAGTGAACAAAAGAGCAGTGTCTTCTAATTAATTTAAACCAAAATATCCAAAGACCAAAATTTAGGAGTGCCTGGGTGACACGGTCCATTAAGTATCCAACTCTTTGTTTGGGCTCAGGTCATATCTTAGGATCCTGAGATGAAGCCCGCCCAGGTTCCACTCAGCACGGATTCTGACTGCCCCCTCCCTCTGCTCCTCTTCCAGCACGCATACTCTCCCTCTCTTTTCTCTCTTCAATAGTATCTTTAAAAAAGAACAAAATTTGAGGGTGCCTGGGTGGCTTGTGGGTTAAGCCTCTGCCTTCAGCTCAGGTCATGATCTCAGAGTCCTGGGATGGAGCCTCCCATTGGGCTCTCTTCTCAGCAGGGAGCCTGCTTCCCCCTCTCTCTCTGCCTGCCTCTCTGCCTACTTGTGATCTGTCTCTCTCTAACAAAGAAATAAATAAAACCTTAAAAAAATAAAATAAAAAAGAACAAAATTTAACCTTAGCTACTTCCTGTCCCGGGCGAAAAATACTAGGGATTGAGGAGATTATGACAGCTGGGCAAATACACCTTTAGTGTTTTACCACAGAAAACCGTGCAAAGTTTGTTCTAAGCCCCTTCCATGACATCAGCAGGAACCAAGCAGAATCCAAGTCTGGTGAAATTACTACAAGTGGTTTTAGAGAGAAAGAGACTTCCCATATGGGTGGCAAATATAGGGCCTACTACATCAAGGGGTCATCAAATGATGCACAAAGGCCGAATCAAGCCCAGCCTATTTTTTCCTAACCACCCATGAGCTCAGAATTGTTTGTACATTTTTTTTTTTTAAAGATTTTATTTATTTATTTGACAGAGAGAGATCACAAGTAGGCAGAGAGGCAGGCAGAGAGAGAGAGAGAGGAGGAAGCAGGCTCCCTGCCGAACAGAGAAGCCCGATGCGGGACTCGATCCCAGGACCCTGGGATCATGACCTGAGCCGAAGGCAGAGGATTAAACCACTGAGCCACCCAGGCGCCCATAGTTACCATTATTTTGTAAGACCACCAGTCATTGGAGGAAACACGATCTTGATAGAAGGTACCAGACATTCACCAACTATCTCTTAACTGGTGTGGTTTCCACATTCATCCACTGTTGAAATGAGGAACATCCTCTAGTAGTAGAATCATCAGGAAGTCAATATTTCCTAGGTTATTGTTTGTTCAAAATTGTTTCTCTGTAGGCAAGACTTGCTAGAGTTGCTTACTGCTGACCATCACTGGGAATCATCAATTGTGATGAATGTGATTTCTTAGTACTCTTAGGATACCTACTATTAATTAAAAAATCCTCTTTTATTCCTTTGGCATAACTGGGAGGCGGGTTTTTGATCTGGCTCTGCTTGAATTTTTTTGTTTTCTCTTTTCTTAAGTTTGCTTGAAACTTTATTTCCTGTCTATATAGTTAGATGAAATGACTACCCTCTTGTTCTTCAACAACATGGTAAGAAGAAATTTGGTACATCTCTCACATTTTTTTTGATGTTTTTATGATGGCTACAATGGTACAATTATATCTTGCAGCTTCTTTCTTCAAAGTAATATGTAAATTCCCTTGAACTGGGCATCTGTTTGTACATTTTTAAGTGGCTGAAAAAATCAAGAGTATTTCAGGATGTGTAAGAATTCTATAAAATTCAAACTTCAACATCTATGAATACTTTTACTAGAATACAGCCATGTTCCTTGGTTTACAGCTAGCTGCTTTCACACAACAGCAGAGTGGAGTAGCTGCAAACGAGACTACGAGGTCTCACCACCTTGTGCTGCCACAGACTACGGGGACGCAAGTACAGTTCAGTCATTCAAGTACCATGCATTCTGCCATTTTATTACTAGTTTTAAATTACCAGTATACCTCCATACGTTAAAACAAGAAAACAAAAGCGGACTTTGAACATTACCCATTTAAGGGGTAGTGTGGAATGTGGATTATTTTGTTAATGATTTATACGGCAAAATTCTGTTATGAAAAAACACCAGGAGTGCCTGGGTGGCTCAGTGGGTTAAAGCCTCTGCCTTCAGCTCAGGTCATGGTCTCAGGGTCCTGGGATCGAGGCCTGCATCGGGCTCTCTGCTCAGCGGGGAGCCTGCTTCCTCCTCTCTCTCTGTGCCTGCCTCTCTGCCTACTTGTGATCTCTCTCTCTCTGAGTCAAATAAATAAATAGAATCTTTTAAAAAAAGGGTCGGGGGGAAGGAGCACGTGGCTGGCTCAGTCAGTGGAGCATGTGGCTCTTCATCTCTGGGTTGTGAGTTCAAGACCCATGTTGAGCGTAGAGATTACTTAAAAATAAAATTTAAAAAAAAAAAGAAAAAACACCATAACTTTGCCAAGAATATGATGTGTGTCGACATTACCAAACTAAGCACTCATCACAATATTCATATCTAACAGCATTCCGTTAGAAAATCAGAAAATTTAAAACAGAGTATCTCATTGCAACAGAAGATCTTCACAAAAACAAAAAAGTAAAAATGAAGCTACAACCAAAGTAAGTTTCTGAGTGGTTCATTTGTTAGCTTAATAGGGAAAGCCATTTATTTATAGTGAGCTGATTAAATCATTTTGCAGCAGCCAAAGAATGTGTCCAGAGAAAATCATTCTGTTCAAGCCTATTAGCCTTTTGACTGGAAAAGCTGATGTCAATGGGAGCAAAAGCAGTAGTCAATTAAAAAATAAAGCAGGGATGCCTGAATGGCATAGTCGGGCAAGCACATGCATCAGACTCTTGGTTTCAGCATCAAGAATCTGCACTCTGCAGGGAGTCTGCTTGAGATTCTCCCTCCTTCTCCCTTTGCCCCTCCCACTTATGCACTGGTGAGCTCTCTCTCTCAAATAAATAAATCTTAAAAAAAAAAAAGAAAGGCAGGTGGAGGGGAAAGGAGCTGACCTAAGTAACTATGGAAAAGAGTGGAACAAGGAAAACAGCAAAAGGAACTGCACATAATCACTGTATTCTAGACGTTAAAGTTGCTTCCCATGGGGGTATGGGTTAACAATTCTGAAACCATTATATATGTATACTGGAATTAATTAGTATGGAATCAGTAAGTAAATGGATGGCAGATGGTGAGAAGCAAACTTCTTACTGTTGGGAGGAGGAGGCCACGAAGACAGACGGAAAGGCTAGAATGACCCAGGTGGTACTGGATTAGAAGTGGAGATACCAGTGTAAGCTCCTGTTTCGCTTATACAAATGGACACACACAGATACATCAGAAATATTTACAAGTATTTCTACATATATATAAAATGTTATTATACACATAGTTCCTATATGTACACACACATATATTTCCTTGCTTTGTCAGGTGAGAAGACCTATAAGCAGTAACATTCCAGTACCAATAAGCACATCTAGCACCCACGCCTCGATTTCTAATATTATTCTCCAATCAAAGAAACCAAAGCTCCTTGGAGAAATGACTAACTCTAGGGCTGACGCCAGCAAGACACTGGATAAGCCTGGAATATCTTGTAATGCCAGAAAGGAAGAAAGTGCAACAAACAAACAAACATACAAAAACCACCACAATGAAGGGAGTATGTCAAAAGGACACTCCTATCCAACTAAGAGCGTTCAAGAGCCAAACTTTAAAAAAAAAAAAACACCAAAACTTAATAAAATGAAGTAATGGATAATTCAAAGTATAAAATATCCATGAGACTATACTGATACAAATGTATAAATGGATGAGAAGAGACCAAATGTCCATGCCAGAGAATTCCAAGTAATTTATATATATATTCCACCCTCCAGAAGGCGGAACATAGCTCTCCATTCCATAAGTGAAGTGGAATAAGCCTAGTGATTTCTTTCCAAAAAGTAAAGTATGGAACGGAGGAAATAATTTACAGCAGAGAAACCCAACCAGGTGATTAAAGTTAACATCAACAATAAATCATGTTGGTAACACATATTCCTTGCTATGATGTGATGGAAATGATACCTTACTTCTGTGGTCTTTCTCACTAAAATCCGTAACACCAGTCTAACCATGAGAAAAATCCCAACTGAGGGACGTTCTACAAACTATCTAACCTATACTGCTCAAAACTGTCAAAGTCACCCAAAACCAAAGTCTAAAAAGGTGTCACAGCCAAGAGGAGTCTAAGGAGACATAACTACAAAAGGATATACCAGGATATCCTAGATAGGCTCCTGGAACAGAAAAGGGGTTATCAGGTAAAAATTAAGAAAATGTGCATAAAGTAAGGACTTTGGTTATCAATGCATCAACACTGGCTCATTAGATATGAACAACATACCATACTAATTTGTTAACAGGGGAAATGGGCATGAGGTATACACGCGAACATTCTGTACTATTTTCTCAGATGTCCTGTAAATCAAACTGCTCAACAACCGGATATCTGTTAAAAGGGGAGAGGAATGATTTTCAGTGGGTTCCTTGCCTCTTGGTTCAACAGATATTATAGACACTGCATAGCTGTTTAACTGCAGAAATCAATGCTGGGTTTGAAATGACCAAAGAGCTAGCCTTTCTGAACAGTCCACACAGAACAACTACAGGTGAGAATCTTCAAAGACACCTGAGAGAACACTAATAACAACCTGAACTCGAATCTGCTAAGATGTGGCACCAATGATGGTGGTAAAAAAAAATATGTGAAGAGGGGCGCCTGGGTGGCTCAGTGGATTAAACCCCTGCCTTCGGCTCAGGTCATGATCTCAGGGTTCTGGGATCAAGCCCCGCATCGGGCTCTCTGCTCTGCAGGGAGCCTGCTTCCTCCTCTCTCTCTGCCTGCCTCTCTGCCTACTTGTGATCTCTCTCTCTGTCAAATAAATAAATAAAATCTTTAAAAAAAAAAAAAATATGTGAAGAAGAAAGGGCTTAACTGGACAAATTTACAGGGCTTGTGAAAATGTTAAGGTGTTTCAAGCACATGGTTATTCCCTGTACATTCATCAGCAGGTACTCCACAAAACTTCTAATCACAGGCTGAGCCAGTACTGTCAAAAGTCACCTGCATTCGCTGTCAATTCACTTTTGTAGACTGAATGAACCATTGTCAGTTCTGTCAATTTTTGTCAGAAATAGAAGGTGGATCCTGATTTGCATTACCAAGCAGCAGTTCAATGGCTTCCTAGCAAAATTTTATTGATGGGATTTTTTTTTAACCTAAAATTTTTCTGAAGAACCACCCTTAAACATTATTATTGAATACTGGAAGGCTTTGGAAATAGCTTTTGTTGCAGACTTGATAATGTTTCTTAATGAATTCAGTAAAAAATTATAAGGCAAAATAGCATTTTTATGGGAATTATATTCTAACAGCAAATTAACTTCAACAGTAAACACTGTTTGAACCTCAGGTAATGTAAAGTTACCTTATTCACTCCTCCTGTACTATCAAAGTTAACACAATGATTCTCTCTTCACACAAAACCTTGAAAGACCCTGTTTGTTAAGCAAATGGCATAGAACCAGAGTTTGCAGACTTTTTCTCTCTAGAGAGAAAGAAAACAAATATTTAAAATTTTCTAATTTTTATCTTTTTAAATAATCTCTACACCCAATGGTGGGGCTTGAACTCACTACCCTGAGATTAAGAGTCACATGCTCAGGCGCCTGGGTGGCTCAGTGGGTTAAGCCGCTGCCTTCGGCTCAGGTCACGATCTCAGGGTCCTGGGATCGAGTCCCGCATCGGGCTCTCTGCTCAGCAGGGAGCCTGCTTCCCTCTCTCTCTCTGCCTGCCTCTCTATCTACTTGTGATCTCTCTCTGTCAAATAAATAAATAAAAATCTTAAAAAAAAAAAAAAAAAGAGTCACATGCTCTACTGAGCCAGCCAGGGTCCCCAAGAAAACAAATATTTTGTTGACAGAATTCAAAATGTAACAGTTGGGTGCCTGGGTGGCTCAGTAGGTTAAACCGCTGCCTTCGGCTCAGGTCATGATCTCAGGATCCTGGGATCGAGTCCCGCATCGGGCTCTCTGCTCGGCAGCGAGCCTGCTTCTCTCTCTCTCTCTGCCTGCCTCTCTGCCTACTTGTGATCTCTCTCTGCCAAATAAGTAAATAAAATCTTAAAAAAAAAAAAAAATGTAACAGTTGAATACAATTTTTGTAAGGCAGGTGTGTTACAGGAGTAGAATTCACTTTGGGAGATAACATTTCACATCACTGGGGTTCAAAGTTAGCTTTATCTATCAAAATGGATGGCAGATGTTTATCTGTTAATGCTGAAACCTTTAGTGAGATTGCACATCTGTCATCTTTGAAAATGTCTTTACACAGACAGGTATTGCCAAATAATCCATGAGCATATGATTTTTTTGAGCATATGGTTTATTTGAGCACATTCATCACTTGGAAGGCATTTACAGAATTCTGTTAGATTCATTTCTTGATACTTGCCTTTTTGGGTACCATTACACTGCAGAGTAATCCTTTCCAATGGAAGATTAGATGGAAGGTTTGTGGGGTTTTTTGTGTTTTGTTTTTTTTTTAAGATTTTAAGTAATCTCTACACCCAAGTGGGGTTCAAACTCACAACTTCAAGATCAAGAGCCACACACTCACCTGACTGAGCCAGGAACCCCTAGATGAAAGCTTCTCACTTGCACGTCTAGATGATTTTGAAAGATGGGTATTTACTTTGCACTTTCATGAAGACTGGAAATAATGCTGGAAGTGTAGATTGAATGAAAAAAATAGGTCTTTCAAGTTTTTTTTTTTTTAAGAGAGAGAGGAGGAAGCAGGCTCCTCACTGAGTAGAGAGCCCCACGCGGGACTCAATCCTAGGACCATGAGATCATGACCTGAGCCGAAGGCAGAGGCTTAACCCACTGAGCCACCCAGGCGCCCCCAACTGATGGATTCTTGAACGCTGCTTCTGAAACTAATGATGTACTTACTGTATGTTGGCCAACTGAATTAAAAAAAAAAAAATCAGAACAGACCCACATACTAGGAGAACGTATTTGCAAAACATGTAATCAAAGGATTAAAGTCCAGACTCTACACTAAATACTAAAAATTCAACCGTTTTGTTAAAAAAAAATCACCTCATTAAATAAATATTTGCTGAACGCCTACTATATGCCTGGCACTTTCCGAGGCACTACAGACACAACAATGAAAAAGGGAAGAAGTCTCTGACCTCCTGGTCAGGCAACACAGAGAAACAAGTAATGATATTGTAAATCAAACGAACAAATAAAGTTAGAGGAAAACTGTACGACTAATATACATATGAAAAAATTAATCTTGGGATGCCTAGGGCCCAGGTGGCTTAGTCTGGCTTATTTGAGGCTGTCTTCCGGCTCAGGTCATGATCCCAGGTCCCTGGGATTGAGACCCACAGGGAGCCTGCTTCTGTCTCTGACTGGCGCTCTCCCTGCTTGTGCTCCCTCTCTCCCAGCCCCTGGCAAATAAATAAATAAACTCTTTGTGCCTGGGTTGCTCAGTTCGTTAAGCATCTGCCTTTGGCCCAGGTCGTGGTCCCAGGGTCCTGGGATCACATCCCACACCTCATGCAGGGAGCCTACTTCTCCCTCTGCTTCTGCCCCTCTGTCTCTCATGATAAATAAATAAGATCTTTAAAAAAAAATTTTAAAGAAAATGACAAAAATTGTAAAGTCTAACAGTATCATGTCATTAAGTGACAGAAATGTTTGTAATAGACGATAAACTGGTATAATCTCTCAGGAAAATACTGTGCTAGTGTCCTAATAAAGATATGCATATCCTGGGGCACCTGGCTGGCTGAGTCAATACAGCATGAGACTCTTTTTTTTTTTTTAAAGATTTTATTTATTTATTTGACAGAGAGAGAGATCACAAGTAGGCAGAGAGGCAGGCAGAGATAGGAGGAAGCAGGCTCCCCAGGGAGCAGAGAGCCCGATGCGGGGCTCCATCCCATGATCCCGAGATCATGACCCGAGCCCAAGGCAGCGGCTTAATCCACTGAGCCACCCAGGCGCCCCCAGCATGAGACTCTTAATCAAGCCTCACACTAGGAGTAGAGCCTACTTAAGGAACAGAAAAGAAACAGGAAGGAAGGAAAGAAGGGAAAGAAAGGGAAGGGAAGGGAAGGAGGGAGGGAGGCAAAAAGAAAAGAGAGAAAGAAAGAAGAGAGAACGAAAGGAGAGAGACAGAGACACATCCTATGACCCAGCAATTAGAGTTTTAGGCAAAACCCTAGAAAAACTCTCACAAGTCAGCAGAAAATATATCCAAGAATATTTCTGAGAGTATCTGGGTAGCTCAGTTGGCTAAGCATCCAATTCTTGGTTTCCGCTCAGGTCAGGATCTCATGGGTCGTGAGATCGAACCTCACCTGTGGCTCCACACTCACCAGGGAGTCTGCTTAAAGATTCTCTCCCTCTGCCCCTACCCCATACAGAGTATACATGTACTCTCTCAAATAAATCTTTAAAAAAAAAGTGGGGCAGGGGCACCTGGGTGGCTCAGTGGGTTAAAGCCTCTGCCTTCGGCTCAGGTCATGATCCCAGGGTCCTGGGATCAAGCCCCGCATCAGGCTCTCTGCTTAGCAGAGAGCCTGCTTCCTCCTCTCTCTCTCTCTGCCTGCCTCTCTGCCTACTTGTGATCTCTGTCAAATAAATAAATAAAATCTTTAAAAAAAAAAAGATTTTATTTATTTATTTGACAGAGAGAGAGAGAGAGATCATAAGTAGGCAGAGCAGCGGGCACAAAGAGAGGGGGGAAGGAGACTCCCTGCTGAGCAAAGAGCCCAACGTGGGGCTTGACCCCAGGACTCTGAGATCATGACCTGAGCCAAAGGCAGAGGCTTAACCCACTGAGCCACCCAGGTGCCTCAGAAAGCATGTATATTTAAGAGAAATCTAGAAAAACCCCGTACCTTGTTATTTTGTGTGTCCCTTTACAAACTTTTTTTTTTTTTTTTAATTTATCCATTTGTCAGAGAGCGAGAGATCTTGCACAGCAGGGGGAGCAGAAGGAAAGGGAAGAGGTCCCCCACTGACGAAGCAGGGAGCTCCATATGCGGTTCCATTCCAGGACCCCAGGACCATGACCTGAGCCAAAGGCAGACATCTGAGCCACCCAGGCACCACACCATAAGTATGTTAAACACCAAAAACAGAAACATGGTTGAGAGAAGGGGAGAACAATCCTAGAAGATTCAACTGTAGAAGTGGAGTTTTAGTTCATAAATTAAATTGATCTCTTAAATATATCACTACCACTTGTACTATTCTTTGTATTTTCAGATGTCTTCATATTGCATGTTTTTTAAAGCATGAAAAAAAGGTTTAGGGGCGCCTGGGTGGCTCAGTGGGTTAAAGCCTCTGCCTTCAGCTCAGGTCATGATCTCAGGGTCCTGGGATGGAGCCCCGCATCGGGCTCTCTGCTCAGTGGGGAGCCTGCTTCTCTCTCTCCCTCTGCCTGCCTCTCTGCCTACTTGTGATCTCTGTCTGTCAAATAAATAAATAAAATCTTTAAAAAAAAAAAAAAAGGTTTATACAGTGAACGCTGTGGTTGTGCTCCCTTTAGATTCCCTTTCTCCACCTCCAGAGAGAAGAGATCCTCTAGGATAGTGACGACATAAGAGTACTAGCATTCCCGCGTGCCTCACAAACTTCTTGGTCAAACACATTTAGATTTTTGCAAACACTTTTAAAGAGTGAAACAGGATTCATAAAGCAACGTTCTTAGGGTCAAATCAAAGAAACAACTCCACATCGAAGGATAAGCCCACGTTATCTGCTGAACACTTGCAGAGTGGTAAGGAGCAAGAGCTCTGCAAACACAAGACTAACACGGATGAGCGTCCTGACTCCAGTTTTGTGCAGGCTTGAGCATAACCTTAATTGATTTGCCCATCTCTAAAGAGCAGCTACACTAATCTTATCATCTATTGTAAGAATTAAATGAACTGATGTATGTAAACCACACGGCACACTATATTCTAAAAGGTTGCAGTTCGGGGAGAAAAAGAAAAAATTCAAGAAGCTGGAAGGGAGAGGCTCTTTCCCTCAGCAATGTATTTACATAATCACCAAGCAACAAATAAAATCAAATCCTTAAAGGTAATTCTGTTTCCAGAATCATCTTCAAAAAACTAAGTTGATGCACAAATATCTATACAATGGAAAGCAGAGATCAGGCTAAATCCCTAGGATTTTGCCTTACTCTGTATTAAATCCAGTTCAGGTGCTGACTGCTCAATGAGAGAAAAAAAAAAAACAAAAACACTAAATACTATATAACATAACAAGAAATGTAGTCAAGAAAAGGTTGTGCGTTTTTTTAAAGATTTTATTTATATTAAGTAATCTCCACACCTGACATGGGGTTCAAACTTACAACCCCAAGATTAGGAGCTGCATGCTCTACGGACTAACCAGCCAGGCACCCCAAGAAAAAGTATGTTTTTGTTTGTTTCTGAGACAGAGAAAGTGCACGAGAGAACGAGCACAAGAGAGAGAGCACACGAGCAGGGGGGAAGGGCAGACAGAGAGAGAGAGAGAGAGAGAGAGAACCCCAAGTAGGTTCCACACTCAGTGCATGGGGAGCCCAATGCAGGGCTGGATCCCATGACCATGAGATCATGACCTGAGCCAAATTAAGAGTGGGACACTTAACTGACTGAACCACCCAAGCACCCAAGAAAGTAAGTTTTCAACAGGAAAAGGTAGTATTTTCAACAGGATACTAGATTACTGAAGAGTTACTATAGGAGAAGCTAAGTTTTGCACACATAATGCTTTATGACAGGAGACAGTATGTATACCAGGGCGCCTGGGTAGCTCAGATGGCATCTGCCTTCAGCTCAGGTCAGGATCCCAGGGCCCTGGGACTGAGTCCTGCGTTGGGCTCCCTGCTCAGTGGGAAGCCTGCTTCTCCTCCCTCTGCCTGCTGCTCCCTTGCTTATCCTCTGTCAAATTAATAAATAAGATTTTTAGAAAAAAAAAAAGGGTATCCAGTATTTCTGTATTTGAACAATGATGGGTTTTTATTCACCAAAAGGAATAAAGGAAGGAGGATGAATATCTAGAAGACAAAGCCTATATCCCTATAGTTTTGCTGTGAAAATTAATACCCAACATGGAAACCTAAGATCCTCTCCTCAGAAAGTACCCTGTTTCTTGTTGGCAGCTCTCAGATTAGTTACCAGAATAAAATGAGCTGAGAAGGGCAAGGTCAAAATTCTAGTTGGAGTAACATATTGTTACAGTTTATGTATGCTTTTGACTATCACTTAAAATCTTAATTCCCAAATAACCATAGCAATAATTCAGTTGACAACTTTGAAACTCAGTGTTATCTTTCACTCACATTCATGGTTTATGTATGCAAATACAAAACTCACTAATGGTGAGTGGTTATCAGGTTTTATCAGGAAGCTGGCACTCTGGATGAACCCTATCAAAAATTTTTCCATTAAAAAAACTACAGAAGTGCCTGGGTAGCTCAGTTGGTTACGACTCTGACTCTTGATTTCAAGTCAGGTCATGATGCTAGCTAGGTTCATGAGATCGAGTCCCACCTCAGGTTCCATGCTCAGGGGGGAGTCTGCTCAAGATTCTCTCTCCCTCTATCCCTGCATGTGCAGGCGCTCTCTTCCTCTCAAATAAATAAATCTTTAAAAATTAAGCTTCCAGGGCGCCTGGTTGGCTCAGCAGATTAAAGCCTCTGCCTTCAGCTCAGGTCATGATCTCGGGGTCCTGGGATCAAGCCCCACATCGGGCTCTCTGCTCAGCAGGGAGGCTGCTTCCCCCCACCAGCCCCCTCTCTCTGGCTGCCTCTCTGCCTACTTGTGATCTATCAAATAAATAAACTCTTTTAAAAAATAAAAAATTAAGCTTACTTCTCTACAAGAAAAGATATTCAGGACGTCTGGATGGCTCAATCAGTTGGGCATCTGCCTTCAGCTCAGGTCATGATCCCAGAGTCCTGGGATCAAGTCATGCGTCCAGCTCATTGCTCACCTGGGAGCCTGCTTCTCCCTCTGCCTGCTGCTCCCCCTGCTTGTTCTCTCTCTGACAAATAAATAAAGTCTAAAAAAAAAAAAAAATGTTAGGGTGCCTGGCTGGCTCAGACAGTAGAGTATCTAACTCTTGATCTTACGTTCATTGGTTTGAGCCCCACATTGGTGTAGAGATTATTTTTTTTTTAAAGATTTTATTTTGGGGGTACCTGGTTGGCTCCCTCAGTTAAGCATCTGACCATTGGGTTTCAGCTTGGGTTGTGATCTCAGGGTTATGAGATCGAGCCCCACACTGGACTCCATGCTCAGTGCAGAGTCTGCTTGAGACTCTCTTCCTCTCCTTCTGTCCTTTTCCCCCAAATAAATAAATAAAAATCTTGTTTTTTAAAATACTAAAAAAAAAAAAAAAAAAAAAAAAGTTTTTTTTTTTAAAGATTTTATTTATTTATTTGACAGAGATCACAAGTAGACAGAGAGGCAGGCAGGGGCAGTGGGGGGGAAGCAGGCTCCCCACTGGGCAGAGAGCCCAATGCAGAGCTCAATCCCTGGACTCTGACATCCTGACCAGAGCCAAAGGCAGAGGCTTAGCCCACTGAGCCACCCAGGTGCCCCTAAAGATTTTATTTTTATTTGACAGACAGAGAGAGCACAAGTAGGGGGAGCGGCAGGCAGAGGCAGAAGGAGAAGCAGACTCCCCCTTAAGCACAGAGTCTGATGCAGGGCTTGATTCCAGAACCCTGGGATCATGACCTGAGCGGAATGCAGTTGCTTAACCAACTGAGCTACCAAGGAGCCTCCAGAGATTACTTTAAAAATAAATTTCAGGGTGTCTGGCTAGCTCAGTAGAGCAAGCAACTCTTTATTTTAGGGTCTTGAGTTCAAACCCCACACTGCATATGTAGCCTACTTAAAATAAAATGATAGGGGACAGGGCACCTGGGTGGCTCAGGTCATGATCTCAAGGGTCCTGGGACAGGCCCCACATCGGGCTCTCTGCTCACTGGGGAGTCTGCTTCTCATTCTCATTCCCACTCTGTGCCCTCCGTGTCTCTAATTAATAAAATCTTAAAAACAAACAAACAAAACAGGACACCTAGGTGGCTCAGGCAGTTAAGCATCTGCCTTCATTAACAAAATCTTAAAAACAAACAAACAAAACAGGACACCTAGGTGGCTCAGGCAGTTAAGCATCTGCCTTCAATTCAGGTCATGATCCCAGGGTCCTGGGATGAGCCCATATCAGGTTCCTTGCCTGGCAAGGAGCCTGCTTCTTCCTCTGCCTCCCACTCCCCCTGCTTGTGCAAGCACATGTGCACTCTGTCTCTGACAGATAAATAAAATCTTAAAAATAAAATACGTGAGGGGCACCTGGGTGGCTCAGTGGGTTAAGCCACTGCCTTCGGCTCAGGTCATGATCTCAGGGTCCTGGGATCAAGTCCCGCATCGTGCTCTCTGCTCAGCAGGGAGCCTGCTTCCCTCTCTCTCTCTCTGCCTGCCTCTCTGCCTACTTGTGATCTCTCTCTGTCAAATAAATAAAATCTTTAAAAAAAAAAAAAAAAATAAAATACGTGAATTTCTTTAAAGAAAAAAACCTTAAATAAAAAATGAAATGTTAAGCAGAACCCCTACGTAAAAAATTATCAATGCAGAACTGCTCTGACTGAAATGGGAGGGCTGTTCAGAGTCCTGCCAGCTCAGTCTCTTCCCTCAATAGCTCCTGAGGCATCCTCTTCACTCCAAATGGTACTTTAAAATCTCCTGTCCATGGGGCACCTGGGTGGCTCAGTGGGTTAAAGCCTCTGCCTTTAGCTCAGGTCATGATCCCAGGGTCCTGGGATCCAGCCCCACGTCTGGCTCTCTGCTCCGCGGGGAGCCTGCTTCCTCCTCTCTCTCTGCCTGCCTCTCTGCCTAGTTGTGATTTCTCTCTGTCAAATAAAAAAAAATAATAAAAATAAAATAAAATCTCCTGTCCAATCCATATTTGGTTAAACTTACTAAAAATTCAAGAAAAACAATCATCATCACAAACTACTTAGACAGTCACTTCAGTTTTACAGAACAGCCTTTAGAGAATGGCTTTTGAAAACCAATTTTTATACATCAATTTAATAATTCAGTTACAAAAGATGTACACATTGTTAAGAACAGTTTGGTCAGTTTCGACAAAATATACTATGAAACGCTACCCCAACCAAAATATGGGGTATTTCAGAGGCACGTGGGTGGCTCAGTCGGTAAAGCGTCTTGACTCTTGATCTCAGCTCAGGTCTTGATCCCGGGGTCGTTGAGCTCAGGCCCCAGGTTGGGCTTTAAAATATATAGACTATTTCTATCATTCCAGAAAGTACCTTCCTGCCCCTTTGCACTCTCCTCACCTACCACCATACGAATCATTTTCAACTGGTAGCTTAACAGAATCTGAGTAAATCAGGACGTAACACTGGGAGAACTTCCAGAGACAGCCAACCTTATTCAGCACATGTCTTCCCGTATTAATTCATCCTTCTTTCAGTATTTAATAAGCCCCTTCTAGGTGACAGAGAACATCCTAGCTGTGGGAACTCAGCAGTGAATCAAACAAATCTCTGCTTTACTCTCTACAGAGGTGAAGACACAGTGGATTAAAGTAACATCCCACAGGGGCCCCCTGGGTGGCTCAGTCAGTTGAGCCTTGGACCTCTTATTTCAGCTCAGGTCATGATCTCAGGGTCACGTGTGAGGTTGAGCCCCATGTCAGGTTCTGCACTCAGCAGAGTCTACTTGTCCCCCTTCCTTTCCTCCTCCTCCTGGGAGCATGCGCACGCTCTCGCGCGCTCTCTCTCTCTCTAATAAATAAATAATTATCTTAAAAACAATAAAATCATGTCCCACAGTAATAATGTGCAGAGGGGTGGGGAGGTGATGAAAGAACACCCTATAAAAAAAAAAAGAAAGAAAGAACACCCTATAGATAGGGTGGTCAAGAAAGGCGCCTGGGTGGCTTACTCCGATGGGCATCTGCCTTTAGCCCAGGTCCCTGGGATTGAGCCCCATGTTGTGCTCCCTGCTCAGCAGGGAATCTGCCTCTCCCTCTCCCTCCACCCTTCCCCCACTCATGATCTCAATTAAATAGAATCTTTAAAAAAAATTTAAGACTACATAAAGTACCACTTCATTATTATCTGAAACAAGAATCTTTTTTAAAGATTTTATTCATTTACTTGACAGAGAGACATCACGAGTAGGCAGAGCAGAAGGCAGAGAGAGAGGGCGAAGCAGGCTCCCTGCTGAGCAGAGAGCCCAATGCGGGGCTCGATCCTAGGACCCTGCAATCACGACCTGAGCCAAAGGCAGAGGCTTAACCCAGTGAGCCACCCAGGTACCCGTAAAACAAGAATTTATCTTTAAAAAATTTACCCAGGGGCGCCTGGGTGGCTCAGTGGTTTGGGCTGCTGCTTTCGGCTCGGGTCATGATCTCAGAGTCCTGGGATCGAGTCCCACGTCGGGCTCTCTGCTCAGCAGGGAGCCTGCTTCCCTCTCACTCTCTCTGTCTGCCTCTCTGCCTGCTTATGATCTCTCTGTGTCAAATAAATAAATAAAATCTTTAAAAAAAAAAGTTAAAAAAAAAAAAAATTTACCCAATTTTTTCTAGTGGGCAACCCCACTCTGGCATCTGACCAACTTCCTCAATCTCCTCCATTTTTAAAGTGTTTTTCTGATAGCCCACAGTCTGCTAGCCAAAGCTACTGGTCAAGACTGTAGGACATCCTTTAGACACATTGGGACCATCTTCTGGGAAGCCCTGATGTAATGGAGCCCTGTAGTGAAGAAATCTGGGTAACTTTAGAAAGGCAGTCTCTTTTGATGTCCTCTATCAATTCTTTATTTATCCTGCCCTTATTATCAAAATAGAAGGAAAAAACTGAGTTACTGGGACGCCTGGATGGTTCAGTCGGTTCAGCGTCTGCCTTCCACTCAGGTCCTGATCTCAGGATCCTGGGATGGGGCCCCTCATCGGGCTCCCTACTCAGCGGGAGTCTGCTTCTCCCACTCCTCCCCGCTGTGCTCTCTCTTTCTCTCAAATAAATAAGTAAAATCTTTAAAAAAAAAAAAAAGTTATTACCCCTCAAAAAACAAAAAACCCACAGCATTACTGAAAGCAAAGCAATGGACTTCACATTAGCATATTAAACACACACCTTGGTCCCTATGCCTAAAGACAAGTGCCAAAAGTCTTCTAATTAAACATTCAGCAACTTCTCTTTGCTTGGCCTTCTATGTTCTGAAACAAGCCCAGCCAAGCAGTTACCACATTCCAGATGCTAAAAACCAAATCAGGCAGAACAAAAATGAGGACACCCATGCCAGCTAAAAGGCATGGGTTGGGGTCAGATCAATGCCTTTAGGCTTTCTAAAAGCTCTTGAGTTTCTTGAGTTTGGAAACAAAGTAATTCAATGTTCTGGACTTATCTCCCTCATTGGCCTGCAAAAAATAAGGCAACAAGACATAAAACAATTTTTAACGGCGATATAACATTAAGACAAAAAAAAAGACTTAAGTGGTGGCATTAGAGACCTGTATCATGTATCTAGAACAGGGAGATCAAACTCAAGCACCTACAGACAGACACGTAATATAAGGTGTAAAATAATATCAAGTGACACTTCATCCCACGTCAGGGATAAACAGGCTGCAGTGAGGTCTCTGACAAACTGGAAAGGGCATGCCCAACTACAAAGATGGCTGCTATGAAGGTCCAAGGCTGCCAGAACTGATTTTCCGAAGGCAGCCTGAATCCAAATTTTCACATAAAATCTCCTTGTTTTTTTTTTTTTGTTTTAAAGATTTTATTTATTTATTTGACAGAGAGAGAGAGATCACAAGTAGGCAGAGAGGCCGGCAGAGAGAGAGGAGGAAGCAGGTTCCCTGCGGAGCAGAGAGCCCGGTGCGGGGCTCGATCCCAGGACCCTGAGATCATGACCCGAGCCAAAGGCAGCGGCTTAATCCACTGAGCCACCCAGGCGCCCCAAATCTCCTTGTTTTTTAATGTTGACAACGAATTCAAATTTACAAGACTATGTGAGTGAGCCAATCAAAACACATCTAGACATTAGATTTAGTCCGTAAGTCTTCAGTTTTCAACCTATGCCGTAAAAAAAAAAATACATGGTTCTTTCAGTGGTACAGTTCTAACTCTGGGGTACAATGTACACCCTATGCTTCCAATAACACAGTCGTGTAAAAATATACTCAAAAATATAAAAGTACATCTGAAACCCCTAATTGCTGAAGGAAAGCAAAAAGGAAATGATCTTGCTCTTCACACACTGAAGTGTTCCATTTGTAGGAACTTTCTTCCAGTGGAAGAAAACATTAGGAAATGTATTTTCATGAAACTGAGCTCACAAATGTTTAGCTTCCTCAGCATGTGCATCAGCCCGTAACTTGCAGACAAAAGGAAACTAAAAGATTATCAATGGCACAGCATTTAACCTCAATTAAAAAAAAAAGTTCCCGGGGCACCTGGGTGGCTCAGTGGTTAGTTAAAGCCTCTGCCTTTGGCTCAAGTCATCATCTCAGGGTCCTGGGATCGAGCCCCGCATGGGGCTCCCCGCTCAGCGGGGAGCCTGCTTCCTCCTCCTTCTCTCTCTGCCTACTTGTGATCTCTGTCTGTCAAATAAATAAATAAAATCTTAAAAAAAAAAAAGTTCCCATCAAAGACTAAGAAAAGGGTGTCTGGTGTAGGCTCAGTTCTCAGGGCTACGGTTGATTTGGGGGTTGTGAGTCTGAGACCTATGTGGGGTGTAGAGTTTACGAAAGAAAGAAAGAAAGAAAGAAAGAAAGAAAGAGGAAAGGACAAAGAAAAGCAATCTTTTAGAAGGATACCCATGACTCAACTCTGCTGAGAACCTTTGGGCAACTACTTTTTTATGGGTTATAAACCTGCATTACAGGCTCTAGAGCAGTGTTCTTAAATTTTGAGACTAATGAATAAGACGGAAGGTATCAAATCTTTGAGAAAATGCACTCCCTCACAAAAATTTTTATGACTCATGGGCCCCTACAGTCCATGGACCAAAGATTAAGAATGGCCTGCTCCGAAGAATATTAAATCTATGTTATCTCCAAACCTCCCACTTCTTCCCACCAATAAATCTCCATTCCATCCCCCTACTTTAGGCAACTACCACGTCTGGCCTAAACCAGTACAGCAGCCTCTTGAATGATATCCCCCCCATCTTCTATACCTCTGCAAAAGCGATTTTAAAATATAAATCAGAAGCCTTCGACGGCTTCCCCAAACAACCTTACCTATCTGTTCTGTAACCATTCTCCTCACTGTGTGTCAGCTACTCTGGGCCTCTTTTCAGGGCTGAAAGCACACTGAACTCTCCCCATCTTCAAGTTTTGGTGCTTGCTGTCCCCTCCACATGGAAAGCTCTCTCCTACAAAACTGTATCCTCACTCGTGCCCGAAAGATTTTCTCTAGCCATCCTTAGGTCTCCCTTGTCAGTGTCTACTAGAGTCCCTGCTTGCTATCCCCACATCACTTTTCTCAATCTGTCATTTGCTTAACAGTTTTATCTTACCCCACTCCACTGGAGGTTCTCCAACAGCAAGACCCCTTCTGTCTCACACCCCCCTGTACTCCCAAAGCCTAGCACAGGAGCCAGTAGATGGTATGTTCTCAAGCACTATTTGTTGAATCAATCAGCCAAATACTGAACGACTCAATCTTACATGTTTACAGAATTAACTATGTGAAGCAATCCATCAAAATCTAATTATTTGAGAAAACAGCATTAACCACACTGCCTTCAATTCAGGATGTCATTGTGCCCAAGACAAACAGGCTAGCATCTCAAGAATCTCAGTGGTTGAGACTATTCATTCGAAATAAACAATAGTTGTAGGTCTGCTCTCTCTAGTTCAGCCTCATCTCTCCCTACCTGGGAGTTAATCTCAGCAGTGTTCCAAGCTTCCTCCTTCCAGTTTCTCAGGACAAAAGAGGACCCTCTTTTTGTAACCTGTAGTTTCACTGGCTAAACCAAATTCAAAAGTTGCCTGTAGGGAGCCTGGGTGGCTCAGTGGGTTAAGCCGCTGCCTTCGGCTCAGGTCATGATCTCAGGGTCCTGGGATGGAGTCCCGTATCAGGCTCTCTGCTCAGCAGGGAACCTGCTTCCTCCTCTCTCCCTCTCTCTACCTGCCTCTTTATCTACTTGTGATCTCTCTCTGTCAAATAAATAAATAAAAATCTTAAAAAAAAAAAAAAAAAGAAGTTGCCTGTATGTGAACTACTGTCGCTACGACTATTACTATCACCACCACTAAAATAGGTACATCTGCAGACTAAAAATGTCAATCTCCAGAACCGGAGACCCGTCATTGATGCCAAAAGAGCTAAAGAACAAAGTGATAAGCCTGTATTGGATAGAAAAGATTTTTAGGTAAACGACTACTTCTTCTGAAAACTTCAATTTACTTTTTTACAAAATACAATCAAGCCTAAATGGCTGCAGAGTAAGCTTGGTTTTGATACTGCTAAAGTGTGTGCCCTAGTTCACAAAATGCAATTCCCAGCAAAGAGCAAACTAAGCCCGAGTTGCTCCACAAGTTGCTCATGGCAGGAACCGTTGCCAACAGGCTTCTACTTAATGATACACACATCAAGCTGTTCAGATAACCACACAATTTCCACAAACAAAACAAAACAAAACAAAAAAAAAAGGAGGGCCATCAGAAAGGAAAGGAAAACGCTGGTGTTGACACCTGCCTTTCCACCCTGGGCCCACCATCCAGAAATCCTATAATGGTAATGATGGTAATAACGATGATGGTAATAACTATGTCGTTTAATACTTGTCAGGAAATGAACTAACCGGTATTCAATTTAATCTCATTTAATCTTCACAATCACTCTGTAAAGTAACCACTCTTACCGCTATTTTGCAGATAAGGAAACTGAGGCAACTGGAAGCGACGTCCCTTGACCTAAAATCAAAAGCTAACAGGGCCAAAATTTGAACCTAGGCAGGCTGGCTCCAGGATGCAACTGTTATGTTGCCACCTGAAGCTTCATTGGCTCTCGGCTGCCAGGCTCTACCACATTCTGAGGTTTCTCCTTCAATGCAATTAACAACCTCCGCGTAAACACCCTACCACCACTGATAGCTCCGAACTTCTCGTGACCAGCGCTACTCCCCAGCTTCTGCCGCCATGCTCCACCCTTAAGATTTTGAAAGACAATAAGAGCTGATAAAAGTTGCCGAGGCGCTTAGGGAAGCAAAAAACGAAACAAAACAAACAAACAAACAAACAAAAACCTGCCTCCTACAACCAGAACACACGCCGATCACCACTGGAATGCAAGTCGGCCTCACCTCCAACCTAAGAGACTGAAATAAAAGTGGGAGCACAAATGTTCCCGGAGCAGATAAATTTGGACTATGCCTCCTCTGGCCACAAGGCAGAAAAGGACGACTAACATTTACTGAGTGCCAGCCACATGCGCCCTACGAGAACAGAACCAGGCCAATGGAGAACGGGGCGGGGGGAGGGGGGGTTAGCACTCGAAGAGTTCCGGGAAAGGGAGAAATCCAAATAATGGGGTTCCTACGACTAAAAAGAGAAATGGAAGAGGTGGAGGCCTCTTCCTCGATGCATGCAGAAAGGGGGAAAAAAGGGTAGGAGCTGCTCGGGAGAAAAGGCGGCCCGTGTCGGGAGCTAGGCCGGAGCGAGGGGAAGCCCTGAAGGGCGGGGAGGGGGAGGAGCCGGAGAGAGCGGGGCCCGCTCAGAGAAGGCCTGGGGGTAGGCGCGGGGGAGCGGCTCCGTGCCGGACCTGCCGGGGACCCTGACCCACCGCGGCGGAGGGAAGATAAAAGACAAAACGACTGGAGCCGGGGGAACTGCCCCAATCCCCATCAGAGGCCCTCACTCACCTGGGCCCACCGCGGCGATCGCAGCTGCACGTCGCAACGGCACAACCGGCCCGAACCTCGCCCCCGCCCGACAGCGCGCCCCGCGTCCCCGCTCTCCGACGGCGGCAGCGGCGGCGTCGCCCGCTGACTCCTGGGAAATGTAGTGCTAGGCCTGTCTCTCCTTGCCCACTCGATGGTCGGCTGAACTACGTTTTCCACAAGGCAAGGCGAGCGTTGGGCCCGCCGCTTTGCGTCACGCGCCAGGTTGTCGGCAGTCACGTGGGTTGCTCCGTTCCATCCCCTCCCCCCGCCTGGGTGGCCTGGGGAAGAAGGAGGGAGGTGGACGGAAGGGGCGGGGGCGTTGCTGACGCCACTACCCCCACCATTTTGGAACCAGCCTGGAGGGAGGGCCTGAGCCCCACCCACTGGCGGTCTTCTTCTGTTCTTGCGAAGTCTCTGAGCTAAGAATCCGGGCCCCTGGCTTTCAGTGTCTGCCCTGCCACCTCTCGTTTTGTGACCTTGAGCAAAACGTCTCCCCTCTGTGAGTCTCGGTTTTCTCCCCTATGGTATGACTCTGGTAATTTCTATCCCATAGAGTTGTTGAGAGAGTCCGACAAAGTAAAGCACATGAAAGCGAATTCTATGAAAGCGAAACTCAAAATGGAGTTATTTTTATTGTGATAGTGTGACCTCTTTCGGAGACGCAGAAGCTGGATGGGTCAAGCTCTGACCGGCCTCATCTCCCGCCACCTCCCCCTTCCCCCGCCCAGGACCATGGGAGCACAGAAAGAGATTTTCTAAAAGCGGAGTCCTGTGGAGCTTGTTAAAATGGATGCCACTCACCTCTTAAGCCAGAAGTTTCCTGGGAAGTACAGGCTCGGAATCTGCATTATGAACACTTCTCCAGTGATTCTTACGCATCTGCAAGTACGAGAACCACTGCATATATCAGGGGTTTGCACAAGCTACTTTCCGCGAGAATTAGTGCACTAATGAACCTCCAACCTCCAACAGAGCTCAAATGTCTTTTCTATGAAGCCTTCCAAGTTTACTAGCTCCCCCCATATCCACTCCCACAGTATCTTTGCACCTTATTCTATAATTATGTTTGTCTTCCCCACCAGACTGCCAGCTCTTTGAGAACAGAGATTGGTTTTGGTGGATTTCTGCATCCCCAGGGCAAAGTGAAAAAAGTGAGTATGAATAAATACTTGTCAGGAAATGAAGAAATCTGCTCTTCTGCCAGAAAAGTCTCAACTCAAGTCTCAGACCGTGTCACATCAGCCCTCACCTTTACTGATCTAAGCAGCATGTGCTTCTTGAAAGGTTGTGATTCAACTTAATTTTTTTTTAAGTAGGCTCCACAACACGGGCCTTGAATTCATGACCCTGAGATCAAGAGCTGAGCTGAGATCCAGAGTGGGATACTTAACCAACTGATTCCCCCAGTTGCCTCTCAGCTTGATTTTCATTTCACACATCTTCTGAGTGCTATATGCCATGTCCAGTGCAAAATACTAGGAACACGGGAGTAAACTAGAGGGATACAAAAAATATAAGTCATTCCTCCTGATTTCTGAAATACTCTATTATGGATCTCCTCTTACCTCTTTCCCACCTCTACCCTTGGCCTGCCCCAAAACCTTCCTCCCAGTTGCACCCTCCTCCTTCTCATTCAGTCGCTCTCCCTGAGTGACCTCTATCCTTGAGTGATCTGGCATACTCAGGTAGTTCCTCCATCGCTTCTGTGTATTTTACTCCCTTAACATCAACTCAGATCATTCCAGATGATTAGAATTTGCCATCCCCTGATTTTCCACTGGTATCGCAAACTAATCCTGCTGAAATCTGAACTCTTTTTACCTCCAATACAACATTGCCTACTTCTGTAGTTAATTGTTTATATGTCTGCATTCTCTACTAAACTTTGAGCTCCTCTCAAGAAAATCTTATCACTACATTCATTTATTGAGTACTTACTAAGGGTCAGGCCTTATGCTAGAACCTCAGTAGGAAAATGATAAGCAAAACAAATGTGGTCTATGTCTTCACAGAGCTTACTTCTAACTGGGGAGACAACATTAAGAAATCTATTGCTGAGGGGCGCCTGGGTGGCTCAGTGGGTTAAGCCGCTGCCTTCAGCTCAGGTCATGATCTCGGGGTCCGGGATCAAGTCCCGCATCGGGCTCTCTGCTCAGCAGGGAGCCTGCTTCCCTCTCTTTCTCTCTCTCTGCCTCGGTATCTACTTGTGATCTCTCTCTGTCAAATAAATAAATAAAATCTTTAAAAAAAAAAAAGGAAATCTATTGCTGAGGGGGCACCTGGGTGGCTCGGTTGTTAAGCATCTGCCTTCCACTCAGGTCATGATCCCAGGGTCCTGGGATCAAGCCCTGCATGGAGCTCCCTGCTCAGCGGAAAGCCTGCTTCTTCCTCTCTCACTCCCTCTGCTTGTGTTCCTTCTCTCGCTGTGTCTCTCTCTGTCAAATAAATAAAATATTTAAAAAAAAATCTATTTCTGGGGTAACTTGCTGGCTCAGTTGATAGAGCATGTGACTCCTGAGGTCAAGGTTGTGAGTTCAAGTCCCATACTAGTAATAGAGACTCTTTTTTTTTTTTTTAAGATTTTTATTTTATTTATTTGACAGACAGAGATCACAAGTAGGCAGAGAGGCAGGCAGAGAGAGAAGAGGAAGCAGGCTCCCCGCAGAGCAGAGAGCCCGATCCGGGGCTCGATCCCAGGACCCTGAGATCATGACCTGAGCTGAAGGCAGCGGCTTAATCCACTGAACCACCCAGGCGCCCCATGTCATAGAGATTCTTAATGTAAAAAAAATTTTAAGGGCATTTGGGTGTCTCGGTTAAGCACCTGCCTTCAGCTCAGGTCATGATCTCAGGGTCCTGGGATTGAGTCCTAAGTTGGACTCCCTGCTCAGCAGGGAGTCTGTTTCTCCCTCTCCCTTTGCCCCTCCCCACCCATCCCCACTTGTGTGCACTCTGTCTCTGTCTCAAATAAAGATAAAATCTTATTTTTAAAATTTTAAGTCTATTACAAAAAAAATAATAACCCTATTACATATATGATTAGTTACCAGTGTGGTAACTGCAACACAGGAAAGTATGTGTTACATGCTATGATAACAAAACAGGATTTGGCAAACTATAACCTACAAGCCAGTCCTAGCCCTCCTTGGTTTTGTATGGCCAGAAGCTAGGAGCTGGGTTTTTTTGGGGGGGTTTTGGGGTTTTTTTTTAAGTAATTTTTTTTAAAGATTTTATTTATGTATTTGACAGACAGAGATCACAAGTAGGCAGAGAGGCAGGCAGAGAGAGAGGAGGAAGCAGGCTCCCCGTCAGGCAGAGAGCCCAATGTGGGGCTCAATCCCAGGACCCTGGGATCATGACCTGAGCCGAAGGCAGCGGCTTTAACCCACTGAGCCACCCAGGCGCCCCAGGAACTGTTCTTATATTTTTAAATGGTTGGGAAAAAATCAAAAGAAGACTACTCTTTCGTGACATGTGAAAAGTATATATGAAATTCAAAGTTTAGCATTCATAAATTCATCAAGGGCTGCTATGACACAGAATTGAGTAGCTGTGGAATGGGTGCCTGGGTGGCTCAGTCAGTTAGGAATACCACTCGTGGTTTCTTTCTTTCCTTTTTTTTTTTTTTTTGAGATTTTATTTTTATTTACTTTTTTGGGAGAGAGAGACAGTGACAGAGAGAGCACATGACAGAGATAGCAAGAGAGAGCACAAGCAGGGAAGAGAGGGAGAAGCAGGCTCCTGCTGAGCAGGGAGCCCGACACAGGGCTTGATCCCAGGACCCTGGGATGGTGACCTGAGCGGAAGGCAGACACTCAACTGACTGAGCCACCCAGGCACCCCCCTACTCGTGGTTTTCGCTCAGGTCACAATCTGAAGGTTGTGAGATAGGGCTCACCAGGGAGTATGACTTCTGCTCAGGCTTTGATCTTGGGGTCTTGGGATGGAGCCCCTCAGTGGGCTCCCTGCTCAGCAGGGGGTCTACTTGTCCCCTGGGTTTCTTTCCCCCCATACACTCATGCACTAGCTCGGGGTCTCTCTCACAAATAAATTAAGTAAATAAATAAACTAATCATTAAAAAAAGAATTGAGTAGCCGTGACATTTTGTGATCTACAAAACCTAAAATATTTACTATCTGTCCTTCATAGAAAAAGTTTGTTCACTCTCGACATGGAATCTAAAGATTCTGACCTAGGAGGCTTCACTGAGGAAGTGACACATAAATTCGTTGTCAACCAGGCCAAGAACTAGGGAAATGTACTCCAGGCAGAAGGAACAACACATGGGAAAGCCATGTATTCTGAAGGAACTTGGCACATCCTAAATAATGTTAGGCCTGCCACTGACTCTTTAGTTCCTAAAGCACAGTGAGCCTGGTGAGGTCCTAACCAGCCAGATCTGCTGGGTCTGATAGTCCAGGTGGAGGTTATTGGATTTTACTCTGAGAGCCATGGGAAGCCATTGAAAGATTTATAAGCAAGGGAGGAATTCAGATTTCCTTTTGTAAAGGATTATTCTAGTACAGTGTGAGAATGGATTAGGGCAAACCAGAATGGAAGTAGGGAGACCAATTAGGAAGTTATACTGCAGTTCCAATAAGACAGGATATCTTGATCTAATGTGTTTTCAGTGGGGATGAAGAAAAAGCAAGCAGATGCAGAAGATGCTCAAAAGGGATTTAGGAGAGCAAATCTACTGATCTTGATGACTGACTGGATGAGGGGGTTCGGGGGAGGAGTCCAGCCACGGGTTCCAGCTTGAGCAGCTGTGTGGATGGAAGCGCTATTTTTGACTCCCTCCCACTCTGCTTGTACAAGGCTGCCCACACTCATGACAATATATTGGAATCCATTACATGCCTGGTCTCCTGCAGAGAGCTATCTCCTGGGAGGCAACCATGAGCTTGTTCTTGAGTTCTTGTTCTTGTTCTTGTCTTCCTAGAGCCCAGCAGCGGTCTAGGCAAAGAACTGGCAGCAGTATATGTATATGGACTTTTTCTTTTTCTTTTCTTTTTCTTTTTTTAAGATTTTATTTAGGAACACCTGGGTGGTTCAGTTGGTTAAGCGTCTGCCTTCAGCTCAGGTTAGGATCCCAGGGTCCTGGCTTGAGCCCCTCATCGGACTCCCTGCTCAGCGGGAAACCTGCTTCTTTTTTTTTTTTTTTTTGAAACCTGCTTCTTCCTCTGCCTGCTGCTTGCCCTGCTTGTGCTCTCTCTCTGACAAATAAATAGATAAAATCTTTATTTAAAAAAAAGATTTATTGGGGGCTCCTGGGTGGCTCAGTGGGTTAAGCCTCTGCCTTCAGCTCAGGTCATGACCTCAGGGTCCTGGGATCTAGTCCCGAATCGGGCTTTCTGCTTGGCAGGGAGCCTGCTTCCCCCCCTCTCTCTTTCTGCCTGCCTCTCTGCCTACTTGTGATCTCTGTCAAACAAATAAATAAATACAATCTTTAAAAATAAATAAATAAAAATTTAAAAAGATTTATTTGAGAGAGAGAGAGAGGGAAGAGAGCATGAGCAGGGGGAGGGAGAAGCAGGCTCCCCGCTGAGCAGGGAGCTGGACACGGGACTCAATCACAGGACCCCCAGGATCGTGACTGGAGCTAAAGGCAGACTCTTAACCAACTGAGCCACCAGGCATCCCTGTCTGTGGACTTTTATTAGTACTTATTTCTCTGTTTCTTATAGGGGCTCCTCTATCCTTCCGATCACTCAGGCTAAAAATCTTAGAGGAATCCTGGCTTTCTCTTTCTACCTCATTCTCCGTATGGCAGCAGTCAAAGTCCAGTGTATTCTGCCCCCAAAACATCATTTGAATCGCCTATCACCTTGTTTTAGGCCTTGACATGTCCTAACACTTGTGAAGTGATTAGAACAGTGCCTGGGTCTCACCTGGGTAGCTCAGTGAGTTGAGCATGCGACTCCTGATTTTGGCTCAGATCATGATCTCAGGCTCATGGGATTAAGCCCCACGTTGGGCTTTGCCGTGAGCAGGGAGTCTGCTTGAGATTCTCTCTTTCTGTCCCTCCCCCACCCCTCTGAAATAAATAAATAAATCTTAAAAACAAAAACAGTGCCTGAACCAGAGTAAGTATTGGCTGTAATTAAGAGCTCTTCCTCAGGCTCCCTGTCTCCCGCCTCTTTCCATCCAGGCCCTGCTCTAAAAGGCAGTCAGAGTGCTGTCTCTCGAGCCCAGCTCTGGTCATACTGTTCCCTGACTTCAGTGCTCTCAAGATCAAGCCCTAAATGTTTGAGGTGGTCTACAAGGCCCCACGTGTTCTAATCTCCTACTGTCTCTCCAGCTTTACCTTTACCTTCGAAGGCTCTCCACTGCCATTAGGATGAAGGGCAAGCTCAAGGTCTTCCACCACGTGGCCTCCAAGTCCTCACTGGCCTCACCTTTCATACACAATGTACTGGTCATGTGTGCTTGTCTTGACCATTCTCTGGGCTTCCTACCTCCTTGTCCCAGTTCGTGCCCTTCTTCCTGAATGGCCCCAGCTATCAAAAGACTGTCTCATCAGTTCCGAGTCCCCCGCCATCAGGAATATACCAACAGGGGGCCTGGGTGGCTCAGTGGGTTAAGCCTCTGCTTTCGGCTTAGGTCATGATCTCAGGGTCCTGGAATCGAGCCCCACATCGGGCTCTCTGCTCAGCAGGGAGCCTGCTTCCTCCTCTCTCTCTCTGCCTGCCTCTCTGCTACTTGTGATCTCTCTCTGTCAAATGAATAAATAAAAATCTTTAAAAAAAATCTTTTTTAACGAAAAAAAAAAAAAGGAATATACCAACATCTACTCTGCATTTGTCAGATTCTGTCTTACATTGTTGTGATTTCCATACACTTCATTCCTCCACTAACCGGGAAGCAAATAGAGTGACCATCTGTTGCTACACCTGTCCAGTATCCTTCCATTCCTCCTCTGGGAATAGCACTGTGATAATCCTTTGAGAAGTCTTCCCACCCCCACTCTGGCTCCAGGATGAGCAGGCGACTCTGGCTGATCAGCACATTTCATTCCCTTGGCCACAATGATTGGCAGGTGGCTCAGACCAGGCTCACAGAGGAAATTAACACCGGCCTGAGACCTACACTGGAACACTGAGAAAAGAGCCCTCTTTTTTCTGGGATTGCCTGACCAGGAAGGGAGCAACCAGACTGGTGAGTGGTCATCTCCTCCACTCTTTGGAGAAAAGGAAGCCAACACAGTTTGAAAGCAGAGCCATGAGCTGAGAAAGACATATTCCAGTTGGAACTGACTGGACCAGCTGAGTCCTTGAATTCAGCCATGCCTGAAGTTAGCACCTCTGGACTTTTCCATGCATGAGGCAATAAGTGAATTTGTTTGAGTTGGGTTCTAAGCTGCAGTTGTGTCTAGCCCAGAGTAGCTACTGGAGCTATCTTTTGTACACAAGAGGCTTTCAGAGCAGGAAGGAAGGTGGGAGGGTAAAGCAGAAGAGGCCAGCACCAGTGTGTGTCCCTCTAAGCTTGAACTGTCGCCTGTGGAACAGAGGAGCAGTTACCTTTGCTGTTGTTTAGACCAACCAAAGTGCCTTCCCTCCATCTCTGCTTTGCAGAATTGAACAAAACATGGTGGTCAGGGTAACAGTTGCTTGTTAACAGAGCAAAAGGAAGCTCTTCGTGGCTGAGCTTCAGCAGATGGTTAGTCTTAAGCCAATTGGCTAGCATCTACCATCAGGGAATAATCTAGTCCGGTGGTTCCCAAACTTGTCTGCACACTGGAATCATCTCGGGATATTTTAAAAATTCCAACCACCAGACCGCATCCGAGAACAAGTAAACATAGTCTTTGGAGGTGGGACACAGGGATCATGAGTTTGAAGTTTCCACAGCTGACTCCAACATGCAGACAAGTTTGAGAACCACTAACAGAGAATTCCTCCTGTTTCCAAGGCTTACACTTCTATAAAGCAGAGATTCAACACCTACTTGACATTAAACCACCTAGGGGTTTTTTTTGTTTGTTTTGTTGTTGTTGTTTTTAATTTCCAAATCTAGGCCCCACCTCCCAGAGGTTCTGATTCCCTTATTTGGGGGGGGGGGGCGGCGCTTGAGACCCGCTGCTATAGAGAGAATGTGCCTGCCCATTCATATGCTGAAACCTAATTCCCAGTGTGCTAGTATCTGAAGTGAGGTCTTTGGGAGATGATTAGGTCAAGATGGTAGAGCCTTCCTGAATCTCCCTTATAAGAGAGACCACAGGGAACTCCTAGCTTTACCTCCTCACCATTCCCCTTCTCAATTGCTTGCTTTTCCTCTGAGGAAAAGCAATATTTTATGGGATGGTTGAAACTGAGAGAAGCTTCAACAGGCAATAAAACCTGAGCTCCCCTCCCTTTTCAGACCCTGCTACTTCTCTCCTTTATGTGGTGAACACAGGCCAGGACTCAAGTCAGATTTCTGGAGCCAAGTCTGGAGATCCACCTCTGATCCCACTCTCATGGCTGGCCAAGGACTGGGTAAGTATGTCTGTTCTGCGGACCCAGAGTCTCCCTTTGGAGGTTCTTCCCATGGTCCAGAGATGGGAGGGGAAGGTTTTTGAGCTATAGTCAAATACAAGCAATTGGCAATAAAGCAGATTTGGCCCTCCGTCCTACTGCCTCAACTGGCCTATGTAAACACATCTCCATTAGTCTGAACATGGTGGAGGGGTTGTAAGTATCACTCTAAAACCCGACACTAGCCTTGGTACCAGCTTCCATTCACTCATTCTTCTCATTGATCCGAACTGTGTATTGTGTCCTGTCTCCTCTGTACTTCCCTAGCACAGAGACTGCCACAGAATTTCTCCATATAAATAAAATAGACTCAGGTCTTGATTGAATTCTTGTCCCATTTATGAGATAGGAAGGGATACAAAATATACAGATGAGACACAGTATAATACTTGCCCCCAGGGGTCTCCAGTTTCACCAACAGCCTCAGAGGGACAGGAAAAGCTTCACGAAGAGGAGACACTTGAGCTGGTTCTTGGAGGATTGCAAGAGAAGTGTGCTGGGGCATTGCAAGAGAAGTATGAAGATGCAGGGACATGAAATTTCATTCAAGGGAAGAGCTTTCATGAATCTCCCTCATAAGAGAGACCACAGAGAACTCCTATCTCTACCTCCTCACCATTCCCCTTCTCAATCTCTTGCTCTTCCTCTGAGGAGAAGGAATATTTTATGGGATGGCTGAAACTGAGAGAAGTTCCAACAGGCTAATAAACACTTGGGCTCCCCACCTCCCCACTGGCCCCCTCAAGGGGGCTTGGAAGAACTGTTCTGGGGGACACCCCCTTATATCTACACACACCCCTCTGGGAAAACCAGAGGGCAGGGCTTCACTTCAGGTCTCCTCAGTCCTCTCATGCAAGCAGATCAATTGAGCCTGAGCATCAAAACCAGATGCTGACAGAAGGAAAAGGGGCTCATAGAATAGGTCCCACGGAAAAGTAGGATGTGGCACCAACCATTAGTCATCCCTCTTTTCCCACCCTTGGCTCCAAGCAAGTTCCTCTTGCAGTTGGGGCGTTCGCCTTTGGGGTGGCAGTAAAGGCAACAGCACTGACCCCTCTTGGACTCTGATTTGATGGCGCTGGGTCCTGGCAAAGCCAGTTATTCCTAGGAAAGTCAGAGTCAGTCCTCAGAGAATCACTGCAGGCCCCGCTCCAGACAGGAATTCAGGCCTCAGAAGCCACTTCCCCCACCCACTCTTACATCCCAAACCGAGGCCTCAAGGCCTCAACCTCACAGATCTATTAACACTGAGCTACTTCAGAACAGTGGGAACGGAGCAGGGAAGGGGAATTTATTCTTACTGGCACATTTTGTTTACTACTAAGACCTGCTTCTTTGAGACAACTGCTTTTTAATCTTTGTCTAGCCCCGTGGTTCTCACCTAGGAGCTATTTTTCTCCCCCAGAGAACATCTGGCAATGTCTGGAGACATTGTTCATTGTCACAACCCAGGGTGGGGGTGGGGGGTTGTGCTACAGACCTCTGGTGGGAAGATGGCAGGGATGCTGCTGAACATTATTGCCTACAGGACAGCCCCTCACAAGAAAGAATAATCCTGGGCCGAAGTTGAGAAAACCTTTATTTTGCTTAGAAAAAAGTTCAGTGACATTACCCTTAAAACATTCTATGGTTTTTGGGCACCTGGCGGGCTCAATAGGACAAACACATGGCTCTTGATCTCAGGGTTGTGAGCTTGAGCCCCACATTGGGTGTAGAGATTATTTAAATAAATAAATATTTTTAGGGATGCCTGGGTGGCTCAGTCCCTTAAACGTCTGCCTTTGGGTCCAGTCATGAACCCAGGGTCCTGGGATTGAGCCCCATGTCAGGGAGCCTGCTTCTCCCTCTGCCTGCCGCTCCTGCTGCTTGTGTTCTCTTTCTCTGACAAATAAATAAATAAAATCTTTAAAAATAAATAAATTAAAATGTTAAGAATAAATGAATAAATAAATAGGAGCACTTGGAAGCCTTAGTCAGTTGAGCATCTGACTCTTGGTTTCAGCTCAGCTCATGGTCTCAGCGTTGTAAGATCGAGCCCAGCATTGGGCTCTTCACTCACTGAGGAGTCTCCTTGAGATTCTGTCTCTCCCTCTGCCCCGACCCCCTTCTCTCTCTCTCTCTCTCTCTCAAATAATAAATAAATACCATTTTAAAATTAATTAATTAAATATTCTACAGTCTGGTTCCCAGTAACTAGCACAAGGTTTTTGCTTGGCAATTTATCAATAAATTCATGCTTGTTCTCTTCCCCAGCCCCTGTATGGGGAGATGGTGGAAGTTGTGGTCGGGGGGATACTGTAGAAGTATATTAGGGTCAGATGGGTGAGAGATGGGGGCCACACAGTGCAAAGAACACAGGCTTTGGAGTCAGCCTTGAGTTCATATTCTAGCCTCAACTACTCATTTAGCTGTGTGCCTTCAGGTAAGTGACTCAACCTCTCTGCGCCTCAGTGTTCTCATCTGCAAATAGGACAACTCCTACTTTACAGGGTCCAGGCACTCAGCTATTAACATGACTTCATCCTGAGTTGATAGAGAGCTATCTGAGGATGTTATATGAGCATGGAAGACGATGTCAGCTTTGAGTGGTTGCTGGGGCAGCCTGGAGAGGACACTGCTTACCCCCACAGTGTCTGTGTTTAATCCCCTAGGCAGGTTCAGAGGTCTTTCTTGAAATCTAGCTGGATTCTCTCCCTTTGATTAGCTGGGGGCCTGGGCTGGTTGTTGCCAGCACAGTGGAGGTTGTCATTTGCATTTCAGTCTCCTTGCTGTGGGGGAGGTTTCCTCCTGTTGGCCTGGGGGTGGGGACCCAGGCTGTTAAAGGCTTTGGGGTTGCCAGGCCTAAAGCAGAGGTTGCCAGGCACCACAAGACATCCCTCAGCCAGGGCTTTTGTTTACCAAAGCCCGGGCTCTAGGAGCCAGGATCTGGGTTATTCCCGAGCACTGGGCTCCCAGGCTCGGGAGGGGCAGAAGTGGCCCATTAGAGGAGGTGGGAGGAGGTTTCCCAAGCCTGAGAGAGGGAACCAGGGTCTGGGCGTCTTTGTTGACTCGGCTGTCTTTCCTTGAGTAATATCAACTTTGCCGCACTCCCACTCAGGTCTCCCAGGACCTCCGATGGGCCTGCAGAGCCCCTGTCTCTGGGGAAGGGATGGGTGTGCTTGTTGCTGAGTGTGGTGACTTAGGAGTCACAGCAAAAGACCACTGTGGCAAAGCTAGACAGATTCATGAGGGTAGAGCGAAGTTAATTGCTAATTAGAGTCCTTCCCTGAATGTGCTGGACTGGACACACACTCAGGAATCATACATAGTGCTTAGGAGGGGTGGGGACATCATCAAAAATTAAATTATATAAACTTGCAGTTAAACTGTATTAAAAGGTAATAACATTCAAAGCGCATCACTTTCTAATCATTTCAGTGCATTGTTTTTTAAAAGATTTTATTTATTTATTTGACAGAGAGAGAGATCACAAGTAGGCAGAGAGGAAGGCAGAGAGAGAGAGAGGAGGAAGCAGGCTCCCTGCGGAGCAGAGAGCCCGATGCGATGCGGGGCTAGATCCCAGGACCCTGAGACCATGACCTGAGCCGAAGGCAGCGGCTTAATCCACTGAGCCACCCAGGCGCCCTTTAATATTTTATTTATTTGACAGAGAGAAATCACAACTAGGCAGAGAGGCAGGCAGAGAGAGAGGAGGAAGCAGGCTCTCTGCGGAGCAGAGAGCCCGATGCGGGGCTCGATCCCAGGACCCTGGGATCATGACCTGAGCCGAAGGCAGAGGCTTTAACCCACTGAGCCACCCAGGCGCCTCATTTCAGCGCATTTTGCTATCATCTGTGCTCTGGGGTTATTCCCATCCGTATGATGGAAACAGCCTCGTGCTGCACAGCTGCACGTGTCTTCACAACAACATCTCCAGTGACATCACGCTGGCTGCTTGCAGTGGGCTGCGGCGGGGTTGGGGTGGCAAGATTTATACCACACAATGGGCAAATGTTACAAATTAGGTCTCTTCCTAACACCACCCACCCTCAATCCTTTGTAAACATTTCCCAGCACACCACTGGGTAGAGGATTCCCCAAATATGACCGTGATCGAATTTCTTTTTTTTTTTTTAAGATTTTATTTATTTATTTGAAAGACGGAGATCATAAGTAGGCAGAGAGGCAGGCAGAGAGAGAGAGAGAGGAAGAAGCAAGCTTCGCACTGAGCAGAGAGCCCGATGCGGAGCTCGATCCCAGGACCCTGGGAACATGACCTGAGCTGAAGGCAGAGGATTTAACCCGCTGAGCCACCCAGGCGCCCCCAGGATTGAATTTCCAGCCAGCCTGCCTGCCATGAGGGTGGGGATGGGATTTGGAGCAGACAGTGTGATACAGAGAAATAAATGTGACATGTCTTACATGTGAGCATTGTGGATGACATGGGTACTTGCTACAAATACCTAGTCCGATGTACTTGGGAGCTCATCTCTCACTCCTCCTGTAGAGACTGTTGTGCCCGAGTTTCCGCATCCGAGAGACCACCAAGGAGCCAAGCACCGATGCAATCACACGAGGGTTTATTTGACAAGCTTAAGCTTGGGCCCAAGTATACCCGACACAGCGGAGTAGGGACTTGGACCCCGAGGTGACATGCTTAAGCTTGGGCCCAAGTATACTCAATGCAGTGGAGTAGGGACTTGGACCCCGAGCTTAGTTAAGGCAGGGGTATTTATGGGTTCCTGTTACTAAAGCAGGGTGGGGCTTCCTGAAACCAAAACAGGGTGAGGGTTACTAAAGCAGGGTGGGGGAAAGTTCAGCCCTTGGGCACAGGGGTCTGAGATGGCTGCTGGAGCTAAGATGGCTGTACTTATGCTAAGGCTAAACCTGAGGTGGGATGGCCTTAATTTTCTTGGCCTCCACATTTCCCCCTGAACAATTCTGACCCTTAAATCTTTAAGGTTGTTGAAGGTGGAAGGTCTCATCTTCTGTAACTTCTTCCTGCTGAGTAGGGGCGTAGAGTTGTCCCTACCTACTCGGGTCAACATTGATCAGTTGGGGAATGTATAGGAGAGTTATGAAAGACAGAGACAGCTGAGTCCAGGGGTTTAAATCAATCATTAAAGGAGAGAGCGACTGTTTAAAGTGCTAACCTGAGTAGGTCAGAACCCAAGAAATATTTTGTGATAATCAGAACATCTAGATGGCTGTACTTATGTCAGGGCTAAATTCGAGGTGGGTACAGCCTTGTTCTTCTTGGCCTCCACAGAGACAAGAGCACACACCCACTCAGCACCCTAAGGCACACCCGCGGTGCCTTCCAGATGGGACAGGACCCAGTAATGCCATGAGGGCAGGGACTCTTTTCAAGGCTGCTTTAGTCTCAGAAACCCTCCCAGTTTCCCTGGCTCCTGAGGCAGAAAATTGAAGCCATGCTGGGAACCAGAGGGGGCACAAGGGCTGATGGGAGAATTAGCCCCAAACCAGTAGTTGCGAGCATACAGAGATCTACTTGGGAACAGGGAAGACTGTCAGTTAGGGCAATTCCTCCCCGGGGAACATTATTTTTTAACTTCTAAGTAGGCTCCACACCCAGCATGGAGCCCAACACGGGGCTTGAACTCACTGAGATAAGGAACTGAGTTGAAATCAAGAGTCCGTTGCTTAACCAACTGAGCCAACCAGCAGCCCCATTTTGTTGTTTTTTTTCTAAGTTTTTTTTAAAAAAGATTTTATTTATTTATTTGACAGAAAGAGACACAGCAAGAGAGGGAACACCGTAGAGGGTGTGGGAGAGAGAGAAGCAGGTTCCCCGCAGAGCAGGGAGCCTGATGCAGGGCTCAATCCCAGACACTGGGATCATGACCTGAGCTGAAGGCAGAACTTAAACGACTGAGCCACCAGTCACGCCTTTTTTCCAAGCTTTTACTCAAATTCTAGTTAGTTAACATACAGTGTAATGTTAGTTTCAGGTATACAATATAATGATTCAACCCTCCCCCAGGGAACATTTGGCAATCTCTAGAGATATTTTTTGTTGTCATGACTTGAGGGGAAAGGGTGTAGTGGCCTCTGGCAGGCAGAGGGGTTTAGTTTAGCAGCAGCTAACTATCCTACAAGACACAGGACAGCACCCCTCTGCCAAAACCCGTCAAAGAATTATCCCACCCCAAACATCAGTAGGGCTGAGGTTGAGAAACCTTGGGCTAGGGGCCCCAGTGGGGAGACACTCAGACCTGGTTCAGTCTAGGAAGAGATAAGGAGAAGGTCTGCTTGCCAGGAAACTGCCGATGCCTCCCTCCACCACCATCCATTTCGCTACGTGGCGTTCAGTCTCTTGCTCTCCATCTTGCCCTGCTCCTCTGGTCTGTTTCTGCTGTCCACCCTGTTTATCTCTACTTATCTCGTGGCCCGTCTTCCTCATCTCAGTTGTGCCTTCTGCTCCAGCCAGATCCTCATGTTCCGAGACATGAGACAAGCCTCTGGCATTCCTACTCCCTCGGCCCACACCAATCACTCCAGCTGCCTTGGCCTGGGAGCTGGGCCAGGAGGCTGGCAAAGAGGGAGTGTAGAAAGACGGGGAGCCTGAAGGTTCTTGCTCTCCCCACCACCCATCCTGCCCTTGTCCCTAGGGTCCCACTGTCTGTCTCTGAGATACCTTGAACTCCAGCTTGCTCTCACCCCCAGAGCCTAGGACCTAAGTCAGCCTGCCCAAGTGGCCTTACCCTGTCCACTGACCTCTTTTCTTCCCACCCCACCCCCAGATCCTTAAATTTCCCCTCTAGCCTAGTCCCGCAGCTGTTACAAAACAGCTGGGTGCTGGGCAGCTCCTCATCCCCGGCCCCACCCTAAGCAGAGAGAGATATCAGACTCGTGCCTGCTGCTGAGCCTGATAGCCTTTGTTCAGTGACCAAGAACTCCTGCCTAGCCTCCTCCTTGGTCCTGGTTTCCAGGACACAGAACCCAGCACTCAGAGCCAAGACATGATACCCTGTGCTTATAACCCAGTGCTGAGCATCCAGGCTCAGTTACCAGTGCCCATCACCAGGACCCAGAACCCAACCCTCGATACCTGGCCAGAGCTGCCTGTCATCTGGTTCCATGCCTTTGCCCTGGTTCCTTCATTCACTTCACCTGGTGACCCCATGGGCCCAGTCCACTGTATGCTGGGCCAGTGGACCTGGAGGGTCAGTGCTGTATGAGGCCAGGGACTCTGCGGAAAAGTCTGGAGGCAATTTTAAAAACAAATTTGAATGCCTTTTAAGTAAAAATCATCCAAATGAGGATTTAAAATAAAAACTGGGGAAAGGACCAGCAGTATGGGCCGAGGGAGGAGAAAGACCAGGGTCTAGGGTTGCTATACAAAATCCAGGATGCCTAGTGAAATTTAAATTTCAAGAAACCACAAAGACTTTTTAAATATATGTTCTTGCCATATTTAGAACATACTTTTTTTTTTTTAAGATTTTTATTCATTTATTTGACAGACAGAGATCACAAGAGAGGCAGGCAGAGAGAGAGAGGAGGAAGCAGGCTGTCCGCAGAGCAGAGAGCCCGATGCGGGGCTCCATCCCAGAACCCTGGGATCATGACCCGAGCCAAAGGCAGAGGCTTTAACCCACTGAGCCACCCAGGCGTCCCTAGAACATACTTTTATACTGAAATATTATTCATTGTTTATCTGAAATTCTACTTTAACAGGGGTCCTGTATTTTGATTTATTCAATTCAGCAAGCCCACCAGGGGATGGGCCTCTCCCCCAGCCTTCTTCCAGCAACTTTAGGTGGGGAAAAAGGGAGTGTTTCTATCGCTGCTCACTTTTGAGTAGAAGAAACTACAGGGGATTCTATTTTTTATTATTTTTACTTTTATATGTCATCTCATTTTCTTTAAAGAGTCAGCATTGGTTTACAATACAAAAGAAATCAAATCTTATAGATATCATGTCTTGTCTAGATTCTTTCTTCCTCTTTCTTCTTCTTTTTTTTTTTTTAAGTAGGCACCAGGCCCAGCACACAGACTAATGCAGGGCTTGAACTCATGACCTGGACTGAAATCAAGGGTCAGATGTTTAACCAACTGAGCCACCCAGGTGCCATTTGCCTAGATTATTACAACATACTCATTTTGTTCACTCTTTAAAATGATATTTTTGGGGCACCTGGGTGGCTCACTGGTTAAACTTCTGCCTTCAGCTCAGGTCATGATCCCAGGGTCCTGAGATCGAGACCTACATTTGGGATCCCTGCTTGGCTGAGAGTCTGCTTCTCCCTCACCCTGCTCACTGCTCACATATGTGCTTTCTCTGTCTCTGTCTCTCCCTCTCAAATAAATACATAAAATCTTTCAAAAAATAAAATAAGAGACACGTGGGTGACTCAGTCGGTTAAGCATCGGCCTTCAGTCCAGGTCATGATCCCAGAGTCCCGGGATTGAGTCCTGCATGGGGCTCCCTGCTCAATGGGGAGCCTGCCTCTCCCTCTCCCTCTGCCTTTCTTCCTGCTCATGCTGTCTCTCTCTGTGTCTTAAACGAATAAATATTTTAATATAAAAAATAAATACAATAAAATGATATTTTGACCAACTGGTACAGTCCCATGCTTCAAATTTTCCATAGGTACAAAGAACATGCAATGAACTATCTTTTCCACCCCTGTCCCTTGACCATCTGGTTCCCTTCCTCAGTTTCCTTCCGGAGACATCTTGCTGCCACAGCCTCATAACTGTCTTCCTGCCTCCAGTCTTGTCCACCTGCCTCCATCCTGTGAGCGGCTGGTGTGTTACCTCCAGTCATGCTATCCTCAGACTTAGAACCCTTCCGTGCTTTTCCGTGCCATAGGAGAAAGAACAAACTTCCCAGCCAGTCAGGATACGCGGCGCTCCGTGCTTGCTTCCTGTCCAGCTTCCGGGACTCTTGGCAACCTTCCTGCCTGTCTCACACTGCACCAGAGAAACACGACCTGCCTATTAGTCTCCGTTTCTCACTCCCCCGACTGTTCTGGCTTCCACACTCTTGCTCATGTTTCTCTCTGTTGGACATTTACTGCACACAGACAGCATCAACTGTGTGCCAGGCACTGGGGACTAGGAAGGACAGAACTGAAATATTCCTGTGACTCAGTTTCTGGCAGAAGAGCATCTAATAGACAAATAGTTAAAATAAAGCATCTGTTGTTCTACGCTAGGTACAGAGCTCTGGGGTCAAAGGAGGCCATCTGGAAAAGGCGGTGTTTAAGAGTTGAATAGCCCCCCCCCCCCCCCAGGCCAGGCAGGGGAGTGTCCCAGACCAAAGAAATGGTTTGGAAAAAGGCTCTGAAACACTCAGAAGAATCACAAATGCAAGGTAATGGGAACACAGAGAGGGAAGAATAGGAGGGCCATATGGCCACCCCAGGAAGTCACTCTTCCTGAGGGCAATGAGGCCTGGGAGGCATTTAAGGAGGGAAGTGTGTGGGTGGATTTGTGGCTGCTGGGCAGAGACTAGATTGGAGGAACAGCCTTGCTATCCTTTCCAGGATGGCCTGGGCTTGTGTGAGGGCATTGGGGACAGAGTCAGAGATACTGCAGAGGTGAGGCAGTGTGAAGAGTGACTTCTGAGGTAACTTCTGGCTTCACAGACTATCAGATACTGGTGATGTTCTCTAGGATGGTCTTTCTTTTTTCTTTTTTTTAGATTCTATTTATTAAAAAAAAAAGATTCTATTTATTTATTTGACAGAGAGACACACACAGCGAGAGAGGGAGAGGGAGAAGCAGGCTTTCCACAAAGCAGGGAGCCTGATGTGGGGCTCAATCCTAGCACCTGGAGATCATGACCTGAGCTGAAGGCAGACACTTAACTGACTGAGCCACCCAGGTGCCCCTAAATTTGCACTTTCCAAACAAAAATATTATACCTTACAGTTTCTACTGTTAAACACAAAAGTCTATTTATTGTTGAGTTTTAATAATATATGTACAAGTTTAGAGGCACCTGGCTAGTTCAGTCAGTGGAGCGTGCAACTCTTAATCTCAGGGTGGTAAATTTAAGCCCCACATTGGGCATAGAGATTACATAACAATAAAATTTGGGGGGCACCTGGGTGACTCAGATGGTTAAGCATCTGCCTTCAGCTGAGGTCATGCTCTCCAGGTCCTGGGATCAAGTCCCATGTCCAGCTCCCAGCTCAGAGGGGAGTCTGCTTCTCCCTTTCCCTCTACCTCTGCCTCTCCCCCTGCTTGTACTATCTCTGTCTCTTTCACTCTCAAATAAATTAATTAATTAAAAAATATTTTATTTATTTATTTGACAGATAGAGATCACAAGTAGGCAGAGAGACAGGTGCGGTGGGGGAAGCAGGCTCCCTGCTGAGCAGAGAGCCCCATGTGGGGCTCCATCCCAGGACCCTGAGATCATGACCTGAGCCAAAGGTAGAGGCTTAACCCACTGAGCCACCCAGGCACCCCAGCATACAACTTTAAATCTCAAGGTTTTGAGTTCAAGCCCCATGTTGGGTGTGGAACCTACTTAAATTTTTTTTTTAATTTTTAATATATAAATTATTAGCACAAGCGATCACATAGAATGACAGAATTGAAGTAATAGGTTCTGTTTCTTTGCCCTCCTAATGACTATCATCATTCATTCTGAAACTACTGTTTAAACTCAGAAATAGGGGCACCCTGGTGGCTCAGCCATTAAACGCTGGCCTTCGGCTCAGGGTATGATCCCAAGGTTTGGGATTGAGCCTCACATCAGGCTCCCTGCTCAGTGGGGAGCCTTCTTCTCCCTTTCCCTCTGCTGCTGCCCCTGCTTGTGCTCTCTCTCTCTCTCTCACTGTCTCTCTCTTTCTCTGTCAAATAAATAAATAAATAAATAAATAAATAAATAATATCTTTTAAAAAATAAATAAACTCAGAGCATGTAGTGTCACAGAGTTGGAAACACCAGTTAAGCCCAAAGCAAGCTTGAGCGATTTCAAAGTGAATGTACATATGAGTGTCTGTGTGTGTCAAGAGGCAACTATTTAAGTGAGATTTCTCCTAAGTAACTTCCATGTAGAACACAAGGTTTATTCAAAGGTAAGTAATAAATTGTTCTAATTGGAAGCTAATATAAATATTACTAAAACTCAACGGTATCTATAGCAACTATATAAAGATTTTTTTGAGTAGTCTCCACACCCCACATGGGGCTCAAACTCACAACCCCAAGATCAAGAGTTGCACGCTCTTCCTACTGAGGCAGACAGGCGCCCTGTAGCAACTATTTAGAACTTAAGCCAATAAAATGATTTTAAGGGGAAGAAGCATTTTGGGGGGAGAAGAAGCATTTTTAAACTGATGTTGTTTAAAATTGCCAATGGATGGGGTGCCTGGGTGGCTCAGTCATTAAGTGACTGCCTTCAGCTCAGGTCATGAGCCCAAGGTCCTGGGATCCAGCCCCACATCAGGCTCCCTGTTCGGAAGGAAGCCTGCTTCTCCCTCTCCCGCTTCCCCTGCTTGTATTCCCTCTTTTGCTGTCTCTCTCTCTCTGTCAAATAAAGAAATAAAATCTTTAAAAACAAAAAAATAAAATTGCTGCTGGATGGTAATAATAAAAAGCTGCCCAAGTTTTAGGCTTTCTTTTTTTTTTTTTTTTTTGAGAAAGAGGCTCTTCAGCAGGTCCCATGCCAAGCCCAGAGCCCCACGTGGGGCTTGATCTCACAACTCTGAGATCATAACCTGAGATGAAACCAAGAGTCAGATACTTAACCAACTGAGCCACACAAGCACCCCTGTTTTTATTATGATTCTCAAATTCTCTACAGGCAATGCATGTTTGTTACCCACCGCTGAGTAGGGCAGACTCCCCTACCATCATCCCACACTTGGTAGGCCACTCCCAGCCATATGGGGATCCATTTCCCTCCAGGTAACTGTGGACTACAGCAGAATGCCAGGAGCTGCCCTTGGGAGTCATTTAATTTCTCAACCCTTGATTTAATAAAGGACCTTCCCAAGAAGCTTCTCCTGACATTCTCTCCCCCTTTGAGTCTGGATCAAGTACTTCTCCTTTATATTCCCATAGGACCCTGTGCCTGGTTCTGTACCTGACCTCTTACCTTGTATTACATGTCGCCAATTCTAGGCTGAACCCAGTGGAGGTAAGGACTGGAACCCAGGGATGCGTGAATGCCCAGCGTTCTGGCTGCATCAGATATCTCTAACATGGCTGTCTGGAAGTTAAGTGCTTTCAGGAGGGGGCTGGGAGCACCGAGGAGGTGAGGGAGAGCTGCTCCAGCGTGTCAAGGGCCCTCAAGGTGGAGAGGAGGCCTTACAGCTAACAAAACTCTTTTATTCCACGTGTCACCGCAAGGAACGTCTCACCCGTGTCACTAGCCCTAATGAGCAGGAGAGGAATTGGAGCTCCCAGAGCTTGGAGGTATTGCTCAGGGCTACAGAGGGACTCACCGGCCAGGCCTGGACACACACTTCCCGACCTCTCCGCCAGATCGCTCACCCCCACCCCACAGCCCTGCGTCCAGTCCAGTCCGGGCGGCTCTGACCTCGCCGAGCTTGCTTATGTGCTCGTTTCACCGGGAGGGGGCGCCCGACGTCCGTTCCTGGGAGGCCAGGGCCGGGCCTGGGGGTGAAAGGATTGCTCCTTTGAAGGAGGCCCTCCCGGAGAGGAGCCGTGGAGCTGGGAAGCCCTGGGAAAGAAATGGTGTGTGTATTGGCGGCAGTTTTGTACGAGAGCCGAGCCGGGGTTCAGGAGCGTTGGCGGCTGCTGGAGGGACGCGGAGGAAAGGGCACTGGCTGCCTCCTTCAGGCCCTGCCTTCTATGTCCCTGTTATAGAAAGGGAGGGCTCTCGGGGCGGAGGGCCGCTGCCTCCCCCCTGCATTCTCAGGCTCCCGCAGGGCCCAGAGCTGACCGGACATTCCTAAGTCTCCGACGGGAAACCAGGAAAGAGACCAGGAGGCCAGCCTCCCTGCAGCCTGGGTCGGTTCCCGCCCTGGCCCAGGACTTCCCGGAAAAGCCCTGAGGTGTCAGAGGACGAGACCCCAGACTGGTGAACACTGGTCCCAGTGGGAACTTCCCAGACACTCTTCCCTCCCACCCTCCTGGCTCCTCCCACCGAGCCGGTGGGATCAGACCCATCTCCTTGAGAGGTGGACCTGCACAAGAAATTGTTATCCAGGGGTGTCTGGGTGACTCAGTGGGTGAAGCCTCTGCCTTCCGGTCAGGTCATGATCTAAGGGTCCTGGAATCAAGCTCCGCATAGGGGGTCTCTGCTCAGCGAGGAGCCTGCTTCCCCGGCCCCCCATGCCTGCCTCTCTGCCTAGTTGTCATCTCCCTCTGTCAAATAAATAAATAAATAAATAAAATTTTTAAAAAAGAAGAAGAAATTGTTATCCATCCACTGCCAGGTCAAATTTGTGATCTGTCCCCCTAAACCTGGCTTTCTTCCTGAGTTCCCTCTCTCAACGAAGAGACCAGTATCCATCTGCTTATTAACCTGGAAAGCTTAGAATCATCCTTGACACCTTTCTTTTTCATTCCCCACGGCCAATCCATTTTTTCACCTCTTGTGTCCCGGTTTCCACCTCTCACTGGCCAGTTGCCCATCCTCTCTCATCAGAGTTGGCGTTCTTGCCTCGCCTCCCTACTGTCTCTTCCCCTCTCCTCTCAATCCCTTCTCCAGGTGGTAGCCCTGCTAATCTCAAATTAATTAATCTGATCATGTTGCCCACCTGCTGAAATCTTTCTCATGCTTCCTAGTGCTCTTGAACTACAGACTCAACTCTTAGCATGGCCCACAGGGGCCTGCATGGCCTGGTCCTTCCTACAGCACTGGCACTACCTGCTCTATCACTCTCTTTGTTCCAACTACATGGGCCGTGTTTGTCACAGGGCCTTTGCACATGCTGTTTCTTCCTCTGCCTGGAATGCCGCCCTTCTGCCTTGTTAACTGCTACTCCTTCAGACTGAGGCTCCAGCTTTGCTTTCTCAGGGACACTCTCCAGAACCTCCATGACCAGGTCAGATCTCTTATGACTGACTCCTAGCACTACATACTTCTCCTTCACATATTTGTCATAGCTGCAATTGTTGATCTATTTGCAGTATTATTTAAATAATGCCTGTTTTGTTTTTTTTTCCTACCAGACTGTAAGTTCCATGGGGATAAGGACCATGTCAGTTTTTATTCACTGGAAGTCTCCAGCACCCGTGTACCTGGCACATACTAGGGGCTCAACGTTGCTTGAAAAAATAAGCAAATGAATGTTGCACATTTCTCCCCATCTCTGTTTCCAGAGGCTAAGCCTGTATCATCTCCTATCTGGACCCCAGCAATCACTCCTTCCCTGGTCTCCCAGTTTACAATCAAGCCTCTACCGGTTTCCCAGCCAAGAGCAAGAGTGGTCTAATAAAAATGCCAGTCTGACCGTGTCACCGTTTCCACCCCATTTCACAGCCTTCAGCGGCTTCCCATGGCCCTTGGAATAAAATCCAAACTCCTCACACAGCCTTACAAGGACTTGCAGTCTGGCGCACCTCAAGCCAAGCCCCACCTCCTCAACAAACCTTCCTTAGTTCAATAAATATTAAGTGCCTATTGTCCCAGGCCTGAGTATTTAGTGGTGAGTAAGAATAGATTCCTTCAGATCTGCTGACAATCCTCCAGAGCCTCCTTTCTCTGCAGGGCCTTTGCACATGCTTTCTCCCTTGTCTGGAAAGTGCTTCTCTCTCCTTTCTCCACATCCCTGACTTTGCCCAGTCAATACCTGCTCACCAGCCAGATCTCAGATGAAACACCATTTATTGAGGGATACCCCTAACTTAGGTTCCTCTGTTAGATGTTTTTAATGCTCTATATTCGGTCTTCATAGCAGTTACTGCATTCCCTGCATTTGTATTTGTTTGCATGGTGATTTAGTTAATTTAACCCACCTTCCCCACCAGCAGCTGCCAAGTCTGCTTGTTTGCTTACCATCCTATCACTCTGGTGCTTTGCTGGTGCTCCACACTATAATGAATGAATAAAGGAATGAGTAAAGGATTTGCTTGCAAGAATATTCAGAGGGTGCTGCTGCCAGGGAAATGTTGGGTGTCTCTGCCTCAGTGGGAATAGGAGCTGGGGCCTGAGCAGAGGGCTGGGGTTGGGGGTGGTATGAAAAGGAGATGTCACCAAGGAGAGGGCCAAGAAGCTATTAGTCCCTCCTTGGGGCTCCTGGTCACAACGCCTGAAACTTGGCCTCGCTCATCTCTCCCACGCCACCCAGCCCTCCCCAGCAACCCTGCTCCTGCCCCTACTCCCCAAGGGCTTTCCACACACCAACCCCACCACCTGCACCTTGTCTCCCTGTTCTTTCTCACATGGCTGGCTCCTCCTCCCCTCGGGTCTAATTTACATGCTGCCTCTTTAGGACACGCCTTCTCTAAGGAGGTTTCTCTGATATCGCTCATCCTTTCATCCAGTTCATTTCCTTCTTTGAAACAGACATGCACGTACATATCTGTTTATTGTCTGTATCCCTGCATGAGTTAGAAGCTTTTGGTTACATCAAACAGAGAATCCAGCTCCATTGGCTTAAACAGTTAAGTTGTCTGGTGGCAGGACTGGATTCGGGCTTGGTTAACTGAGTGGTCTTCTCAAGGACCTGGGTTCTCCCCATTTCCTGGCTCTGCCACCCTTGACATTGGCCTTGTCCTCAGGTTGGTCAGCAGGATGGATGCAGCAGCTCCAGCCATCACAGTCAAGATCCTATCACACACGCAGTTTTCCCCTTGTTAAGGGTCTTAGTTAACTATTGCTGTCTTAACGAATCGTCACGGAACTTAGCTGTCTACAACAATATTTATTATCTCACAGTTTCGGAGGGCTGGTAACCCAGGAGTGGCTTAGCTAGTTGGTTCCGGCAGAGGAGCTCTCATGAAGTTATTGTCAAGCGGTTGGCCAGGGCTGAAGTCATCTGACGGCCATACTGAGGCTGCAGAAGCTGTTCCCAAGCATATTCACAGGGTTGCAGGGGGCTTCAGTCTCTCAGCATGCAGGCCCCTCAGGCTATATGCTGTGTAGCCGCTGCCTCCCCCACATAAGTTCCAAGAGTGAGAGAGCGACAGAAACAGAAGCTGCAGTGTCTTTTGTGACCTACCCTCTTGTGTGACATGCCATCACTTCTTCTGTGTTCTGGTGGTCACTCAGCCCCACCCTGGTACAATATGAAAAGGGACAACCCAGGGTATGAACACAAGGAGGTGGGGGACACTGGGGGGGGGCCTCATTTTGTTGTTGTTTTGTTTTGTTTTTTTTGTTTTTCAAAAGTGAGGATGCCTCTCCTAGAAGCCCAGGAGACTTTTCTTTATATCTGCTGGCCCCAGTTGGGTCACACGCCTGGACCTAAACCAGTCACTCATAAGAGGTTGGGGACCATCATTTTTGCCTCATTACAATCTTGATTCACCCCTGGGCCTAGGCTCTACCTCCGCTGAAGCACAGAGCTGGGGGTAGGAGGGGATCCAGGAGGAAGATGGCCACCTGAACAAAATCATTTGTTTGGGTAAATGGGAATGGATGTTGAGTAAGCAACTGAGTGTCTAGGACACTCACCTGCTAGACTGTAGATCCTGTGAGAATGGAGGCTACATCTTTTCCTACTACTGCATTCCTAGCATGCAGCCCCCTGCCTGCTACTACATTTGTTCAATGAATGCATTCATGACAAGATGGAGACCACAGGCGGGAGGTCTAGGACTAGTCCTGGGTAGGGGTAGATAGCGCAAGGTCCTGGCTCCTTCAGTTCTTAGACTGCAGGAGGCCACCTGCTCCCACCCTCCACCAGCCCCAAGGATAGACAGGACTGGCAGAATTATTCTCACTTTATTTCTGGAGAAGTTTGATCAGATGCAATAACACTGATTCCAGGCGAGGGCAGGGGGCATGGGTACCCCTAAAGCAACCAGTATCCTGTGGCCCAAGGTGCCCCCCCATCCCCTCACCTGGGTTCCCCCTCAGTTACAGTTAAATAGAGAGAGGAAGACCACCCCGGGGAGTCCTGGGAGGGTCTGCCTCCTGCACCCGCCCCTCCACGCAGAGGAGTCTGAGCACAAGTATTTACAGTATTCACATCCACTGTACCCCACCGAACCAAGGCAAATACTACAGGCGGCCCTTCCCCGAGGGAGGAGGCCAGAGAGGCTGTGAGTGTATGTGTGTATACGGGAGGGAGGCAGCCGCGCGTGTGAGCACACGAATGCACTGAGGGGCAGGATCTGGCTCCGGCCAAAGAGACATCAGTCTATAAGGTGCAGATTAAAAATAACAGGAAACCCACCCCCAGGGGCCCAGGCCACTTCCGGCTTTGTTCTGTCTCTCTCTCTTCCAGACCTCCTGGAGGATGTGCGGAGGAGCCCTCAGAGCTGCGCCTGGATCCAAGGCGACCTCCTAAAGGACTTCTGGGAAAAAAAAAAAAAAACAGGAGGGGAAACAGTCAAGGCAAACCACGCCTCCAAGCCCTGATGTCTGGGGGTCTTCAGGGTGGAGTGTGCCAGGGTCCTGTGGCAGAGCTGGAAGAAAGGGCAGGGCTGGGGAGTCCAGGGAAGGCTGCTGGGAGGGGAGGCTGGGGGTCCAGGAATCAGGGATCCGTACCTGTGACCTGTGGGGGCTGTACCACAGCTTTCTTGAGGAAGGCTTCTGCCTCTGCGAAGGGCAGGAGTGCTTCTGGCGTTCGGCCCAGACTCTTGTCCCCAGAGGGTCCCTTAGGGGAGAAGCCATTCTCCTGGTGTGCAGGGAGAGGCTGTAGGCCATTCACCAGGGACCCGGGCGACTCCTTGTTTGGCAGGCTGTGGGTGCAGGGCCAACACTCAGCACTCCCACCCCAGGACCACCCAGGCACCCCCCAGCGCCCTGCTCAGGGCCCCTGGGACTGGTAGCCGGTACCTCCACTGAGGCTCCTGGGGGGCCAGCTCCTCTTTCTGCACTCCCTCCTTCTGGAGCCCTGAGGGCCTGGCCTCCCCGGCTTTCACAGGTTCTGTCACAGGAGAAGAAGGCCCATCAGTCAGGGGCTGGGGAGAGGAGGTTTGAGGAGGGGTGGCTAAGGGGACAGTGATGGGGGGAACAGGGCCTTTACCTGGGCTGAAATTGTTGGCTTGTGCCTCCTTCCTGTCCGGCTTCTGCTTTGAATTGGAAGAATGGTCAGACTCCAGGGATAGCTGGCCCCACCCGGTTCTAGTCCTGACTTCCTCTCTCCCAAACCAGATTCTGAGCGCCCCCTCCCACCTTCCTGGCACCCCCACTGCCAACAGGGCCTTTGGGGAATCCTGACCTTGGTTTCAGCAGCTTCTGACTTCCGAGTCCTCTTCATGATTTCCTCCAGGCGCTGTTTGGAGACCCCGCAGCAGTTAGGCCCAAGTCCTGCCCTACTTCTAAACTTCCCACCAGCCAGCCCCTGTACTGAATATCACAGCCCTTCCAGCTCCTACCAGTCCTCTCCAGGCCAGGAACCAGAACTCACCCCAACTCCTTCTTGACTCGACCTTTACAAGCCCAAGGCAGGGCCTGCTCCCGCAGCCTTCACTGGCTGATAACGGCAACCCTAACTGCAGCTGGCACCTAGCACGCGGCACGCCCACACGGCCCCGCCCACATAAGCCCCTGCCTGCTCTGCACACCTTTTTGCGCTCTTGCCGTTCTTGCTCCTCCCGCTGGAAGTGCTTTTCCCGCTCCAGACGCTGCCTTTCTGCTTCTTCCCGGGACCGAGCTTCGGCCTCTTCTTTCTGCCAAAGACCCCCATGAGCTCTAAGCAGCTGGATTCCCCCTTTCCCTCCGGGCCAGTCCCCAGCTCGCCACCAGGAGGCGCCTGCACCCAGCCCCGCACTGCCTGCCCGGTGGGGGAGGGGAGAGGGGTGCACCTGCTTCTGCAGCCGCTCCTGCTCCTCCTGCTCCGCCTGCGCCTTCTCTCGGGCCTCCTGCTCCTCCCGCCTCCGAGCCTCTGCCTCTCTCTCGGCCCGAGCCTCGGCCTCCCGCGCCAGCTGCTCCTCTCGCATGCGCCTAGGAGACAGAGGAAACTCGGGCTCCAACCTGCGCTTCTCCCGCAGCCTCCATAAAGCCCCCCTCAGTCGCCAAGGGCGCACTCACTTGTCCCTTTCTGCTTGCAGCCTCCGCTCCTGTTCCTCGCGCTCCCGCTGCTCCCGTGCTTGGCGCCGCTTCTCAGCCAGGAGCCGGGTGGCCTCTTCTCGGTCTGTGGTGCCTGCCATGGGTTTGCTAGGGGTCGTTGGTGGAGCAGGAGCTGGGGGTGGGGTCAGGACAGCAGCTTCTGGGGTGGGATCCAGAACCAGAAGTCAGCACACACATCCATCACCGCTGTATGCCACGAGCTTCCTGGACCTCAAGCGACCCCTCCCCCGCAACTTCTGCCATGGACTGGGACAACTGTGTGGTCCTCTTCTCCCGCAGGGCTTCCGGGCCTGGACCTACTAAGGGCAGGAGCCTCCTCTTCCTATCTCCCAACACTCAGTCCCCAGGCATCCCTAGGCTCATATCTCTGACCACCTCTCCCATGCAGGCAAAGTCAGTTCTCTTGCCCTGCCCACCTGCCGGCATCTCGGCTGTAGGCTGCTCCTTCTGGGGCTGAGCTGGGGTTGGGGAGGGCACAGGCGAGGGTGCTGGTGAGGCTGGAGCTGTTGGCTCCTTCTCCTCACGGGTCTTGCTCTTGCTCTGATTCTTGTCCACAGGTCCTGTCGCACTGAGGCTCTCCTTTGCCTCATCCTTCCTCCGAACCCGCCCCTTGGGTGATGCAGTGGTGCCCCGAGGGGATGGTGGTTTTGGGGGTAAAGCGTGGCCTGGCCCTGGGCTGGGGCAGGGAGAGGCAGGCCTGGGCCAGGTCGTGGAGGGAGAGGATGGCCGGGCCTTGGCTTTGGGACTGAGAGAAAAGAAAAAGTTAGGCTTTGAGTGCAGCGTCCATACAAACCGTCTGAGCATGTCATTCCCTCAGGGAAGCATCCTCCCCACCCAGGCCCGGGGAACTCAGCACTCCCCCCTTACAGGCTCTCACACAACCAGATGATTTCCTTTCAGAGCATATAGCCCAGTTTGTAATCACATATTCACGTGTGAGTCTTTGATTAATGTCCAGCTCACCAATAGAGCAAATAAGAGCAAGAACCTGGGCCTGGCTTGGCTCCCGGAGGCATCCTCAGGGCCCAGAACAGTACCTGGCAGGTCCGGTTCATTCATTCAGCAGGTGCCTGCTGAGTACTTACAGACCCCAGGCACTGTTCTAGGTGCTAGGGTACCTCAGCCATCAAAGCAAAACAAACAAAAATCTGCCCTCAAGGAGCTTTCATTTTCATGCTAGGGATGGGTGCCCAGCAACTATTTGTGAAAGGATGGATGAACGAGTGAGCTAACAGCCAGCTGACTCCGGCGCGCAGGCCCCACGGCACACACCCACCTGAGCTCGCTGTGGCCCGCAGCCAGGCGCGGGCGCGGAGAGGCAGGCAGTGACTGGCGCTTCTTGAGGCTGCGCTCCCGGGCCAGGGCACTCTTCTCCTTCTCATTTTCCCGCTCCTTGTCCTTCTTCTCCTTTTTCTGCACCTGGCGGGGAGGAGGAAGGAGAGGGGGAACAGGGGTTGCGGGCGCCGCGCTCCTGCGCCCCGGCTCCCTGCCCCACCTGCGCGCCTACTCACCGGCGAGGCCTCGGGCCGGCGGCGGACCAGGGCCGGGCTGCCCCCAGCGCTGGGCTTGCGGCGCTCCCCGCGCTCCCCAGCTGGGGCACAGCGATGCGCGCTTCGGGGGGCGCTACTCGGCGGCGTCAGGGGGCTGGCAGAGGCCGAGCGCGGGCACACGGGCACGGCTGCGGAGGGATGAGTGCGGTCGGGGTGCGGCCCTCGAGCAGGGCTGGCCCCTGTCCCGCCCCTCGTGGGGGCTCTCCAAGGGCCGCTGCCCCTACCCTGGTCCCGGCCGTTGCGGGGCAGCGTGACCGCACTGCGACTCCGTGCCAGGAAGGAGAGGGTGGGTGTCATCAGGCGGTCCACGATACTGCTCTCCCATGGGCTCAGCTGCAGGCTGCGATCTAGGAGGAGAATGCCGGGAGCGCGTTACCGCTGGGGGCCGCGGCAGGCAACGCAGAAGCAGAGGGGGACTGCTGGGTACCATCCACGTGGAGCCCAGGGAGGCTTCCCCCAGATTCTTACCCCAGTCAGGTGGGGCCACATTTGTCTGCCCTGGGGCCTGACCGCCACTGCAGACCCCCCGCAAGGAGACGGCTCCCAGGGCAAAGTCCTGCACCGCTGGAGGGCCCCCTCTACCACTTTCCCTAAGTGAAAGACCGTGCCTACACCCATCCCACCGCTGAGCCCTGCTCCTCCTGCTACCAGAGGGCTGGCCTGGGGAGGCATGACCCCATGGACTGGGGACAGCGAGGGTCCCTGTGCACCTAACTGAGGGGTGTCCCATGCCAGACGGAGGCTGCTAGGGGGCCTGGCTGGCCTGGGCCACCCTGCTCTGTCCCCTCAGCTGCTGGGTTATTTTTAAGCCTCAGTCAGGTGGAGTTGGTACAGCAGCTGATTTGGTTGCTAGGCAACAGAACAACCAAATAAAAGCTGGAGAAACTTATAAATAACTCCTACCATGGCCCCTTCACATGTGAGCACCAGGGCATGGTGGGAACACAGAGGCCCTGCTGCGTTGGTTGGCCACAACTCTGGAGCCAGCTAAGGCCACACGGCTAGGGCTCTGAAGGTAGAGAAGTGTGGGGTTGCTTGGGCCCCCCCAGGGTAGAGCTGGAATAAGGGGCCCCCTCTGCACACACAGCACCCAGGCTAGTCTGGTACTCAGTGGGGCAATGCCACCTGCCTAAGGCTAGCCAAGGCCAGCTGGCTGTGGTTGGCGATGAGGCTGCCTGCCTATTCCCACTCTCCACCCCTACCCCTAACCCCACCCCTGCCCCCACCTCCACCTGCTGTTGAGGCCCCAGCCAGGCTTTCTGTCTGCTGGGACATTGCCCCTTGTCTCTGTTCTTCTCCCCTGCAGGGCACACCTCTGTCCTCAGGGTCCAGACCCATACACCACCACCAGCTCCCCTGGAGGGGGTGCAGCACAATGAGTGGGGTAGAGTGGGGATGGAGACCTGGCATATGTGAGGGGTCCTGGGACCTGGGGTTCTTGCCGAGCTCTGGAGGAGGCTTGGCAGGGGCTACAAGGGGCTCTGGAGGTAGGGGGCTGGGCCTTCTCTTACTTCTACTGGGGGAGTTCCAGAGCGTGGCAGAGGACTTTGAGAGCCGCTTGTTGATTATAGAGTCCACGTGTTTAGGCAGGTTTACTGCCGACACGGAGCACCTGCTCCCACCTGGAGGGGAAAAGACACGGCATTAGGGCCGGGCCAGACAGGAGCCAGGGGGGGCACTGAGGCCTTCCATGCAAGATGCTCCGCGGGCAGGGTGGGAGAAGGGGGAGTGGGCAGGCTAGGAAGGGGAGGAGGAGGCAGACTTGGCTCTGGGAGGAGGGGGAGGATAGGGGACCAGAGACAACCTGGATTGGGGGAGCTGATGGAGAAGGAACAGAGGAAGGGGATGGAGCAGAACTAGAGAAACTACAGCCTTCCTGGCCAGGAAGCCATTCCCTGGGGCTGGGCGCTGCAACCCCTCCCCCACAGCCACCCAGCGTTGGCACTTGCTGGCACAGCCCTGCCAAGGCGCTATGGCTACAACACCCACATACTAGGACAAATGCAGAGACATTCCTAAACAGAAGAACCCACAGTCACGGTCACACAAATCCACACATCCCTAGGGGCACACAAAGACAAAGACATGCAGGCACGGGCATAGAGAGTAAAAGGCACACTTCGACATGCATGTGTGTGTGCAGACATGCACAGACACAGAAACACAAACACTGACGGATAATGAGCCAGACCCAGATGCACACAGGCACAAACACATTGCAGCAACTTAATCATGATATTTGTAACAGCTGACGTTTTTTGGATGCTTACCACGTACCAGGCACTGTGCTGGGCACCACACACATGTTACCTCACTTGATCCTCCCAAACATCTACCTACAACCTCGGAGGCAAGTAGTATGGTTATCCCCCTTTTACAGATGAAGAGACTGACATCGAGATGTTAGAGGTCACATTGCAAGTGCCAGAGCTGGGGTCCTAACCCAATTCTGTCTGACTTGGGAGCCCTCACTGAGGTACACAAAGCCCCATAGACACACCAAGGCAAACAAACGCATATTAAGACACACAACCCACAGATCCATGAGCACATACACCGAAAGGAACACAGCTGGAAATACTAAACTGGCCATTACATAAAGACATCCAAACACGATGGTACATACATGCCAGTCAATAATCAGACCCAAATCCTGATGGCCCTACATGAAGAAAACTCAGAGATGCATATCTACCTCCCAAGACAGGTTCACAAGGGGGCGATAGTTCTCTTAAATACCCAGCATCTGCGGGGCATTAAAGTGTTCTTTTCTGTATCATCAACTAATAGTAAAAACATAAACAAAGAAGGCTCATCTAAAACGAAAGAGGTTTGAAGAGCAAACCACATGAAGAGAATTCACCTCTGACTTGATACCAGAAGTCTTGGGAAGGGACAGTTTGTCTTAGAAGACCATTCCAGAAGACACAAGTTACACAAAGCAAGGCATACCTGCTGCTGCAGAGAGGGGCCTGCTGCTGGCAACGAAGCTGCTCCCTGGCCCGACTCGTCAGGCCCCCCCGCCTCGCCCCCCTCCCAAGGCCCTCCAGCCCACTCACTGGTCTTCCGTCCTGGGGAGCTGTGGTGCAGGGCTCCTGCCCAGGACCAGCGCTGCTGCCGGATTTCAGCCCACGTCTTCTTCACTGACCGCTGGATGGCTGCTTCATAGCGCTCCTGGTGGGGCAAGGGGCGAGGGGAGCGGTCTGGGCTCAGCATCATTCAGCATACCTGGCAGAAAGGCCCTGCTCTCGGCTGTGACAATGCCTTCTCCACCCAAGAAGTTGTCCCTGACTCATTGTAGGTAACCAAGGTTACTGAATCCCTGCTATGATTGAAGCCGGTTTGTAACAAGTCCCTTCCAACTTGTGCTTGGGGAGCTTTTCACTGTTCTTGAGTCATTTCCTGGATGTATGAGCTGTTTCTCTGAGGACAGGGTGGGACTTTCCCTGCCTGGGGCTCCCAGGTGGGGCCATGTCCCCCTGGCCCTGAGGGTCCTGACCTTGGGGCTACGTTTTCCTTTCAGCCTAAGCCCCCACCCCCCCACCCCTGCAGGGGCCAGGCCGCTTTCTCCTTCCTTTCCTCCTCACATCCTGGAGCTCAGCACACGCAGAGACACACCTCCGCATACACACAAACACGCCCCGCTGGGACCTACACACAAACACTTGCACTGACAGCACACAGTGCCCCCCACCCCGCACCAGGCATGCGCAGAACCAGTCGTGTCTGCCGCGGCAGGATCCCCAGCCCGTGCACACTCAGGAACACAACCGCAGATACGGATACAAATACTGCCGCGGGGGCACAGAAGGCACGGAGGCGCCGACACAGATGTGTGTCCACACTGAGCCAGCGTCCACACGTGTGCGCGCGTGCACGTGTCCGCAGACCCGCGCAACCCTCGCGGGCGATGAGCTCGCACGCACCTTGTTCTTCTCCAGCTTCTGCCGCTGCCGCTCCTCCAGGGCCGCCCGGCGTTGCTCGGCTTTAAGCCTCTGCTCCTCCAGCCGCCGCCGGCGCTCCTGGAGCTGCTTCTCCCGCAAGGCCTTGGCCTTCTCCTCCTTCTCCAGCCACACTGCTTTCTTGGCCGCTGTGGGGAAGGAGCCCCAGGGCGGGTGTGACGGGTCTCAGCCAAGGAAGTGGCCTTCCCTGCTGCCCTGGCCCCAGGCGGGTCTTTCTTCTGCCTGTTTAAGGGCAGTGGCGGGGAGGGGGGAGGCAGGAGGGATGTGCCTCTGCTCCCAGACCCCCGCCTCATGCTGAAGGGCTTCCAGAACACGGGCTCAGGTCTCAGAAGGAGGATTTCCCTGATGGAAGGTCTCTCTCCCCCATTGGGCTCGTGGTTTCTCCGTGCTAAAGGAGACATGAGTTCTTTAGGGCCAGAGCCCTGTCTGACTTTGGAGCCTGCTGGACAGACTTTCACGTATTGTGTGACTAAGAGAGCATGGGACAGAGGGTGAGATGAGGCTGTGGGTCTGAATGGCAGGGATTCCACGGGCTGTGTGTGGCTTAGGAAAATGATTTCATCGCTCTGAGCCTCTGCTTCCCCCATCCACAGAATGGGTGGAGAGAATTAAATGGGATAACATACATACTGCTCTTAGCACAGTGTGCAGTAATTTAGCTTCAGAAGTGTTAATGCTGCCCATCAGAGACTGATGGTGAGGGTGGGGGGAATGAGGACATTTCCCCAACACTCACCCAGGTACTTGGCCCGTTCTTCTCGCCGCTCCTTTGCCAGCTTGTGTCTCTCTCCTGCCTTCTTTACATCTTAGTCAAGGGAATGGGAACAGACTTAGGTCAGAGGCTCCCCCCAAAAAGGGGAGTCAGCCTCGGGGCCCTCCCCCAGGCCTCATCCCCGTCCCTTTTCCCATCTCCTCCTGGGCCCAGGAGATTCCCTCCAGTGGCATCATCCAGGGCTGGGAGCCTGAGCCAAGGAGTCTGGCCCAGGACAAGGGACATCATATCTACCTTGCTTGGTGGGAGGGCTGTCAGAGGCTGGCACCGTTGTCGGGGATGGCTGGCTGCCTCTTCGAGAAGGCCTGGCATCCCGTGGGCCTGTGGCTGGTGGGGTGGGTCCCCTGATCTTCACGTCTGAGAAAGGGGACTCTTCCTGCTGGGGGGCTGATCGAGGCCCAAATGGCCCTGGGGGGCTCTCTGGTTCCAGTGGGAGCTGCTTAGAACTAGCGGCATTCTTCAGGGCAGGAGGGGTGTCTGGGGGTGTGTCGGGGACCAGGGCTGACATCGGTGGTGGTGGCGGCGGCGGGGAGGGGTCACCTTCTGGAGAAGGTCTTGGCTCTGGGGGGGTCCTGGCTGCTACTGCTGGAAGACAACACAAGAGAGGAGAGAGAGTCAGTTGGCACACCCATGCCGTCAGTTCCGCACGGGGCTCTGTTCCTTGTCCAACTCACATTCATTCATTCACACAACATGCTTATCGAGTTCCTTCTGTGTGCCAGGCCCTATTCCAGATACTAATCATACCATGGTAGGAAAACAGCCATGGCCGCTGTCTCCATGGAGCCCACCTTCTAGCCGGCAGACAAATAGCGAGGCAGTTATGGCACAGGATAAGGACTATGTCTGAGGGTAACACAGCAGAGATGGTTAATCAACATTTGGGGGGCTTCCTGAAGAAGGAACAACCAAGCTGAGGGCTGGAGTTTGAGCTGGAGTTGACAAAGCAAGGAGGAGAGGGAGCTGGCTAAAAGAAGAGCATCTGCAGAGGGGCAGAAGGGAGCAGGGTGTGTTGGAAAAACCAAGAAAAAGTTGGTAGCCCTGATTAGTGGCCGGAGTGGTAATGATTGGGGCACGGAGGGGGCCAGTGCTGGGCACAAGTGGGATGCTGTGTTGCTCACTCCCACGTGGGGCGGGCAGCCAGCTGCTTTCACTTTGTCATCTTTTTTCCTTTCCCGAACACCCACAATATCTCAAGATGCCTGTAAAAGATATAGCCAAGGGGCGCCTGGGTGGCTCAGCGGGTTAAAGCCTCTGCCTTCAGCTCAGGTCATGATCCCAGGGTCCTGGGATCAAGCCCCGCATTGGGCTCTCTGCTTGGCTGGGAGCCTGCTTCCTCCTCTCTCTCTCTCTGCCTACTTATAATCTCTATCTGTCAAATAAATAAATCTTAAAAAAAAAAAAAAGATATAGCCAAGCGCCAAGTAAGGAAGCCACGTGACTTGGTCCGGATGTGTATCGGCACACAGGTGAGCACGTGTATATTCTGGAGAGTTGAAAGACAGGCCCAGCTCTGATTTTAGCACCCCAAGAAGGGACCGGAGGGCATGCTTCCCCAGCAGTTCGTGAAGCCACTCCCACTTTTTTAAGTCTCAGTTTTCATATCTGTAAAATGGGGATAATGAGCGCAAGCTAGGGAAGCGCCTGGCAGAACTCATGTGCCAGCCAATACCACCTCCTGCCCTTTCCCTGTGGGTCTTATAAAGATTTGCATGTTGAGCACACTGCCATCTGCTGCTTCTGAGCACTGAAGGGAATAAGGGGGACACAGCCCCGAACCCGGGCTCAGGGGGCAGGGCCGGGGTCCGAGAGAAGCTGAATTGATGGAAGCATTTTTTACTTTTACTGGATGCTTCCACCAGAGTCCTCTCCTCTGGGAAATCTGGCCCTCTTGGGAGGGGGCAGACCCTGATCCCTGTGGGTGACAATGGGTATGTAGGGAGAGCACACTCCCAAGCAGTCACATTTGGGACTCTCGGTACCTTTTTCAGAGAGACAGGTGTCCTGTGGCTGAATGTGGGCTCTGAAAGCAAACTATTTGCAAGTGAATGCTGGCATCCACATTAACTATGTGACCTTGAGCTGGTTACAGACCTTCCCTGTGCCGGCAGGATAGGGGTAGCACCTATCCCACCAGACTGCGATTTTAGTGAAAGCAATAACCTTTAACAGTCATAGATTTCTCCATTTCTCAGCTTCCTAGATTCAAAACATTTTACACATATTTGTTTTAGTCTTCACTGACAGTCACTTATGAAGGAGGCACTATAAATACCCTTTTTTACAGGTGAGAAAAGTAAAATTTGTAAAATTTGGGGTCACTCAGCTGGTAAGTGAAGGAGCCTGGACTTGAACCCAGCATCTGTCACCCAGCCCATGCTCTTACTCATTACAGCCTCCTGCCCCTGTTTAAGGCAGTATGAAGTAATATGTGTTATGCAATGAAATCTGAGGCTCACAGTTTTTCCCTCATTCCTTCCCTTGCAGCTTCCTGGGCTCCAGGCAAGAGCCCCAGCTGAGGCCCTGTCTCCCTAATGGCCCGTCCAAGATGGCCAGCCCCAAGGCTCTATGACAGCCCACTCCGCTTTCCCCATACCAGCTGCAGAAGGCTGCCTGGCCCCTATTAGCCTGTGTCCCAGACGCCTGCAAACTGCATTCCAACTCCAGTGGGCAGTCTGACTAGTGGCAATCATTTAGTGAGCATTTACTATATGCCAGGAGCTGAGCTAGGCCTTTGTAGCCCTATCCTGCATCCTCCTATGAGCTCTGAGAGGCAGAGATTCTTATCCCCATTATACAGATGAGATGCTCAAAGCTTACCCCACAAAGTGATCTGCCCAGGGTCATAGAACTGGCAGGTGGCAGAGGCAGGATTTGAACCCCAGGACTAGTCTGGGGCCAAAAAGCTTAGGTGTGTGCGTGCTAAGCTTGAAAGCTTAGGGTGAGGCCTGTTTACTGTCATTCTCCTAGCACCTGTACGTGCTGCTGCTGCGGGTGTTGCAAGGAAAACTGGTAGGTGGATGTTTGTCTACACCTAGGTAAATCCCACCCACCAGGCAAGACAGGGAATCTCCCAGTAGGTCCCAGCTAGCTGTGTGTGCCTTGGGAGGAGGGGGAGGGAGAGGCCTGGAGGGACCTGTATTCCCATGTCAGATGCAGTGGAGTAGAAAGAAAGGTCCTGGGCTTCCGAGTCCAACAAGCCTGGGTGGAAAACCCCAGCTCTGCTGTGGGACCTTGGGCGAGCCCTGAGCCTGTGTGAGCTTCAGTTTCCTCCCTGAGTTGCTGGCATCAGTGGCGAGTCGGTTAGCGTCTGTGGCACCTGGCAGGAGCTCAGCAAGCAGCACCTGCCCAGAGGAATCTGTCCACTTCTCCCGACCTCTGCTACTAGAGCCCATTTGGGTCAAGCCTTTACCTGCACACCTCCATGACACCACTCTTCTCAAGGGCACCAGTGAACATTGCTAAATCAGCACCTGTTCTCGGTCCTCGTCTTGCTAACCTAGGGGCTGCGTTTGACACGGTTGATCCCTCCATGCTCCTTGAACACTTCTGCACTGGGCTGTGACGACAACACACTTTCCTGGCGTGCCTTCTACCTTGCAGTCTTCTTCGCTGATCCTTCTTGAATTGCCTAACCTCCTAGTGTCAGGTGCCCCAGGCTCGGTGGAGGACCTCATCCTTTTTCCGTCTGCATGAACTCCCTTGGTGATCTCATCCAGACTCATGGCTTTAAATACCATTGCTCTGCTGACGACAACCAGGCTTGTATCTCCAGCCCAGACCTCTCCCTTGCGTTCCAGTTTCGCTCATGCAACTCCCTGTTCGACACCCCTGCATGTCTTGCAGACACCCCAGATTTAACACATGCCAAACTGAGCTCCTGATCTTCCTCCCAGAACCCTGCTTCTCCCCCAGTTTTCCCCCATCTCAGTCCATGGCAACCCCATCCTCCCAGTGTCTCAGGCCAAAAAATCTTAGAGTCATTTTGGAATCTTTTCTTATCTCATACCCCGTATCTAATCTCTCAGTAAATCTTTTTGGCTCAATGTGCAAAGTATATTCTGAATCCAATCACTTCTCGCCATTTCCACTTCTGTCATCTTGGTTCAGCCACTCTTGTCCCTTATGAAGACTCCCTGCTGGGGTGCCCTGGCTGGCTTAGTAGCCCTATCCTGCATCCTCCTATGGATGGTGGAGGTGGAGTGTGCTCTTGATTTCGGGGTTGTAAGTTCAAGCCCCATGTTGGGTGGAGAGGTTACTTAAAAAATGAAATCTTAAAAAAAAAAAAAGACTCCATGCTGCCATTTTCTGTTCCCCTTTCACCTTTTCTAAACACAGCAGTGGAGTGATTCTGCTTAAAAATAAGTTAAATCAGGGGCGCCTGGGTGGCTCAGTGGGTTAAAGCCTCTGCCTTTCGCTCAGGTCATGATCCCAGAGTCCTGGGATCGAGCCCCGCATCGGGCTCTCTGCTTGGCAGGGAGCCTGCTTCCTCCTCTCTCTCTCTCTGCCTGCCTCTCTCCCTACTTGTGATCTCTCTCTGTCAAATAAATAAATAAAATCTTTAAAAAAAAATAAGTTAAATCAAATCACTCCCCTGAAGAAGCCCTGTGTTTTGGGGAGGAAAAACCAAAGGCCTTACAATGGTCTCTGACCACGTTCAGGATGCCCCCTCTTCAGCCCATTACCTCTTGGGCCTGATCTCCTCCTCCCCTCCACCCCGCCCCCAGTCTCTTCCAGCCACTTTTCCAGGCATGCTCCTACCACAGGCCTGTGTACTTGCCGTTCCCTCCGCCAGAGAACTCTCTGCCTCCAGACTGGGGCACCAATCACCTCCTTCGGGGTATTACTCCAATGTCATTTACACCCTCCTTAACCCTATTTAAAATTACAAACTGCAATGGAAGTCTCCCTCCCGCTTTCCAACTGTGTGTTTTCTTTCCAATTCTCTTTGACTCTGTAAGTATCGACACTATTTTAACATTGTCTCCCGCCTCTAGAAGATACTCTCCACCAGGACACATACGTGTCTGTTTTGTCAGCTGTTCTGTCTCTAAGGCGGGCACATAGGTACTCCACAACTATCTGCTGAATGAATAAATTAGTGAACTCCACCTTGACTGATGCCATCAGCATCTCTCCTACCTGGCTGACTACAAAGTCTCCCCACTGCTCTCCCCACACCCATTCTCACTCTGCTCTCCATGGAGCAGTCTGAGTTCAGTGTTTGCAAATGCAAATCTGATCATGGTACTCTTGACACTTGAAACCTCTCAATGGCTTCTCATTGCTTTAAAGATAAAAACAAAACTCTTGCACCCAAACTATAAGTCTGGCTTAGTCTGATGTCCCTGTCCCCATCTCCTACACCTCTTGAATCTCTTCTCCATGCTCCCCACTTGCTTTCTGCACTCCGGCCATGCTGACCTTTGAATTCTGTTAACTGTGCATACTCGCTCCTATCACAGGGCCTTTGCACATGCTCTCTCTACACTTCTCTTAGGTAACCCCCATTTAGGCTTCAGATCTACACTTGGACATCATATACTTGGGGAAGGCTTCCCTGGCCTCTTAGATCAGAATAAATTCCTTCATTCTATACAGTCATGGTTTCGCATGCCTCTTGTTTGAAGCACTGTGACTGTTACAATTTTCAACGTTCTTGTGTGTTTCTCTTGGTATAGTCAGCCTCCCCTTAGACTGAGAGGAAGCCCTCCAAGAGCTGGGCTGTGTCTGCTTTGCTCACCACCACATCACCAGCAGCTACCGCAGTGCCAAGGACATGGAGAAGGTCACGAGATGCTATTGAATGAGAATAAAGTGCTGTACTCGAGAGCCACCCCAGCCTACAGCTGTGTACAGAGAATAAGAGTTTTGCTCTAATAAAGAGCAAATCCATGTGGTTGATAACTTATTGCAAAAGGACAGACACTTGAAGGGAAGCAAATCGACCCCTCCATCTCAATGGAAGGTGGGCAGCTTCCTGGACTACGGCACTCAGGTGGAAGCTAAAAATCATAATAAATGTTCGACTCCAGCAGCTCAACAAGAAAGATTTCTCGAGAAGCAAACGGGACATTTGGACCTCTTCTTTTGACCTGGTGGACGATTGACCCGAAATACAAATATTTCCCTCAGAGGCATGCCAACACTGATGAAATGGCATTGGGACAGTGTTACCCAGAACAAATCATAGTAAACCGAATTAAGTACTTGGTGAGTTATCGACAGGGCATGGTTATACAAACTTCTGATTATTCCTATTTTCACTCATCCAATGTAATCCTTATGCGACTGCCTTGTCTTTTTGGTGTGTGTCAAATTGTGAGGTTTTAGCCACTGTTAGTTCTATTTTGTGAAGCTGATATCTACCAGAAGTATTTGTTAAGAACTGGATAAGAGACATAGTTTGTGTTTATTTCTTGGCACAAAAAGCATTCGCCGGGCAGAGGTGACAGAAGCTGATCATAGTGTCAGTGAGTCTTGTCTTCTCAAGAGCCCCACGAGGGCCTGTACCTGGGGTCCACAGAAAGATCTGGACGCAGTGTCTCAGTGGGCCGGTCACACGTCTCAGGGTGCTCGCTCCCCATCTCTTCCCTTCCTCTAGCCCCTCCCTCCTCCCATACCAACAAGTGCTGTTGGTCCAAATACTCCTCTCGCAACACTGATAACTGAGTCTGGCTTTTCTATTTGCCTGCTGCCCCTATCTCTGCCAGCATGACTGCTCATGGAGAGAAGAAACTGGGCCTTGCTCATTTTTAGAGGCCGGGGTTTATCTAGGACCGGCTGGTACAGAGCAGGAGTTCTGGGTCTGTTTAATGAAGGCACAGATGGGTAAATGCGTGGATGGATGGGGGGACTGCGGGGAGTCACTTAGCCAGCACATCGTCAAACCTCGAGCTGCTCCAAAGCCGAGCCTTCCTGATCCTAAAGGTCGTGCTCGAATCAGAGCCCTGAGTGTGCCCTGCCAGCTCGTAAACCCTGGAAGGGTTTCTAGAAGGCCTACTGTATGCCAGGCACTTCTCCTCATCTCATTTCATTCTGATGACAGCCCTAAAATGGAAGTTCTGCGGATGACCCCTGTTTCGCAGGTGAGAAAACTTACTCAGACACATTAAGTGAATTGCTCATGTCAGCATCAGAGGGAGGATTTGAACCCAAGGCTATCTGATGACAAAACCCTTATGTCACACTGTTTCTGGCAGGCATCACATCACCCCTCCTTGAGGCTCCTGCCTGTTCCCTAAAGAAGGAAGGGATTCGGTGGTTCCCTCAGGGAGGTTTCCCCCAAGATGGTGAAGGGTGCAGGTGGGGCAGGCAGGCACTGAGCTCAGAGGGCAGGAATGCAGGAAAGGCAGGCTCCTGCCCAGGCTGGCCACCAGGAGGCAGGAAGTGAGACACCTGGGCAGGGGGTGGGGGTGTGTGGCCATCCTCCCGGACAGAGCAAAGGAGCACCCGGGGAGAGCCAGCAGAGGGGGGTGCAGAGAAAGCACCCCTGGGCAGGGAGCAGGGGGAGCAGAGGCACAAGGCAGAGAGAGGAAACAGGACAGAGAGGGGCACCGGTAGTCAGAGCCCTCCGGCTCTCACAACAGCTCCTCGGATGGCAGCGCGAGGCCAGACAAATGAAGATGGCGAGTCCAATGGAGGGTCAAAGACACACAGAGAGACAGAGTACACACCACAGAGGGAGAAAGACACCCAGATAACGTGGACAGAGCCTGAACAATGGCAAGAGACAAGACACGTTCTTTTCTCCCTCGCCCACCCCCCCCCCCCCACATACACAGGAATCAGACTTAGCGGGGATTTGGAACTCTACACACACACACACACACACACACACACACACACACACACACCACACCACACCCAGAGCCAGGTACCCCCTCCAAGGCACAGATGAAGCCTCACAGATGCACACAGCACACAGACATCGTGTCCCCAGGGTACCTGCACAGCCTCATCCAGGTCATGTCCTCCCTGTCCCTTCTGGACGCCCCCTTGCCTGGGCCCAGGGGAAGTCCAGTTAACAGCAGCAATACCTAACGCTGTGTCAGATCCAGCTCAACACTTTAAATACATCAGTCCCTTTCATCCTCACCACAACCCTACAAGGTAGACATCATTACCCCATTTGACCAGTGAGGAAACAGATTCGGAGAGCTTAAGACACGTGCTTAAGTCACACAGCTGGTGAGTAGCAAAGCTGGGGTTTGGGGCCTGAAGCAGCGTTGACAGTCTACCTTCACTCTGCTACTCAAAGAGGGCAGCCTCTTTGAGGGTTTCCCCGCCTGGAGAGCTCTGAGCTGGGAGGGTGAGGATGGGGGTAAGGGCGGGTCCCGGAAGGATGAACTCTGAGAGATGCCTGGTCATGGGGCTGGGACAGAGGGAACCCTTAGGGGGCAGCATTACTCTCAGCCTGAGTGGAGCGGAGCCAGAACTGGGAGGGAGTGAGCGAGGAGGGGGCAGCCTGCTTCAACAGTCCTTAGAACCTGGGCCACAGGCCCTTAGGAGCAGGGCACTAGGGCCAGGCCATGGGCCTCTGGTGGGGAGATAAAGCCGGGATCACCACTGAGACTGCAGATCTGAAGGAGCTCTCTGGCCTGGTTGGCGGCCATTGTTCCCAGCCTCCAATCAGGAGCACCCACTTCCTGTTATTTTAGGCGGCAGGAAATGACCCCATCCCGTAGCCCAGGCCCCACCGCAGGCCCTCCCTCGGCCCCAGCAGGGCTGTCTGTGCTAGGGCCTAGCAGCTCAGGGAAGAGGCCTGAGAATGGCCTGCTGGCTGGACTGTGACCACGGCCTGGGTCCAGGGCCTCCTTCTGGTCTGACTTCCTCAGACTCCAACTCGACAAGATGCACAGGGGACTCAGCTCTGCTGACTCTACCTCTGCCTGCCAGAGAATAGATCACGGGTCCCTAAGACCAAGATGCCTATAGATCAGTCATGCCAGGGAAGCAGGTCAACTCTTTCACCGGCTGGCTCAGCCATGGTAAGTCATCCTAGAGGTTTGTTGCAGAGACTTTAGCATCAGATGAACCTGGGTTCAAACCCTGCCCCTGCCAGTTCCTAGCTGTGTGACTTTAGGCCAATGATTTCCATCTCTGATCCTCACCTGTAAAATGAGGATAATATTGGGCCCACTCAGGGACTGTACTGAGAATCAAATGAGACCAGGCACATGATATGCTAAGCATTATGCCTGGCACAAAGAAGGCCCTTAAGAAATAGGAGTGGGAGGGACGCCTGGGTGGCTCAGTTGGTTAAGCGGCTGCCTTCGGCTCAGGTCATGATCCCAGTGTCCTGGGATCGAGTCCCACATCGGGCTCCTTGCTTAGCAGGGAGCCTGCTTCTCCCTCTGCCTCTGCCTGCCACTCTGTCTGCCTGTGCTTGCTCTCTCGCGCGCGCTCTCTCTCTCTCTGACAAATAAATAAATAAATAAAATCTTTAAAAAAAAAAAAAGAAATAGGAGTGGGAGATAAGATGGACTTACCCCTGGTGAGGGGCTATATCTCCTCTTATAAGTGGGGCTGGAGCTCCGATGGCGGTAGCAACTCCATGCTCCCTACCCCCTGCCTCATGCTCTCCGCTCCCCTCAGGGCAGAGCTGAAGCTGAGAGGTGGCAGACGGCCGAGGGCTGTGCCCCGGGGTGCCAGGCAGTGGCTACCACAGCCAACAAAGCTGCATTATCTGGGCCTGGCTCTTTGGCTCCCTGACTTGTCCCAAGGCCCAGTGAGGACCCAGGGACATGGTTCCCTGCTGCTTGTGGCCCAACTTCCAGCCTCAGTTAGACCTGAGACCCGGCCTGGCCACCCTCTAGTGCCATCACTCTGGTCAGGGCCCTGCTTTCAGCTCGTTCTCCCCACCCCACCCCCCAGCTAATGCCCATCCTGAGGGAAAGGGGGAGAGCATGGCCCCATGCCCCTTCCTCCTTATTTGCATATGCATGACTGCACATTAGGGGCTCATTAGAGGCTCATTACTGGGCCCACAGGCCCAAGGGGGCACGAAGCTGTCAGTGGGAGGCACCAGCTAGGCTCAGCCCATTGTGCCAGTCTTGCCAACTTTTACTCGCCCTTTTAGGTTCACCCGAAACGCCTCCTCCTCTGTGAAGCCTTCCACAAGCCCACTGACCACCGTACCACCAGTATTCCTGTCAGGTTTCCCTCCACTGGGCGCATCTGCTTCCCTCATAGGGCCAGGAGCTCTCAGCGGGTAGTGACACTGTCTGTCACTTCTCTGCCACCCGCACAGCCAGCACGGAGCCAGCACCTGGCAGTCATCGGTGTGTGCTCTGGGTGGCTGTCTGCTACTGCCCCAGCCCCCGCTCCCTCGCCCAAGCACTGGGGGGCCCCTCAGTTCCCCAGATCCACCCTGGTTCACATGTGTCTAGAACCCCCTCCCCCTGGCTCTCTGTCCCATATTTACCTCCTGAAACTCTAATGAATCACACCTCCTTCTCTGGCCTCTAAAGGAATTAAAAAACAACAATGACAAAAAAACAAATAGAGTTTATTGACCACTAACTATGCACCCAGGCCCAGGCTAAGGGCTTCATGTATTCCTCTAATTTAATGATCCCCATCTCTCCACAAGATAATTTCTACATTAGTCTCATTTTATAGATGGGAACATTTAAGACTCAGGTTAAGCAACATACCTAAGGTCACACAGTAGTAGGTCATGTTTGAGTCCAGAGTCTACATTCTTAAGCAAACTGGCTCCCAATCCCTGTCCTCGCCTCCCCCGTGTTTCGTACCTCCCTGCTGGCACAGGTTCTGATGAGCATAACCACAATAATGGTAATAGCACTGTACTGCGGCCGTCTGCTGCTAGGCTCCTTGGGTACATCATCTCCAACCCTCACATTAGCCCCAAAAGGTTTGGTAACACCACCTCCTCTTCCAGGGGCATAAACTGTGACTGGAGGAGGCAAGTCACTTGCCCCAGTCCACACCTGTCCCCCACTGCATGCTGCCTCCTGGAAATGCTCAGGGGAGGGGGAGGTAGACGGAACTCAAGGACGGCAGGGACCGTGCCATGGGCATTCCATGTCTCAGCCCCATGCCTCAGACTCGACAGGACACATGCAGTGGGCACCACCTTTATTCCCTGGAAGCCCTTGGCTTGGAGGGGGCCCCCCACCTTCACCTTCTGTGTGGGGATTTGCCACCAGCCTGATCTAGGTTCTCACGTAACTCCATCCAGGCCTGCATGTACAGAAAAGTCTTCCCAACCCAGGACCCTGTATGCAGACCCCCTCAGGCCCCTCAGTACAGCCAAGCATGTCCCCCAGACCCTCAACCAGACCCCCATCTGTGGCCCCGTCATCATGCCCATTCAGGCCCCCATGTATGCACCAGTACCTGCACCCCTCAGATGCAGAGGGCCAATAAGCAGATGAAATGGACCCAGTCGAGGACTGTCTGGGTGTCCCCTCTCAGGCTCAGCAGAGCCAAGACTGACCCAAGTGCCACTGTTCCAGCACAGTCTACAAACCACCCCAACCACAACAGTCTGATAGCTAACCCCATCACCACCACCACCTGGGTCCCTCAGCTCCCACACCCACGCGGGCCCCTGGAAGCGCCCACGCTGGCATGGGGAGGAGCCCACCCACAGCCAAGCAGCTCCGCCTGTCTTGGGCTCTCCGCACCCACAGACACTGTTTCATGCTGGGCCCACGCCCCAGGGGTCAGGGAGGTGGCAGGGATTAGGCTCTAGAACTCTATGGAGGTGTGAGGTTGGGGCCGCCTCCCCCCCTGAGTCAGTGGGAACAGAACTTGGGTCCTCAGTAATCACGCTCTTCCCTCCCCTTCCAGGAAGAAAGAAAAAGAGAAATCCCTCCCTCCAACACTAGGCCCAACCAGAAACCTGTCCCCACCCCCTCATCAGCTGCTCCCAGATCCGAATGGGATTTGCAGAAGTCCTGGGCACTGGTGGTTGGTGGGGTGAGAGAAGGGGAGGGTAGCTTTGATGGTCTTCTGGGGCCTGGAGTGTTTGTAGGGGGGGCGGGGGTAGGCATCTCAAGCTTCAGGCTGAGGAATGATGTGGCAGGTCCCGGGAGTGCCGCCTCGAGCCTTCACCTCATTCTCAAGAGAGACTCGGGCCTAGGGAGGCTAGGAAGGAGGATGGCAGGATACAAAGCTTTACTTCTGTCCCTTTCCTCCCCAAATCCGGCTGGGTGGGCTCCGGAGTAAGCCAGGCTGCAGAAGAGGCGGCCCACTCCCCAGCTCCCGCCCTCGCCCCAAACAATGCCGCCTCCCCCTCCCCCTCGTCTTTATCCGGCGGGTTACTTGGCAGCCGCCGCTAGAGACCTCCCCCTGCCCTCCCCTCCACTCCCCGCCAGCCCGCAGCAGCAACAGGCCCTTTGCGCGGCAGCTGGAGAGATGGGGTGGGGGCGATGTCTGGGCCAGGGCCTGGGCGTGGGGGGCGCCCAGGGCCTAGGCTTCGCTATGCAGGACTCCAGGCCTGAGAATCTGGACCCCCCAACACACACACTCAGGCTGGGGTCACCCTTGCCCACAAGAGATGAAGAGGCGGACAGACGCCCCAGTTCGATTTAAGAGGAGCATCGGGGCCGGGGTGGATCAGAAAGGGGATGCAGGCTGGGAAGCCGAAGGAGCAACGGGCCGGGGCGTAAGGGTCACCCCAACAACTCCGGAGCGGGGTCCTCGAGGATCCCGCCGCCCAGGGTGTCCTAGCGCCCGGAGTGGGGGAGGGGGCAGCTGTCAGAGGATGCGTCGGTGTACCCGATCCGCCGCCGCGGCAGCCTTTATTTTTAAACTTCCAAGTGGTCAGAGGGCGCGACGGGGGAGGGGTCCCCGCCCAGCGGGTTGGCCTCCTCCTTGGCCTTCCCGAGGCCCCGCGACCTCCCCCCATCTCGCCTCTGCGTGGCTCCCGGCATACCTGGGGGTGCGCCGGCACCTGGCTCTGCATGTGGGCCACTCTCCATGGCTGCGGCGTCACCGGGTGTTTTGGGGTCTCAGCGGCGGCGGCGGCGGCGGCCAGTGGCCAGGACAGGGGTCCCGCGGCGCATCACGCCCGGCCCTGCCCGGCGGGCAAGACTCGGAGGCGGGGGCGCTCC